>NC_081249.1:176029289-176732789 GCF_030490865.1 Poecile atricapillus
TGCCTGTTTTTCTAGTATTCCCATATCCAAGGCAGAGGTATCTCTAATGCCTAGATGTTGGGAAAGTCCTGCTCTTGTCATAAATATTCTGTGAAGCTGCTCTGCTCTCAGTTCCATCTACAGCATCCTGCTGTACGAAAGTCACTTTGATGCTTTCTGAGCAGGACTTGCTTAGGAAATGGAGGAAATTCTGAGTTTGTAACTGCTGCCTGCATTTAGGTGTGAGGTGGGTGCTGATGGTGCTGGTGAGAATGAACTTGTGGGTGTCTCCAGCAAGAAGATATAGCATATCTAAAGGATTTACTGATGGTGATGTGTTGAGGACAAAAAATGTGGATTTAGATACCTCATTACTCAGCGTTAACTCCAAAAATTTGTGAAGTTCATTCCATTAGTTCCTTTAAAAGTGCTTTGGGATGTTTCTTAATTCTAAATATATATATTTTCAAATTGAATTTTCAGGTTTAAAATATTAACAAAATAAATATATTCCTCCCAAATCTGTCCCAAACCAGGACAGCCTGCAAAAGATTTCTGTACTAAAACCATGTATGTTTAACTTTCAAAAGATTTATAAATAATTTGTAAGCTAGCTAAAGTAACTTGTTGTCTTCTTTTCTAGATGTTTTTTTTACTAAGAAAGACCATTAATATGATTTTGGTTTTTCTTTACTTTGTCCACAGCTGGAAGCCCACCTATACAATTCTTAAAAAGCATGGAGAATATTTGAAAAATGAAATTAAAGCTTTAGAGGAAGCTACAGAAAATGAGAGGTATCTATGATCACATGAGATGAGGTTCCCAGCAATAGTACTGACTAAACTGACTAAACTGATCAGCAAAACTAGTGCTGTCTGCATGAAAAAATTGCTGCAAACATTTCAGGAGTTTATAGTCACTTATAAATGAGTGAATAATTAAAATATTTTTTTGTTTACATTACTATGAGATCATATCTTATTTTGTAGATGCCAAAGAACTATGATAAAATATGAATTCTTGAAAGTTGCTTCCCAAATGCCTATTACAATTTTTCAGAGCATTGTACGATTGCCTACTGTTTCAAGAAAAGCCCAATAAATAAAAACAATGTTTTCAGTACCAGTTACAAGCATTCAGATAACTTTATGCTTTTCCCTTTTTTTTTGAATATGAATTGCATAGATTATCTGAATATACAAATCAAGTTTTTGTATACTGTTGTATGTTCTTCAAAATAACCACAAAGCATGCAAATTCAGTCTTGGGTCCTGAAAAATGAGAAAGTGGCTCAGAAAAGCCTGGTGTAAAACCATATTAAGACCAGTTGTGGGCAAGCTTTTAGTCAGCGTTAATTGTAAATTCAATTCTGTTCAGTGAGTGGCATCTCAGGTGTTTCATCTTCACCAGTTAGACTCAGTATTTAAAAGAAATTATTAATTGTGTAATGTAGCTGCCTGGAGTCCATGAAATAAAGAACAGACCCAGAAGATTCTCACTGCAATGTTCCAAATGTGCTGTACCAAGGTAACCCTCCATAGACTTATTGAACAAAGTAAAACTGATCTCCATTTCCGAGAGGCTGCTCACCTGCACTGCTCTGCCTTTGAGGGGGTGGAGGCTGCTTGGCCCTGTGGTGCAAAAGTCACGGCAGACCCCTCCAGACACCTAAATACCAGTTTAGAGTTGTAAATTTAGGTAATTTAAAACATTGTCTTTGAGTCTTTTGTAATCATTCTCTTTGCCAGTTGTCCAAGACAGCAGAAACAGTATGCCTGAGAGCCTTTAATTAACTCACTTAGTAGCTTATCTTTTTTCTTCCTGTTCAGAGCTCTAAATTTGGTGAAAAATAAGGCTAAATTGGCTTTTTATGAGTATATGATTGAGCCGTTTGGCTTTCACTAATTTGAGCTGACAAGCCAAAGAAGCATTACTTTTAAATTGCTTCTTTAGATAACTAGTTTCAATTCCAATGTGAAAGTGTTTGATCTGTTTTCCTGAGCTTAATTATAAGACATCATGACTACAAATCACAAAAGAAATTTAATTCATGTATTTTTCAAAACTGTGCATCAAATATAGTCTCTCTGCACCGAAGCATTTGATATGTTCAGGTCAGCAAGATGTGCATTCAGCAAATTCTAAATATTTAAATTAGGAAGAAAAATAAGTGTCTTTAGAACTTTATGAGCTGAATGTTCTTTTTAGTCTGGCATTTGGGGGCACTGAGGACATACTGCTTTAGATGGAAAGATGTTTTTAAAATATGGGCAGATCAGTTTGTGTTTAATTAGGCACTTATAATGGAGGTTTATGAAATGTTCCACATATTTTTGTTGTTATTTGTTTCAAGAACATATAACAATGCATATATGAACTGGAAGTTAATCCTGAAAATAAGTGATATGAAGAAGGAAAAAGTAATAAATTGCTATCCACATAATGCTCAGGGGGTTGTGGGTGCTGTTCTTTTCCTGTTGTAATTAGATTAAAACTTTTTCTAATTAATGTGAACAGTGGCGAATTCTTAATAGTCTGTGTTATCTGCATGAAATGGAGGATGTAAATTACTTGGAGAAAATATAGAAACTAGTGATTATTACTCAAGGCTACTAACTACACTGTGTATGGCCATGAATACTATCTGTGGAAAAGTAGATTTTGGGAAAAGAATATAAAGTTTTAGGATTATATTCACAAGCTTGAACTGTACCTGTTCCAACCTATTATTTTACTTAATTATATTATTTAAATTTATTTGTAATGCATTCTAAATTTATTAGCAAATTTATTTTTTGATCAGTTTTTGTTGTGACATCTATTTAATTAAATATAACTTAATATTCTTCATCTTTCATACCTGGGAAATTTTGTACAGTATACAGCAATATTAAGTAAATCAAAAAACTTTTGATTCATTTTCTATGTGAAGTTTGGGAAATATCAATTCCTAGGTTTGATTCACAGTGTTGACCTACAACTTCTCTCCCCTAAAGTTTAACAGTCAGTTTAACAGGAACTTGTGCCTGGAGTGTAGTTTGATTTGAAAATGAGAATCTGACTGTGTTTTGCCTTGTGAATTTGTATTCCTTTTGTAAGGGAAGAAGATTCTAGTATTGAATTTGGATGTAAGTTTTTCTCCCTCCCTTAGCCTGGTGCAGCCAGTGGTCAGCCAGGACTGTCAAATGCAGCCTTTCAGTCATGCTGCAATTAAATGATTAAGAGCAGTTGGAGATAAAATGTGTTCCTTAAAGAGAAGTCCCGTGTGCTTTGCAAGCAGTGAGAGCTGTTCTTTAAAGTAGGGGCAGGTTAAGAGGTGGCTTTCTGGCTTTAATTGCTTTTATGCACCATAGTTTTTCCCATAAAGGAATTTCATGTTAATCTTTAGGTGTACTGATAACTTAATATTTTTAAATTTGCCTCTCCATTGTTGACATAAGCTTTTCCTGCATTAATTGACGTTACCTACTTCAGTAATTCATAGCTATGTGCTCACATGATGTCAGTGAAGTTGCATTTAGTGTAATGTTTATTTACAGGGCAGCCCCACAAGAAGCTGAGCATTCTGGCTCTTTGCCACTTAAACATCTAAGTGTTTGCTTAACCTTAAGTATGAATAGTCCTGTTGTTTCAATGTGACTGATGTGTGTGTTTAAGGCTTCCCTGAGTCAGACAGAGATTACTCAGCATCTCCTTGGAAGCAGTTACAGTGGTGCACCAGGCTGCTCTGAATATGGGAGGTTTGGCCAAATTCTCTCCTACTGTAACTTTGATCCAGCTCCACCAAAATGGATGGAATTGTGCCAACATGCACCAGCAGAGACTTTGGCCTGCAGTGAGTTTCATGATAATTAAACAGGGAAAAACACATTTGTCATCTTCCAGGCTGCCTTTGAATATGGTATGGTCTACATTCCCTTCAGAACAGGGAGGTTTGGCTGTTTTTTACATCATGACTATTCTTTGTTGCATACAGCATAATCTTCCTTGAATATAGCTGGAAGATAAAAAAGTAAAGCCAAATATTAACATATTAAATATAATCCAACTTTTCTTCCTATGATAACAGCAAATTAACTGAGTGGATGCCATGAATTTATAGACTTTTTTTTTCTTATAAACAATGATTTCCTGTGAAAAAAAGTAAATTACATGTATTTTTACAGGAAATTATATGAGGATTCCATAACCCAGTTGAGAGAGATCTTGGAGGAACATCACAAAAAATATACAGAAACTGCTCTTGCCAAGAAGTATTACCAAAAAAGGGAAGAAGTTGAAGAAATCCAAGAGAGAGTTTTGAAACGCCTTGAAAAATACAAATGGAAGGAAGATACTTGCTTGAATACTCTGGGTACTGCTATTGTCAATGTTTTTATAATAAAGCCTTTTGGCAGTGCACTGCATATTAAAGGTGCCATACAGAAAACCTCTAATTTCCTGAAGTTTCCTTTAAACTAGTAAAATCTGTTCTCTTTGTTACACCATTTTTGGAAAAAAAAAAAATCAGTAGCAGATAAGAATTTAGTTTATACATACTAATATTTCTTCCTCCAACTCATAAATGTAATGGGGAGATATTTGTCATTGAATTTTTTGGGGTAAAAAAGTTCTAAGATTTTTTTAAATTGAGCCTCTCAAAAGTTTAAATTTAATTTTCATCATTTTTTAATGCTGTTTTTAATGCCATTACTGTTGTACTGCAATTTTTGTTATCTATACTAAGCCAAGATAAATGCTCTTGATTTATTAATTTATCTTGTATTTTTTAAGAAATCTGATTTGTTAGTTAATAGTCTGAAAGTAAATTTTATTTTTGCAGAGGCTGTTCCTTTTATATCCGTAAATGATTGGGCTGTACACATGTATCCTTTATTTCTAGTGTTTGTTCAGTTGACAAGAAAAAAGTTTTATATTTACCTTTCACAGCTTTCTGTTAGAAAATAAAGTAATTATTTATATATTTATATATAAATATATTTATATATTTGTATATTTATATATTTATCTATATATATATTTATATATTTGTATATTTATATACTTATGTTTATATACTTATATACAAGGTGTCAGCATTGACATTTCTCTGTGAGAAAATGGAAGGTCAAATCCAACTATTCAGTTAAAATTTATGGGAGCATTTTGGGGAAAGAAAACAAAATTTCATTTAATAGCATATCCATCAAAGCTCTTCATTTAGAAGAAGCTTAATTGAATTTAGAGTTGAAGATTTGCCAAGGAAATGCAGATTTATCAGAGCTTCCTGCACCTCTAGCATTTGTGTTATGGCATAGAGAGGTCAGGGATGGTATCCCTTGCTCAAAAAAAGGTATTGTTGTAAAATATATTCCATGACATGGAAGTGCATCTATGAGGAAAAAAACACAGGAAACCTTGCAGCTCACTGAAGCTGCTGTGCAGGAAACCATCAAACTGGAAAAAGAAGCAGAAGAATTACAAATGAAAATTGACTACTTAAACAAGGCAACTGTACATTAATTTTATTTTATATAAATACATGTTATATATGTGGTCATCCATAGCACCATTACATTTTCTGAAACATCAAAAAAGGTATCATCACATAAGTTTTCTGAGAGAAGAGAAGAGAATGTAAAGGTTCTTAAAGCTTGCTTTCTGCTGACCTCAGTTTGTGCCAATTTCTGCTGTCACCGTGTCACGATGACTTTGGTGTCAGCTCAGGAGAATACACTTGAAAATAGATCAGGGCCACTCCTCAGTGAGCCCCAGGGCCCGAGTGTGCAGCTTTCACAGGTCCTACTGGGTTTTTAAGGGTTTGTATTTAATTAAATATTCTTTACAATAGGAATAATGGAAATTCCTTCTCTCCTTATATTTTTCCCCCAAAATACATGCATGGGTATGTAATACCCAGCAGTAAAACTGGCTGATTGACTAGGAGAAGCACTGATTCCAAAGGGCAATCTTAAAATAAAAAACCCCAAAGGGATTTTATCAGTACAGAATTTGGACCTGCTCCTCTGTAAAAGTCTCTTCTAAGCCTGAGTAGCCCAATCTTGTAAAGGTTTAGCAACTTTTTGTGCCATTGCATCTGGGTGCTTTTACCTGGATCAGATAATAAAGGACTCCATTTACTGCCTGGGGCTGATAGCAGCACGTTTTGCACAGGTGGTTTTTCTGTTTATATTCTGTGATCCTGTTTGACACTCCTGGTTCCAGACTGAAGTTCCCAATGTGGTTTGTGCTGTGTAAACATCCAGGAAGAAGGGATGTGGTGAATTTGTTTATAGCTATGACAGAGACCATGTAAAGAGCTCCAGGTTCTGACATTTAGACCCATGCTCTAAAACTTCTCTGTTTATTCTGGTTGTTACAGTTGATCCGACAAAAAATGTTGCCTCTTTTTAACCTTGTTCTCCTTATTTCTTCAGAACCTCTTGGCTACAAAACCTACTACTGAGCACTTATTCATCAAGTTTAGAAAGATTTTGCAGCACATAGCTAAAATAGTGCAAGTTTTGTAAATCTTTATGCCATTTGTTATTTATCTTTTAAGACCTTCAAAGAGACTAAAGAAGATCAAAATAATTCTGAAAAGATTGAAGGAAAAAACCAGAAAAGTCATGAGAAGCTAGAAGAGTTTACAGAAAGGTACACTTCAGAATTATTTTTCCCCTTACTTTTATTCAGAATACTACCTCATAATTTGCACAAAAACTGCTACAAAACACAGACTGTTGTTAAATAAGGACTGTCAAGCTTCTCTAATCCTGGTCATGTGATTTAATTATGTAATTTTAGAAGTTCTATGTTTCTGGGGGTTAAGATAGTGACAGCTTTTGATTCTTGAAAGCTCAGTGTATCCAGAAACATGCTATAAAAATATTCTGCAGAAGCATTTTGTCCTCACTACTGCCGAGAGATCTGTGTGAGTAGTTTTGAATGCAACTACAGTGGCTGTGCAGTCAGAGATAAAATAACATTAACTCTACTAAATATATATTTGCAAAAGGAGTCAGGATTCCACATGTCAGTTGTCTTCACCTCTGAACTACTTAAGAAATTTAACTCTTAATTTAGTTCTTAAAAACAAGCATGAGTGAAAGTTTCATAGACAGGATTAATGGCTTAGTAAATTAGTCAGCGATCATTTACAGCTGGGACTCACTTTAATTTGAGCTCAATTACAATGACTGAAAATCACCATGAGGACTGTCTTGCACTTATCTGGAGTCTTTGTGAATGTTGAAAAATTTCCTGTTGAGCTGACACTTTTAGACCAAAATCCATTTTAAAGCAAAAATATGTCTGAAAGATTTGGTGTGATTTTATATTATGGTGTGCTTGAAAAAGAATCCTCTTAGGGCTTTAAATAGGCATTTAGTGGAACAGAGCTATAAAAATGTGTATTTTATTAATTCCTAAGATTCTTTTCACAGGGACTTTTTAAGTCTAAAGACCTTCTTACAGACCTATGAATCATTCAGATGATCATTTATTTGTGGTGTAGGCTTTGCACCCATTTAACCTTCTCACGTAAGATTTTTTGTAATTGGCAAGAACAGAAACATGAGTAAGCAAGAAATCCCCTTAGTTTTAAGACAAGGTAAAAAAAGTTGGGAAGCACTGTCTTTGAATTCTCAAATAAACCCATGTGTGTTCAGTCTGCAGAACACAAAATACCAGTTAAAGACCTGCTGTAAGAGGCAGAAATTCATGCACTGGGTATGGAGGTGTAAGAATTCCTCAGTGAGGCTCCTCATGGTAAGGAATCCATAGGGTGCACTGCCAGACCTGCCATTTGTACAGTTCTTTTCCTGTCATGGAGTCCCCTTATACCTTCACCTGAAGCTGTGTATGTTCCACAACATAAATGCTTGTAGAAAATGGCATAAAATTGGTTTCTTAATATCTTTATCTGACATTAGTGTATTAAAAAAAGTCTTCACTAGAAAGCCTGCAAGTGACTGCTTAAGTAACTATTTTTTTGGTATTTAATTGGTGTTTAAAAGGTGTGTATTATGAAGCTGTGAAAAAAAACCCCAAAAAAAACCCCAAAACCTCTGGAAAAAAAAACCCAAACAACCCCAGACAGAGACTGTGTATTGAGAAAATGAGCCATAGGAAATAAAACCTTTGCAGACTCCAAGCAATGTGAAAAAATACAGCAGCAGAATGAGGCTACCAAAGGCAGGGGTTTCTTTTGAGCTGTCCTGTAGCCACGAGCAAAAAGATCTTTGTGAAGGAAGGAGATATCTTCATCTTCTGCCACAAAAGAAGAAGAAAAAAAAAGGAATAGTACTGTGAATCTCCATGAGCTGGTCCAGACCAGCATGAAACCAGCAGTATCAAGGGAAAGAATTAAAGAGAGCAGTGAAAGCACTGGACAGAACAATGTACAGATTAATACCCATGAAAAGCTTTAGAAGCAAGCTTGGAAGCCAATTAATAGGTTCTGATATGTATGTTCTGCTCTGGGCAGCAGGGTGGGAACTGTTCCTTTAAAAAGCTTGGAATGCTATTGTTTGGACCACTTAGGTCTGGCCAGTTGTTGTTTAGGAGTGTAAAATGCAGATTCCTCTGCTCTTACCAGCTCTTGTCTCTGATTCACAGCTCACCAGTTACACCGACAAATATCACTGTTTAATTTCCAAAGAGTTCTCATCAATCACCAAACAGCACTCAACTCTTTTGGAGCCCTGGTCTTGATTTCTCAATTAGACATTCTATTTATTACATAGGAAGGCTGGTATCTTGATCTGCATTATGGCATATATAGTGTTCATTCTCTCTGCTTTTGTAAAATGGTTGGGAGAGATTTAATTCCATGACTCTGTAATTCTTTATTTCTTTTGCCTTCCAGTTTAGTCATGTATTAATTCCATCTCTTACTTTCCAAGTGAGAGCTTTTTGCTACATCTTCACATAAAGGAGATTCCATGGTGGATTATTGCAGTTCTTTCAGCATCTTTGCATCAGAAATTATTGACTTTTACTAATAGATATTAGATTATATTAATCTTATTATTGATTAATATAAATATTAGAAAACTACTTATGAAGTTGTTCTGGATTTCTAATGTAAACATTTATGAAGAGCCAACTCAAAATAATGTTCCTGATGAGAATACTGAACATGGTTTCAATAGCTGTAAATACCACAGAAGCAGATGTGATTCTTCATATGTATAATGACATACACTTGATTCCTGCAGTGGAAATTAATATTAATCCTTGGGTTTCTTTATGCTACAAAGAAGAAAAATACTACCAAGGAAATGGCAATTTGTTTCGGTTTAAGAATATCTGTTTTTCTCTTTACACTTTAAAAAATGCCTACAGTATGGATCAAAGAAAAGAGTTTTTATCTACTCCGATGTCTACTAGTGAAGCAGAAAAAGAAGACAAATGATTATTCTTGTTGCTGCAATTTGAATTGTTTTGAGCTTTGTGATGCAGTTTTATTTTTCTTGCAGGGGTATTAATTAATGTCAGAGAAGATGTGCATGGTTTATATTTCAGTAGTGCTTTTGTGGAGGGAAGGGAGCAGGTGTTCTGCATATGCAGAGTTTAACTGCAGGCTCTTTTGGAAGGTTTTCTTACTTAAAGAATGAATACCTTAAGAATTTCTGATTTTGGTTTGTAACCCTGCCTTTGAAACATTATTCTGTATAGATATGCATTGTAAGAGGATTTTTTATTTAATGGAGAGTAAGTCTTTAGAACTATAGAGTTGTTTGATAGGCTTTTGTCACCCCAGGACAGCTTTGCAGAAGCACAAGGAAACTGACTCCAGGAACTTTTAAAAACAGAGTTTGACATACTGAGTTCTGAAAAAAACCAAACCTACCAACCAAAAGCTCCCCAGCCACAACCCTCCCCATATTTATGGCAGTCTCACTGATGACCTCAGCCACAGTAGCCTTGTTCAACTGATCTTTGAATGATGATTGTGGTAAAATGAGCCATTTGGAACAAAGTGAAACAGTTTTAGCCAGAGTTCTGTGGAGCTTTTGATTTCTCCTTGCTTTTGAGCTCCCTGCATCTGAATTTAAAGACACAACAGCCCCACACGTCTTGTTTTCTGTAGTATTCATTCTTGACACAGGTTTACCTAGAGCTAATGTAAAGATTTGCTTTGGTTTTTAGTTTTTTAAATGGTAGATGTTTTGTACAGTTTGTTCAGTCTCAGTCCAGCACAGCACCAGGTATAAATGTAACTTCAAGAGAAAATAGCCCTTTTTATCAGAGATACTTGGCTGAGGTGCTTTCAGAGTTTTATGTGAGCACAGTTCACACAGTTCTGTGCTTCTCAGTGGTATTTTTTCATTAGTGTTGCTAATTTTACTCCACACTATCTTAAAAAGTGTATCCTACATTTTATCTTATTTTTGTTTATGGAGAATTTCAAGAAGAACAAAAAGACTGACTTAGTTCTTCATTTGTTTTGAAGAGCATTGTTCAGTCAGCTACAAACCAGATGTTATAGCTAGAAGCAGAGAGGCACTAAGCAGGAATGCCAGAGAGAAAATAAAATAGAACTCATTATTCTAAAAAATAGTAAATGTTCCTCTGCCAAACAGCCACTTTACTCTTCATTGTTCTGCTAACCTTTGTCTTTCTGCACTGTAAAGGGCTATTTACCCCACACAGATAATTACCCCACAAGTAAAAACACTTGCTGCAGTTTTCTCTTTTGTGTATGTGTAGTGTGAGTATTCCAGACAATCTCAGAGAGAGAAAGTGGTTTTAAATGTGAAAATGTGATTTCAGAACTACAATAAGGAGGCACTTTAATCAAAATGTAAAACTCCACAATACTTATACTTTTCTTTGATTCTGACAAAATTTAAGCCATCAGTTCTTATGATTGGCTCATTACTGCTTTGTGGCCTTTTTTTAGAGAAATTCTCTTTCTGATATTTAAAGAAAATCTAACCCAGTAGCCTGGGTGTAGCCTATCAACTACTGATGCTGAAAGTGGTAGAATTTCCTTGACAACATCCAATGCCTGTGAGAATTCCACTTATTTGAAGCCGTTATATTTTATGATTTCTTTTCTTATGCAATGATTAATTTTATTATTTTTTTTTTTATTTTAAATTTGTTTAGGGTGTTTGAAGAGCGTGAACAGCCATCTTTGCCAAAGAAGAAACATCAGCTGTACAGAGCATTGCCTGTGCCTTGCATTTCTCGGAAATCTGTCCAGTCTGTAGGGAGTTTTAGATTTCAGAAACGACCAGAAACAGGTGTAGTGTGTTAAATTACTTCAGTGAGCATTATGTGTTATTTTTGTGCAAAAGAATGGGTAAGTGATGATAAAAAAATTGAGTGAACTGCTCGGCTACTTATAGTTGAAGCCAGGCTTTCAATGGAAGTTGGGTGCTTACCATTTTTTTTGTTTTGGAAATCTTGTGTCTGATTTCTCCCTTGTCTGTGCAATGAGTAAAGTAATATGACAGATACACCTAATGCATGGTGTCAGAAACATCTGAAAATAATTTAATTTACCTTTAGCACTGTTTGCATTAGTACAGTAAATATTCAACTACTGTTGTTTGTTTGATACTTTCATATTTTGTGATAAATTTCTTTTTGCTCTCTATTAAAAGGAAAATTTATAAGATTTGTTTGCAAGTTCTGTTTAACAATGCCATGCTTTGGATGCTTAATCTTATTGACAATATTATGTAATATTTGTAAATTTAGGGAGAGAAGAAAAAGAGAAACCAGTGGCCACCAGCAGTTCCTCCAGCCTTACAAAAAATTTATCACAGGTGTGTTGCTCTACCACTGGTAAAAAGATGAAGTTATATAATCTGTTTTATGTGGTTGTTTAAATTTAAAACACTTCAAATATACCTCATGGTATTATGTCTTACATAAAACCTGTTATCACTCTAAGTTGCTAATCATGATAATCTGAAATTGCTTGGTAATCACAGCAAAAATCTTTCTTTGGTGACTTTTCATTCTGAAAATATCTATGTTCTTACAAAGTGCATTCTAATGCCAAAATTGAGGTGGCCTGTCTTACCAACTTGTTTTGTATAACAGTTTTTAGCATTTAAAATAACCTCTGTAGATTATGTATGTAGCAAATATTTGGAACTCTAAAGGAGGATCAGAATCTTCTGTTACTGATGAATCATGAGCCATAATGAAGGATTTCATAAAGGACGGAGTTTACAGGACAGCCCACAGTTAACAGCTCCATTCTGAGGTTTAACCAGAAGCAGAAGTCTGGGCTGAGAGTAACAAAACCATGAACAACATTCCTTGGTGCCCTGCAGGAGCCCACAGCTCCATTTTCTATCTCTCACCCATAAGGATATAGTTACTATGACATTTTTGAAATGGTGGAGTGAATTGCAGCTTTATTTACATTGCAATAATTTTTATTCAAATACCATAAACTAATCCAGAAGAAAGCTGGAGGTACAACTTGCAAAGTTGTGAAAACCACCAGTAGTTTCATGGAGTGCAAGATCATTCATAGGAGCAATAGATTGTTAAAATATTAGATGGAGAAATCAGAGGAGGTAAGGCCATGAGGGGTAGAAGAGTTTGCTACTGTGTTTGCTGTGCAGGAGCTTGGGGAAGTTTCTATCTCTAAACCATCTTTCAAAGGGACATCTCACTGGATCTATTTAAAATCAAAATTTAATGAACAACAAAATTCAGAAAAAAAAGTTAGCATAACTGGTTGTGGTTTTCTTAAGAATTTCAAGGGAACAGAGGAATGAGGTGAGTAAATCACTAAATGGTTTAGAGTGAAGCCTGTGTGAGAAGACAAAGCTTTCATTACGAGAGACAAGATGAAGGACAGTGACAGGACTGAGTGGGACAAGACCAGAAGAAATTTCAAGCAATTCTGATTTGTGAGTGGCTTAGGGAGTTTGGCATGATGAGGATGACAGACGGGCTGTTGCCAGGGTAATCTAGAGATGAGGCTGGGAGTCTGGGACCTAGAATTGCACTTAGACAATTGTAGGAAGCAGTAAGTCAAGGTTAAGAGAACTTTAAGAAAGGGTGTTGGCAACAAGGAAAAGAAGATGGAATCTGAGGAAAAATAAAAAGATTGGAAGAAAGAAGGTTGCTATGCTTCAGAAAAGGTGTGCTGTACACTGCAGGAGTTGAGTGCCAGGCAGATTCTGCAGAACCAGCTCTTTTGTCCCCTACCTTGAATAGAATTGAGTTTGATACATTTTGTTAATTAAAAAATAAACAAGAACTCCCTGTAAAATAATGTGTTCTTTGATGCTGAAGCATAGATTCCTCACCCTGCCCTAAAGGCACAAATACATGCTACACAGAAGAGAGATGTCTTCTGCTCCAATGAAAAATCTGTGAGGTGGGAGTATTTCCATGTGTTCTGCAGTTTCTCAATCCCCACATGAGACCTGTGCTGACTGAGACTGATGTGGATGCTCAGTTGCCCTTCAGAGGCAGAGCCAGGCCTGGCCCCAGCCCTTTTCAGTGTTTACAAGCACAGGCAACCAGGCTGTGGCAGCAGCAAACCTGCATGAAGTTTGTAAATGACATCATATTATTTGTGTTATAGAAAAGTTAATTAATCACATCTAGTTATTGGTGCTGTGACTAAGAATTTATTAAAAAATTACAGAAGTGGTTTTGGGTATCATGCTGTCAAAATGTAGGTAAAACAAAGGAAAAGTTTTTACATTTTCTGATCCTTAATTTCCAGTTAAAAGAAGGGATTTCCATGGTCTAAGGAGAAATCAGAGTGATATTGTTGAAGTGACAATTTCACTTGAGGCCTCATTTGAATTTTTTCTCTTTTAGATGGTTAGTGACACTGCAGGGACTAATAAACCACAAATTGCCCATGTTCCAGCAATAGTAAATGTACAAAAACAAATGAAATTCAGGTAACTTTAATAAAATAACTTTCATTCTCAAGGCTGGGGTTTATGGAAATAATTCACATTTAGACAAACATTCAACTTTGTCTTTTAGACTGTCAGATCATCCAAAGCAGTTGACTTCCAATCAACAGTTTGAGAGTGAAAATCCAGTAATGGGTAAAGTACTACTGTATTTTTTTTAATAAGGTTGAATCATATAATTATAAACCAGAAAATTCTAGGGAGCAGATTTACATTCTGGAATTAAGAGGGCCATCTTTTCCATTTCTTTTCCACCTTGATTGTTTAGCTCAAAATTTAAGTATAGCAGACAGGCAAAGTCCTAATTTAAATAGACTTAACTGCACAGTAATGTGCAATTTATTCTGCACTGACCATTGTGAATTAAAGGATCTGTCCAACATCTCTTGTAAATTCACACTCTAATCCCAAATTCCTTAGGCAAAATGAAATCCAGTCTTAACATCTAGCCAGAAGGCATGAGAAAATGCAAAGAAAAGGGATATAATAAACCCAGTAATTCAGGTATCTTGAAGAATCAGATCAAGATTCTTAAAAATTAAAATTAACTGGAGAAAAACATGCAGAATGCTTACAGAAAAAAACAGGGTAGTTACAAATACATCTGTAGCTTTTGAAATCACAAGGAACTGAGCTTCAGTTTAAATATTTCTTTTTCTGATTGTACTGCTAATTTAGATTCATGTAAAAGATTATAGCCTAGATTTTTTTCACAAAGACAATACTGAAACATAGGACCTTAACCCACAGTGCCTGAGACGTAGCACAGTCTGAAGCTTAAAGCAGAAACTGACAGCAGAAAGTCTGATAATATTTCTTTGCGTTTCTCATCCTGACTCTTGCCCAGTTCTTCAAGCTACGTTTCATCATTGTCACATGGATGTGCTTTTTATATTGTTCCCACCTGGTTTCTATTGACTATTAGCACTCTCAGAGGGCAATAGCTGGAGTAGACAAACATAGCACTCTCAGGGAGCAATGGGCAGGTTTGAAGAACACACCAAACCACAAACAGCAGCCTGAGTAATGCTTTGACAACAGCGAGTAAGTGGCAGAACAAGAGGTAATTGTTATGGACAGAGCCACAAAGTGGATTGTTAAGAAAACCAGTCAGAAGGCTTCCTTACCAATAGCAGAGCTAGTGAATGCTAGTTCAAGCTAGTGAACTTTTCTGAAGGATTCTTTCCCACAATGCCATTTTTGTGTGTCTGTTTAAAATGCTGTTATAATACAGGCAGTGCTGTCTTTTTTGTGCAGCAAGCCAACAGGCCAAACGTGTCAATGAAGAAGCAGATGAACACATGGACTGTTCGTATGTACCTCAAGTAAGAAAAGCATTTCTTATGCCAAAAGTAAGAAGTTCATTTAGAATAGTCTAAGTGTTGTGACATATTTGATCCAGTTGGCAAGAGGCAAGCCTCAGAAATTGGTAAAGTATCAACTTGTGCATAACACTTTCATTAATGTGAGCTGGTGAAATGTTTAGAAAAAAATCTGCATTTACAACTAATTCCTTGCACAGAACTGTAAATAAACTCAGTGCTGGCTCCACTGAGAACATATTTATAGTTAAAAGGACTAATGATATTTTGGGAAATTTGATATGTTATAAACATCATTGTTTATTTCTTTTTAATAGGATGTGCATACAGGTTTTAAGCCAAATGAAGATAATCCCAGCATAGCAGAAGGAAGTGCAGAACCTTTCTTAAAAGCACCTAAAACACCTGACTTAAAGGGGGAAAACCTACACTTCTCAAAAGTAGCTCCATTTGACTCGTATGATTTCAACTTTTATTTTGATTCTGAGCAAAGGGTTGTACTCACATTCATTGCATAAGCATTTCTGCTCTTTTTGAAAGATACTAGAGAAAGAATTTTCTAGAAAGCTCATCTGAAAACATTCATATTTTCTTCCTGAGTTATGCTTGATACTAAATTTTCTTCTTACAATATCATTTTGAGTTGAAGCTGTTTTGAAAGATCAATACCTTTATTAGAAATGTGTGAGACACATTGTCTTTTCCTGCAGTAATATTTGTTACTCAGATTTCTATCTTTAAACAGGCTTTATGGGGTTTTTTTTTGTTAAGAGGGCAGGGAGTTGGTAAGAACACCACCTCCCTTTACTTTAAAGAATTGTGTTATCTGTTCTTTGATGCAAAAAGTCATTATTGATGGAAGCTATGGGAATGTAAAAAAAATGAAAAAATAGGAAAAGGAAAAAAATAGAAGGAAAAAGGCCATCTACATTACTTAAAAAAAACTATTAATGTAGTTTCTATCTTTCTGTATTTACAGCATTCAAAATTTAGGTTGTGAAGAAGGAAGATCAAAATCTCCTGCTTTCTTTTCTTTCATGAACTTCTCCCAGAAGTCACCAGGCTTTAATTTATTTGATTCTTCTCTGTTTGGAGCACAAAATTCATCTGATGAGGTAAAAATTATTAATTGTGAACATTAAATTTCCACAAAGCAGAATATTTGAACAAAAGAGCATTGACACTGAATGAGATTTTTCAGACTGATTATCTTTGTAGCAAACATTTTTTTTTTAATATCTTGGTTAGTTTTAAGTTTGATATTCCTTGAAAATGTTTAATTCCTTTCCTGGCAATCCCCCTATGATGACTTCTAACCAAGTATGAATCTCTCTCATATGGATCATGTGCAAATATACAGTTACTCAATTCACCAAAAGGCTTCTGGTTCAGTGTTACAGCACAAAATTCAAGTTCTTTAGCAGATTTCACAACTCACATGCTTCTCCTGTGTGGTTTTGTCTTGATGAAGTGAAGAACAGTGAGAGGGGCAGAAAGGACAGTACATAAGGGTTACTGAACAGCAAATATGGATTAGCTATACACAAATGGAGGAGCTAGGTAGGCAACTAAATGGAGCAGGGAATGGAATCCAGGTCTTCCATTTTCTTTGCAGGTTCCCTAACTCCAGTGCTCTAGAGTAATTTTTCCTCTCCTGGACTATTAGGTAGATAATTGGGGATCCAGATGTGTGCATCAGAGAGGGCTTAGGTATCACTTGGCAGCGTAGATCCTCGTCCCATTATGCAAATAAGGGATTTGAGCCCAGGTAGCTCCTGTTGCAGGGGGTGTGCTCAGTCTTGTGGTTACTGGCTGGGAGCTGAAGCAGGGATGAGGGAAAGCACCATTTTATTCTGGGTTTGGCAAGATATGTGTGGTTGGTGTCTCATAGCATGAACTGTGTGTAAGAGAGAACACACTGGTGTGTGGTTTGTGAATTGTTTAGGATTGAGGTGGGTTTTAAATCACCTGCTGTCAGAACACACATTATTTTGTGCCTGCTCAGCAGCAGAAACCAAGAACTTACCAGGCTATCGCAGATCTGGGATTCTTTATAGTTAGATGGGAGTTTTGAAGGACTTCAGTGTCTTTTAGTTATAGTCTTATACTTTTAAATCTAGTCTAAGAACTCATTTTAAAAGTGACAATTAGTTATCCTGCTACTCTTTCTGGCAATATGAGGGCCTCCTCAGTAGAGGAAGTATTTGTGTTGTTGCTTGGAGATTTTATAAAATGTCACAGATTTGAATAATTTTGAATCTTTCCAGTTTAAAAACCAGCAGTAAGTCAGGTCAGTTTTTGGACTGCTATCAGTCTGTTTTTTCCTCGTAGAATGGAGGAAGGGTGTTTGCAGCTGCATGCAAATATCATAAAACCCATCTGATCAAGAATTTACCTTGCAGCTTTAGGGACTGACAGATACCTTTAAATCCAGATTTTGTAAAGGCTGCTAATATTCACTGATACAGTGTTTTTCTCACTAAAAACAAATGAACATATTACCTATCAGCATTAAAGTTTACTCTTGCCTTTCTCATTTGTTTAATTAAAATTTTGTTTACATTTCAGACAGAGGGAAATTATTCTGTGGGAAAACTGAGCTCTCTGTCCCCACACAAAGATCTTGGTAAGTCTGAAGCTCAGATGTGCTTGTGTTTATCAGCTCTCTTCTGCTGGTGTTCCTGTGACTGACAGGCTCATGATTCAGCTTAACAGAGTTCCTTTGGTTGTCTGAAAGGATGTTCAGTTGTGATAATGTAGCTCTGTGGTTTATTGTGCTCATTTATGTTTTAACTAAATCTTTAGCCTAAATCTTCCCTTGCATGTTGGGCCCTAAATGTCTGATATATCATGGAAAAGAAGAGGTATGAGAAAGAAAGAAAGAAGAATAGAGTTAGCTGTGTTTGAAGCAAAATGAGAGGACTTGCAAGGGAAAAGAAAAAGTCCAAGTATTTCAATGACTGATCAAATTTTTCTCTAAATAAACACTTTTGCAGATTCTGCTTACAAATACCTCTGTTGCAGAAATGTTTTGCTGTTTTAAACCATTCAAGTGCTTCACACTTCCTTCTACGTCATTTCTAATAACAAGCCCCTGGAAATACCATCTCTGGAGCAGCAATAAACACACAACTGTAGGGTGATGCTCAGTAGGATATTTGGCACAATATATTAATAAAGAAGCACATGCTGAATGCAGTATTATCTCAGATGTAATCTAATTACAAATATTATATGTTCCATATAGGAAGCTTCTTTGGGAAACCAGAAAATGAGGATGCATTTACCTTTCCCTTCCACTCAGAATCAACTTCTCATGCATTTGGAGATGGAAAAGATGACGTTGGTTTTTCATTTGCATTTGGACAGGATCAGAGTTCACCCCAGTTTCCTTCTATGGGAGGTTTTCATTCTTCCATACAAAATACAAAGCCATTTACACTCTTTTGAATACCTTTTAAATTACTTTCCTACTTAGCCTTGACAAATGTTTCCAGTTTCTTGAGTTAAAGTACAAAGCATTTCTTCTCCTTCTGTTTCTTTTAAGAACACATTATTGCAATTGCTGCAATGTGTGTTCATCAACAACACCTTCTGAGATTTTCTTATTTATCTTTGAAATGTGTTTGTTCATAAAATATTACTGTATGCTCTTGCTAAGCTGGCGCTCACAAACATAAATATAATTTTAGGATAGAGTGTTAATTCAATGTCTCTGAGAACATTTAAACATATAGATAAGAACTTTTAGCTTCTGATACAAATTAAATTACTTGTGTTAATAAGAATGACTGTTGTAGCAGTTAAAGCTGAATTTGAATTGAGTATTCTGTGTATAACAGCTGATTTATAAAATATTTGAAATAAACATTTTTGCTAATTTTATGTAGTTTTGTAGGTATTTCTTAATATCTGAAGTGGAACAAAATTGCAATTGTAATATTTGATTTCCTTTCTTCCTTTTATCTTCCTTTCTTCTTCTTTTCCTTCTTTTATTTTCTTTTTTTCTTTTCTTGCTTCTCCACTATCTAATGTCTTTCAAAAAAGACAGAGACAGTTCCCAAAGTCCAGCTGTGGTCAGTACAAGTATGTCCCTCAGTTCTCCACAAAGAAGAAAGAATGGAAATTCATTTTCTTATGGAAAGAATGGCTGTTAGGACAGGGTTATCAGGGTTACTCAGCAAGGAATGCTGACTGTTCTGAGCCACCAGAGCACTGTGCCCTGGGAATCCCTTAGAACCATCTTCTCTAGAGACACAACTTTCATATTTATGGCCTTTGAAGGCAATACCAGATCACTTTGAAGATATTTTTTTCTGTTATGGATGAA
Source organism: Poecile atricapillus (assembly GCF_030490865.1). Lineage (NCBI taxonomy): Eukaryota > Metazoa > Chordata > Aves > Passeriformes > Paridae > Poecile > Poecile atricapillus. Next base: position 176,048,817 of record NC_081249.1, read on the forward strand.
ACATAGGTTACTAATTTTTGAAACTCCTCACAAATCTGTAAGGGAATTTGGTTTCCCAGTCACTTGCTGTGAGAAAACTCCCTTCCTGACAGCAGGCAAGCAGAATAAAGAGAGGTCCACATCATTCAGCAGACTTCAGAGAAGAGATTGCAAATGCACAAATGAGTCAGAGGGGCACACAGACTGAGAGGAGCAAGTGGCCAAAAAGCATCCTACCTGTAGAGTCTGCACAGTCTGCCAAATAAATGACAACAAAGTCCCAAGGGGAGTAGAGTCCTTTCCCCTCTGCTGCCCTTAATGGGCAAAAGCTTGATTATCTATGCCACTGTTTCTTTTCTGCCAAACTCCTAGATGCATCAGGGCTATTTTTATATCTAGAGATTAGTGAAATTTGGATTTTTTTTAAACTGGAAGTGAATCAGAAAAGTGTAGTGAAATCTTGCTGAGGTCTGACTACTAAGAAGTGAGACACAGATTTTCTAATCTACTGCATACCTGTTAATCTGAAAATCCTAATGTAGAGGCAAGTTTGAGTCCCTGCCTTTTATTTGGGGCAATGTTTATGATACACTGCTGACAGATGTTCTGAGATCATTTAGAAAACCAAAAGTTTAATTTTGTTTGCTCAGTTATTCCATAACCGAAGATCTTTCCTGGTGAATTCTGCTAACTAACATCCAACTAAGATGTTCCAATGTAGAATTCAAGGCTTCTGGTTGAAGTGGGAGAAACCACAGTCCTAGGTCTTGTTGGAAGTTTTCTGACACAAATTGGATAGGCTGATTAATAACAGAGCAGAGAAAGCTGCTTCAGAAGAGGTGACCTCTCAGCATTTGGGATACTTTTCTGAGTTCTGAGACCATGAACTGCATATAAACACACACGGGGATTTTCTCATTGGCACCTGTAAAATTCCATGTAGAAATGGTCCCTGGTTATGCCTATAAAATCAATAGCAGTCATGTTGATGGATTGCTGACACTGGTGCATCTCTCACTGCCCAGTGTCAGTTTGTTCTGCCCTTGACACACTCACATGCTGCACCCATTTCTAGCCTGAAAGATGAGTGGAGACAGATTCTCTTGTCAGCATAGCAAGGGCTGCTAGAGAGCAAAACCAGGTACTGCAGGTATCCCACATGTGTGACTGCACTGGAGCCCAGGAACCTCCAGAAACAACAGCAGCTGGGAGCTGCAATCCCTTCAAAGCTGTGCAGCTGTCAGCAAAGTGACAATATGGTGACACTGTGTCCTTGTGCTCTGAGTCCTCGGAGGTGCAGGTGCCTTTCTGTTCTCTCCTTGGATTGTGCTGAGTAAAACAGAGTTCAGGCTCACAGCCAAGCACAAAGGTACTAACAGCAAAAACCCCTCTTAAATAAGCAGGGCTGGGATTTGACTTTAAATCTTGTAAGAGTATCCTAACCAGAAGGTAAATGTTTATTTTGAGCCCTGTTATCTTTACTGTTCCACTTAGGTTTTTAATGAAGTTTTTGACAGAAAACCACTTCACTTGAAATATTGCTTGTAAAAGCTAATGTGCCACACTCCATTAGGTTAAATAAATATTAATAATAAATATTTTGTGTCACCAGCCTTGTAGGAAATATAGTGATACCTGAATAAATAAATAATTTTTTGAATTTTTTGAGTAAAAAACTTTGAAGAAGTTTACTAATGAAATTGACACTCTTATCTGCTGCTGTGGTGAGGAAGACAGCAATACCTTGGTTTTCTTTCTCCCACAGAAATAACAGGTATGTGGAAATGCCATTTTTCTGATCAGAAATAACATAGAGAGGATTTCTGCACATCTGCCTTGTTCTGCAATGTGGTCTTCCAGTAAAAAAAAAAAAAAAGTTTTAATTTCTGAAGTAACATAACATCATGACTGGAGCACCATCTACTATTTTAACTGTTAATTTTACTGATACATAAGTGTAAAGCATGTTTATAAACACTTGGGGATATCTGGCTGACAAATAAGTAACTGTTGTATAAGTTTGACACTAAAAAATTTAATTTAGAAACTATGAGGTAAAGACTAATGTTCCAGGGGTTGTGCAATATAAGATTTATTTTCATGAACTTCTGTTTTATGCCTTCAGGCACCACTTTTAATAGGAAATAAGACATTCAGCAAACTGTTCCCACTCAAAAATCAAGTTTCATGTTCAGAGCTATTTATGAATTTTCTGTAACTTCAGTCCAAGAATATCAATCTAAAGTGCATATGCCCAGCTTAACAGTCTGCAGGACAAAATTTGTTGTGCTGTTATGTATAATACTTAAGGTGATAAAACCACAAGAGTTATTTATATTTTATATCAGAAAAACTGTATGAATAAGGCAACTGAGAGTGTTAAAATTGTCTCTTTACCACAGTGAATTGTCAATGGCAACATGTGAATACTTTGAAGAAAACAAAAAGTTTATGTCATTACATTGCAGGCTCTTCTAATTGCTCACTGATTTTTATCTGTAATATAACAAGAGCAACCAGAATTCTGAGTTGGGAAAACTGCAGTGCTACGAGTGATAACAAACCTGGAGTTACAACCCACAGAATAGATCAGAGAACATTGTATGTAAGTAGTGGATTTATTTCTAGCTACCTATTGAATTACAGCACTGAACCCCACAGAAATTCTGTACATCATTTCATCCCCAGTCTGGGCTTTACACAAATTTAAAAAAAATGGTTTTAGTTTTTCATTTCAAGGCCATGAACACAGTTAAAACTTCGTGCTGGGAGTAACAGGCCATCTCTGCATGTGTGTGGGTAAATGCAGGCTTTGGGGGCAGGGGCAGGTGAATCACTGCATCCTAAGGAAACAATCTTACACTACAGCATTAATACATTTAAGTATTTCAAGGAAATAAGCTTTAGGTGCTACATATTGTAACAGATTGGAATGTGTAGACTTACAGTATTAGATGGTCATAATCCCCCCAGTGCAAGGCTGATTGCAGGGGTAGCAAGAGTTGGCTAATCCTTTTGGGCCAATGGCATAAAACAAGGATTAGTTTTTCATTTACTGCAACTGAGTGGGTCATTAGGATCCAAAGACACTAATGAGCCTGAACAGGCAATTGGATTCTGGTTTCAGAGTTATGGGCTAGTTTGAAAGGAGATTGGTTGTGTCCTTTAATGATTTAAAACGTGATGTCTTGGTGACCTTTTGCCTGAGAAAAATGAATGAAGGATATATCCGTGGAACACAAACCTGGAATGCTGACTTTTTTCCTCCTGAAACTTGAGTTGTTGCCAGATTCATTGCCTTAAAGGCTGAATGGCTCATTTAGAAATATCTCTGTTGCCTTGCTTTTATGTTCTGCTCTTGATGTCTCCAGAGTTGACACAAGTCACATGCAATCAAGTCTGTATTCCTGGTGGACAGGCACTGTCCTAATATTCTCTGACTCACACCCAGGTTGTTTGCAGCTCAGCAGTTCTGCTTCCAGACACATCACTTTGTGTTCTGATGCTAACATCTTGCTGAGAAATTGCCTCTTGGCACGTTGTTTTTGGATCCTGTACCTTGCTTGATTTGGTGTGAAGATGATGCTCTTTTTAGCACATGCAACACGTTACTTTTGGAAAGGTAAATCTTTCCCCCCACCTTGCTTCATCCCAGACTTTTTTGTTTTCATGGATCACTTGAATTCAGCAATAATAGATAGCTTCTCTTTGGTTTCATTCAATTTAAGCAAGGGTATGAAAGAATATCAAAAGATGAACATTACCATGCTAATAGAATATTTAGACATAAACACACAAAAAAAAAACAACTTTGACTGTTATGACTCTATAGGAGGAATAGTGTCAAAACTTTTAATAACATAAACTTAATTTTCTGTATCATACCACAGTCCACAAAGCATACACAAAATTATTTCATACAGCGCAGGACTTGATCCACAATCCTTTGAGGCTTGTCTTGGGGAAAGGAAAGAAGTAGAGGATCAAGTTACAGAAAGTTCTTGCTAGTGGGGAACCAGCTGTTCTGACTGGTGGGCAGCTTGGAAGCTGACAGTCCATGCTGAAACTCAGTTTTGAGCTTGCAGTTCTTATCTGCTCCCTTCTGCCAGAGCAGGACTGCCTTGAGCTAAGTGTGGTCTCTTGCTGCTCTTTTCTTTTTCTTCAGGCACATGTGTGGCAAGTTTTAACTGTTTCCACAAAATTCCTGGTGCTGTGATCAGTCATGTTCACTGCCACAGCTGCAAAGGACTCCTGTCCAGAAGTTATGGATAAAAAGTAGTTAAAAATATTTCTTAACGATTACAAAACCCCTGGAAGGACTGTTTCCATTGCATTCCAGGGAGATGCCGAGATTCTGAAGCACTCTAGCCATTACCTAAGTTGTACAATACAATTCCAAATCGTGCCACATGGGCTTAAAAAATCCCTGGGCACAATAGATTCTTCAAGGTGATTTTTTTCCTTGGGAATGAACACCACCACTCGTGTATCTCACTCTGCATACACTGAAGGAGTTGTCATAGGCAGCTGCTTATTTATTTTTCTCCCTCACAGCTGGAAAATATGCAAGTTGTTACCAGTGTGATATTTAGTGAGGAGGTGTTAAAGCAAGGCCTGACCACCTCTGCTCAGTGCAAACCCAGTGTTGCCACTGCTGCTGTTTTATTAAAGGAGAGTGAAGCAGAGCCATGGCTTCTTAGACGTTCTAAAATTTTTCATCTTGACCTAATACTTGTGACTAATCATCAGAAACTAAAGAGCAGTAGAATTCTGATTAAAAAAGATGTAAACCACGGATTACATGGAAATCACCACTGAACTTAAGGGTGCTTCTGGACCCAGGTTGGCATCCAGCCAGAGCACTTAAAAGCTGGTTCTGTGAAGTAGGTCATGACTTCATGTAAACCTCCATCTTGGATTTTGCTCTTCCCAGCTTCCCAAAAAATAGATCTTTCATATATCTCTAGCACAGGAAAAGCATTCTGATCACATTAAAAGGGGAATCAGTGATTGGGTATATTTTTCTGCTCTATCACTTGTAGACAGAGTAATGTCAAAATTACCAACTGTACTGACAAGTTTTTGAAGAATTGTTAAAAGAGCCAAAACTTGGATGGACAGAAGAGATGAATTCTCCAGATCTTTCTTTTCAATAATGCTGAGATATTCTTGTTGCTTATCCATATGGAACTTGGATTATTTGTGTTGCATTGGAATTAAATATGGTCCTTAGGTGAGTTTTACCACATGATCACAGTCATTGAGCATCCACAATCCTCATTAATATAACAATGAATAGAGTTTGGGGATAGATTGTTCTAAAGCAGAAAAAAATTCTGTGTTGCCAGAATTTCCTTGCCATTACCTTGGGAGTGTCTGTGACCCAGAGCAGAAGCAGAGGGTCAGAGTGTTGAGGCACAAGTCTTTTTTTGGTGTGTGAATGCCTTGTTTCCAGCAGAGTAGGGCTGGCAGCAGCCTACACTGCCCTGCGTGTTTATCACAGCTAGCTCACATACTGCAGTGTCAATATTTTATCACAGAACACTTTACAACACAAAAAGATAAAAAAAAAAAGGAAGGATGCTCCAGTGGATGCTGTATATGTTTCAGATTCCTCTGTTGAGTTTTATCTGAGCTGACATTACTGGAATAAAGTAGATTGTCAAAGGCTGGGCAGAGTGTTTTTATCATTTTCAAGTATTGGCATAGAGTAAAATAATGATTCAAATTTCTGTTTTCTGTCTTTTGTGGATTACTCTGTCAGTTATGGTGATGCTTTTGACAAGGGAGTGCTGCTGGGTTAGTGATTTCTTCCAGAGCTTCAGAAATACTGAAGTTATCTGTTATCATCATCAGATCAAGGCTGACAGTTGATGGTCAGTGCTTATGTATTGTCTTTATAAGTTACAAAAATGAAGTTAGGAGCAGCAAATGCATCTCTCCACTTTTATAAGGCTAATTCCTTGGGATTATTTGCCATCTACTTATATCCAGACTTGGTAAAATTTTTGGTAATACTTAAGTTGTGCAGAGCAACTTCAGACAAGATACTGTATGTGTTTGATGGGTGGTTTTTAGTTTGTTTTGGTTTTTATTGTTTTGAGTTTTTAGGCAGGGAAGATAAAAGTTCTACACCGAACATATCTCTTGAAAGCTCATAGTGTTATGGAAATATTTAGATCTCTACAAGCTCCTGAATGGAAGCTGCTACTAAAACAGGTGTGGACATCTATTGTCTGTTATGCCACGTGTCACAGTACAGTGACTCTTTATAGCTTTATAACCTAATGATCCACACAGGTAACATTTAACTACACATGAAATATCCCAAGCTGGAGCACTGGTCCTTATACAGAGAATTCTGGTTTTGAGGGTTGTAACATGAATACAGTTTAACCAATGTGCCAGCATACTGCAAGGGCATGTAGTGATGGGACAAGGAGGAGTGGCCTTAAGCTGAAGGAGGGTAGATTTAGATTAGATATTAGGAACAAATTCTTTACCCTAAGGCTAGTGAGGCACTGGAACTGGTTGCCTGAAGCAGCTGTGGACTCATCATCCCTGGAGTTGTTTGAGGCCAGCTTGGATGGGACTGCCCTGGCCTAGTGGAAGATGTCCCTGCCTATGGCAGGGGGCTGGAACTAAATCGTCTTTAAGATTCCTTCCAAGCCAAACCATTTCATTACTCTATGATTCTATACAAAAAAAAAAAAAAATATGGAGAGAAAACAGAAAATTTTAAATATTGCAGTCAAAATTAGCTGTTCACTCACATGACAAAATGATAAGTGAGTATCAAAGCACACAACTGCCTTGTGCTGTATTTGGAATGCAGACCTGTGCAGATATAAAGTATAACCAGTGTGACTGAGGTCTGGGCAAGAGAAAACAATAGTCACTGCTGAATCATACTGATAAATGTGGCTGAGATTTCAGGAACCACTAAAACTAAAAATAAAAAACTAAATAAAACTTAGTTTTATGCAATCAGCTGTTCCTAAATAAAATAATCAGCTGGCTTTTTTAATCACTGTAGGTGAGAAGTGGGTAAATTTTGTGTACATACTCCTAGCTGGGAAAACATCACTGCTGTTAGGACTCTCCAGATTGTTTTGTGAGGAATACTTCCCTTTCCCTATCAGTGAAAGCAAGGATGTGTCTGAATCACTGTGTAGTTATAGCTGGGAGAGCCATGCAGCAATTATCATTTATATTAGAGTGCCCACAGGGCACAGCTTCGTTTAGGGCCTCATTGTGTTACACACAATGAAGGAGTCCAGGCCTTAAACATTTTACAGTTTAAAAAGACTGACAGACAATGAAGGGCTGGATGATAAAATGCTGAGTGCTTCCCAAAAATTCTAAGCAACTTGACTGGAAATCAAATGTGATTAGTGCGTTGCAGTACCAGTCAGTCTGAGCTATGTAGAATCCATGAAAAAGAAAGAATCAACTAAAATAGTAAAGAATAAACAATTCCCACTAATTTGGTAGCATTTGCAGAAGGGAGAAAGTCTTAACTAAATGCTAAACCTTTGGAAATAGTGCTAGTTGGAAAAAAAAAAAAAGGAATTCATCTCGTTAGCCAGATTTTGTTAGGATGTCTCAGGAAGGCACTGTGCACCAAATTCAAACCAGGCCATTTCCACTAGATCAATGTTCCTGACGAGCCGTGCTCTGAGCAGAGTTGTCAGCAGGAACTTAAGCTGGGAGAAATTTATAAAATCTGAAAAACAGCAGCTTTCAAAGTGTTGAATGTCCTTTCAAGTGCTTGTCAGTCTAGGAAGATGATGAAAGAACAAATCTGATGAGGGAAAGAGAGGCAAATGGCAAGAAGGAAAAAGCTGTAGAGGGAAAAAGAGACAAACTGACAGTTAGTGCCTGAGATGTAACACATTTCCTCCTGCTTGATTGTAGTAAGACTTCAGGCAGGATTGATCAATATCTGCATGTTTCAGTGTTTTCAGAGTGGTTTCAAGCAGGGGAAGGTGGATCTGTAGCACGGGTACATGTCCTCAGCCCTTGGCATATTTCCTTTTATTGGGGGCTGCAGCAACTGCAGCTCCTGTGCGGGGCAGTGTCAGGCAGCACAAAGGACTCCAGGCAGCCCTAAGGTGCCAGGTGAGTCACCTGGGAAACCAGCCTTGTTTTTCCTATCATAAATACTGGCTCTGGGGTCATTTTTATTGTCATTACTCCAGTCAGCACTGAAGCTTCTGGCAGCTGCTGAGGGAGGCGGAAAGGAGGCCGTCCATATGGTGAGCGCATCGTACCAAAGGTGCCTCGGCGTTTGGGAAGATCCCCACAAATGTCACTGGTGGGTCACTTAAGGCCTGATTTTATATCAGAAAAGTCAATAGGGATTTTGGCATTTATTAGTAAGAGCAGAAACAAAACCTTAATCCCTGGTAATTCTGTTTGTATTACATTAGACACAGTGTCACAGATGTGCACAGGATACTGTGAAAAACACGGGGTCATATGCTGCTGTCACCTGCTCTCCCAAAGCAATGGGACTGAAGCCAGAGTGGACCTGCAGGAAGGCAGCCCTGGGCCACTGCTTTAGACCACCAATTTCATTTTTTCCATCCTCTGGGAGAAAAAACAAATTTTGGGGGAGTAGATATGTGTCACTAAATTTACTGATGCCACCTCTAGCTTCACTGCTGGTGAGCTCTCAAGATGCTGAGAGTATCACTTGGCCAGATGCAATCTTAGTTCCTGAATGTGTTGTAAGATCTGGAGCAGAATGACAGACACAAAGTGAAGGCAGGGACATTGAGACAGAGGTTCAAGCAGGGGAGGACAAGCAGAAAAACACAAAATAAGCAAGAAAGCGGGATATGAGAAAAAGAACAGGACCATGAAGCGTGAAGAAGGAACACTGGGTGGGAAAACAGATCCCCAAATGGGTCCTGTTAATTCCAGCTGAGTCACTGTTCTTTGACCCAAATGCTTTATCTCCTCCATGTCTCCTCCCTGCTGCGCTCTGGCTCCAGCGAGCACCGGGCACCACTCTGAGGCCATGGCCAAATCTTGCTAGGCAGGGACCTCTGCTTTCCTACTGCTTTTGCAGCTTTTTGTGGGGACCTCAATGGCTGATTACATCAACTTAGATGGGCAGTGATCTGAGGAGATGCTGAAGTAAAGACACAGCAAGTAAAACCATTGCTGAGATAAGACAGTAGCAAAGAGATGTGGAAACCCTGGTGCAGAAATGCCTGAGTGTCCGTGCGCTCCCACTTATGTAACTCCCCCGTTGTGCAAAGTGCCAGCCCTGGCACTGGGCACTGCCACACTGGCCTGGCCTGACCAAGGCATAAAGTATCTTTTCATTTGGTGCTTGCTGACAACGTGCCCCATTGTTCTGCAGTGCTGACCTGGACAGGCCAAAGCGGCTGCTCTTTGTTTGTGAAGTGGGCTGCACTTAATCCAGGCACTGCTCCAGCCCCGCAGGCTCCACAGAAATGAATGGCTGCAGCTCAGCTGCTTGCATGCTGCAGAACAGGACCTGTGGCTGGCCAGCTTCTTGGATATACTCCTGGGAATGCAAGGACACCTAGAGCATGACAAATGGAGGATGCCCCTGTCACTGGGGTGGGATTCTTGTAATGGATGGAGCCAAACCCCGAACTTGGAGTTCACTTCTTTCTCCATCTCCTTGTGACAGCCAGACGTACCTGCTGAACTTCAACAAATGATTTTGTTGAGACAGCTGTCCAAAAATGGCAATATTTATCATGTGATAAAGCTGTTTCAAATGAAGAGACTGTTTAATAAGAGGTCAAGTGTTAACTGGGTCTGGTTGCACTCCAGAGCCAGGGAAAGCAGAGCAAAGACAAAGCACATGTTGCTTTTCAGCTTTGTTCCTCTTGCTGGTACTTACAGCCAGGTATAAGCACCACTCACACACTCCCATGTCTGGCAGATCCAGCTGTTTGTGTTTTTATGATCACAAGAACTTTGCTTTCATAAACTGAATCTGTGCAAGCAGAGCTATGTGCAGGTGGAAGCAGCACAAGCCCTGTTCCAGACCCACTCCAGCTGTCAGCCTCCTGCTTCCCAAAGCACTTGTGGTATAGAAAGGTGTGGAACCAGTGCAGAGTCCAAATGACTGCAGATGGATTTAAGCCACTAACAGAGCCCCAGAATGGCTCGAGCTGGAAGGGAACTTAAAGATGACCTAAAGACAATTCTAACACCCCTGCCATGGGCAGGGACACCTTCCACTAGACCAGGTTGTTGAAAGCCCCATCCAGCTTGGCCTGGAACATTTCAAGGGGCAGGGCATTGACATCCTGGTGTGCTAGTGCCATTAGATAAACTTCTAATTAGAGCAGCTATAAATACCATGTCACCATTTCTGAGGCCAGTCTTATTTATGTCAATGGCAAATCTCTAAATGTATTTGTTTTATGTAACCTCTGGAGAGCTGTGTCTGTCTCTGGACAGTCTCCCAGTATCTCTTGTTTCCAAAGGGCATAAAAGTTAACATGTTAATAATGGCTTTGTCACCACCATTGTTATTCTTATGTGCTACAAGGTCCACACGTTTTTTGAACACTTCCAGGGATGGTGATTCCACCGCTTCCCTGGGCAGGCTGTTCCAATACTTTCATTAGACTGAACAAGTGGGAAAAAAAGCTAAGTTGGTTAATTTGATTTAATTTCAGTTGTGATGGTGCATATTTTGGTTGTTTGAGCTGCATATTGAACAGGGTACAATTAATCAAGCTGGGTATCTCTTACATAAAAGCTTATCCTCTGAGCATGAAGTCATGATTCGGATAAAGCTGAATTATGATCTTGGTAATGCACAAACACAATTCACCCCAGGATTCCCACTGAAAACAGACCCATATGCCACTGAAATGTCACCATTATAGAACATTTATTGGGAATAAATACTATGAAGCTGTGCTGAGCTTTTAGCTCCAGGAGTTTCAGGTGAAAATGGTGCAAACAATTCTAAGTTTTGTTGAGGAAAACATTTTGGGTTTTATTTCTATTTGCCAGGATAACAGTCCTTCTTCCCAGGGAAGACATGGTCTTTCTAAAGCTGTTGGCAGGAAAAGCCAAAACTGTTCACTTGGATATTTAATCCAAGGTGTGCATTCATGCTGGAGCTCTTCCCTTTCTGAGCACTTGGAGCTGCTGTGGGTGCTGTGAGCATGAGTCTGGTCACATCAGCTTTTTGTTACAGCACCAGACGGACAGAAAGGGGCCCCCCTTCTCCCCAGCAAATAAACTCTGATCAGCAGAACACACTAAAGATGATAATCACTGTTAGACCATACCCCTGTGTCTTTATTTCCTTTATTTGATCAGGGAAGGTATTTTGCTAACACTGGGGGTGTATTTAAGCCGCTCACCTTCCTATGCTGTAATGGCAAGACTGGATCACCCAGCATCCAAACCTCAGCTAGGGAGGCAGAAAAAACCCCAATTCCCAGCATTTTCAGCAATCAAGATACAAAATTTATTGGCTATTTTCTCTTATATCCAAGATTAATTCACTATTCTCTCTTATATCTCAACAATCATCCCTTGTGCCAGGACATCTCTGAACCAGTCTTTTCTCAGGCCCACAGATGCTGTTTCCAAGACCAGCTCACCTCATGCACGTGCAAAACAAACCAGATCCTGCTCTACTTTCATTGTGCTTTGTGTGTGTGCTTGTGACATCATTTAAATAAGCTTATCCTGCTCAGAAAGAAAAAAAAAAACATTCCTTCCACAGTTTAGGTAAACCAAGCAATTATTCTGTTACTAAGTGTAATTAATGCCTAATGATTTGCTTTGATTAATAGGACAATCAGCATCTGCTCCTAGAAATAGGGATTAGTAACCCAAGCCATCTCTAGTATTAGAAGGTAGGGGGTCCTTTTGTACTAAACCCTGTTTTTCCACATTCATCTCAAAGCAGAAAAGCCCTGTGCTATATTCTAAAAGCAGAATAAAGGGAAGGTAGTATATTTTTGAAAAAAAAATATAGATAAAGCTTTATAATGTTCTAGTGAATTTGTGGTTTTGAGTTAAATCAGTGCACCTCTGCCCTTTAAGAAAGAAATTACTCTGATCTAATTCTCTGATAATTTTTACATGCAAAGTTACAGCCAAAACATTTAAGATTTTGCATCTGCTAGGCTGGAACAGCAAGTTGAACTAAATAAGAATCTATGTTTGCTATTTCTGTGCAGCTGATTACTGTTGAATATTCCCAGTATAGGAAGTAATAAAATGGTATTTTATAGACATGATGTTAATTTTTCTAAATCCTCTGATCAGTTTATCTGTTTTTTTCCCCCTCTGTGACTGAAGAATCACAACACACAACACAGCTGCAAGGCTAATCATTCTTTAGCATCTTCTATTGATCCTGGAGATAGAGCTGGAGTGGGGTTAGGTCCAAGCACTAATCCAATCGTATAACAGACATCCCCATATGGTTAGTCCCCAGCTTTGCCTTAAGCCAATCAATAATCACTTTGACAAAGAAAAATATATTTGGATTTTTTTTTTCCCCCTGTGGAAAGGTTGGGCTCTGAATGCTCCATCTACCAGGTGCTCTGGATTTCTCAGTCACTCCAGTGTCCACTCTGAAACAGAGCTGACAACAACTGGTAGATAACCAAGGAAATGGTCTCATTTCAGGGATTAGTGCAGAGCCAACTAACCTGAGCCACACGTCTTGCTTCTAAAAGCCCTTAAAAGAGGCTGAGCACTTTGTAAATGAGTTGGGCTTTCTTTTTAATATAAAAATATCCTTAAAGAAACAATGTCAGTTGAAGCTGTAGAACTCAGGAGGTGTGTGAGGCTCATCTGGAGACTTTTCCTCACTACTCAGGGTTTGGACAATACAAGAACACAGAGAGGGTCTGTAGCAGGCACCTAGTAAGACCTTGGTTTATTCCATTTATGGATGTTTTCACAGGAATATTCATAGCTGTGAATTCAGTCTTCAGTATTCAGAATTCAGCAGTGCTGAATGCAGTGAAGGGACACCATAAATGCCAACTTTTCATGTGGCTCTACTTCAGCTCCTCTCTGAGTCCGGCTAGTTGAGGCCTGACTGCTGTGTTTGGTCTTAGGCCACAGAAACACCAGCTCCTTTGTCTCCAGGAACTGTATTTCCAATCCCCTTGCACAGGAATTCATGCTGCAATTGTGGGTCAGGACTGGTGGTGAAGGATGGTGACTGAAGACCAAACGCTTCCTGAAGGTTCAGGTTAATCCAGTGAATAACTCTCTGATACCAACACTTCAATATTCAGAATGAAATGCCTTTGGCCAGATGGGAGCTGAAACAAAAGGACAACACATGGACAGTTACAGGCACTTTCCCCCAGCAGGTATTTAAATTAGAGAATCTAAACACCAGCAGGTAGCAAGCACTTGAGATGTCAGAAAGTTCCTTGTGAGCCAGAATACTGAAAAGTAGGAACCCAGCAAAAATAATCTGCCTGAAAGATGATAAAATCCAGCTTCTGGGTAAAGTCTTTCCTGATTTTTCTCCAGCTGGAGGATGAGACTGTTTAAGTGGATGTTCTCCAGTGGGTCCCTGCATTCCTCATTGCACTGTGGTGCATCTTTTTACTTTTGCTTGTAATTAGAGCCGCTTTAAGATTCATCTTGACAGCAGTTTGAAGTGGGCTTTTGTTCAGAAATGTCACAGGAAGTATATTAATGGAGAGATGCCAAAGGTATTAAAAGCTATGAAGTCCCACGTTACAATGAAGAGAAATTCTCATATATATTCCAGTGCAATCTTTGAAATATAAAAGCAGAGACAAAACACCCCTGGTGTTTCTTTCCTCCCTTGAATTCCATCTTTCACCACCCTGTTCCCTTTGCAGGTTGGTGAGTGGCTGTTGCTAAATATATGCATAATAGTGAAAACCACTACATAATGCAATGCATTGAAGAAAGGTCCTGCCAGGCTTCTAGGTCAAGGGAAGGAATATCTCTTTCTTCCCTAGTTAGCTGATCTGCACATTTGTCTCCTTTTGCTTTATGAAAGAGCTGATGGGGAAGGTCTCCAGCTGATGGAGCTATTCAGAAAAAGAACTGACATTTTGAATCAAAATTCAGGCTGCCTCCAAACATTTTGTCCCTAGTGCTATTAAACAATAATAAAAAATAATGAAATTCATATTTTCTCTGAAAGCAGAAGGTATACAGGTATTTGATTTCAGAAAACCCAGGTAATTGACTTAGAAATGGAATCTGTGACAGATGGCTGTGGAATGGACGATTTAGGTAGAACATGAAAAACCTTTGGGAAGAAGAGACAAGAGCCAACAGTAGGCAGAAACACAGATGTTTGCACTCTTATTCTGTAGTGAAGTGCATAGAAACATGGGGGAAAAGGCATGGAAAGGGGTTCCCACTTCACCAAAGTCCACCACTGGGATCACAAAAAGTGTGGGGGCAGATTCAGGCTCAGAGGGGCTCCCAGTACAGCACACATGCCAGTCCCCACATGCCAGTGATGTGTCCTTGCCTGCCTCTCTGACACTGATAATGATTTTAACACCCCCAGTGCATTCAGTTTGCACCTGCAGTGTGCTTAACACCTTTACTCTGTGGCAGTGAGGACTTGGGTGACATTGAGGAGGATATTTTACCCCACTCTGTGGGTATAAGTTAAAAGTTGTAGCCCTAAACCAATGGCACATGCCTGCCTGATTTATGCACAGATTCCTTCTTTGCCCCAAGCCTGTCATCAGTCTGACTTTGTGAGAAATCAGCCTCTGCTTGAGAGCTTTCTGGAGATCAGCAGAGGCAACAACTCAACTCACATGAAAATCCACCAAACGTGGATTTTTCAAAAGAAGCTAGGGATAAGCATCCCCAAACCCCAAAACTGTCAATAATTGTGGAAAAAAGTCTTCTCAGAGTCTTGTAAATGGTCTTTCAGACCTGCAGGTTAAGTTGTTTTGTTTTACTTGCTGATTTCACCACCTTCCTCCATCTCACATAGTCCTGACATGGACTCTGCTGCCATGGAAATTGTCACAGACCAAGCTCTGTCCTACTCCCCTGACCCTGTGGATGGAGCACCTGAATAATGTCTCTTTCAGGGTGACTCCTCCATCCCTGGTTCTCAGAGCTGCTCTTTGTAAGATGATTCCTGAGCTGTGAACTGATCCTGTTGCATGGCCAGGTAGGAATTACCAGCATGTGCTCAAATTCCCAGGTGACCTGTCAGGATGTGGCATTGCTTCTCCTGTACCATTCATGGGTGTGTGATCACAGAGGATAACACAAGAGCACAAAGGCAGGCAGGTGAAGAATGTCTTTGTGTGCAGTTTGTCACCCCTTAAAGTGTCCTGATGAGATGGCCACACTGCTGCTACCAGGAGCTGGAATGAGCTGGAGCACCACCAGGGCTGGGAGAGAAGCATTTAGGTGAGGATCCACAGTGTGCAGCAGCCTGTCCCACACAATTTCACAATTTCCCACAGCCAGTACTTGTGTAATGCATCTCCAGGCAGAGTAATTCCCCAGTGATGACCACAACCGGGGGTAGTGCAACTTGGAGATGCTTCCTGGGCTCCCACCTAACAGCATCCCTGAGACCTGAGCCCTCAGCAGGATGAGAGGGATTAGGGAGTTGTTGCCATGTCCATGAGATCTCTGGTGCTGGGACAGGTGAGCCCCAGAGCAGCAGCAGTTTGTGTGTGAGCAGAGTGGATCCTGCAGGCCTGCTGCTCCAGAGTGAGAATCTGTTGGATTTCTCCTGTTGAAATCTTCCTGTAAAAGCTTTGCTGACTCTGTGCACTCAGGGATGTACTCACAGCTCCCACCAACACCCACTCAGCTGCACTCATCTGCCATCCCAAGGCAGAGCACTGGAGGAAGCTCCATGTCCTTCAGAGGCTGGATAAGAAATGTCATTGAGCTAAAGAAAACATCAGCATTGCTACAGTCACCTGCTGTGCTTCACAAGAGAGATGACTCCATCAGTTCCTGCCCCTGCCCTGCTTTCCCTGCCTCCCAGCTGCAGGTTTAAAAAGCCTCCACACATCTTCAAGGCTTCCAGGGGCAAAACTTTCCTCTGCAGCCCTCATGGCACCTCTCAGGCTCACATTCACAAGTACAGGATTCAATGTACAATCAACACTCACTCAGCACAAAGATAATTCTTGACACTAGAGGAAAAGTTGATATAAGAAGGAATAGAAGAATATGTAATTGAGATTCCCCCAGAGCAGAAAGGAGGGGAGGAATCTGCCACTGCACATCATGCATCTCGCTAACAGATCCATATTCATTGTGCTTAAATGTATTCTGGTAGCTCTTGTGTATTCCTTGTAGTTCCTAACAATTATATCTGATCTCTTTGTTAGGGACAGAAAATGTAGGCTTAATAGGATGTCAACAGAAAAGGAGTATAAAGTAATTGCCCATTACACTATAAATGTGTTATAATCATTTGCCAGAGGGAGAAAAAGTCTAATTGAATGAAAACTCTTGATGGTTTCATTATGCTTCTATTAAAAGGCAGTCAGGCCTCCTGATCCAAATACAAGGCTTGACTCTTCTTTCATTTACATCTGTAAAAACTGGGGGCAACCACAATGTTACTGATGGATTTGCAGCGACACAGAACTGGAGTAAGAGAGCTCAGAGTGAGTCCTGAGCATTTCTGAGTCAAGCTGAAATGAAAACATTTACCACGTATGTGGCAAAGGAAAAAAATTCAATATAAATGACAGCAGAGCTGAATAAAATGCCAGAGCTGTTCCCAGAAATGGCAGGAATCAAAATCTATGTGTGTGGAGAAAGCAAAGGAAGGGGGTAAATTCTGCCTTTCAAACTACAGTTGTAAAAATTCCAAGCTGATTATTTGCTTATTAGTTATTAAATAAAACTTCTTTTTCTGCTTCCTCCCTGACGCCCACTCAGAACAGAGCTGTTGAAATCCTTTTCTGTCTTTGCCAAGACCAGCCCAGCTTTTTACAACCACTCACTATCTCCCCCTTTCTCTGCTGCATCTCGTTTGAGCTCCTCGTCCTTGCCTCTGTGCCCTGCATAATTCCAGCTCTCCCCCGCATTTTCCATGCCCTATGTACCAACTCCTCTGCACTTTCCCCTCCTGCCACCACTCACAGCCCTCCCCAGGTGCTTCACAAAGTCATCCCCTCCAATAGTTTTTGAAGGCCTTTTTCTTCTATGACCTTAAATAAACACAACCCTTGGTACCGTCATCCACTCACCATGTGACAAGAGGGACTGTTGCTGCTCCTCTGCATCAGCCTCTCCAAATATGGATCTTCAGTGCTGGTGTGTTTGTCCCTGCTTCCCCAGCCCATCCACCTCAGTGCCTGTTGTGGAGTCATTTTGGGATGGGAATGGTGAGTTGCAGAGAGGTCCCACCTGCCCTGTGAGGAAAAATGTAGGTTTGGGTGTCTCTGAATCCAGCTGTGGCTCCTGCTGCAGGGCATGGTGGGTGAGAGGTGATCAGGCTAGGAAAGGCTGAGGGTTTTAGGCACAAATTCTTCCCTGGCAGGGTGTGAGGCACTGGCACAGCTTGCCCAGAGAAGCTGGGGATGCTCCATCCCTGGGAATGTTCAAAGGTTGAATGAGCCTCTGAGCAACGTGGTCTGGTGAAAGCTGTCCCTGCCCATGGAAAGGGGGTGGAATTAGGTGGTCTTTGAGGTCTCTTCCAACCCATACCACTCTGATTCCATGATTCTCTGTTCTTGGGTCAGCCTGGGATAATTGCTGGTCCCCTGACCACAGCAGGAAGCCCTTGATGTCTCATCAGCTGCCCACAGACCTCCATAGGACAGGATTTGCGCCTGGGGAGTCCTGGACACAGGAGAATTTTGGGAGGTGGCTCATAAGGTCAGGGACACCCCCTAAGAAAAACTGTCTCAGGTAAAGCACTTTCAGTTTGTTTTGATTGATAAATGTCTTTTATTCCAGCAGGAGCAAGCACTGATATTTTATGCCTTTTAAAGGCTGACTTTTCTTAATTGCCCTTGGTGGGTCTCAGAAGCATCACACGAGTCCCTGAGGATCTGCAGGCCACTGATGGGAGAGTGTTTACCACTCACTCCCTGGCTTCCTCTGACCAGGCAAATTATTGAAGCTACCTGAGCAGAGGTGTTTGTGCGAGCTGAGGGTGGGCTCTGGAGGTAGCAAGGAGCAGAGATCTCCCCTGCATGGGGATTTTAAAGTGGTTTTAAAGCCAGACAGCTGCTCCTTATGCTCCCTTGCACACATGCAAGATACTTGTGTAAGCTATAAGTCAACACAAAACCCCCACTAGTCATTATATTTGTTGCAGAGATGATGCTAACTGGAATCATCACCCAAAACAGAGAGAAAGTAAATATCTATATACACTTAGCACCAAATCTTTTCTGGCAAGGCTCCCCTTGCTTTCTGTCTGAGTACCTGCCTACCCAGACTCTTTGTTGCATACCAAATCTTTTGCAGACTGAGAACAGCAGCAAAGTTTTGCTTTCTTCATCCCCCTCTCTCAATCTGGGACTCTTTTACATCTGGTCTGACTTGAATCACTAACAGCACCTTTTCCAAAGCTCGCTTTCAGGGCTCAGCACAATAAACACCTGAGCTGGTTATGTAAAAACCAGCAGTTCAGCAGTGAAGCTGATGTTTGGGCATGTCTGACCCTGCACTGTAATTTTTTGAAGGGAGAACCTCACTTTTCATTGGGTTTTTTTTTTAGGGAAACACACTGTGCTTGGCCCAGCCTCTGGACCTCACTGGCTGCTTTCAATCATGTCTGAAATGTTGATTTTTCTTCACAGTTCTCCTGAGAAGGAACAAAAGCAAGGCAGGTGAGTCCCTGACTGAAGGAAGGACAGGCAGGATACAGATGTTTCCCTGTGTCCAGAAATCTGGGGGACAAAGAACACATTCCCACTGCAACTGAGACATCTCTGCTTCATGTTACACCGTTGCTTCATCATCCTGTGCTGTATTTTTATCTGCATTTAATTGGATCAAGCATTTGCATAAGCAAGCCATTGTGTAATTCTTGGATTGTGAATCACAGAATAATTTAGCTTGGAAAAGCCCTATAAGATCATCAAGTCCAGCTGTTCCCCCAGCACTGCCAAGGCCACCACTAACCCATGTCCCCAAGTGCCACATCCACACATCTTTTAAACACCTCCAGAGGTGCCAAGTGACTCTATCACTTCCCTGGCAGCCTGTTCCAGTGCTTGACAACCCCTTCAATGAAGAAATTTTCCCAAATATCCAAACTAAACCTCCCCTGGCACAACTTGAGGCCCTCTTGCCCTGTCCCTTGTTACTTGGAAGAAGAGATGTCCTTTCTGGGAGCTGTAGAGAGCAATTGAGTGCACATTTCACTTAGAGATCCTTGTACACAGCAGTGGATTATCTCTATTTCTGCTGTTTTATATAAATATAGATACTCTCTGTTCAGGAAACCCCAGCAGAAGAAGTGTAGCTAAAATGCTGTGCTATGGACAGCCCTGTGTGCTGGCTGCTTTATCTTACACTATTTGGAGTAAAAAATAAATAGAATGACATGATAGACAAAACCTGGCATAAAAGATAAACAAGGATCACTAAACCCAAGTTGTTTTAAGATTAAATATCGCTCCTGCTTTTAACATTACAAAACCAAGTTAATTCTAAAATATCAGGAAGATTTTATCACTTTTGGCTTGTATCTAAAATTCAGTAGTTTAAACATTTTCTTTTGGTTTAATACAGACAAACAAAGGATATTAAAGTGTTGGCAGAAATGAGAAGTAATTCTGCAAAAATCTTTAGACAAAATTTTCAGCTTGAACATGTTAAAACAGGTTTTTATATATTTCTTTAGAAAATCTGACTATTAGTGAGAATTGAACCATTATCTTTCCTGGTCTTGCAAATCCTCTTCAAACATAGCTACATTCTGACTTCAAAAACATCAGTTTTTTAAATGTTTCATCTGATGTCTTGGAATTTCAGTTCTGAAAGGAAAAAATGCAACTCTGTTTTGGAGAGCTATCAAAGCATAGATTTAGGAGACTAATTTTAGGCACCCAACCTTGAGGTTTTGACCAGTGGGATTACATTGGTAGAAACAACAGCAAAGCCCCAAAGCTGGGGAAAATAACAAAGCAGAAAGATCTTCTGAAGGAAGGGCAATCCACCTCCTACAAAAGCTGCCAAGGATTACTGTAAAGCAATAATTAATGACCATTGCTGCTGGGTCTCTAACTGATGCAGGGGGAATATTGATATAATCCTATTAGTGTGTTGCTCTCATTAATGTACTTATGTCAATTAGCTGAGCATTTTAGCAGAAAGGTGAATTTATGATTTTTTTCCCTCCATCCAACATAGATTTCCATTGCAAAAATCAATTTTGAACAACCACCAAAGATCAAGGTCCATTAATGAATCTTATCTGACACTAATGTTGTCTAATTACATTAAAATGTCACAACTAATTTAATGGCAGCAGAGCTCTCTACTCCATAAACAAACACAAGTTTGGTTACATTTTTAAAGAATTTAATGTTTGATCAGGAAAATAACTAATGGAAATTGCAGTTTTGCTAATTTTCTTCATTTCTGTAATTCTTGAGTGTTTTGAAATAAAGATCAAGAAAAACCCGGGCTCAACAGAACATTCCAGGCCCTGAGGAGACCTTAGAACTCCTTCCAGTACCTTAAAAGTCTCCAAGAGAGGTGGAGAGGGACTTTCAACAAGGATATGGAGTGATAGGCCAAGGGAAAATGGCTTTAACCTGAAAAATGGCATGTTTAGATTAATTATTAGGAATTTTTTTCCCCCTGTGAGGGTGCTGAGACCCTGGCACAGGTTGCCCAGAGAAGCTGTGGCTGCCCCATCCCTGGAAGTGTTCAAGCCCCATCTGGATGGAGTTTTGAGCAACCTGGTTGCTCAAAAAGAAGGACCAGTGACTGCAGGGAAGACACAGTGAGAGTTTTCATCACTGCCACAGAGCCTTGGAAATGAGTTAAAATAAGACACTGAACCAACAACTCTTCACATGACTGAGAACTGGGGCAAGGAGGGGAGATCTTAACCTAATTCCCACTGGGTTTTTTTTTCCTTCAACAAAACAAAACAGCAGACTCTTTCACAGTTGCCAAAGCTGGAGCCTCAGTGAGAGATTATGAGGGATGCAGCCAGTGACTAAGTTCGGATACAAAAGCATTTCTGATTGGTTTCCCACAAGATGAAATTCTGTTATAAAACCTGCTGCTCATTTTCCATTGAAAGAGTAATTTGGGAAACTGTCTCTCTTTGTGCTCTAACTAGGCAGCAGATGGCTCCAGATATGTTTTACTTGGTCCTATTGATTTCACTGCACGATTTAATTTTATTTCTCAGCAGAGCAGATTAAAACATGTGAGATGTTTTATAGGCCCCTGAAATAACAGAAACATGCCCTGAAAAAGCTCCAGCATCAGTCCCTCACCAAGAGCACCTCTTTACCTTGTGTCAGCTCAGAGACATCTCCTTCCTCCCCACAGCTTCCCGCAGCATTTTTTGGGTCCAGGGAATGGTGTTGGCAAACCCAGTGCAAAATACAGACAACAAACAGTCAAAGGAGAAATAAGAGACCCTGAGGAAAAGAGGTGCAATGTGGTGTTTTGTTTTTTTTTTAAAGCCCATCCCCAGTGTGCACTTAATAAATAATTAATTGCTGTTATTTCCAAGCTCAGATCCATTTTCACACAAATGCACTTTTAACTCCAATGATCAAAAAAAAAAAAAAGGATGCCTTTTTGTTGATTCTTCTTCAATGCAGCCTTGAAGCAATAAACCAAATTGACTGCTAAATTTAGACAAGAATACAGTCTGGCCAAGTCACCTCAGAGTCCATAAATTTATTAATAAGTGAGATCAAGACGAGTCAGGAAACAATCCCTGAGATGCAGACCTGCTTCTCCTTTTACTGTGTCAAAGATAGTTTGGGGTATGAAATACACATTGTACTCTCCAATTTACCTGTTTAAGTCTGGATTTATTCTCTTAACTGTGAAAAAAACAGCATGGAGGAAGAAAAATTTCCCCTGCTGAGGGGCTGCATCTTCCAGACCTGTGACTCCACACTTCTCCTTCTACCCTTAAGATTCCTGACTTTTCCAGTAGAAGGAGGGTATAGGTAGTATTTCTATATTTTTATCTCTATATTTTATCTTTTATAAATAGTATTTCCTTCGTGTTCCCTGGCAAAGGAGTCCCTGGCAGTGTATTTGAATCCCACACTGGCACCTGCATTTTTGTGCAAAGCAAGTGTGGTGGCTGATGCTCAGTCACATTTCTCACACAGTTCCTTTCCTGTCTCAGGTTTGAAGGCATCTCACACATTTTTCCAGGGCAGAAAACAAACCCACAGCAGGAACAAGTGATCTGTCTCCAGTGCTGTGCAAAGAAGGGTACAGCCAGCTAAAGACCCACTGTGTGTGGCAAGGTGGGGAAAGAAAGAGATGGGATATGAATGGGGGATCCACTGCCCTCACTGGGGAAAGGAACAGAATCTCTTCTTCCTGGGAAGGAGAACAGACAAGCAGGTGTCACCTCAGAGTAATAATTGCCGTAATCTGTCCTCCTGCTCTTCATCATCTCCTTGTACTTTACAGGCAAGGCATGACAAGAACTTTCCTGAAGAAGCCTGGAAGTTTCTCCATGCACTGCACACGAGACCTGGCCTTGAGAGACATCTCCCATTTCTCTCAGATCTTCCTGCCCATCCAATGAACTTCTGCAATGACAACACAGCTACAGCCAATAGGGTCATAGATTTTATCACAGTTTTATGTGCAACACCTGGAAAAAAAAAAAAACATTTGGACAGACCTTGTGTCCAGAGACTGGTCAGTGTTGTGAGAGGGACCAGGAATTTTCTTGGAGCTACTCCTCTGTGTCATCATTCTCCCTCACCATCTCCTTTCATCTTCCCTGCTCTTCTCCCATTCATGCCTGGGGACTGGTGCCTGAAAAGGGCTCTGCTTTGCAGAGACAGATTGTGGCAACAGCTGCATCTGTAACAAGGGCTGCATTAAAAACTGTAAAAGCTAAGAGGGAGCTGGAAGCCGAGCATGTGAGGAGGAAAGGCATCAGATGACAATGGGGGTGGTTTGTACCTGGTCCTGCTGGGGAGCCTGTTTTCCTGCTGTAATGGATTTCTTCAAGAGCTGGTGAAGGCAGACATGAATGGATGCTGCAGTGGCTTTCTCTGGGGTTAGAGCTCGCACTCAGGAAAATTACAGCCTTTTAGTTACTTAGCAGGAACTTCCCTCTACCTTGCCAGAACACTTGTGTGTCCCTCACCCTTGCAGACAGGGAGAGAAGGGCAAGAACTTGCTCTGTGCTCAGTGCATGAGCTCGAGGCTGGGGTGCTGCCATGAGCTTGACTCTGTCACTAATAGAATGCAGTTTAATCACCAAGTTTTCAATGTTCATCTATGGCTGTGAACATTTCAACTCAGACTCTGCCACAGTTGTGGGTGGAATTCACTCCACTCACATCTCCAGGCTACAAACTTGAAATCCAAGCTCCTGGAATCATAGAATTGTAGAATGGTTTGGTTGGAAGGGGCCTGAGAGATGATCCAGTTCCAAGGGGAGGGTTAGAAACAGATGATCTGGAGGGATCATTTGGGTGGATGGTTGGATCTAGATCATCCCTACCAGATGATCTCTGCAACCTTCCACGATCCTGGGTTGTTCCAGACCTCATCCAACCCGGTCTTGAGCACTTCCAGGGATGGGGCATCCACAGCTTCCCTGGGCAATCTGTGCCAGGTCCTCACACCCTCACAATCAAGAATTTCTTGCTAATATCCAATCTAACCCTGTCCTCTTGCCGTTTAAAACCATTTTCCCTCATCCTATCACTCCATGCCCTTGTAAAAACACCTCCCTCATGGACATTAATCAGGTAGAGCTCATTAATCCACCTGCTCCTGGTGACTGAGGCTCAGAGGACCCTTTTCAGAGCAGCTGATAGGGACCAATTCAATTTACAGTTCCAGGTCTCAGTAAAACCTTTTGCACTGGTGAGGAAAGAACTCCTGATTAGAAGCAGAAACTTAACAGTCTTTGGGATTTTTTTTTCTTGCTTTTCCTTTAAGTTGCTCAAGTCGAGCACTCCACTGAGCAAAGAGGGGACAGTCCCCCAGAAGCGACAACTGCCACCTAATTTCACCAGCAGCACTTCTCCCATCTGCCTGGCCATTCTTCTTAAATTGCTGTCTAATTTTCAATATAAAGAGTGTCCAAGGTACACACTTCCCATGATCGCAGCTTTATTACAAACCTGTGAGAAGAAAAAAAGAGCTTTTGTTGGTTTAATTCCTTGGAACTTCTGAATTGAGCTTCTCCAAAACACATGCACAGAAAATGAAGAAAAAAGGCGCTGTTTGAAAGAGTGCAAGGAGTAAGCAGTGGAACACAATTTCTTGTATTTTTTTTTTTTTTTAAATAAAAGCCCCAAGCAAATAATCACATATCTGCAATTAGAACATTCATCAAATACCCTGTATTTTGAATTAGCTGTTGAAATAAAAACTAAAATTAAAATAAATGTATTTCTAGAGTGACTGATGGGTGTAAACTGGGGGTGTAATTCTCAAACACAGATCCATCCTCAGAACAACACAGACCTTCACAAATACAACAAATGGCTGATCAGCAGGTGAAAAATAAGAGCAAAAATAAGAGTTAAAAAAAAGAGGGTAGACACTTGCTGTTTGGTTGACTTCTGCCACTACAAATCTAGGCCAGATGCAGCCCTGGGTTTCCAGTCATTGAAGAAAGAGCCTCATATAAAGAAAATCTATTTTGCAAAATACACAAGTGAAAGAGCTTGGAAGGTCACCAAACCTAAACAGTTAAAAGCAATCACGTTTCAATTAAGATGAATTGAAACAAACAGGCTTTAGAGAGGACGGTAAACACAGCAATGTTTCACTGAGCATTAAGATGAACAAAGAGCATACATCTCCTGAAATGCCTTTTAAGAGCCATCTCATCCCAGCCTCGCCACGAGACGTTGCGCAGCCCAAACCGCCAAACTTCTCCCCGCCAAGCAAAGCACAAAAATGAAATAGTTTTTATCCTCCCCGTTCAAGATTAAATAACATCGAGAGAACCATGTGAAGCAAAAGGGAGAGAAATGGCTGCACGGTATTAAGAGAGTTAATTATAGATGCAGATTAAAAGGCAAGACTGAGTGGTGGAAGAAAAGGGAAGAGTAACCTCCGGCACAGAGATAGTGACATGCAGCAGTTGTCAGTCACCTAGCAACAAGTTTCCTATCCCTGCTGTGCTCTTTAATTCAGCAAATCTGCTCAGGATGTTGGGCTGTTCTCCTGACAAAACGCATTATGTAGTAGACTAAAGGATACAAAAATCCACTGTACACAACACTCTGCTCCCTATTGACCACTGATCCTTTCTCTCAACCCACAAAAGAGCCTTGCATAATGCTCTGAAAAGAGAAAAGTCTCAACAGAGAAAACATTTGCTTGTAATTGAGATTGACTACATAACGAAAATGATGTTCTTTTTTAAATTCAGCTTGTTGAGGCCATGCTTTTTGTCTCCTGGCTCTCAAAACCCATCCCTGCTGGGAAAAGGGGCAAACATTGTACAAACTCAAACCTGTGGGTTTTTTCCCTTCTTTTCACTGGAAGCACACACGCGCACGCATGCACGCACACGCATTTTGTGGCTAAATGGGCAAGACGGGCTCCTGAAGACTTAAACAAGTTTAAAAAAAAAAAAGAGGAGACAAATAAGAAAATTGTGGAGTGTTTCTGTGCTGAAGGGAAGCTGCCATACTTCTGAAAGGAAGCTGAGGTGTGGAGGGCAGAATGTATTTTATAATTGTTCTGGCTAACTAAGGAGCAGCACTGTCCGAGAAAATGAGGTGTTTTATTTACAAATCCACACTGTAATTTATCAGCAAACTCAAGTATCACAGAATCACAGGATGGTCTGAATTTGAAGGGATCTTGTGGATAGTTTCTTTCCAAGCCCCCTGCCAAGGGCAGGGATATCACCCATTAGTTCAGGTTGCTCCAAGCCCCATCCAAGCTGGCCTGGAATTATCCCAGGGATGTGGCACCCACAGCTTCTCTGGGCAACCTGTGCCAGTGCCTCATCACCCTCACAGTCAAGAACTTCTTCCTCATATCCAAGCTAAACCTGCTGTGGCTCCCTGACTGCATTCCCAGACACACATATCTCTGCATCCAAGTCAGGACCATGCTCTGAGATAATAATTATCTAAAAAGGAAGAATAAAAATGGGAATGAGTTTAGAAGATCTGAATTTTGACACACTGAACTCTACTGTGGCCCATGGCAGGAGTTTGGGTGAGTGCTCCTCATAGAGTGGCTGCTCCAGCAGAAGAGCTGAGGGAGCTGGACCAGCAGTGCCTTCCTAAGACTAATTGTTAGGTCTCATCTGGAGTCCAGAAGGAGCAGAGTGAGAGAAGGTAATGGCAGAGAAACTAAAGCTGCATGCAGCTCACACAGAAGCCCACAACAAACTCACCAGAAAAAAACAAGTCCCTGAAGAGGGGCCTGAGTCCCATTGGCACACTCAGATCTTTGGGGTGAAAGTGGGTGCTACAGTTTGTAAAGCACCTTAACACAGCCAAGGATCAGCATCCTGGGAGCTCCACAAGTGCCGAAAATTGCAATAACTCATGTCAAACTTTTCTGCTGACATCAACCAGCTGAGTCTGCAACTGTGCAACTCCAGGTGAGCCAGTGGTAATGCCCAAAATCATCTAGAGTTCTTCCACCTTCCACCAGAGCAGGTTGCTCTGAGCCACATCCAACCTGGCCTTGAACACTTCCAGGGATGGGGCAGCCACAGCTTCTCTGAGCAGCCTGTGTCAGTGCTTTGCCATCTTCATTTAAAAACCTCTTCCTTACAGTCCATCTCCCTTAACCCTCTTTTAGTTTAAAACCACCACCACCACCACTAAAAATTTTGTCCCCATCCTTTGGTATACAGTATCAAAAAAAGGGAGGTGGCTGTGCACCAGGAAATGCAGCAGTGCAATTTCTCCTCCGAAAAGCTACACAAAAGACTGATGAAACACCTTGGTGCCCCAACTGAGAGAAAATGGAATGGTGATTGTATGAGTTACGGCATGAAGCTCACAGAGCAGCACCACTCGGAGACTGTAGCAGGCCAGGGTAAGGCTGGCGGGAATGAACTTCATCCCAGGAAAATAAACCCACTTGGATTTTGCTCAAGCTCAGCAGTTTCCACCCTCAGCTCTCTAGAAAGGGAAGGGATGAAGGGCAAAGATCATTTACCCAGTATGTATTTCCAGGGATGGTAAAACACATTTTCCACTTGTACCTACAAGCCCCCAAATATGACACAGAATATAACAAAGCCTTAACAAATCCTATAACAAGTTAAAGGATTAGGAAGGGCTGACATGAATGTGCTATTCAGCCACAACCAAGAGAAAAATAGACTTTTATTTTTAAAGTTCTCTCTCTTAAAAGGTTTTGTTCCTTTGGAAACAATCAAATTGTTTTCAATTTTTCTCCTCCCTTTTTTAAACTACACAGAAAAATTATTTTCAATCAGAAAATATAAAATACATACGAATTGATTTCAACTGATAAATATGAACTTAAGGGAGATTCCCAGGAGCTGGGAATGTTCAGAGGGTAAAATGCAGCAGTAGGAAAGGAAGTTTTGTGAATCCCCTCAAGAGATACTAAAAATAAAAACCTGAAATAGTAGAAGGTTTAGAGGAATACAATCGGGGGAAAAAAAGATGTGAACAATTGTGGTGCAGAGAAAATACATCTTGTTTTCTCCATAAACAATATAATGTTGGTTACTATGGAATTTAAGACTCTCTGTCATTCAGAGAGTGCTTCAGACAGATTTCATAGCCATGACAAAGAGCATTCCCTGTGAGGGAGCTGGATCAATCATAGAATATGCAAGAGTCTAAACCAGTGAAAAAAGAAAAAAAACCCCAAATAAAACCAAAAAGCCCCCATGAAAAAACCCTAAGCAGTAGCTCCTAGTAATAAATAATGAAAAGAACATGCAAAAAAGTATTTCCATCCAGTTTCTGTAGCTTTTTAAATATGTTCTGCATGGATATTTGTTGAAATCCACCTACAATAACCAGTGTAAATCTTGCTCTGGCTTAGCTCTGGGTAGCCCGAGTGCACAAGCTGCAAAGGGGATCTTGTCTCCTAAAAGCAGAATTTCTGCTAAGCAGGATATTAATTTTCAGGTATAGTTTTTAGAGAAGTTTTCTCTCAGAAAAGCTAAAATTAAAGTGGACACTGGGGTCAACCCGGAATAGTTGGATCACGTCCTACCAAAAATAGGAATCGCGAGGGATTCTCCTGTTGATATTTTAAACTTTTGTTCATGCAAGTTTTAATCAATTAAAATGCATTATCTACCCTCTTAACTTTCTCAGAGAGGATTATCTGACATTTACTATTCACCAGTTTTGCTGAAAAGGTTAATAGTTCACAGGCTAGAGTTAGGGGTAAACAGAATTGATCATTCCTAATGCCTTGGCTGGAACGGAGGGGCTTTGTGTTGACAGGCTGGGAGATGTAATGAGCCTCTAGTACATTCTTAAGGCTTGTTTCATTTGCTCTGTGAATGGGGAAAGTAAAATTATAGTCTATAGGTGTTTTCCATGGTTCTTTCATAAGCAGGCCTCCTGACACCAATTAAAGAGATTATGTCATCAACTGAAAAGAAAGCTATAACCTTGTATGTTAATGCCGTGATTACTTAAGACAGGGTCACTGGACCCAATAGAACAGGGAATGACCTTGGTGAAATTAACTTCGGAGCTCAATTCCTAATTAACTGTTTTCAATGAAAGAATGTGTGATTTCAGGCTATTGGTTAAAATAGTCACTTTTTTCTGTACAAGGACTTTGCCACCAGAAGTTAGTCTCCAGCAGCATTAAAAAAAAAAACAACAAAAACCCAAAAAACACAGGAATAAGATTAGGAGATGGCAAACAGCATGTTCAGAGCTTTATGAAAGCAGATATTGTCCCCTGGATATTTTGCCTGAAAAACCTTTTTCTTTTGAGGCTGCTTTGCCCACACTGCAAAATTTACAATCCCAGGGAGGAAATGACACATTTGAACACATATCCAGGGCAGGAGATATTGAAAAAAAAAAAAAAAAGCATTGAAAACCCAACACTACTAAAAAGTAGCTATGTATAAAACATAAGCCTGTATTTGTAAGTATTTTAAATTTACTAATTTTTAAATGGAATTGCAGCATATATAAAAATTTGGCCAGGGGAGCTGTATCTTGTAGCTTTGGAGGAATATGAAAAGAAGGCAGGGAAGGATTTTATGCAGCTGTCTCTCAGGTAAGGGTGGCAGTGAGGTTCCAGAAGGATGGCACCAGGGCACCCCTGGACTTTGAGCTCTATTGGAGATGCTCATTCAGAGATGCACTCTCAGTCCTGGTGAAGGCACAGGCAGGGGCTGTGCAGTCCCCTTGAAACCCTTTTTTGGCACTGAACCTACTTTGGATCTCTGACCAGCTATGCTAAAGTCATACCTGTAACTGCTTAACTTTCCCAGGAAGAAATACACACCTGAAAACATTTTCAGCACTAATATCCAGCTGGTCTGGTGGTAAAAAAATAAGTTTAACCTGTTAACCTTTTTCTGCTTTCTTATAAAGGAATTTTTTAAGAAAGCATATTTTTAGGTGTGGTCCAAGTCAGACTGGGAGTACAAATCCTGCACTGCAGCAAACAGCAAATTCCCTTTCAAAATGGTTAATAATTAATGATAATTGCTTCATGTATTCAAATACTTCAGACCTGAGCTATCCCTCTGAACAGGTTCCACTCCCGTAAGGTTGGGTTTCACAGAATCATTGAATAGTTTGGGTTGGAAGGGACCTTTAATGGTCCACTCCCTGTCCTCAGCTGTGGTTTACAGGGTTCAGTGTTATGTCTGAACAGGCCAGAGGTTCCTCCCTCTGCAGGCTGTGAGCAAGGCAGGCAGAGTGGATCTCCAGGGTGTCACACTGTCCTCAAGCCAGGACAAGCCCTGGGACTCTGGATCTGCTTCTGCTGCAGAACTGGGAGATGGAGCTCACTCTCCTCTGGTGTCTGTGATGGGATGAACATGTGAGGAGGTCATGAAGGGGATGCAGGAACCTCTCCCATCTTATTCTAAAGAAGTGATTACACAGAATGTCCCAGAGAGGGCCAGAGTACCTGGTGCTCAGAGACAGCAGAGGTACCTCTGTGCCATGGGCAAGACCACAAAGAGAGCCTGCAGCAAAGCCAAAGATGAACCAGCTTCCTGAAATTCCATCTCTGTTCACAATCCACATCTGTGCCAGTCACAGAGCATCACTGGTTGACCCCTGGACCAGCCACTTCCCTCCTCATGTAGAGAGAAAATCCTCCTGGGCTTGGGCACAGACACTGAAATATCAGAGTGCAAAAAAGACTTTTCCCATGGTCCCCAGGTCATCCAGCAGCATGTTCCAGTGGGGATCCAGCTCTAGGGGACAGCTAAAGGGACTAGCACTGGGAATAACAGTGGTGTGATCACTGATACCTGCCTGGAGATACGGCCTGCAGATGGGAAAGCATCAATTAAACATAAAGGTCTGTGGTCCTGTGACCTTGTATTGTAGGCACAAAACACTCAATTCCCTTCAAACCCAACCAAATGCGGGCAGCTGCTTTCTCTAAGAACCAAGAAAACAAAACCTCATATGGCTTCCTGGCTTTATTTTCATTCCAGGGTTGAAACATCCCTCTTAGGGCATGGATGCAATCAAACAAACTGCAGGGCTGGATATCACCACCCTCCCAGAGCACACTTTGGATAACCACCTTTCACACCCCAGCCCCTGGCAAATAAATGGCAAGGGAGCAGTTGGTAAATTTGCTGAAAGGTGCAATTAAAAGCAAATAGGGACATTCTGCCTGCTGCAGGCAGTGTATTCTTTACTGCTTATTTGTGGAGGAGGGAAAAGAAAAAGAAAGGAAAAGATTCCTTCCTTCACTGTGGACCACCCATGGAACTTTTTTGTCCCCTAATTCTGACACCAGAAGAAAAAGAGGTACCTTTTGCTCCCAGCTCCCATGCACACTCCTCCCTATACAGTAAGGCTTTGGGAAGTTAATTGCATTAATGTGTTCCCTGAGTAAAAACAGGTGTTGCAACACCTGCATTTTCTAAAGCTGGATTTTGCTAAGAATGTGATTTTTCAGAGGGTTGGAGCATGTGGTTTATACAGAGGTGATATTTAAGGGACTTGGAACTGCACAGAACCTCAAAATTGGGAAGGTTCATAGCTTTTGCTATGAAATTCTGCAAATTATTGGTGACCAGAGCTAAGCCCGGACAATGTCGAGCTGTCTGCAGGAATTCAGCATGGATGTGATTTTCAGGGAGTGGCACTGGAGTTCCTGGTTGTGAGTCCCCTTTTGGCCTGTGCTTTAGCCCCTGCCTGGACCTGACAAAGATGTTCAGCACTTTCCAGGATGCAGCTCCTTCGACAAAGCCCCTGAGCCCACAGGACTGAAGCCTGCAGGCTCTGTGCCACCATTTCCATTGAAGAGCCAGGCCAGAGTGGATGGGATGAGGCAGCTTTTAGGGAATAAATATTACAGTTGTAAAGAACATGACAGCAACAACGCTACGGCTGGAAAGCCTCCTGGCACTGAGGATTTTCTAGGAACAGGGAGCAGCTTACAGGCTACAAGGGCTGAAGTGGAAGATCTGCTTACTCACATGAGTAAGGGCTACTAGCAGTAGGAAGGATTGCAAGATTAAGCTCTTAAGGAATGAGGTGCTAATGGGTCTGACGGTGAAGTGGCTCTGCAGTTGCTTACACAGCTGAGGAGATGGCCTGTGACATAACACGCTCAGCCATGCAAGCTTCATGTGTACATGTCCATGTCAATACCAGCAACCTGCTAAGTGCACATCACCCCTCCCACCAGAGACACGGGGGCTGACTCCTTGTAAAAAGCATGTTAAAGTCCCGAGAATATCCACTGCCTTGTGCCAACACTCATCTCTACACTGAATCATGTCAGGGGGATGCATCTGGGGTGAGAGGCCCTTCCCTCAGCCCTCCTCCCCATTTCTCTGCGTTCTTCTGTGCACTAAAGGATCAGAGCCACAGGAAGGGGTTTGAGAAGCTTTGTTAAGGGCAGGAAGATGATTCCTGCAGGGGAGACAGCAGGAAGAGGCAGAGCTTTCACCTTCCAGGGACAAGTTCTGGTGCTGAGGGTGTGCAGAATACACACGATAAGGAGGCAAACCACTGAACAATGCTGAGTAATAATTAAGACAACTTAGAGAGCTCATTCAAATATAAGTGGAATTGGGGCTTTCCTCGTAGTTGAAAATACTCAGAAAGTATTTAAAATCTGTGTTGCCTCAAATGCAACAGTGAGCATGAGCCCAACTCTGCGTCCTTCTAAGTACCATGGCCATGTTTCATGCAGTGCTTCAAATTAATAATTAATACCTAATTCTATTATTATTTTTATTATAATCCCTGCTCACATCCAACCTTATCATATTCTCAAGATTTGTAAATCAAGTGCTGTATGATTTCATTCCAACTCACTACGGTTTTTAGCCCAATCAAACTTTTGCAGATAACAGTCACTTGTCAGCAAACACAGAGGGAAAGGCTGCTTTTTTTCCCCCACTGAGTGCACTGAGTTTCCTGGCTGGAATGCAGCACTTCCATGGGATGTTTGTTGTCCTGGACACACAGGCTGGAAATACACACCAAGGAAAATAGTTTAAATGCTGGTATCAATCAAAACATGTAGTTCAAATGCTTTAGAGCACAGAAAAGCAGTGAAAGGATCTAAATATCTTCTCCAAAAAGAAGATTTACCTTGTAATGAATGTGGAATAAAATTTTCCAAGGGGAAATGAGAGATGAGCAGCAGAAATGACTGACATCCGTTTCCTTCCTTCTGTTGTGGGCTATTTTCAGACATGGATGACAAGGTCTTTCCTTGCTTCCTCTTAAGTCCACTCTAGTAAATTCAGAATCACAGAACTGCAGAATTGTTTTGGTTGGTAAAGACCTCCGAGCCCACTGAGCCCAGCCATTAACCTGGCATTGCCAAGGCCACCACCAACCCGTGTCCCCAAGCGCCACACCCACACGAGTTTTAAATCCCTGCAGGGATGGTGACTCCACCACTGCCCTGGGCAGCTGTGCCAGAGCTTTACAAACCCTCCAGTGAAAAAATTACTCCAAATATCCGAAGTAAAACTATCCTGGCACAACTTGAGGCTGTTTTCTCTCGTCCTGGTGTTTGTTCCCTCGGAGCAGAGCCTGACCCCAGCCTGGCTGTCCCCTCCTGTCAGGGAACTGTGGAGAGTGAGAAGGTCCCCCCTGAGCCTCCTTTTCTCCAGGCCGAGCCCCCCCACATCCCTCAGCTCCTCCTGCTGCTCCGTTCCCTTCTCTGGACACGCTCCAGCCCCTCAATGTCCCCCTGGCCCTGAGGAGCCCAGCAGTGGCCGCAGGGTTTGAGGTGTGGCCTCCCCAGTGGGAGCACAGGGCCCTGCTCCTGCTGCCACCCCGCTCCTGCGGCCTCCTGGCCCGGCCGGGCACAGCCGGGCCCACGTTCAGGGGCACCCCCAGCTCGGCAGAGGGATTCTGTGTGTCCCTGAGCTGGAGCCTGCTCCCAGAGGGCTGTCCCGCCCGGGGACAGGGCTGCTGCAGCACAGCCGCGCCTGGGGCTGCTGTGAGGGGAGGACACGGAGCCGAGTCCGGCTGGAGCAGCCGGGGCCAGCTTCTCTTGACCTCTGCGCTGCTGCGGCACAAAACCCGGTGCTCCCACACGCTCGCATTCAGGCTGACAGATGCTTTTCACGCTGCTGTTGTTCCAGGTGTTCCTGCTCCCATCCCCTGTGAGCCAGGCACACACACACACGGCATCCCCCGCCGGCTCCTCCTCACGGCGCCCCAGCGCTGCCCCGCCAGGCACTGCTCCTGTCGGCCTCGCTGCGCCCCTTTCAGCAGCCGGGATCGTGTTTTTCCTGACAAAAGGAGCTGGAGCCCTCTTGTGTTGAGTTCTGCGGCTTACAACCACAAACCTTCGGAAATCCCCGCGGATGGAGCCACCCCAGCCTCGCCGGGATGCTGCGGGCGAGCTGCTATTAATAGGAACCCATCTGCACTGCTTGTCTTTGCTTCTGCAGCAACACTGCACGTAAGAGAGGGAGGAAATGGATTTCGGCCTCGAAAGCCACGTGTTTAATTATAAAAAGATACATAAAAATCTTATGATTTAAAGACTTCCTACTCTAATCTCAGCTTCTGAAAAATGCGGCTTTTTCATAGACCCAGAGAATCACAGAATGGGTTGGGTTGGAAGAAATATTAAAGATGATCCAGTTCCACCCCCTGCCATGGGCAGGGACACCTTCCACTATCCCAGGCTGCTCCAAGTCTCATCCAGCCTGGCCTTGGACACTGCCAGGGATGGGGCAGCCACAGCTCCTCTGTGCCAGGGCCTCAGCACCCTCAGAGAGAAGAATTTCTTCCTGAAATCTAAACTAACGCTGCCCTCTTTCAGTTTCTCCCTTGTCCTGCCACTCCAAGCCCTCGTCCAAAGTCCCTCCAGCTCTCCTGGAGCCCCTTTAGGCACTGGAAGGGGCTTTAAGTTCTCCCCAGAGCCTTTTCTTCCCCAGGCTGAACACCCCCAGCTCTCTCAGTGTGTCTGCAGGGCAGAGGAGCTCCAGCCCTCTGGGCATCTTCGTGGCCTCCTCTGGATTTCCTCCAACATGTCCACTTTTTTTAATCCCTGCTCTTTAATTAATAGGATACAGTATGTAACAAACTAAGTAGGAAGCACATGTTAGAAAGATGACTGTAGGATTTGCAATTTCACTTGTATTTCAAAGATGCATGAGATAAATCAATCTGCTCACACCTGCTACAGAGCTGTGCAATACAACTGATTTCCACTCAATTTGTCTACAGCACACACACCTGGGAAGGGGCAGCACCTTAATGGCTGAGAATTTCCAAGATTATTGGAAACTGATGAAAATTTGGTGTTACTTTTTATTATTTTTATGCATAAATAATGCTTTTCTGCCTCATTTAGTAATATCAGCTTGACAGTGAAAGCTGATATTGAAACCACTTTAAATAAAAGCATCAGGATTTTATTTTGAGAAGCTATTACTTAAGTAACCACAATCATGTCATTTGTTCAAAGTTGGGGAAACTCTGGGATGATTTTTGTTTTAGGTTTGTATGTTAGGAGATACTTATATTTGTTGTAATACCCTTCTGATAAAAGATTACTCTGCAGCAGTTGGAGCTTTCTGAGCTTGTAGGACCACACAGGGATAACCACCTCTCCCAAAATTCAGTCTTTTAAGATGCTTCCCGTTGTTTATCCGTGAAAAAAAAATAAATTAAATAAATAAAAAAATTAAAAAATGCCCCCAAACATTAATAAAACAAAATATGTCTGCATTTGGTTGGAAACAGATAAATTCAGTACAGGTGAAGGTCATACTTGATCTTTCTCCATTTTGCCTCCTGGTTCTCACCCCATATCAAAGCCCTTGATTATATTCTGCCACAAAAGCGTCTTTGGCAGGTGATGCATTTCCTCTGCTTGTGGTTAAACACAACACCTACAGGCAAAATGATATTTTACAGCTCAGGACTGGGGTGGCAACAGCTGGAAGAGGTGACTGGAAGGTATTTCAGCTTTTATGGTCTGGGTTTCAGAGCCATCAGGGCCTGAAGAGCAGTGAGCAGTGGCTGAGTCCCACCCCAGCACAGCTGAAATGGAAATAATTGATGCTGATGGTACCTTTAACTGAGAGAGAGTCCTTAATACCTCCTGCCAACAGCAGCTGAGTGTCTGAGCCAAAGCAAGGAGGGAAGGCTCTGACAGAAGATATTATGGTAATGTACTATAATGGGACTTGCTGATTTGAATAAAGCAGCATGTTAAACACTCCACAGTCTCCTTGCTGTGTGCCATGACCCTATTTACAACTCTACATTTAAGATATTTGCGCTCCATACAATTTGAGACAAGCCAACACGCCCCCATTACAGTATTTTTCCATTTATTTTGTCCTTAAAAATTTAAAAAGGGTGCATAGAAACTTTGTCCCTTGGTGAAAAGCTGAGAGCTCAGAACAAGCTTTGCAGCAGCATTCCCATCATTTACCTCTTGGATGCATCTTTTGCAGTGAAATGCTTGTCCCAAGCCCAAGGTCAGCACAAAGTCACCTGTCACTTGGAGGCAGCACTACTGATCTCAGGCAAGAGCTAACACTTGGGTTTGTAGTTGTTAGAGCAATAAACACGCTTTATTACCCATTCATAATGGAAAAAAAAAAAGAGCTGATATTAATAACTGCACATACTAATAGCTGCAGAGCACCATAACCCGTGCTGCACACAGGCCCTGGAGAGCACTCGAGTTCCAGCTGAGTCAGAGCAGCAGCCTGAGATGGATGAGATGATAATGCACACATGAAATGTACACACTCTGCTGCTCCCCTGACCTCGGCAGCGCTTCGCTCTTCAAACCTTTGTAATCCATCCTTCCTTCTGCTGCTGCATGACCCCTGTTCCAAATACCTCCCTCCACCACCTTCACTTTCCTAAATTGTGGTTGATTTCATCACCAGTGGGCTGGAGGTGTCTGTCCTGTGGGAATCTGAAGGAGCTACTCCTGCTCAGCCCCTGCACTGCTGCTCTTGGACCAGAGAATTAGGGCCTGCTCCTCTTCCCATCCCTCCCAGCCACTTGGATTGCAGCCTGCATTTATAGAAAGTCAGGGTTTCTTTAAGCTGCAAATGTCATTTGTAGATTTAATCTTGTATTTAACTTCAAATGGAAAGCCTTTGTTTTCTTCCAAGTTCATTGATGCAATTTTCCTTAAAATTAAGGATTTTAAAATGAAAAATTCTCATAGAAATCAAAATGTTCAAGATTACTAATGGCAAAATGGCTTTTATGAACAGCTTAATTGCATCAATATGCATCAAAAATATTCTGAAATATTTGAACCAGTGATTATTTGTTTGTTTACTCATTTTGATATTCATCTCGGCCAAGACATTTTGAAGCTAAATCTTTCTACCTCTTTTACCTGGGGATGCTGCTGAGCTCTCGTGCTCAGAGCTGTGTGTCACACAATGATAGAATGGTTTGGGCTGGAAGGAATCTTAAAGATCCTCTCATTCAATTCCTGTCAAGGGCAGGAACACCTTCCACCAGGCTGTCCACAGAAGTTGTGGCTGTTTCATTCCTGGGGGCATTCAAGGCCAGGTTGGATGGGGCTTGGAGCAACCTGAGATAGTGGAAGGTGTTCCTGCCCATGGGGACATCTGGAACAAGATGATCTTTGAAGTCCTTTCCAACCCAAACCCTTTGATTCTAATTTAATGGCTGAGGGTTCCCTGGTGACTGCAAATGGGTAACTCTTGTCTGGGGAAGATCAGTTTTGATGAACAGGCTGTTGAAACCTGCTGACCATGGCAAACTAAGAGGAGCTCTGTGTGCAATTTTTCTGCCCCTTTTGAGAGGTGCAGATGGTTGTGAGCTGACACCAGCCATCACAGGATGCCCAGGGATGTGAAGCTGAACAGGACAACCACCCTCAGAGCCCGTAGTGGGGCAGTGCCCAGCTTCTCCCAGCCTTCTGCTGCTCCAGGAGCCTTCTGCACTGGGAATGGTGGGATGGGAAGGCAGGCAGGGGCTGGCATGGGGGCAGGGGTAGCTGTGACACTGTGCTGCAATGTCACAGGCTGCTGCTGCTGCTCATGGGGCCCTGGAGAATTCATGAGAATTGACAGTGAGGTCAGGGAGATAATCTGAAGGAGCTAAAGCAGCTGGAAACCTGGAGAGAAAAATGACAAGTTCTTTTGCACTTTTTGAAGCTGAACCTTATTTACTTCTAGGCACAGATCATCAGGACTGATACACACCAGTGGCTAAGGTAGAAATTCCAGGGGAGTAAGAGAACATCCCTTTAGAAACATGTGGGTAATGAATAGCAGAGGAAAAAGAGACAAGGATAATTTTGGATCTGAGAGCAATGCTGCTGGATTTTTTCTTTTAAGAAAATTTGCAAAAGATATCTCATTGTTTGAAAACCCCAGCAATACACTAGATGCATTCAAGCATGATTAGATCTGAAGTGTAATTCTCTCAGTGACATGATGGTCACCCTCAGTTTTTTTAGCAATTATGGGGCAGGAAGGAATCAGCAGTCAGGAAGCAGCTTCCCTGAAAAGGCAAATCTTTCATTTTGCATAAACCTAAGGTAATTCCTTTCTTGCCACTGAATTCCTGGTTCATACCCCTCTGTGTGCAGGTGTTCTAGGGCACAGGTTAGTTCAGCACAGAGGGGACTTGCTGAGTGTCCCTGGTTTAAGTGCATCACGTTTTAGGTTCTGTAAGTGCAGGAATACAAACTGGCTGACAAACTTTTGTGAATTGGACCATGAGTCATGATTAATTTATCAAGCTGTTCTAAATGCATCAACTAAA
Organism: Poecile atricapillus; assembly: GCF_030490865.1. Lineage (NCBI taxonomy): Eukaryota > Metazoa > Chordata > Aves > Passeriformes > Paridae > Poecile > Poecile atricapillus. Next base: position 176,087,354 of record NC_081249.1, read on the forward strand.
ATAACAGAAATATAAACAGAAGTTATGTAATTCCTCCTTGCCTGTGCTTGAGCCTTGCTTGTGATGGTGGAAATACAAACTGAACTAGAGCGTATAAAAAGATTTCCAAGAAAAAGCCTTTGTTTAATGTTTCCTATGCATCAGATATTCCACTTGCCTCCCAGATGCATATATTCCAAATCATGCTTTTGCTGTCCACAGAAAATTCCTCCATCTATTTATACTTTCAAATCTATGATCTTATACACTAATAAATAGTAATGAAGTCCCAAAGTAAATACCAATGTGATGGTTTCACTGGAGATCTCGCTGACATTTATAAATATCTGCAGCTTTCATGGTTCAGGACACTGGCAGAGCTCACAGATTCTGTTAAACTTTATCATATAATTGTACATATGGTCCCTCTTTTGAAACTGTAGTGCACAGGGTTGATGGAATATTTCTGTTAGGCAGCACTGCGTGTGTTTGCCTGCTTTATGAAAAGCCTTGTTCCTGTGCAGATGTATTTTAGCTAAACCCACCGTTTTTCATCTCAGCTGACACCAAACAGCACACACAGTCTGGACTTCCCCAAAGCTATGGAAATATTGCTATCTTGTGCTTACTCACCGCTCTGAGTCATCCATTTATATGTCTGTGCATTTATACTCCAGGAGATAATCCGATGATACTAAAAGCCATTGCACTCCTTGTGTGTGCCTTTGTCTGTCAAAGGGATTGCAGGACTTGGGTCCCCATGGTGGAGAGTTTAGCTCAGTGACCCAAGAGATACTTTCCAATTCAACTCTGTCATTGCCCTGCTCCAAAAGGTAAGACAGGAATTTCACAGGACAGCCCAGAACTGAACCTTGCATGGGACAGTCCTGGGCCAGGGATTTTGTTGCTGGGATAAGGCCAAGGTGAAGAACTGTAAAACATCAGTAGCAATGAGTCTGAGTCCAGCTTTTCCAGGATATGTTTAAGTGACCAAGGACTTGACATGGAAATTAATTTCAGCCTCAGATTCAGGGGTGGCACAGGGATTTCTGAGCCAGTTTCTTGCTGGAAACATTCTGTGTTGCAACTGTGCAAAAAGAGAAATTCCTCAATAGACCGAGCCCTACATACTCAGTATCTCCCAACTATACCACAAGATGGGAAAGTGGGAGGGAATTCTCCACTCCAGAGAACTCTGTCAGAGTAGGACTTTGCTCTTCATACAACAGGGAAGATCCTCCCTGGCTTTAGTCCTTTCATAGGAGCAGGAATCAAATAGTTGCCATCCCTGATGTCTGCTACAACTGGCAGGAAATGGATAACTTCCAGATAAAACAATGGCTAAAAGCCCCTTTTTGCACAGTTAAACTTTCACACTCTGAGGGAATTCCGTGCTCAGTCATCTCCTGTCTGACATTCCATGGAGGCCTTGGGACAGCAGAACGAGGGGAGCTGTTCAGGAAAACCTCTCAGTTTGTGTGCAGATGACACACAGAGCTGCTCCCAGTAACCCTGCACTGGGATGGTGAAAGGAGCTTCCATCACCTGCCACATGGATTCTGCCAGCACTTCTGAAGCCCCAGCACTGCTCACATCTAAAGTCAGTTAAAAGTGCTTTGTGCTATCTCTCTGGGAAACTTCTTAAAAATCAACTTCTGGGAACAGTTGCTTTAATCCTCTGGGACATGAGACCTGTGTTTGCCACTGCTGCTGCTGAGGATGGGACTGGAAGGGAGCAGCCAAGGCAAATAGGGTGGGCTGCTGTTGAAGTAAACACTAAATCCCAGATCAGGTGGGACTTCTGCTGGCAGGCTGCAGGATGGCAGCTCTCAGCACACCACACAAACCCAGCTTTTTCCCAGATGCACAAAACCCCTTTAGACTCTCTCCAGATTTCCGGAGATGCATTTATACTGGCCTAAAATAAATGTACCAGGGAGGAAGGGAGAAGGGCTTGCTGCATATGCCACAATACAGATCAAGTCAAGCGAAAAAGCCAGTGTTGGTGGCACATGAAAAATTAGCTCCCTGGAGCAAAGTAGGCAACGACTTATTTATGCTGGCTGGAAAAACTGCTTCTTCTACACACTTGCTTTCCTCTTACAGCTCTCCTCCTTTCCTACAGCTCTCCCCAGGTAAGGATAACCAGCCTGGTAATTTTGCATATCAGATCCTTTTGCTGGTAATGTTTGTAGGTGCTGGATGTGTGAGCTAACCAATGATTCACTGATAAGTGATTTAAAACTTGTGACCCATCCCCAGTTATCATTCTGAAAAAGGGAGGAAAAGCAGTGATGAAAGTGTGTGCCTAAAGAAAGGTTGTGAAGTCATGTTCTGATCCACATCTCACAGAACCAGAGTGTCCTGAATTGGAAGGGACCCATAAGGATCATCAAAGTTCTGGCCCTGCCTCTGCTGTGCCTCCTCTGTGGCTGAAGACTTTTTCTGGCTTGCAGACGTGTGTGTGACCCCAACAAATGCTTCATGTCACCACTTGAGACCCAGGGGCTGTGCAGGGCAGGCACAAACCCTGCTGTGGAGACCAGCTGGCTGGTTTAAAACCTGCAGAACTGAAGTGGTGAGGGCAGCTGGATGTGCCACCTCTGTGTCCTACTAAGGGAAAGGTGACCAGGGGCAGGAGGAAAGGAAGAGGCCACAGCTTGCACCAGGAGAGGTTTGAAATACACATTAGGAAAATATTCATGATTGAAAAGGAAGCTGGGCATTGGAACAGGCTTCTCAGGACGGTGGTAGAATCATCATCCCTGGAAGGGCTCAAAAAAATTGTGGATGTGGCACTCGGGGACGTGGTTTTGTGGTGAACACAGTGGTGCTGTGCTAACAGTTGGACTCAATGATTTTAAAGGTCTTTTCCAACCTTAATTACTCAATGATTCTATGAATGTTGCTAAAAATGACCACTGGAAAAATGAAATTTAGACATGCTGAGGTGAACTCACCAAATTAGTGCCCTGGTTGCCTCACTGGATGGATCATGCAATTTCTCAAGCTGTTCTCTTGCTAACACGGATAATTACTCCCAGCCCAGATAAGCCCAAAGGTACCAAAATAACATCCTTCCCGCAATTATTATTATTTTTTTTTAATTTTGATTCTCCGAAGACGAGGTCTTTTAAAGGTCATATCTTGACAGAATTCCCCTCCTTACCCCCCTGTTGTGCTAAAATAGATCAGTATTATTGACCTTGACAACAATGCCTGAAAGGTTTAGTGACAATCCATTCTGTATCAACGAGCACATAAAGCTGCTGTTTATGGGCTGGGGCGCTCTCCGTGCAGAGAGATCGGCTTCTCCTGACAAGGCACAGAGTAAAAAGATTTAATGTACCCATCTGAATGTGAATTGGATCGTACCCTCCTGACATGAGATCCCCAGCCGCAGGGAGAGCCCTGCCCGGCGCTGTGGTGCCGCATTAGCCGCTCGTAATGGCCACGAGAAGAAACAGAGCATGACAACAGCTAAATAACATCAGAGCGGGGAAATGGCCAGGTTTCCCCCAGCCCTTCTGCTCTCCCAGACTTTTTTAAATGTGGAAAGCAATGAAATGTTTTTAAAGGCGGCTTATTTTGCCTTTGAAACAGCTCTTTTTTTCTTTTTTTTTTTTAAATAAGCATTTTTTAGAGGTGGATGTGTCACGATGGAAAAAAGCATCCACTCATGTTTAGCTGCTCTCCCACGTTTAACTCCAGTCCTCAGCCTGTGTATGCTCTTACACCTGCTCTGGGGCAAGAGGTCCCTGTTAATTGAATTTTTCTTTTCCTCTTTTCTTCCCTGAAGAAGAAAAGCCCTCTCCAAAATGATCAACAAAAATAAGAGTTGAAACTGTGGCCTCAACAAGGGCAAATTGAATGTGCCCGTGGTGTCAGTGGGGGCAGGATTTCACTTGTTCAGTCAGAAACAGGTTTTGCCAGAATCCTGACTCTTTCCCCTCGAGTTATGCTGATTACTGGGGGAGAGGGGAAGGGGGAAGGGAGGTGGAAGAACTGTAGAACAATAGATAAAGAGGTGGATTTAAAAAAAAAAATAAAAATCACACACAGTGGTAAAATGTACGCTGACTATTGTTTTTCTGGTTGTTTATAATAAAATTTGGAAAACAAGGTATGTGAAGAGAAGAAGACAAGATAAAAATTAAGAGGTTTGTTTCAGAGTTTACCTTTCTCTGGTTTAAGGAGTTATAAATAATCTGTCCTAAAGGGCTGAGTTACCTCCCATCATTAGTCTTATCTCCACAATGCCTTTTCTATCATGTTCATTTCAGGGTCAAAAAATTCACCTTGAAAAGCCAGCAGCACACAGCAGATTTCCGAGATCCAAGCAGGGAGACTTGTTTACCAGCCCTTGCACTATTCCAGCACTGGGAAGCCAACTGAGGCTTTGTGTGTTTGGCCTCAGGGTGTCTTTCCCTGGATCATTGTGTCTGGAAGTAGCATGGAAGCAAACTAACAGCTCCTCATGGTCTCTTCTGGAGATACAGGATTGCTGTCCAAGGATCAGCAGCTTCTGTTTCAGTACATGTATTATTGAATTGGTATCATTGAAAACAACATTTGGGAAGAAGAGGGGTCACTCACTGCAGCACAAGTCCCAGGACTGGAGAACAGCAAGCACAGGGACATCATGGTCCAGGGAGGCCACAAGAGTGATCCAAGGGCTGGAGCCCCTCTGCTAAGGAGACAGGCTGAGAGAGCTGGGGCTGTTCAGCCTGGAGAAGAAAAGGTTCCAGGGGCACCTTAAAGCCCCTTCCAGGGCCTAAAGGGGCTCCAGGTGAGCAGGAGAGGGACTGTTCACAAAGGCTTGGAGTGGCAGGACAAGGGGCAATGGCTTCAAACTGCCTGAGGACAGGGTTAGATGGGATGTAGGAAAACATTCTTCCCTGTGAGGGTGGTGAGGCACAGGGTGCCCAGAGAAGCTGTGGATGATCCCATCATCTTGTTCCAACTCCCCTGCCTTGGACAGGGACACCTTCCACTAGACCCACCCAACCTGGCTGGGAACACTCCCAGGGATGAGGCAGCCACAGCTTCCCTGGCAGCCCATGGCAGTGCATGTTTAAGGTTCTTTCCAACCCAAACCATTTCCTGATTCCATGATTCTTCCCGCCTGTGTGGGGACAAGAGCCTAAACTTGGATGAACATTTGTCTGCACACGCATTTCCAAGCCCCAGTATTTATGCAGAGACCCCTAGAAATCCCAGCCTCCTTTCCTTCTCAAAAGGAAGAGCACAGTGTTACTCTCCTAGCTAAAGATGTTTCTCTAGTTCATATTTCTCCCACATGAGCTCATTTGATTCCTGCAGTGGCAGAACTTACAAAGAATTACCAAAAGAGAGCTTTGACCATGGTAAGTTCAGCAGCACTGCACATCTCTGTTAAGCAGAGAATCACCACCATCACTCACAGCATCACTTTAGTGCCACACAGCTGCTGCAGACCCAAGAAACCCAGCTTGGGTGGCTGGTAAAGCAAATTCCTGCTTCAGTCATTCAGTCACTTTGCAGATCAAAGGGGCCTGGGTGAAAATTAAGGCACAGGTTACTTGAAATACAATCTCGGCTGGAATAACCCACTGCGGGGTTCCCTACCTGGGAATGCGAACAAAAGGGGGAGGTAGCAGAGGATGGACAAAACCCCCCAAAAGTCAAGGCAAGAACGAGGAGGGAAAGAGAAAGGATTACTCATTCCATCGCCAGCAGACTCCTGAGCGGTCCATTTGTTCTTCCCGCAGGAAAAGTCCTTCCTTTGTTTGCCATCCACAACAATCACCTGGCCTCTCTTGCCTTCAGAGAGCCCTTTTCCCCCGTTTCGAGCCCGTAATTACCGACAGCAGGTGCTTGGCTCCAGCCCATCCCGGGCCCGTCATTCACAAGTGAAGGTTTGCAATTTGCCAGCCTCCCCTGAAGGGCTTTGTCGCAGCCTCCTGTCCCGGTGCGCTGCCAGCGGCCCGGCACAAAGGGAGGGAAATGGCATTTCCCGAGGGAACAAAGGGCAGCCGAGCTCCCCGCCTGCAGCCCAGGTGACTGCAGAGCCCCCTGGGCAGTGACAGCAGGCTCGGAGCAGCCCCGAGGTTGTGTTACAGCAACCACAGCCAGCGCTTGGTGCCACTGCTGTGAGCAAACACCGCCAGCCCCGCTGCGAGTTTTCATTACTGAAGTATTTCAGCTGCTCGGATTCTCGGTGTTGATGGAGGGCGCTCGGCTCGGGCAGCGTTCACTCCCTCCCTCCCTCCCCAGCCCCTGGCAGCAGGGTTTCCCATCTCTGGACGCCTCCAAGGCTCTGCTGATGGCTCCGTTTGGGCTCAGGTGCAGGAACTGAGATGCTGTGAAAACACGGGGCTCGTGGTACCCGGGATTAACTCCGGGAATTTGCCTGTTGCACCCGCACAGGGCAGGACCTTTCCCTTGTCTGTGGCAGGAACTGTCCTCAGCCAGGGCTGATCCATGGCTGGTACCCCTGCTGTAAAACAAAGTAACAGTGACAATGATAATCACAGGAAAGTGAGAACTGAGATGATTTAGGCTTGCAGCTCTGTCCTGTGGTTTGGTTTGACGCAGCAAGTCCAGGCATGGATGTACCAGGCATGAAGGGGTGAATTGCTCCCCTCTTATCCCTGGCTTTGTGGCACAGAATCATAAGTGGTTTATGTTGGAAAGGACCTTAAAGATCATCTCCAACCCCCTGCCATGGGCAGGGACATCTCCCACTCGACCAGGTTTCCCAGGGCCCCATCCAGCCTGGCCATTCCACTGCACGTGAGATTTCTTACAAGATTCTTACAATCTCTTTGCAGCTACCTGAATGAAAGGTGTGTCCTGTCTTTCACTCCCAGAAAAATCTCAACAAAAATCCCAATGACCTTAAACTGAAAGAGAGTAGGTTTAGATGGGATATTTGGAAGAAATTCTTTCCTGTGAGGGTGGGGAGGTCCTGGCACAAGGTGTCCAGAGAAACTGTGGCTGCCCCATCCCTGGCAGTGTTCCAGACCAGGATGGATGTGGCTTTGAGCCACCTGGGATAGTGGAAGGTGTCCCTGCCCATGGCAGCAGGGTTAGAACGAGGTGATCTTTAAGGTCCCTCCCAAGCCAAACCATCTGATAATTCCATGGTTCTGTGTTCCAGGGGAGGGCAGTAGTACTGAAGTTGCTTTCTCTGAACATCCCTAAGGCAGCAGCTCACAGCAGACGAGGAGAGCAGCACGGCAGCAGCTCTGCTGAGCTCAGCACAGCCTCCTCCTAAAGCCCCTGCTGCTGCCTGGGTTGCCCCTGCCAGAGCTCTGCTCCCCCTGCCAGGAGCGTGCCTGCTGCTGGCTCTGGAACACTCAGCTCAGGCACCTTCTTGCTCTTCCTGCAGATGCTTCTGACTCATGCTGATCTCCCAAAGATTAGGGAATCCAGCTTTTGAAGTGCTCTGAAACATGTGTTAGAAAAGAAAATAAATTAATTGAAGCAACATTGGTCTGAGCCCTATCAAGGCTGAAATCAGACAGAGGCAGGAGGAATGTCCTTTTTTTCCATGGCTCCCTCTGACCCATGGGCTGGAGGAGGAAGTGGGCAGATATTTTTAACAGAGACATTACATCACCATTTTTTTATATTCTCCATCTGTATGAACTGTAAGACAAAGTGGAGCCAAGTGTAATTATTCCTAAAGAAATTAAGGCAAGAGCAACATGCACAGCATCAAGGTGGAGATCCCAATATGGGAATCTTCCCAATTTGGCTTCTCTCTGGGCCAAATGAAGATCTGTCCTTCTTTCCCACCACCTCTTCTCCTCCCCATAAACCTGCAGCTACCTGTAAAGCTCCCAGGGCACCTGGCCATGCCAGAACCATCTGTGCACTCACTGAGACTGGTGTGACTTAGAATCAGGAGCACTGGGAATAAATCTCTCGAGGGACGCTCCTTTTCTTGGGTATTTGAAACAGCAGTCTCAGCCTTACCATTTGATGCAGTAAAGATTTCTCCCATGGACAAGTCACTCTAAATTGGGAAGGAACAGCATAAAAAAGTAGTAAAACCCACCTATCTCCAAACTGGACTTGATCCCAGGCATTGTAGGAAATGGGCTCACCAGTGGGTTGAGAATCTGATTCCATATGAAGCCCTCACCAGATTTTTGCCTGTTTCTCCATGGTTTGCCCAGGTCACCCCACAATTACCCTTAGAGGTTTTCCTCAGCTGCTGAAAAGAGGAGGAGCACAGAAATGGGTAAGAGGCTGCACTGCAGCATTCTTGGAGTTTTCAGGTGGATCCCAGACATGACAACAGCCTGTCTGCTTGTCCCACCCCACTGCCTCACACTGCCTGGCTCTCCCAGAAGAAGATTGTTCCAGCCCAGGAGCAGAATTGGAGACATCATTCCCAAGGAAAGGCTTTGACATCTCTGCGTGAAGGAATTTGCTCAGTAAGAAGCATTGCAGACCACAGGTGTGGGCTTACAATATTGCAACACCCCAATTTTTGGAGCACACTGAAAATGCAAGGGGTTTTTTTATCAAAGACTACAGGTTTCACCTGTATAAAAATAGGAGACCGCCAGCTTTGGATTGTCTATTAATTTTATATTTTTTACATTAGATTTTCTATTAACTTTTTATTATTTCTATTTGTTTTTCTAAAATATTTCTGTTAGTTTTTCTATTTTGATTTTCTGTTTCATTTCCTCTGCTACTTTTTCATCATTCTGCTTTATAATCAGCTGAGATGAACAGACAGTTCTGGCCTCTTCCCATTGATTACACAGGGCTGTTTTGGTTCTCATTACCTTGTTTCTCTCTTTTTGTTCTGGAAATCTTACCCTGTCTGCAAAGAGAAGGCAAGTACAGCATTCTGACCCTCAGATTTCTCTCCAGTTTTCTGTTGCTGAGATGCCTGGACCTTGTCTTCCCACTGACTGCTTTTTCTACTGCTCAGCTCTGCAGCAGCCAGACTTTGTGGCAACATCCCAGCTCCAGCATTCCCCACTAACCAGGAGAACGAGGCCATCCTATTCTAGGCCATCCCCCCAAGAACAGGCAGACAATTATTTGAAGCACAGGAGGGAAAGGGGTGAGAAAACTTCGGTACTGAGGGAGAGGCTGTTCCACAAGCATTTACAAGTCTCATTTATAAACAGATTACTGCAGGAAAGTTCAGCATTCACAGCTGGCTGGAAAACCCCCTCAAATATAGTTTCCTTTGACTCTCCCTTCTGCAACAGTTGGGACTCAGTCTGAAATTCAAATTAAGTTTCATACCCGGCCTACAATTCCATTTTGTGCCCCAAAGCAAAATCTCCTGCATAATTGTGTGTATTTAGGTCACTTCTTCATTGTTCGCTTCTGCAAAGAAAATTGCTGATTTGCCAGTGGAGAAAATTCCTAATACAGTTTTCAAAAAGCACTTTTGCAATTAGAGATTGTGCTCCTAAACGAGACTGGAATGTAGGCATGGATTTGCTTGGGTAATGTCTTGAGACTTTTTATGTCTGTTTTTGACAGCAGTGACTTCATTTAAACACAGACTGTATTTGACATTTATACAGGGCTGAACTTGTTTGCCAAACTTTATTAAAAGAAGTATTTATCCTGCTTTCATACTTTAATCAAATATTACCCATAAATATGCAATATGTGCAAATATTAATCTAAATAATTAACATTTAATCTAGAGAAATAACATCTTTTGCTGTTCTAAGGTTCTTTTCACTGCAATTTTTTCCCTACACTTAACATTGAGTGAAGTTCTTTTGTTTCTAAATTTCTGCTGTGAGAAGTACTGGGTTGGTATCTCCTGTTTATGTCTGACTGTACAGCACCAACCACATGTATGGGCAGATCCATATAAACATTTTAACTCCTCCAGGTATCAAATTAAAATATTTTGAGCTGGCTGCAATGATGAAGAAAGCTCTCCTGGAGGCTCAGTTAATTGGCTGAGACCAAGGATCTATGCAAAGCAAAGCTGTATCTCTGAGTCTTGCAATGAACTAAGGAGCATGACTCAAAATCTATATTTTTTTACATCTTAGAAACCCATGGCTTGTGGCTTCAGAAATATTTTTTCTGAATGTGCTCCAGAACAGGTTCAAACACTGAGCAAAAAGCCCCACCAGGGCTGCACTTCAGGGCAATGACACCAAAGGTTGGGCGGTGGAAAGTCAAAAGCTGATGCTGCATGTTCATTTCCAGGCATTAATTAAAAAATCAAATCAAATCACTGCCACCCCACCCCCTCCAGACACGTGCTAGGGACAACAAAGCATGGCAGATCTACCTCAGGATGCTGGGAGAGAGGGGAAAAAGAATCAGGTCAAAGCACACAATATACAAATCCTTGCGATGCCGTAGGGCACAGTATGCAACGACCTCAGACTGTTTTGAAAATCGATTACAGAAGGCCTTCAGCTGAATGGAGTCAATGACCCTCTCCCTGCACGGCAACAGAAAACAGCCACATCTTCTCTGAGCTCATACAGACGAGGAGTCCCAGCCCAAGACCTTCATGGTGGCAAGGAAAAGGGGACAATGATGGGAACAGCCCCTCCCAGCTACTCTTCCTCAGACCAGGAGATGAAAATACAGGCTTTCTTTTCAAAAAGATTTGGTTTCCATGAGATGAAAATGCATGAACCCCAGTTTTCCTCTTCCCCTTTGGAAAAACATCACCAGCTGTGCTGGGGGTCAGGATGCAATAGACAAAGAATGTGTGTAATTCAGGAACTACAACTGCCTAGTGAAATATATGTCAAAAGAGACAGCTGGCCTGAAGGCTTGGGCTTCCCTGTGTCTTTGTCTTAAGGATTTCTCTGGCTACAAGTACAGGAGAATTGGGACTGGTGAAATGGGGTGAGTTTTAGCTGGTTTGTCCAATTGCCAGTGTCTCCTTTCTTGCACTTAGAGGATTTGTAATTCGTGCCCAGTTACAGCTGCTCTGCTCAGACAGTGAAAGCTGTGACCAACACACTGAGTGATGAGGTTTGGTGCCAGGGAGCAGAAGAGTCAGACACAGGGGAGAACCACAGAGCCATTCTCTGGGAAGAACAGAATGGTGATTTGGGTAGCAAAGAAGTGGCAACTCTTAGGCTTTTGATGCTCCCAACAGACATAGAAAAATTAGTTTGGCTGTTACTGGTGGGCAGATACTGTACTTCAGATAATTGTTTCCATCGTCCTCATTAGAGTAGAACTGGTGAAGTTTTTGGTTCTGTGACATGCATTGAGCCTGCTCTCTCCATCAGTGCTGCACCTCGAATCCTGGGGGTCCCTTTTGCTCCTTTTGGGCCCCTCAGGACAAGAAGGACATTGAGGGGCTGGAATTTGTCCAGGGAAGAGAACAGAGCTGGGGAAGTCTGATGAGGAGCAGCTGAGGGAGCTGGCAGGGCTCAGCCTGGAGAAAAGGAGCTCAAGGGGGAACCTCCTGGCTCTGCACAACTCCCAGACACGAGAGTGGGGCTCGTGCAGGTCAGGCTCTGCTCCCAGGAACTGAGGGACAGGAGGAAAAGGCCTCAAGCTGTGGCAGGGGAGATGTAGACTGGCTTTTAGGGAACAATTTAATCAGAAGCATTGTCAAGAACTGGCACAGGCTGCCCAGGGAAAGGGTAGAGTCACCAATACCGGGGAAGTTTAAAAGAATGTGGATGTGGCACTTAGGGACACGGGTGAATGGTGGCCTTGGCAGTGCTGGGTTAACAGCTGCACTTGATGATCTTAGACATCTTTTCCAATGTAAATGATTCTATGATCCAGTGAATTGGGAATTAGGTTGGAGATCATTACTTCCATAGACCTCGTAAATTGGAGCGCAGGGATTACATCACTTAAAACCACACACTCTTCAAGCACTGAGAACATGATACAGCAGCATCAGTTCACCAGACTAAGCACATTTTCCAGGAAATGGTGCAAAAAACTTTTGAAGTCAAGCAGTACTGAAATAAAAAATTAAAAAAAAAAGTCAAGAAAGGGTCAGAAGCAGCTCCATTAATTTTTACTTTTTTTTTGTGTCAGCTAACACAGACTGTGCAACTGTGTCTTCTGGTGTTTCTGTTTCTTCTCTTAGAAAATCCTGCATAGCAGCAGAGGAAATGAATTGTGAGTTCTGTGCCACACAAACATCTGAAGGGGCTTACTCCTGAGCACGCAAGGAGCTGCTGGCCAGCTGGGAATGGATGTTCAGCACATGCTGCAGGGCTCTGCCAGCACGGGATCCACCCCGTGGGGATGGACACAGCCTGGCCACACGGGCTGAGGTGAGGTGTTCATGGCATGTGTTACCTGCTTGCAGGAGTTTGGCCTCTTAGCAGAGCCTCAAGCCCTGTGAGAGGGTCCAGCCTGCAGAAAAGCAGGAGAGAAGCTTATCACTCTCCACAGCTACCTGAGGGAGGGTGCAGCCAGGTGGGGCCATGTAGAATGATACTATTCCTCGTATGAGAAAACATAGAAAATGCAGAGAAGATGTAAGAGGGAACACAACTCCCAACACTGAGGGGATTTTCAGACTTTTACAGAATGGTCTGGCAGCTTTGGGCAAAAAAAGACATGGACAAGGGAGAAAAATCCAAGGGATCAGGTGCACGGGAGAGGTGGCAGAAGGAATGTGCTTCACTGCACGCAGAGCAAGAGGCAGCCACAGGACAAGACCCAGCTGATCCCAGGGTAAAGGGAATATAAAAATCAGGCCAAAGGCTACAGTCTATCAAGAAAGCAGGTGATAAGGTGAGTACAGCCCCTTATCAAATGCTAATATGAAAGCTCTGTGTTAGCTATTAGACAATAAAAGCTGGGCTGTGGCTTGGGACAGGTTTATTCTGGCACTGAACTCATGCTCACGCTGAGGTTTTTGGGTGCAGGCAAACTGAGACCCTCAGCCTAATAACTGAAACAGGGCAAGCTTCAGCCCATCAGGCTGGCACCTATCAATATTTCCATACAGAACAATAAAGTTTTCATACTGAAATTCCCATGAGCTTTAAGAGTGTAAAAGCATTAAGTTAATATACTTCTGCAATTAAATATTTACATTATTTTAATTCATGCTGCACATTTAATTGATATTACTATCACTAAAGCCTTCTAAATCAGCTTTCTGCTTTGTTTTTTTTCTCCCTGAAACTGATTCTTGACATCTGACCAGTCTCCAGTTCTTTACTGGGAGTTAACAACAACCAGCTAGGGGGTGAGTTCACTTGCTCTCCTATTCCAGTTGTACATAGTCTGCTAAGACAGCTGTAGGTGAGCATTAAAATCCCCCAAATTAAAAAAAAAAACACCTTTGTAACAACTGCAAATATGAAGATCCAGAAACCACTCTGAAGTGCACACTTCCAGATATTTACAGTATGAACTAAAACATTCTCAGGATTAAGACTGATTTAAGTTGATGGTGTCACTTCATATTCTTCAGGTAACAGACTCCTACTGTACCCCTGACAGGGTTGATCACCAGAAAAATAAATACCTTTTCTAAAGTAATACTTCAAAAGGCTTCTGAAATTTTGGAAAAGGTAATTTGGATAAGGAGGAAATGCAGGAAAAAAACCAAAAACCACAGCTCAAAAGACTTGGAGGACAGGCTTGTCCAAATAATCCTGTTCCTCTTGGCCCAGAGACTCCCACACTATTTTAAAAACAGACCAGAAAATGTTTTGTTTCCTTAAAAGCCTTTTCAAAAAATGTTTTATTGCATGCTTGTATATACCCTGAATTGCTTTATTACCTTCTTATAGTATGGGACAGGACTCAAATTTCAGAGGAAGGTGAGTGTTCTCCGTGAGTTCCACTTGGTGTTCACGAGCCAGAACAAACTCTGATGTTCTGCTCAGATAAGAGGGAAGAGCCATGATGCAGCTTCAGCAAGATGATGCTACTGAAGAGAATCTGCAGGACACTGGACACTGTCACTAACACTTCTATTGCTAAGGAACAGAGGTAAAGACAAGAAAACACAGAGCTAATTGTATTTTCTTCATATCTGCTCTACTGTACCAATAAACGTCCTGTTTCAAATGTCAGTTCAGCAAACCCTTAGTTCCAGACAAGTCTAAGTTGTAGGCCACCAAATTTTCAGTCCTATTTAATAGGATTAAAAACCTGTAGCAAGCATTTTCTTCAAGTAGAGCATGTACCCCAGAAAAAGCTGCTAATTGGGAAAAGAGAATAAATCTCTCCCACAGCTGTGGCTAAGTAGGACCTTCAAAAGGCTACAGATAATTTTAAGCTCTCCCACTTCCAGTAAAAACACTGGAAAGTTTGCATTAAAATTGGTATGCACAAATTAACTTCATCAATTAGGAATCCTCATTATATTGGTGAACTTCCAGCCCTGCAAGCTCACAAATGAGAGCCACACTCCTCGTTCACCCAAGTCCCAGAGCCTCTCCTGTGTATGTATTTGCAGGGATAATTCTTAGTTATTTTTATCACAAACATGAAGGTTGGAAAAGACCTCTGAGATGGAGTCAAACCCTCAGTAAATGTAAGATCTTCCTTCTATTTTTCACCAAATTCACCTCTCTCCCTTCAGAACTTCTTAGAATTATCTCTTATATTCTTAAGAATTGCTGAAAACTAAAACTGAAATGAGTTAAATTACTTTATCAGGCTTCAGGGTTCTGCCTCTTTTAAATCAGCTCACATAAATGCAGCCTCATGAAATTCAGCCACAATGAACTTCTGCAGTTGGTTTAATATTTCTATCTAAACAGCTTGGATAGCATTCAAATTTATTATTACATGTCAGGATTGAAAAAACCCATTTAACAAACCAACAATGCTATTCAGAGGTATAGTATTCTTTGGCTTTGAAGAAAAATACTTTAAAATGCATATTTTCAGTTAGATAGGATAAAACAATCTTTTTATACACTCTGAGCTAGAAAACAAAGGATGTATTTTGTCTCCAATGTCTGCTCCATTAATGTGAACCAAGGCTAACAGTCAATCTTATCATAGCAATTCCATTTTTTTAATCCACAAAAAATATTCTTTTATTTTGCTAGACAATTCAGTGGTTCTGAGTTTTAATCCTCAAAGGGATAGGGCTGAATCTTTAAGTTCTTTTAATAGACAAATTTGCTCCAGGTCACAGGTGACAGCAGAATCTCCTCCTGCCCCATCCCCAGGTTTAATTTATTTAGTCCATGTCAAAATCCTTCCAGCTCTCCCTGTAAAGATTTCCATGGATGACAAATGTGAGCTGGTTACATACAGGCTCATTTTTGCTTCAAATCATAAAGGCTAAACCCATATTTATTTTAGCCTTTAGCATCCCTTAATTCTTAGAAATTATATTACAAAGGTCTAGCTTTTATTTTACAGTACTGAATCTGAATCAGGGCAAAAGATAAAATGTTATTTTGCCCCTGTGTGATGTAGTGTTCCAGAAGCTGGGAATCCTAATCCCTCCCTAGTTCTCCTGAAAGCCCCAGACCAGGCGGCCTCTGGGGAATACTGGGGCTGGAGCCAAGCACATGCAGCTTTATCTTGGAATTTCAACATGAAAGGGAAAAAAAACAGCAAAAGGGAGGGAGTTTTATAATTGCAACTAAAAGTGATCACGATAAGCCCTTTCATTTTTTAAATTTAAATCTAACTCCCTTGAGCCAGAAAACAGGAGGAGGCCTGGAAAATTTGTAAATCAGGGACAGTAAAAGAGATGTGAGGATGGTTTGTGTAGCATCGCACTCAAATACACACACACGATGTAATTGCCTGTTTTATTTAGTGGAATCACTTTTTGTAGATTAGAAATATTTCCAATTCCCGTTTACTCCAATGCAAGCCTCCACCATCAACAGGCGTAACGCGGTTTGTTCAACTGATTCTAAACCAAAAAAAAATAAAAATAAAAAAAAAAAAAGGAAAAAGAAAAGAAAAATAAGTACAATCTCAAAAGTTAAGTTAGAAACTAAGTTCACACATTTTCTTTGGGACCAGGAATCTGTACATAGTACAAAATATACATTTATTGAACTTTCTGTAAACACACAGTTTGAATTGTGTAAAACTGTAAATAGTGGGTGAACTAGGTGGAGAATAATTTATTATATATTGTTATACATTCTACTTAAGGAAAATAGTTATGCTCTTGTATATTACTCTGTTAAATTTATAAATTCCATAATGAAGCTGTGTAATCTGCAAACATGCTTTTCAAGCTTAAATCTCTCCATTCGTAACACACATTTATACAGGTCATCAATGAAAAAAGTTACACTTTCCACAAAATAGATATAAAGAGGTCATGAATTTTCTAAAAAGACAGGCACAGCATGTCACTACAAACAAGACTCTTATGGTACGGTGTGGAGTCAATTCTGTGAGAAGACAGGTGAAAACTCTCTAATTCAGCATGTTTGTACGTGGTCTTAGGAACAAGACAGATGCTAGAACCCAAAAATCTTCACTTATAAAGATTTATATAATAGCTGGTCCTGGAAGTCAAAGCTCACACTTTTCAGATATCCAGCACTCCCTGGCTGGGAGAAGCTCAGCTTTTGTCTCCTATCAACTCTTGGTCACGAGTAATTGAGTTTTCTGAGGAGTGAAATACCTGGTACCATTTGCCAAGAATATTTGCATAATCCAGCACTTACTCCAAAAACTGGATTCCTGGCACCAAAGAGTTAGATCAGGTTAATAAATACAACTTTTGGTGCCCAAGGTCATCAGCAAGAACAGGCTGGGAAACCCCAGCTCCCAACTCCCACGGGCTGCAGGGTGTGAACCCGCGGAATGTGGGGTAACAGCATCCCAGCACTGGGGACTCCAGGGTGCAACACCCAGCTTCCAATTTCAGAGGCTGGAAATTCCAAATTGCAGCAGACTTCTCAGTCTGGCATCACTCAGCAAGAATAAAAAGTTCTCCTGTAAACACTGTCAAAGATCCCTTCATAGAATGGTCCATAGAGCGGTCTGGGTTGGAAGAGCCTTAAAGATTATCTAGTTCCAACCTTTCAGGAGTCCATCACTGGACATGGATATAATCCTATGCAAATTCAGGACATTTATTCCTACATTTTCAGTGTTTCATTGTCTTTCCATCCTGGATATGTCATTTTGGATTTCATTTATTTGCAGATAAAAGCACTGCATCAAGGATCAAACCTTTTGAACTGTGCTTTTCTGATGTTTTCAAAGCAAAAGAATTCTTAGACATTTAAAGAATTCAGAAATTATCTCAGATTAATCACACATTTTGCTCTAACATTACCACTGCCTTCCCTTTGGCTTTGAAAAGCTTTTTCAAAACCTAAACTGAGTAAAGATTACATTTGTTTTTCATTCCAAGAGAAGTGGGACAGTTAAGGCTCCAACAACACATGCAAAATTTGTATGTTGTGAGCAAAAGCTCCATCAACGTCACCAGGATGTAAAGTTAAGTTTGTGCCTGATTTTCCCAAGCCTGACCCTAATTTTCCCCTGTAGTGTGTACAAAAATATTGAGAGCTAGCCTGAAATCCCAACAGTGAAATGGAATTGGCTACCCAGTATTTGCACTACTCAGAGTGGCTGGAATTCAGTAACAGTGGAAATTAAACTCTGGACCTTAGTCCACAGGCACCAACAGAATAAAAGCATTGAATGTTTTAGGACCTGCCAGTCTGTTTTCTCATTTTTCTTAATAAATTTCTTTTTCAAAATAAGTAACAGTGGCAGCTCCTTCAACTCCAGAGGCCTCCTCACAGCACACGTGGGGAGTCCTGTCCACCTGTAAAAACCCCCCACTCCCACCAAGCTCTTCAGAGCAAACACTTCAAGGAGGCAAAAAGGAATTTCAGCTTTGCCTCAACGTTACTGAGCAAGCTGAGCAGTGCAGATGTCGTGCTCCTAAAGGAAAATGGTGCTGCCTGAAACAGCACCCACCCTTCAGATAAATGGCTGGTTACACAGTAGTAAGGACCATTGGTTTTATTCTTCCCATTTTGGGAAAAAAAAAAAAAAAAAAAAAAGAAGAAAAAAAAAGAAAAAAGTAAAATGAAGAAAGCAGGTGCCTAGCGATATTTTAAAAAGCATTTGGGCAGGAATCAGTTCAAGTTATGAGTAAAAATCAGGCTATGCATAAACCACTCTAGAAAGTGACACCTGTCATTCCACTTCTACCCAAGTTTTGACACTTTCCGATTTTCTTGGTTCTATAAAAGGCATTTTTGAAGTTATAAGCCCATTTACCTAACTTTTGTGGTGCAAAAGTTAGGGGGTTTTGTGGTCATTGCATTTAAAGCAAGCCTCTCCCAAAACACTTTCCTAAGACATCATTATCACTCCTGTTCCCTTAGCCTGGAAGCAAAGACTTTAGAAGAATGTGTACAAGAGATGGTGAAAATAAAGATCTGTTTTACTGCTACCCAAAAGGAACACCAAACAAAAACACAGAGAAAATGAGGAATATGCACAAAGCCTAACTACAGGTCAACAACTCTGACACAATCAGGAGATTAAAGCTCCAGACATTTTTTTCACATATTAAGTAAATGGTAGAAATATTTGCCATTTTTCCAGAAACAAACTGTCAATGGGAGACAATGTAAACTTATCTTTTAACATGTCTATATTTTTTTCTACTTTAATGCATTTAGCAGTCCATGATACTAAAGAGAAGCTTCAATTTTTCCTACAGCTTCCTGACCTCCTGTGAACACGTGCCACAGCCCAGGTGGCTGCTACCTCATTTACAAAGCAACGTTATCAGGCAAAATAAGGCCACAAAGTGCTTCATATGTGCACACCTGGGTCTGCAGAAAGCTGCAGACTGTGCAAGCACTCCACAGAAAAAGCTCACTAAAGACTAGATTCTCAGATCAGTATTTCAGACAGATTCTCTGATCAGTATTTCAGTTAAAATTATTTAGCCACAGAGTGATACTTTTAAATTCTGCTCCTTTTTTACAGCTTATAGCAGGAATCACATTCATTTTTACTTTTTTTTTGTGCTACAGTGTCCTGGAAATTCACATCTGGAGCCTCTTTTCACCACTTAAAGAGTCAAAACACCTCTCCAACCATATGGAGAGTTTAGACCCTGACCTGGTCTATAAAGGCTCAGGTATGATCACCTCAGACACAGGTGGGTGTAGGAACAAGGAGCCACACTTGTTGTCTAGGACACATTATTTTCATAGCTGGTGAAGCTTGGCACCAAGTAACAATTAATTTTCTACACAAGAATATCAGGTACAGCCCCTGTAGCTCTACAGTTTTGCTGTTCCTGAACCTATGCAAGGTACATCAGGTTTGTATCAAATACTGTATTTGCCAAAGGATGAGGAAAAGGGCACTGCTTTCCTAAAGGTTAGCCCCTTTCAGACATGGCCAAGTTTAAATACCAAGGAATTGAAACACACCCAGTCAATCTGTGCACAAAAGCAGCTCAGGAAGGTGCAGGTAGAGATGGAAGTGAACATCTTGGCATGATGAAATCCTGATGTACATTGAACTAAGGTAAACTGTAACACATCATTAACCTAATTGTGGCAGCCGCGCTGTCTCTCCCATAGGACAGAACTCCAAACCTCTAGAGAACACAAACACAGAGGAGGGTTGTCAGCACAGAACTCAAACACAAGACATTGAGACCGAAGTTTGAAGATTCCAGTTTAAAGAAAAGAAACATTTATCAAAGCAAAATGTTTAAGTGGGGAAAGATCTGCAAAGGCTTCAATGCTCCCCGCACAGGCCATCATTTATCTGGGTGTGGTTTCCCAAACTGCGGCAGGAGGGGTGGGGCAGCCATTCCTTTGCTCTCAATCCTGTCTCCCCACTCTCCATTTTCCAGCACCCCACAGCTGGATTATCAATTTACCCAGCTCAAGAGGACAGTTTTTTTCTTTCTCCTAACTGCACACCCATGTAAGGACAAGCACTGGCACAAAAAAAGGCAGTAAGGGAAAACTAGGAGCAATCTTTAGTCTTGGTGTAAGATCATGAAACCATATCCTTAGACCATAAACTACTAAAAATGGAATATAAATAGGAAATGTCTCCTATCCCAGTATATAAAATTAAGGTGGGATTCTTATCAGAGAATCAACTGAAGTGAAAACTGATCCCTAATTTTGTTATATCATCTTAAGCTTCCAACTCTTGAACTGAGTAAAATGGCTCAAACATGAGCCTATATAGTGACAGCACCAGCTCTGCAATAAATAATGTAATGGAAATTGAAATCAGTTTGCTACAAGTAAATGTTGAAAAGATCAGCTTTGGCACCTGCAGGAACTCTCAAGGTAAGAGCTACCATGACTCATCTGCTGCTCGGTATTCACCAGGCACCTCGCTGACACAACCTACGAGTGCAGTTCAGAGCAGTTTAATGACAAGCTGATGAAATTCCTCTCTCCAATTCTGACTCCAGCTCCAAGTTTAACTGAATGATGGCCGTGCCTCAAGGTCATGGTGGTGCAACTCCTGGGCCAGCTGAGAGGCTCAGGCTGTTTCTGCCCCAGCGCGAGTACCTGGGACTCTACGGATACAAAGGATTTACAAAGCCTTGCAAACCCAGGATCCTACTTAATGCCACTGCATTTAGTTCATCCAACATTGGTTTACAGCACATTTTGGAAGCCTCTGTCTTGAACATATTTTCAATGCTGAATTAGTGAGAATTATTTGGAACAGTTGTCTATAAAGCAGTTACAGGTATTCTCCCAGAACGATCAGTGAAACATTTAATCTGACTATAACAAAACTCACAGAAACTGTAGCCAGTGAAGCTGTCAAATGTAGAAGGAAAACAAAGTTGCATGGCATACGAAGCAAAGTAGCTTTACAAATGTCATTTCCTTTTAAAAACAAGCAAATCAGGACCATCCTATTTGAACATGTATTTAAAAATACATCTGTTAACATCACACAATTTTCATTTTTGTCACACAGGAATCTTTTTCCAAGAGGGAAATAAATAGCACACAATATTTCAAAGTAAAAATTGCTGCCTTGCCCCTGAGGTGCTAATGTTTTTAGCATTTAAAAAAAAAAAAAAAAAAAAGTTTCTGGTGCAAGAAGGAGATGCACAAAGGTGCAAAAGTGCCTTTTTCTTTTCAGAGCAGTGAAAAAAGTACAGCTTGCCTCTTTTCTAGAATGCTTTATATACTTAACTCGTTTATTCTGTAATCAAAGTCTGTATCTAAAATGGCAGTGTTTATGCATACATCAGAATTCAGTGCTCTGAGCTCATCAAAACGCTGAATGTAGGCGGGAGAGAGAAAGGCCTGAAACGGGCTTTCTGCCACTACCCTCAAACCTACTCACATCACCTGTAGCAACAGCAGAATTATTTTCTTTCTAACCTTAAGGAGACCTCGTCAGAAGAGGCTTCAAAAATCTCCTTTGTCACTGAGACAGTTTAAGTGATTATGGTTTGAAGTATGGCTTTTCACACCACAGTTTTGCTTCCGATTTTTAAAGTTTAAAACTCAAAGGTTCCACAGTCCAGTTCAAGGTTTTGCGGTTTCCAAAACTAAACTTTAGTCTCTATGAAAAAAAAGACAGAACTTAATCTGTCTAGTCCTAAATTAAGTTTAGCTTTTTGCACTAATACGCCATGTATTATTAAATATGCTCGTTAATTAGGTGCCTGTGAAGCTATAACTTAACATCATTATAGTTTTGCACTCTACAACAAAATTAGACATTTTAAGCATTTATTCATAGGTAGGTAAGGAACTGGTTCTTTAAGCAAAAATTGCTATAAATTTATAAATACAAATAGTGCTTATGTTTTCTTCATTCATGCTTGAACAGATTACAAACTGAATACAATGAAGTTACGTTTAAGCACCCCACATAGACAAGAGGGATAAAAGAAAAGTTTGCTGGTATATACTATACTTAGTTCCAAGACACTATAAGTTACTTTTTCACTGTTCAGTGTTCCCTAACTCTGCATTAGTTTTAAGGCTATATATACAAATATGTATATGTCAAAGTTAGGGAAAGACAAATATAGCAAAATGCATTGTACTACATTTTCCTATCAAAAAGTAATTATACACCAAGTTCTGATTCTGTTTAACTGCAGTAAATGTTACAATCTACTTGTTTTACTGATTTTCCTTTTGAGGAATCTGCCTACTAAATGAGTAAACTACATATTAAATACAATATTCTCAACCAAAAAGACAATACAAGGTGCACAAAACAGCAGTTTTGCAAACACGACTGACTTGAAAACTTAATTTTCGTATGCTCAATGGGAGAAAGCTAAGCTTAAATCAAATTAGTTTATTATCTTATAAAATTTTAAATTAGAATTTTAAACAACAAACAGTTAAATATTGTCAACATGCTATACCTCAAATCACAAGTACTGTTTAACCACTAGTCTCTCATTCTAAGTGGGTCAATTAAAAACACACACCATAAAATGTTAAAGATTGTCAGGCTTTGACAAATGTATTTTTATCAAACAGTAGGCAAATTCAAACCAATGCACATCTTCAGTAGGGAGGGGAAAAAAACCAAAAAACCAACACCAAAAAGCCTGAAAAAACCCACATTTGTAAAAAATAGGGTAACGGATTAATCCCACATCATCCTCTAGCATATGGCTATGTCTTGGGCAATAATCAAAATCCTTCCCATTTTAAAAATGGGCTACCAATTAAGAAAAATATTTTTCCACAAGTAAAATATCATTTACAATGGCACTGACATTTTAAAAGGCAGGAAAAGAAGGAATTACACATTTATGGGTAAATGTCTTGTTTGTTAAATCAAGCTTTATTGATAAAATGGAATTCAGAGTATTTTTCTTGGAACAGCAGCAGACCCAGCCAATCAGGATTGTAAAAATGCTGCAGACTCCTACTTTATGTAGAAAGTTGTCTTCGTGCTCAGTGATTAGAAGTTTCAGGTAAGGGCTAATGAAAAAAGAGGTGCAAAGAACCAAGGTGTTCAAATCCCAGGATTGGAACATATATGAACAGAATACTGTTAACAGGGCATGATTTAACTCCCACTGAACTCAAAATCACAAATCCCTTCGACTCAATGTGAGAGCAGGAGTGCATCCAAGAAAATGATATATGTTTGTTGAAGAATGTGCACTATTCCTATGTTATTTTTCCATTGCCAAGAGAAATCCACACTCTGTAATTTCTGGTAGGTTGCCCATGAGTTCAGCTTTCATATGAACCAAAAAGTTATCTTTAACAGTTTTGTGCACCTCTTGAGCACCTAGCTGGCTAGGCTGCTGCTCCTTGCAATCCAAAACCACAACATGATTTTTAAAAGGGATATATATTGTTGCATCACACAAGCCAAAACATTTCTTCTAACCTTTATAGTGATTTAAAGCGGTTCATAATTAAATATGAGCATTTTGTACAAAGACAATTGCACTTTACAAAAACAAAATCATACAACATAAATTGCTGGAGTCTGATTTACAACATGAATTTATGGTTTGAAATCACGTTTACAGAAGTCTGTTTTACAAAAAAAGATCAGTTCCTGGGCTAGATGTCGTACTGCTGTAGTCACTCTCACCAACACATCATATTCCCTTCTTTAATTAAGGTTGAGGATGGATGTTAAGAAGGGTCACTGAGGTTGGGCTGCACTTTCATTTGCAGGATGAAACGTGTATTCCACAGCTAGATGAGTAGTTTTACCACATATCATCAGTTGAGGCAGAATCCTTAAAGAAAAAAGAAGGAACCCTTTAAAGTCTGGAGTGCCCATCCTTGTGGCAATTTCTGGATAATCCAGACTGAAAAGGGTAAAGACTTAAATCATTTCAGGAGTCTCTTTTCTCTCCCATTTCAGAAACAGCTTTTAAAAAGTAACTAAACCCCACATATTCTTAATTAATGAAATAATAGAACCAAGAAATTCCAAAATATGACCAAGTGTTTCATCAATCCTGAAAATAAGATCCCAGGAATGTTACTCAAAAGCATTTCCAGAGCCTTTCTAGCTATTTCCTGAGTAGTCAGAAGTAACACAAAATGGATACACTCAGCTCACAGGTGTGAGAAAAGAGCAGGATGTGCTCATGCCATGTGTTATCACCATTATCATCTTTTGTGTTCTCAACCCTCCCTCGCTGCATGGGAAGATACAGACATCAACTGACACCCTGTTATAACTCAGAGCTATTTTAACACTTTTAATTTAAGGTTACAGAAGAGTAGTTTAGGCAACTGAAGGAAATTGTAATTTTGGATGGTAATAAAACTGCAAGGGGAAAAAACCTAAATGTATATAACAAAAAAAAAATAAATACTGAAAGCAGAGACATGCTGTGCTCCAAATCATAATGTATGGTCACATTACTTGGTATTTCAAACTATCCAATACCTGAATTTCCCAAAAAATCATTCCATGTAGGCCCACAGGCAACAGCAGATTTTGTATAATTACCACAAGCCTAAGAAATGTTTAATCAGTATTTAATTTTACCAAGTGTTTTTCAATCCATTTGCCTTCGTGTCAGGCCTGTTTTCTTTTCCCTTGCTTAGACTGCTCTACATCCAGCTTTCTCTACCAGCATCATCAGGTGGGCTCACAGGTTAACCATGAGCAAGTGGGGCCACAGTTCTGCAGCTGAAGTAACAGCTGAATCAGCAGCACAGGAATCAGGGCAAACTGCCCCTGTGCACCACCTTTGGTGCTTTCAGCATCACCTGCTCCTTTTCCCTAAGCAATTAAGGGGTAGGAGGGGCTTTTACAACAGCACATCCTGGTGCTTCCACAGCTACACCTCCCCATCATTACTGAGGCTGCAGGAGGTAGAAATATTACTCCTCTTCAAAGGCACTGCCTTAGTGACTCCTTGGAGAGGAAAGAGGCTAATTAAGTCTCTAGCAATGCCACACATGATAATTTCTTAGCACTTAAGTTCTGCACCCTTCATTCAAGCTTGCACACAGAATCCATTACAAACCAGAAAGGAACAGTTGGCACGGAGGTGTAGTTAAAAAAACACAAACTGAAATTGCCCTTTGCAAAAGTACCACCTCCAGCTTTTCCTTCAAGACCAGAAGTAGCAAAGGAGAGCAATAATATGAAAGAACAAAATGGTTTCAAGAATGAAGAATAAAAGTAGTGTGAGTAAAAATGCAGGAGCTGCTTGCCAACTCTTCCATATGCAAATTTCTGTATCCCAGTTGCCAACACGATCACAAAGTTTGTGTACTGTACATTTGTAGAACAGCAACATACTACAGAATATATTTTGAAGGTAAAGCATCCTCTTTCAGCCCCTATTTAGGAATTTTTATGCTAAAAATAGAACAAAGGCTGCCAAATAAAACTATTGCACAGTTGTAAAGCCAACACAAAATCTTTATGTCTGGCTGCATTTTGCTCGTGTCACATCCAAGCATGTAAGTAATTTCTGCTGGTAGTTAAAGGATCAGTTTAACAGCTCCGTGAGATATCGAACTTTCAGTGACAGAATGTTGTTTCTGGTGATCAAACTGCCACTGGAATCATGGTCATGTTCCCTGTTTGGTTTTTCTCTCCCCACATCTTAACAGTGGATTTATGTCCCTCTCAGCACTGACATATAGGAACCCAAATTCTGGGTTTTGTTTGCTTGCTGTAAGATGCTCTATGCTTAACAATTTTAAGTGTTTACACAGTCCATTTGGTAAACTAATATATTCTTAACACATCTGTTTAATCTTTAGATATAGCATTTTTCTTCTTGATATTTAGAGAAAAGTGTCTTCTATAAAGAAGGGGGGAAAAAAGCCCCCCATGACTCTTTCCACCATTTGGCAGTACTTAGAAACCCAAGCAGGATTGAAATAATGAAATTCCAGAGGACAAATGAATCAACCCTACTGGAGTTTTGAGATGATGATGCACAGAAGGCAGCAGAAAACAATTACAAAACACAGTCCAAAGAGCACAGCAGTGTTATTCCTTTCTTGGGGGAAGGGGTCTTTAACAGGAATTCGCAATATCCTTCTTTACAAAACAGCTAAAATAATTGGGGAGGGGGAAAAGAGAATGTAAGAGAAAAGATACTCACAGCATCATCGTTCCTGTAGGGGTTCAGTCTGTTATACACAGCTTCAATTACACTCCGTCTAGAGCACAAAAAAAAAACAAAACAAACCCACAAGATTTTAAGGCTGTGTTCTTTTTTTTCCCCCCCAAGTCAAATTCCCAATTTTAATTTAAATGCAAACTATAGAAGTTGCCAAATTCACAGAACCATGCTTATTGCAAGCTAGCACTGTCTTTAAACATTGCATATCTTTTTAAAACCTTTAGGCTCAAGACAAACAAGGCTGAATATCCCTCAGAGTTCAGCAGGAGAAGGGCACAACCTGACAGTCAGGTTCCTCACTTTGAAAAAGGGTAGCAGAAACCTCAGTGAACATAGAATGTCCTGGTCATCTGTGTGCCCAAAACCCACTGCAGTAGTGCCTCATTTATTATGGCATATATTAAATATTACTTCCATAGGGGAATGGTTTCTGGACACACAAAAATTAGATTCTGAAGTACATTTTTGTGTGACGTCCTAAAATGTACTTTTCATGTGCAACCATGAAAAACATACTTCTAGAACAGTGCTTTTCTACAATGATATGCCCAATACTCTCCTGCAATTTTTTCTCAAAAAATTAGAAAGCAAATTGCAGTTTTGTGTATTGTATCTTCAGATTGAGATAAATTTTGTCTGGTAAAAAAATATCAAAAAATTAATTCAAGCATTTTGACAGCTACCTCCTTTTAAAAAGGCCCATGTTTAGCATATTTAAGATGGCTTGAAATTAACCATGATTTCTGAGATTCTTGACTTTCCTAACACTGATGAGAAATAAACTGATAAAATATGAATACAACATTTGCAATCAACATGCAAATGAGTACCATGATTTTTATTTATTTCTTTTAACACAGAGTGAAAAACTGAAAGTCAAAAAAAACAAACAAACAAAAAAAAAACTTGAAAACTGGTAATAAAAAAAACCCCAAAACAATAAAAAAAAACCACAGCCAAATGTGAGGCTGAAGGAAGAAGCTGCCTTTGATTTTCCCAGTATATAAGGAAAAAACTTTGAAGGGAGAACAGAAACAAAAGAGGGGAGAAAAAAACAGAAATTACAGATCGGACTTTAAATGCAACTTTCTTTTGGATCCCATTCTGCAGAACCAAATAAGATGAAGTAGCAGACTGCAATACAAAACAAACTTCAAAGAACAACCTTTAAAGAGCTGATGAATGCATGCAGAGCAATCACAAAGGAGTGCAAGAGAAGAAAAAAGCAGATGACAAGCTTTGTAACCATCCTGCATCACAGAAGAGTCAGGAACTACCATGTATAAAAATCATAGTGAATGATTATTGGGCAAGAAAGACAAAGCTGGATTTAAAGCAATAAAATCAAGCAATTACACACAAAATACATTGAATATACGGATTGGAAAGCTTCCCACATCTTTTAAGAAATAGGTATCTTTGATTCTAAGTACAGGCAGGTTTCTTGGAAAGCTTTTTTTTCCTTCCAAATTAGCAATAGTGCTTTAAGTTACATCAACATCCAATTAAATCAGTATTTCTCCAAGCCCCTATTCAAACTAGCATCACTGAGCCACAAAATCCCACTGAAGTCACATCACTTCAGCATTTCTGCACAACCTTGATGCTACTTCTAGCCAAAGGAGATTAAGAAAAATCAATTTGTATGCTGCATTTCATGAGTAACTGACTCACTCATACTTCAACACTACAGCAGCCCATCCTACATAAATGCTATTATACTTTAAATTGCCATCTCTTCTCCTAGTCAAACAGTTCCTACAGGAACAATATTGTTTTCTAGAAGCCATCTTTACAGTTTTCACTTTTATCATTTATTCAGTTTATTAATTTATATTTTTTTCAATTATGTGCCTAAAGTCCTGAAGTTTTGGTGTAACAATATAAAAATCATACTCTGAAAGGTCAAAAATACTCTCTATTGTATATGCCAAATCCATTTTAACACAGCACAGGCTCATGAAGAACCTTTCAAACCAAAAAGCACTCGGTTTGGGATGCAACCAAGCTGAGCACATTGCTTCCTTAAAGAATGAATATTTGAGAAACCACTGAGCATCACTACTGAGCCCTTCAAGGACAAAGTCAGCTATATAAAGCTACAAATTTATCTTCCCACTTTTCTTTTTTGATAGATTTCTATCTCGCTTTCAGATTTGTCACAAACAGAGAGGAACATAAGCAAATTTTCAAGCAATTACATCATGGCTACAGACAAGAAAAGAAAGCTGCCAAGCAAAACATTTTATGCATACCACTTCTTGCTGAAAGTATATTATACTTCAACCCAAGTAATTAAAGTCAGAGCATGATTTTCACATCTTCAAATGTAACAACCCCCCAGAAACCCCAGTTAATTGCAAAAAACACACTCAGGCCACCCTTAAAAACCCCTCATTCCTTCCCAAAACTACAGTTTGACATTTTTGCAATGATTCACAGTCAACTCCATTCTTAGGCTTGTCCTTTTCATCCAGAACAACCGAGTAATAAAAACTGGAGAACAGATCATCACCTTTTGTCATGTGCCCTTCCTCCCTCTCCCTGCCCCCCAACTTTTAAGAGTGGCCTTGCAGTTCAAATGTGATTTAAATCAAACCCCACATGTACACTGATGTGAACTCACTTGCTTGCCAACTCCCCCCCCGGCGGGAGGTTTGGGATGCTCTCAGTTGCTAACGTACGCATCACGTGGACTAAGTCTGGCACTCCTTCACCCTGCTTCTTTATGATCTCTGGGAATCAGAAGTACTTTTTTTGTAAGTGCAGTCCAAATTTAACTTAAAAAGATTGAAACACTCAGTTTTATAAAAAGGCAGCTTAACATTAAAAAAAAATAAAAAATTAAAGCAACAGACCATACTCAACATGGTAATTGTTAACTTTGGTTCCATAAAGAAAAACCTGTAACAGATTTGACAGATTTACTGCTGTTAACATGCTGAATTTGCTTTAGAAATACATAACTACCTAGTAATAATGGGGAAAAAAAATCTTTAATGGTTTTGCTGCTATACATTAGATAGAAGATGCAATATCTTCCCTCAGTATGCCCAAGGCATGGGGCAGATATTAACATCAGCTTTATTGCTGCAACACAGGTAAAATATTATTGCCATCACAGAAAACACAGTATTTTCAAGAAATAAAAGGTTAGACATGTCAGAAGTAATTCCCATGGCTGTATGTGTATTAACCACTACTTGTACCTCACTGCATTACAGCAACATGCAAATTTTAAGAAAACTATACATAAATTAAAAGCCAGGACATCATATCTAATTGACAGTTTCATCCTCAACTCAGGAGGTATTTAAATACAGGGAAGAAGCTTAAAGCTGATCCACTTCAGTTTCTGGGTAAAGAGAATCTGATCTGTATTTTAGCCACAGCCATGTTTGCCAAGACATTCATTCTTTATTCTTAGGCCTGGTTGGTTTTGGTTTTTAGCTTGTTTGTTGTTTTGTTTTTGGGGTTCTTTTTTTGTGTTTGTTTTTTTCACTTTTCTCCTCAAGTCAAAAGCACACAATTTTATTTGAATTCAAGACATTTTAGACCATACCACCCCTGAAGAGTAACTCTTTAAACAGTGATTTTATGAAGTCTAAAGAACAAGAACATTTTAAAAAATGCATCTCATTCATTTCTTTGTAACCATGATCTCTCAGAAATTGCAAACCACATGAATTATTAAGATCTGGTGCTGTTCAACGTCAAGTGAATACTGCAACATGCATACAATAATGTACATATGTGCACATCTATACATGCATGTACGTACATGCACACTACTCTTCATGTAAGAAAGCATTTACACGGTTTGAAAGTAGTTGGAATTCATCAGTACCGCTTTTGAAAAATACTCAAGCATTCAAGATTTTGCCCTAAATTCCAGAAGAACATACCAAGTTCCCATTTTATAATTTGTGAGATAAAGCACATTGAAAGCTTTTAAAACCAACATGTATCCAGTCCTTTTTAGTTAAAACAAAACAAAACCTAATAAACCACGATTGTGAATTATTTTTTGTGAACGTAATGTTTTTTCAGGGCTGTGTGTGTTTACAAAAACCATCAGCTCTGTTTTGAAGTCAGGCTGTGTAAATTATTTGCAAGGTATAGTGGAAACACTGCCTAGTCCTCAACCAGCATCAAACTCTGTAGCACAAAGCTTTAAGCTGTTTACTTGAAAACCTAAATTTTAAATACAGGACACCACACACCAGAGAGACCTCAAGAACTTGCCATTTCCTCAAAATCTACAGCCAAAGTTCATTTTACCATCTAACATTTAGCAAAGGAATAATCTATGAATCTTAAATCTGAATAAGAAGCCAAGATCTCAGATTTGGTTTGCCAAGTTCCTTTATTGTGCAATTTTGAACATCTAGAATATGCTACATTGTGCTAGTGGCTAAAGTTCTGCTGTACAAAAATAAGGAATTTATCGTTGACCTATACTACACAGTTTCACAACCTGTAACTGCAGTACATTTAACATACAGTCTCCACTAAATGAATACATTTATATTTTGATAAAACTATAGATACAGACTGAATGAACACTGAAGACACAACAAATGGAGTCGGTCTGCTAGCTGTGTTTAATTTATTGGAATTATTCTTGTTTCAATACATCTTTAACCCTCCCCCCAGTCTTCAATTTACTTTTAAACCTTCTACACATTTTCATGGCATCAAGTACTGGAAAAATGTACTTACAACCCTAAAATAAAGGATTCAAAAATGGGAATTCCATACAAAGTTTAAGAAAAAGCCAGAACTTTGTTTATGTGAAAATTAGGGAAGGAACATATAAAAGCTAACTTAAAATTATTTATCTCTACATAGGTATAAATATTGCAGGGATTATCTATTGGGGAATGGTTTTATGTAAAAAAAAATGAGAACAGAAAAAAAAAAGCTTAGACAAGTTTCTTTTTAGAGTCAACACATCAATAACACATATTAGTGCAAATAATAGCAACACATTTTGGAATGACTGATTACTTCTACCGTGAAGTTCACATGATACTTTAGGAGTAACATTGATTTATTGCAAGTAATGGCACAAGAATGCTTCTCCACACTTGCTGCTTCTTCCATTATTTGTTGCAGCTACAAATCTGGACCACAAACACATCAGGAGAGTCTTAAGTGACATGGTGAGTAGAAAAGTTTCTACATTCTTTAAAATCTGAATCATCTCTCCTTATTCAAGATGACCATCATTATTAAATCCTATTAAAATTTGCACAGGTTTTTAACAGTATAAAGGTATATTCTGGGCCGAGGGGATAAAAATACAACCAGAAAAAAATGCACATTAGAAAGGATCGACTCTCATTACTTGTTGGACTTCACTGAGTACTGAAGTGCATAAAAATACATAATATGCATTTTGACCAAGTTTCCATTCTAATGAATTATAAATTTAAATTGGTATTACAGATTAGTAAGGTCATTCTAAAAGTACTCTTTATATTTTTTAGTTCCTTCAGCCAAAAATCAGACTTTTAAAATTAAGCACTGCCACTCTTATAGTATCCTAAGAAAAGAGCAAGATTATTCACTGTAGTGTATAAAGTTTCAGATGCTGCAGCAGTCCTACCTTACTAGTCAATAAGGCATTTAGTTCAGAATCAATGCAGTGGCACAGGAATTAAGTTAAATATAATAAAGTTATCAACTCCTGCTCTTCAAATTCTGCTTCAGTTCAGGCCTTTCAACTTTCCTCATGCATAAGTCTTAAAAGGCCAAATTCTGCAAACAGCTGATACAAATCACTGCTGGGTTGAGTAGTGTTTACTAAACATTCATTAATTTAAATAATATTTTTGTGCAACAATAGACAAAAGATTGAGGATAACTCTAAAAATTAAGCAAAGACCCTTGACGGGAAGTACAATATATTTCCTCAAGTTGTTCAGACATCATCCCATTAAATTAGTATTAAAGTGCTTTATAACTACATACAGAATCCTTTTGCCTCTATGCAATTATCACACTTTGCTCATTCCTGCAAATTTCCTATTTGTATAAATGCAAAGTACCAGCAGCCAAATGCCTTGTATGTACCATAATCACATGCAGGTCCAGTGTTTAGGCTCTTCCTTTATAAAATGAAGCAGCTGTACAAAAATGCCAGCTTTCCTCACTGTCATGTTCCTGGGGTATGATGAGGCCAGCTGAAGAAGCAGCCTTGGCTTCACCATATTTTTATATTCTAGGTCACGGGTTTGTCTGAACTCAGACACAATATCTAAGACAAGAAAGCAGTACTTGCCCAGAAAAGGAGAGTTACCACGCTGTGAATCAATGTGTGAATGTACAGCACACTTGTTCTTCACCCAATCTGTGGGTGGGCACACACAGCGAGCTCCTCACACGCCTGGTGCAAACCTGCTCTGCACGGGGGGAGCCATCTGACACTTCCCTCCGCGCTGGGATACTCCTGCCACGCTGTCAGGGAGATTCACACCAGCACTGACTGCACACCAACCTCTCCTCTCAGGCAAGTGTAGAGATTAAAACACAGAAATGTCTGCCTGGCCATTTGTTCAGGGGCAGAACAGATGCAGTTTGCCGAGAGCTGGCGAGCGAGGCCTCTGAAAAATGGTTCTTTCTGCAGGAGCACCTACACAGGTTGTAAGTGCTTTAAAAACTGCACATGGATTTGTCTGAGCCCACAATTCCCATGCAGGCAAGTTCTCTGGGAAATTTCTGGAGCTGCACTGTGTCACCTTCATGCAAGTTAAGGAGGGAAAAAGTGCATCATGTACTCCTCTAACTTACTAATCACTGCTACTGTAGATGTGGAGAACTCTGCCTATCGTGCCCTGTGTGCTGTTAAGGATTCTTGGGACTACACACACACGTAACTAGACTTGTAACATATAGAGGAGTCCACTTCAAAAATAGACTTAACCTATGCAAATAATGCATACAGCATGTCTTAGATTTCAGAAACAAACTCCAAGCTGTAGTTGGTTTTAAATATCAAAAGGCACTATAAATGCAGTTTTAATCAGAAAATATTCGAATTGATTTCGAATATCCTTTTTATGTGTTGCAAAAAGCCCCAGACTCACAGTTTCAATTTAAAGTTTAAGAACTCCTAAAATACAAATTTAAAGAAAAAATTTTAAGTTACTATGAGAGTAAGATGAGTTCCCAGCTTTTGTTTGTCATGAATGCTTAAAGATTAGCTTTGACAAATTTCTGACGTACTTTCAAATAAGTAAGTATGTAAGCAGGTGCTTAAAGATTACAGTAATCAAGTTGTAAACCTACTATTACTGGATAATAAAATATTACAGCTAACTGATTTGTACTTAACTATATGGAAAAATGGCACTCAAATTACCATCTTCACAGACACTTAGTAAGATATTCTGATTATTTCATTTAACTCCATTTAACAGGAACCAGGATTCACTGGTCTGAAGTTAGTACTGTCAACAGACTCAGGAAGAACACTGAGCATAAATGAATTCTCTGCCATCCTGAATAATTTTCAGGGCTACAGGCTGCTGCATTTTCATAGCACAACTTTTTCAGGAGATATAGGAGTGCTTTTTTCAGAGGTACACAGGATGGCCAATGGCACTTGAAGGTTTATTAAAAAGCCTGTATGTGTTAAGGGTTTAGTTGTTGGAAGGGGAAGGGGGCCAGGGGTCTGTTTAGAAACAAAGTTACTTATTTTTTTTTAAATGATCCACCTTCTACTCTGCTTTCCAGGTACTTGTCCAACTCTGCCTCTCTTTTCACCGCCTCTGGTGATACCTTTGGTGCATTCGGAAAACAGATCAATATCACACTCATGTTGTCTCGACTTCCCTGGTGGAAAAGAAAAAATTATTTGAGAAACGTATACACACCAGGCTAAACACACATCAAAGCATTTTAAACACAGAAATTCACACATCATATGGTATCAGAATCCAACTTTCACTATTATAGATTAATATCATCATTAGAATAAATCTCCCTGTACCTCTTACAGAATTCCAGGCCTATTCATTCAGTACAACTCTTAACTCATTGTTTTTTCCTCTTTTATGGTCTGAAGACTACATGGAGCTGGTTACAGACGCCCCATTGTCAACTACAAACTGACACTAGTAGTGAGTGTATAATTACAAAGTTGTGTTCCATCTTGTTTTAAGTACCATCCAATCATTTTGGGAAAACAGGTGAATGAGTGAACAAAACCATTATTACTCAAAAGCACTAATCAGGAAGGTGCTGAATTCAGACAGTGCTTCCACCAAAAATTACAGCTATTAGTTTTTTTTTCTTCTTTTCATTTAAAACAAGAAAAGTTGCAAGTGAGAGACTTTGTTTGAAAACCTGCTGTAAGGTACCCAGGTATTTGCAAAAAATGTTTACATTTAAAACTCCAAGTAAAGGAACCCCAATACTTGAACATTTAAAAATACAAACACATTCTGCTTACACAAAGTAACCGTTTGGTTTACTTTCAATACTCCTATGCCTTGGCCTACAAACATGCATCCATAAGTTTAACTCTTAACACTAATTAACTCCACTGATGGCAGCAAGATCAAGAACAAGACAGTGTGCAGAAACAACAGTATATGGGTATGAGGAGGTTCCTACAGTTGGCTCCTGAAAAGCTTACAGCATCCACAAGCCACTGTTCCTTTCCTGGTATTTGATTTTAGGATTAGCAAACAAAACTATAACCATCATCAATCTGTCAAGGTGTTGGAAAGCAATTACAATTTTCCAGATGGGAAACAATGATCCTGTTAGCCGTATGGGATGTTGTCTTGTTTCTTTAGAAAAGAGCCGGCTTTTTTAGTCTAGGACTTCCAATTTGCCTTTGCAAAATAAGTATCAAGCTATGAAACTCAGTAACTGCATCAGAGTGCAACTTATTAATACAAAGTAGATGTTAATGCAAACAAAGTTACATAGTTCTGTTAAACCAAATAGTCTCATCTTCTTCTGCTTGAGCTGGTTTCAGAGCTGCCTCACCCAACAGTGAATAAGAAATTCAGTAATTAAACCAAAATAAAAACTAACTTAAGAAGCCAGGTCTTCAAACTATGAAGTCAAGGTTCATTGATTCTGCATTTATCTTGATGTAAATATGACAGTAGTGTTACGACTACATGCCCAAGGAAACAGGAGAAAATTATAAGGGGAAAAAATACTCTCTAGCCTGAGTAAGTCTTAAGAGTTAAGGTTTTGTAAAGTATGTAATGAAATAGAAAAGGGCAGTTATTGTCTTTAGCTGCTTGCCCATAAATTCCCATCAGCTTCTAGTTTTCCACTGATCACAGTGTATCTGTACATGATTATAACCTCCTAATTAACCAAAATCACCCAGAAAAACATTGCTTGTGTTGTGTGTGCGTTCCCGCTCTATCACCATTTTTGTAGGAAACAAGGTCATCACTGTCAAAGTCATGTTACCATAAACAATTGAATATTTATAGACTGGAAGCAAAGTTATTATTAACTTGTTCATAAACTTCTAATAGCGAAAACACAGTAAACTCCTTCTCTCAAGTCTGGCTACCTTGTACAAGCAGGTGTCAACTATCTCATTGCAAACTTTCTCAAGGTCATCAGTGACTTCAAGTCTGGATCTTACAAAGTCACACAGCTCTTCATTTCCCATAACATCCCAGATACCGTCGCAAGCCAGGATGATGAACTGATCATCTTCTTCTGATCTCTCAATCTCATAAACTTCAGGCTCGGGTGAGACCAGCTGTTCTGTAGGACCTTTCCCATGGACACATTTGTAATCGAAGTCCCCAAGTGCCCTTGAAACAGCAAGGGAGCCATTCACACGCTGAATCATTACGGAGCCGCCTGCATTCTGTATGCGCTCCTTCTCCAGCGGGTTACTTGGTTTGTGATCCTGTGTGAAGAAGTGAACCTTCCTGTTTCGACAGAGCAAACCTCTCGAGTCTCCACAGTTGATGAAGTATGTGTGTTGGGGAGAAATCATGACACCCACAGCTGTTGACCCACTTCTGTCTGCGCCGTGCTTCTTCTCGGAGATGACTCTCATGTGTTCATCAATTTGCAGAAAACCTGTTCTGATGCCGCTCTTTACACTTTCCACAGATGGTGGCCCATCTGGCCCTTTAAAATCCTGGTTGCTCGTGATGTGATCTAATAAATGCTCACAGCAGTACTTGGCAACCTGTGATCCAGCGTGCCCATCATAGACAGCAAAAAACGACCATCCATCAAGTCCATTTGGCAAACCAATCACAGCCGTGTGTGCATCCTCCATTTCCACGCGCCAGCCTTGCATACTGCTCAGCCCGTAACGCAGCCCATTCCCCTGCCCCTGGGCATTATGCTTCTCCATCTTTGGCTTGTCTAAAAATGCTCCCATGGTGACCTTCCTTCAGTTCTACAAAAAAAGAAAAAAAAAGGATTATTAAGATATTTCCTAAACGTCTCATTTACAAATCCTGTTGGAAGATAAAATATAATGGTACAAGTAACGTTAAGATGACCAAAATACACAGCTATAAAGCAGATTTTTCTCTGTCTCCAGTCAAATTTGCATTGCTTGCATCTAATTTAAACAGGGACACTACTACAAGCTGAACTGCACTTTTCATATTTTTGTGTTTTCAGCTGTTTTACTTGAAAAATTTATATTCACTGTCATTCACGGCTCTGAAAAAAGCCTCTAATAGAACTATGTATGAAATCAGTTTCAAAGAGGACTTGTTAACTGGCACATATCTGAATGGCTGTTCCCTGCAACTACTGAGCCATGAAAGAGTTCAATGTTTCCAGGACACTGGAATTCCCTAGACCCCTACCTACTGGCCACAAATTCCTGCTAACACTGCTTTTCTGGTTGTGATAGGGAAATGAAAGCAAACTGATTAGGGTTTTTTGGGTTTGGCTGTTATTTGTTTGGTGTTTTTTAACAGATAAATCTAAGAATGACCAAGAGGATGCCAGAGTCTGCATAAAGGAAAAAGCAACATTGGATAAACTAGCAGCAGGACTGGGAAGGAACAGAGCAGCTGTCCCTTTAGGCAGCAGCAAGCCATTAGTTTGGCTCAGCCATCTTGTGAAAGCTCATCCTTAGATTTTCAGTTAAATTACGCAGTAGCTTCTCAGATGTCTGTGCTGCAGATTTACTTAAAACCCTCATGTATTCATGCTTCACTGAAAGACAACTGCCCCTGACAAATCTGTTTGGAAATAAAATCACATGTATTGTATATTCTTGTGTGAATCAAGATTCAAGCCAGACCCATACACTGCACGCCCTCTCCTCCTTCACTTCCTCCTTGGGATGTGATGCAGCAAATACTCATGATTAAGAGAATAAGAGTTATATTTGCAGGCAGTGTCAACTGACTGGTTTATCTTCATGGTTTTCACACCCTAACCATCCAACCCACCCTTCTAATCCACATTGCTTTATTTGTGCATTCATTATTAAAAAATTGTACAAAATAGGTCACATATTTTACATACTTGCAAATTATGCCTTGGGAAGCATCAAAGAGTCTGAAAATCACTGTTATACAATATAAGGTAATGGAACAAACCTATGAGCTGTTCTATTTGAAGACTGTGGACAAAAATTAGCTGTGAGAAGAACCTCAGAAAGATTTTACCTAAGGCCCCAACTAACCACTTCACTAGCAGAAAAATCAGTACACCAGAGGTTTTAGAAATGTTCACCTTAACCATGGAATGTATTTGACCAGTTTTCTAAGTGACAACATCACACTTTTCTAACATGCTTTTATTACAATACGGCATCTGCCATTAGTGACACCATAGATCCAACAAAGCTCTTCACACTGTCTCTTCCAGCCACTGTCAACCTTTCTGAAACATCTGCGTTCCAATAAACAGTCAAGAAACGTTTCTATTTTATCTCACCACAACAGTGATTCAAGTGGGAGGCACGGGGACGGGTTATGCACTCTTTGGCTCATATGCTGTGTTAACAAAAACAAAACACATACTTCAGCTGTATGGGGATGGCAGCAGCGATTCACCTCTGCTTCCCCTCACTACAAACCCTGCTCTGGAGTTCTGTCTCTTCTCAAGGGAACACAAAATATTGATGCCCAAGCAAGCTGTAACTAACCAACAAAACAGTGTGCACGGTGTGTGTCTTGTGTCCCAAGTACATGCAGGAGGTTCACATTACTGCAGTTGCTAGGAAAAAAATATGACTTAAGATGTTTTTATCTTCACATACAACTCTAGTGAAGTCAGAGTGATCAAAATAATAACAGAATGCTGCTATAAATCACATGGGGAATTATTTTGCTGAATAATACTTTTTATGCATTCTATGATAGGAGGACAGTTTAACACCGAATGTTCTCTTTGTTGAGGAGATCATTAAACAGAAGGCAGATATTCAACTTTTTCACCTTAATTTAGAGCTGAAAAAAGCAGAAACTGCCCTGGAAAATATACTTTGGTAAGGTATTTGACATTATTGCTGTATTTATAATAAAACAGAAAAACATTAAGGACAGGGTACAGTTACATGGACCACAAACACTGTCAAAATCTGGACTAATAAGGGACATTTTTCTTCTAATCTCTCACCTTAGTATGTACACAACATTCAGAGCTGTGCTTTGTAAACTGTTTGTCCTGCTTAGTAGTTTATCATGTAAATTAGAAATATGTACAGACAGCCTGTGTGAAATTCTAACAACTACAGAACTGCTAGCACACCTTCTAAGTTAACAAATCACTCTCCATTTAAATACCAAATTGCCTTATCCCTTCCCAGGAGGCAACCTGAAAGCTGGTGATCTTTTAAGCCAAGCTTTGTAGGTGAGATGTTGATCCAGGGTTTTTCAGGGGTGAGAGTTGACCACCACGGATGAGAATACAGCCAGGCAAAAGGAAAACCACAATGTGGCCACTGAACAACTCCTTCAGAAACTGCCCACAGCATGAAGTGATCCCCCTCTGAAAACTGCAATAAAACACTGCAGCTGTTTTCCCTGCCACACTCCAGCTAACCAGACTTTTACCAGAACAGCAGTCTAAGCCTGCAAGAGAATAGGCCAGGTTCTCAAAATCCTCACTGTATCTGTAGAAAAAGCATTGTTTACTTAGGATAGGATGAATGTGTTAGACCTTTAGGTTTTTTCCAGAATTTCAATTCTCATTCACAAAAATTTCAGTTAAAACTGACCAATCTCTGAATTCTGATGAATTGGAGACTACCTGCTACTTCTCTCCCCATACCCTTAATGTGTAGTTAAAACCTGAAGAATTTCCAGAGTCTTAGCTATGAACAAAAAGAATCTTAGTTTTACAAGAAGGGATGGACACACACAGATAAATGCTGACATCAGAAAGCCATGCTTCCTTCCTACTAAAAATACCTTTTAGACCTGTCTTTGACTCCATATCTATGGAAACATCTTTCACACACTGTGTCTACCTAAATGATGAGCACATCTGTCATTCTTTGATAAGGTGCTTTGTGCACTACAGTGACTGAGTTGGAATGACACCTTTGGTTAAGCACATAACTCTGTATGCAAATCTGATTAACCTATAGCAGTTTGAGTGCCCAAGTTACAGCATGACTTTGTTATGTAAAAACACAGACCCAAAACGGACTGCATGCAATTCATGCAATACATAAAACAGATCCTGAACATGGCTTAATTCAGCCTCTCTTTACATCTTTAGTTATCTTTCCTAAGAGGAGCTCTCATTTTATGACCTTCATTCTCCAAATAATTTTACACTCTTAATCCAGTCACGCATATCTACAGTCATGTCAGAAAACTGCAGTCCCATGGCAGGAGACAAAACCAGTCCTCTACTCTGGAAGCCTCAACTTTGGGATGCTTGAAAGAGGCACATATGTACTGAAGGAGACATTCTTCCTCTTGTTATTAAAGGCAAAGTAAGAGAAAAGGCACTTTAATAATGAAGTTTAGTGGCAAACATACACCACCTTTTTTTTCCTTAAAGAAGGACCATTCTGAACAGTACTGTAAGGGTGGTGCCTTGTAAAAAGGTCAGAGGTGCAACATTTTCTTCATAAATGGTGACTCTCACACATCATCTGGTGCTAGAACTGCATAGCCATCAGCCAAGCAAGTTTCAATTTTAATCTGATTCTTACATCACCATTTCCATATCAATGATTTCCATTTGTTTTAGGTACTAAAAGAAAGAGCTTTCTGCAGTCAAAGTTTCTGGATTTTGGCTCTGAAGAGCAGAGAGACATCTGAACAAAACTAGATGTGAAAATGGACCCCTGTGAACAGAAATTAATGTGCAGGGGGTGCATCTCTGCATCTACGAGTGCCTTTGAACCACGATTTCTGAAGCACTGATTTTCTGGAGGTCAAACTGAAGGACAGCCTCTCCAGCAAGTGCACAGAAAACTCAAGTTGTGGTTTGCAGACAGAAAAGTAAGAATACTGTACACAGCCTAGAAAAATCAACACAAATAACAAGATCTTGGATAAAACCTAAGAGTGCCAAAATTCAAAGGACTGCAGCATTAGAAACAAAACTGAAATAATGAATGGAGCATGCCAAAGAGTCAGTAGCTAAACTCCTTGAAAGTAGATGCAACTGAGTGGAGAACAGAGTGGCAAAATAAAAGGAGGGTAATTAGTATACCAGGCCATGGACAACCATGGACAACCACAGATACATCACTGGAATGCATGAAATCTCTTTGCCCCTTCATTTGTTCCTCAAATTGTGCTATCCAGGCAGCACAACTGTAATGCTTTCTGCTACACAGGAAAATAAATTTTACTGCTTTGCTATTTGCTTGTTCATTTGCCTGAAGGCTCAAATGAAGATAAGCCCTAAATTATTCACAAAGGCCAGTTAATGCAACTCCATATACCCCTACAGAAATATAAATTTATTTTTCCAAAGATTTTGACAGAGATTTGATAGTTTTGTCCAAGAAAACTAACCACCCCCATTTGAAACTTTCACTTGAACAGTATGTAAATTAATAATCCTTTTTAAACAATGTTCAAGTTGTATTCATTCCACCAGGATAAGCTGCTTACAGGAACCACACTGAAGTCACAGGCACTTGTTCTAACTAAGCTGAGAAATACCCCCACACTCCAATTTCCTGGAACAACTCTCTCAGTGACATTACACCCCGTGTGTTGTAATGAGGACCACAGAGAAAGATTACAACCTTTACTTGAACTACAGGACACAGAGCAAGTCACCAAATTATACAGATTGCTACTGACTAGAAAAAGGGCATTTGTTCACTTCAGCTCCAGCCTGATCCACAGGACTTTTCCCTCTGCCTTAAGCAGGCTGGATGCAGTAGCAGACAGCATGTAATTCTGCAAACATGGAAACATTTTCAGAAGTTACAGCCTCTTGAATGAAAAACTGACAGTACATACTGGATGCCCCAAATCAATTAATTTTAACAAACAACATGTCAGAGAACATCCCAGGGATCGGAAGAATGACTAAAATAAAACAGAACACGCAGATGAGGAGACATAATTACACCACAGTCATGGGCTGAATGAAGTCATGAAAAAGCCTCTTGCCAATGAAACTATTTAAAAACTATTGGAGGCTATATGACTGAGTTCTGGCACTCATGGTTTGAAACATCAATAAAACACCAAAAAATTACAGCTGATGTTTCTGAATGTGTACTTTCAGACACAGGAATACATGGCCAGCTAGAAGACGTGAACTGTTTATGAAAAAGAAGTAGATGAAAATACAAAAGTGGGGCTATTTCAATAAACACAGACTGACACACCATTTCCAGAACATTTGTTTCTTGGGGATGCAACTGTAGTCTGTGTTATATTTAAGTAAGACAGCTGCAAAAGGAAGAACATAAACTACCCATATGGGTAAGAAAATTTCTAATAACATTAAGAACCTTTTGGTTTAGGACAGATGTAGGAGGTATGGCTTGTGGCAGACAGAAAAAGAAAATAACAGAGGAAGCAAGTTAATAACTCTGTGAGTATGAAGGAAAGTATGAACTGCTCCAAATTTCCTCGATTTACCCTCCCTCTCTCCCAGTAATTAATATGCAACAGTGATGGCTATTACAACTTCACAGCACAGCAGAAAATACTAAATTACTGAACTTCTGATACCTATGAGCTCTGATTTCTTAATAGCTGGTCCACAGGCACTGCCATTTCACTAAGTTGTTCAGAGAGGTGGTTTTTTTTTAAGTATAACTTAAAATCCCTTCTCCTTGCTAGGAGCTGACAGCCTTTCCAAATGCCTCCCTGTACTAAGCAGCAAAATATTTTATCCCACGTGGTGTGTATGGCAGGGCAGGTAGGATTTAGGAGAGGATTATTAAAGCCTTCTGGAACACAGAAGGTAACCATTTCTAAGTTAACACCCTCCCTCCAACAACATGTTTCAGCTTCTTCTTAAAACATTATTTTCTGCTCCTGCCTACCTTTCCTGCAGACAACTAAACCTGTTCCAAGGTTAAATGAGAAGCTTCTTAATATGAGTGTATTTTGGCTGAGGTTCAAACTCTCTCCAGCAGAGACATGTGTAATCTGATTTTTGCAAAAGGAAGCCCTGGACATTGAAATAGATAATTCACCTCTAACAAATTGCTCCTTCAGAAGTTTGAAAGATAGTGATGTAGTTTCAAGAATTCTTTATGGAGTTAATTTTGCAATCTGGTCAGTTATGGAAGAAACTAAATTCTTTCCAGAATCACCAAGATCACTGCTGGGAATGAAAAATCCCGACATTGATTCTAAGAGGAGATACAACTTGCAAGTTAGAGTACCAGTCACTCATCAGGATCCTGATGTGACTGGCACCCTCGGAACACGATTCAGTGAGTATTTCTTGGCCCAGACAGAGTTCTTGCTTCTTTCTAAATATCTGTACTACAAATTAGAAGTGGGAAGGCATACAAGAAAAAAAAAAATGAAACAACACAGCAGCATCACAGTATGATCAACCCAATCACCATGAAAAACTATGTAGACAACCAAAATGGCACTAAAAAGATCTATGAAAATCAAAGAGGTAACTGCATAAATTCATGTGCTGCTGTCTGAGCAGCATGAGAATGAAAATGCCAAGGTCCTTGCTTGAAAGCATTAATAAGCAGAAAACATGTCCATGCTGGTGCTGAGTTCAGCACCTTTCTGATTATGCTTCATTTTCCAAAGATTTCTTACTTAGAAATGTTGGAAGATAAACAAAAGACACCAATTTTAGACAAAAAAGCTTAGACAACTGCTTTGTTAACAGTGTAGAAATTCCTGCAGGCTCCAGCCAAAATTCAGAACCTCATTGAAGCAACACAAAAAAAAAGAACGAGAAGATCCAAGGAAGCTGCAGTCTGTGTAGACAGAATTTAGGAAAAAGAAAGGTTTGCTTCAGTTTATATATCAATGAGATGCAATAAGATTCAAATTTTTTGAAAGAGCAAGGCAAACAAGTGAATTTAAGGATTCCAACCAAGCTGCTCATGACAGAAGGAGTACACAGTGCTACACAGCCATTCCAACAGAACTGCACACAGCAACGGTTTCACCACAAAGAAAACATGGGTGAAAAGGAAACAGAAAGAGACAACTCAGAAGAATGGAGCTATAGTAAGTCATAAAAGTTGAGTTACAATTTTTTCCAGTATTTGTAATACCACGAGTGCTCTGCCACTGCCATTTCTCATCAGAGCAGATCATTTCCCCACCCCTAAGCATTGGGGGCCTAACTGAAAATTCCTACTTGAGTACAAGCCACTTAGAGTGCAAGAATTTAACAAATCTGAACCTATCAAATAATTCAAATAATAGCTAAAAGCCCCCTTTTCTCTAAGTTTCTTTTTTTTTTTTAATCTCTTATTTACAGCTTGAAGCTTCAGTATCTTCATTCACTGTCAGTTTTACCAATCCAACAATACCTGCCACATTAAAAAGTTAAAGATTCACAGAGCAATGTTTTCTTTAGCAGAAGGCTCACATAATTCCACTGCCATTTCTGTGTCAAAGGAAAAAAAGAAAAACCTAACCAAACAAAAAGCATTTACTTTTTTTGTCGAGTTTAGCTAAACATATTCAGAAAAATCAAGATAACTGGGGAGTCCTAGCCCATCCTGTCCCTACCCAAAGGAGTGAAGATACTGGGTAAAGAGCCTCTAGACCAGAATGGCTTTTGTCCACGACTATTCTGGTTGTTCAAATGCAACTGGAGTGATGTCAAGCTACTGCCAATTTGTCTTTGTCAGTGTTTTAGCTAAGTGTTAAAATAAACCAGGAAAAAGATGCTCCATGGAAAAAGGTCCCAATGAGATTATTCGCTGAGACTCCAAAAACAAAGGGAGGCTCAAATAGCAATAATTTAAAAATCAGCAAAACAGCAACTGTATTAAATGAACTATTCCTGAAATATGGGAAAAAATTTACACTCACAGTCATTCTCAGTTCAGGAAATTGCCATCTTTTTTATAGTTGATATTGTTTGCTGCCTGTGGTAATGTGTACAAATTCTTACAGAACCCCACCATCCCTCTGTTGTATAGTTTCACTGATAACCTCACCACAAACATCTTAAAAATTTAGTTAATACAGTCCTATATATTTCAACAAAACTGAACACACGGAATCATCCTTCTATCTGCTCTTTAATTTC
This sequence comes from Poecile atricapillus, assembly GCF_030490865.1. Lineage (NCBI taxonomy): Eukaryota > Metazoa > Chordata > Aves > Passeriformes > Paridae > Poecile > Poecile atricapillus. Next base: position 176,131,986 of record NC_081249.1, read on the forward strand.
TCCTCTGTGTTTCTAGTTGCTCACCAATGTCACTACTCCTTTAAAAAACTACTTAAAGCTTTCAGATCTTTCTAACTTCAACAAGAAGCACTGGCCAACTGTTTATGGTTTGTCTTAAGAGCAATTTATTTTAACAATATGGCAGAATGAAACCCAAGTGAAAATCAAGTTTATACAGATAGAGCTTGGGAGTAAAATAAAAATAAACTATTTTCAGAAAACACAACCAGTATGCATGTGCCCAATAATTAGAAGATGATGTTTGCATGAAGGCCCCAAAACTTCCTGTTTAGTCAAGCACTCAATATTATGAAATAATACACAAGCGATTTCCCTTCACTTTACATGAAAACATTTGTGGGGTTCTAATCTCAGCAACGTTAACACTATTCTGGTGAGGATATAGGAAAAGCAGCATACAGGAGAGACTTGAAACCTGATGACTACACATGGGAATAAAATGGCAATAAAATAGGAAATGTTCTGAAGTTAGTTACAGCTGTAACCTGGCTTTGCTTGCAAGGAAATGACATCAAAACTATGCCAGAAGCACATTAAGACCTGGAAGTCAAATCCTCAAAGCTTAGGAAAAGCTGGAGTTTGCTCATTTGTACACACACAGAGCTTTTATTTACAAAGCTATTATGCCCTCACGTCCCCAGCATTCCTATCTCATTAAAAGAACAAGGACAGAGGATGACTGCTGCAATAAAATAGATTTTTTTTCCCCAAGACTACATAAAAATATAAAAAAGAAACCAATGAAAAAAACCCAACTCTATTGTTCTTAGTCTTTTATACAGACAGAAGCTTTCAGGACAAAAGGCTTTTCTCCAAGGGGCACATTGATCACCAAGTTCACTTCTATCACTACCAGCAAAGAGGTGATTTCCCCATGATAAACAAGGCAGTAAAGGTGCTCCTCTCACTCCAAATTAGAGTTCATGACAGCTCTAAACATTCTGGTCACTTAATGAGGACTCTGTCGGATTCACCTGTTCTTCAAATACCAAATCAATGCTAATGCCAGCATTTCCTAAGCTTACAGGCCCTTGCTTTGCAGCCTCAGAATGTTTTTTTATAGAGAGCAGCAGCAGCTGATTTTTAACAAGGGTCTGTCCAAATACTTACTGTAATTGACTGAGGGAAGTAGAAAATTATTTACTGACAGCAACTGATTCTTTCTTCATTAAATTTTCCTACAATTTAATGCTAGCTGTTTAACCGCCCACATTTTTCCACATTCTGCACTCCTTTCCAAAGACTGGGTTTTACTTAACAGCTGGAGAATTTCTTAAACTCATCTCCAAGCACAAAGAACTCAGGCACAGTTTACACACTTCTCATGGGTACTGCATTTTAGGGCATTTCTAAGGAAAAAGTACCACAGAACTTAATGGACAAATAGCTATGATATATGGTCAAGAAGAATTAAGGCTACCATTCGAATTTCAGATGACAAGGACATTTGACAGTAAAAATGAATTGCACACATAGATACACAAAATCCTTCAAGTTACAGCTGAGACCCAAACATGAGAACACATTTCATTCTCTAGGTCATAATCCAGCAAGGCATTTAAGATGAGAGCAACATCACAAATCTGAGCAGTCCTACATAATTCAGCTGCACATGGTGTATTGCCATAAGCACACTGAAGTGCTTTGCTTTATTTAAACTGCAGCTATCAAAATACAAGTCATGTTACACTTGAGTTTGATGGGTTTGTAAATTCTTATCTTAGAAGACTTTAAAGACCTTTTTATCTACTACAATATTCTTACTTTTGAAAACTAAACTGTTAGCAATGAAGAGGCTAATGTACTTTTTTCTCTCTCTGTAAACTGCATTTCTCTACATTTAAATATTGAAACATGGTTAGCCAGTTTTACTTTTTCCTTTGTAGCACTCTTAGATGCTCTTTTGATACATATACCTATATACTGCTATAAAGTTTACACCCTGAACAGTAAAAGTGTACTTCATTGGAACTATTTGTCAGTGAAAGAAGTTTTTATTCTGTTGTTTTAGTCACATATAAACACCTTTCGAGAAGAGCTGTTAAAAAAATCTGAGCAACTGTTTCATGTATTTATAAACACACTCTGTTCTGTAGACTCCAACAGGCAGCTGAAATATCCATTAGTGAATTGTACTGGTATTTGTGTTTAAACACAAACAAAATAAATAAGAAAAAAGATAGCAACTTGACAGAAATCTGTAACTCAGTATGTGGTTTAACACAGAGCAGAGTTCAGCAGACAAGTACAGAAAAGCAGACCTTGCAGCAGTGGTTTAACACCAGTAACACCCAGTGCTTACTGCCTCTATCCAGGAAAAAAAAAAATCAGCCTATTCACTCCCATGGTATCACACTTGCTTTCTCCTCCTGCCCTGATTACAATTCCCTTGGTCTAAACATTCTTCCCAGTCTTAAGAGTCAAGTGATTTACTCTAGAAATACTAAATCTTAATAAATGCTAAATTGTTCCTTCACAGACAGAGAGCAACATAAAGAAGCTGCAAGTACAAAACATTATCTCCACTGTGATCTGCACCACATCATGGCTCAAATATATGAATCCTCCTTTAAAAATATTTCTTAGCTCTGGTTAATGGAATGTACATAAAATACCATAAAATGTGCATTTATGCACATTCCCATGATCTTATAAATATCCTAAGAACACTGTAATTTTTTCAGGGATTACATACTGTATACACTGACTTGATACTTTGCATTTGCCATTCATTCAGTGAAGAGGATTGTAGTTAAGCATGTGTAAATGTTACAGAAATTTATTTTTTATCCTAGTATACGAAACTGAAATTTGGATCATGTGATTAAAACTACAGAGGATCAGTAAGAGATCAGCAACCAAGTATTATCCAAAAAGTGATTAATTTCCAAAAGAACAAATGAGACAAGTTGCGTCATTTAGAAAGAAACAGATGATACATCAATTTTATTTAATAAAAAACTAAAAGTCAAGTATGATTTATGAGAAAAGAGGAACAAAAATTACAAAGGTCCACATGCTATAATAAGAATAAATGCAGTTTGGCTAAGGTTAACTATGATAAACCACTATTATCTTGACTTGAAACATTACTACTATTCAAGTCTTTAAAATGTCTCTGGTTTGCAGAGGCAAAATGGTTATTTTACAGTACTGCCCATTCTAAAACTTGTTTATTTATCAGCACAACCTGCATCATTCCCTTACTTAATTGCAATGTTGTTCTGCTTAGCCAATTACGTAAGTATTTTGTACATCAGAATAGACCTGAATACGTAAAAATTAAGCCAATAGAAATGTCAACATTTTAGTAAGAAATATGCTATTCTTAAATTATTTATATTTAGGTCATCTTGCAAAAGCAGCTGCTTTACATTCCCTAGTTCCAGTAAAAACAAAAAGTGCAATAAGATCTCTTATTGACAGCTGCATTCAAAAACATACCAGTTACATAAGTTTGCAAATTATACTGTGCCAGAGTTAAATATCTAAGCATTTTAACGACAGTTCTCAAAATGCTATCTCAGCAAGAATGACTCAACTCCACTGTATAAACTGCACTCCAGATAAGAAACAACCAGCTCGATTTTATAGGAAAAAAACCCCAACTTTTTAGTATTCTGCTTTAATTCAAATTGCTCTGAGTTCTGCTTGTTTGGACGTGCAAGCTTCGCCAGTCATTTGGCATTTCCATCTCTCCTCACTTTCAACAAAAGTATCCAAAGCATACCTACAGACAGTTAAGGAAATACTTGGAAAACAGGTATAGTTTTCTACTGTACCTCCAGGGGAGAGATTTACCTGACAAGCACCAAGCAGAGGACTAAACCTGTAAATCAGAGCTAGGCCTTGTATATGAGAAGAACATGGCTATGCCAGAAGAGAGTGAGAGGACAGACAAACCCTCTCCATGTTTATCCGAGTATTTTAACAGAGATCTCTGTAAGGAAAACATTAATAAGTGGCACAATGCATCAGCAAGTCTTTTAGCCCAGTCTCATATACAAAAAGGAGACCCAGAAAGGCCTGGGAATGAAAATTTTAGGATCGACTAATGCTGGTGCACCAATCCAAGCTGCTGTCCTCTAACACCCTTCCCTTGAACACTACTGTGATTGGGCAGGTATAGTGCAAAACTTCCTTGGCCCACGTTTTCCCTGATGTTATTCATAGAAGAAATTATGAATAGCAACAGATGGGAAGCTATCAGAGAAGAAATGTGGCTAGAAATTGCACAATTCTTGATTATTTGGCAACTCACTCAGGATCCTGAGTAACAGTAGCCATCCAGCCTTAATTCCATTAGTACTTCACAAAACCTGCTTCAGCCACCTAATCACTGAAACAGTTCAGGAAAATGCTACAAGGGCTCATATTTGAAAATTCATTCCCTGAAATCACAAGAGCTAGAACTTCTATTTTATATACTGATTCTGCTTACTCTGATACTAAATACTTCAAACTAAGGAAACAACCTTCTTTCCAGCTACTGCTCTCATGATCTAATACTGTCTTCTGCTCACAAAAAAAAATTAAAAATAAATATTTCCTTTGGATTAAATACCTTATGGACCTTAAACATTAACGTTAACACAGAGGCCACCCCAATGCACAGCACTTTCCCATTTGACAAAAGGTACAGCTCAAAAACATTTAGCTCTTCTCAAGTGTTACTGTAAACTTAAACATTAGTTCTCTAGCCACAAAATTTTGCCATCCACATAGCAACACTAAGAAATATTTTAATCGTACCAAATAAATACAAATACATATCGAACAGACGTCAGCAAAATCAATTCTACTGAAACTGTCAACCTCCAGCCTGTCTTAACGTTGTACCACAGCAACCAGAACAAAAAGGTTAGACGTATGCTCAGAACCTCTGGCATTTCACACGCAAGCCCAATTACCCAGCACATCCCCGCACAACTTTCTCACCGAGGACAGCATTTTCTTCCACGGACTTTTACCACGCACGCTGTGACAGATCGCAGATCGTCAGCGCAACCTTTGCTCATGACATTGTTTTCAAAGGCACCGAAATCTCTCACAAACTTTAAACGCCCGAAAGGCGTTGGCGAGGGAAAGCCGCCCGCTGCATCAAAATGTCACTATTTGGGGAGCGCTTGATGCTCCGACCCTCGCCAGGGTGGGGTGCTTTATAAATAGATGCGTGTTTTGTTTTTTGTTTTTATTTTTTCCCTGTCCGTGCCTTGCCCCGAGCGTTTGGGCGGCGATGGGAGAAGAGGCTGTTTATAGCCTTTATTAAATGAACTCCGGGCGAGGAAAGGAGGGGGCAGGGAGAAAAGGAAAGCTGCTGCTCCTACCTGAGCCAGGCCCAGACCCCGCTGCTCACCCTCCTCCCGCCGTGCCCGGGGGGCTGCAGGGACACCCCCACCCTCAGCAGGCGCCTGCAATGCAGGGGCTGCGCAGGGGGCTCCCGGCAGCGGCATCCCAGCGGGATCGCTCCCCCCCTTCCCCTTCCCCATCCATCTCCCTCCCTCCCTCCGGCCGCCCGGCCCGCTCCCAGCTGTGCCGCCGGGGATGGCGCCGAGCTCCCGCGCTCTCCGCGCTCCGCCGCCCCCGGTTGTTTACAGGCCCCGGGGCCCCGCAGCGCCCCGGCCCCGCCGCCCCCTCACCCCGCCCCGGCCCCGCACTGCGCAGCGCCACTTACCCCCCCGGCCGCGGCGTTGGCGCCGGCTGTGCGGGCAGGGCCGCGCTCCCGGCGGTGCGCGGGGGAGAAGGGGAAGGAGGGGGGGGACAAGGAGGAGGAGGAGGAGACGGAGGGGGGCACCCGGCTGGCGGCCTCGCCTCAGCTCATTCACAGGGCGGCTCTGTGCCCAGGGGGAGCCCAGCGCTCATCTCGCCCCGCCGCCGCCGCCGCTGCCCCCCCCCCGTCCCCGTTCCCCGCCCGAGCTGCTCCGCGCCCACCCGCGCAGCGCCGCGCGGAGCGCCGGCCGCGGACGGACGGACGGACGGGCGGACACACGGACACACTCGCACTGCGCTGCCGCCGCCGCCCCTCTGCGCAGGCGCGCACACCGCAGGGGAGGGGAGGCGGGAGCGCGCGCGCGCGTCCCCGCGCCCTTTCCCTCCTCAACGTCTCCCTCCTCCGTTTAAAAAAAAGAAAAAAAAAAAAAAAAGTCAAATAATTTAAACACCCCAAAAAAGAGACAAATTGAGCCTTTCAGGTGAAAAAAAAAGAAAGAGAGGGTAAAAAAAAAAAAAAAAGGCGGAAAAAAAAAAGCAGCACCCCGGCAGGGTACCCGGATGTCGGACGGAGCGGGGCCGTTACGGGTATTACATCACCCTCCGCCCCGGGTCCCGCGCCGCGCCGCGCGGGGCGGTGACGTCATCGGCCCCGCCCCTGCCCCTGAGGGGGAGAGGCTGGCGCGAGAGCTGGGGGCGGGTGCTCCCCATCCCGATCCAAATCCAAATCCCCGTCCAAATCCCCATCCAAATCCCCATCCAAATCCCCATCTCGGTCCTGTTCCGATTCCGATCCGGATCCGGATCCCGGTCCCGGTGCGGTGGCGGGAGCAGCTCAGCCCGCCTGAGGACGATGGAGCGCACAGTGGGTCTCGAGGCGCTGGCGGGATCAGCCTCGTCTCCCTGAATTATTTAGGCTGGGATCATCCAGTCCAACCTACGACCCAGCACCACCGTGTCAACCAGACCATGGCGCTGAGTGCCACGTCCAGTCATTTCCTAAACACCTCCAGGAACGGTGATTCCATCACCTCCCTAGGCAGCCCGTTCCAACGTCTAATCACCTTTTGTGTGAAGAAATTCCTCCTGATGTCCAACCCGAACGTCCCCTGGCACAGCTTGTGACTATGTCCTCTACTCCTAAGGGATTCCTACTTGTCTGAATCGGAGCCCTGCAGGATTTCCCGTTGGAAGCGCAACCGCTGGCAAAATCAGCAGCGGATTACGAGTAATGAACGCATAATGGGTTTAATAATCCCACGGGTTTCAGCCCCCTTTGATGAAGGCTGGCCTGTGGACAATAGACATGGGAGTGTGTTCATGAAGCGACTCCCCCACCAGTCTGCAGGGAACAAATTGAGAGGAGAAGCTTTTAGACAAACCTCTTTTGTCTCAAGGAGGGGAGGATGATGCTCAAGGAGGCTGTGAAGGGAGAGGGGTGATTCTGGAGGGAATGGCTTCTTCCAGCAAGTTAAACCTCGTGGCTGGGGATTTCTGAGGTGGAGTAGGTGCCAGGAGGAGTGCTTCAGAGGAAGGATTAGGAACACACGGTTACTCTGAGGATGTGAAGAAGGAATTGCATACAGAGGGAGATGCCGAGGACTGCGAAAGATGAAGCGGGTGCTTGGCAAGGTTGTCTAGATAGTTTCCATCTTTAACAGTATTCACAGCAAACAGCCATATGTTAATGGCTTTAAACTGAGAGTAGTTTTAGATTGAAAATGATGAATAAATTCTTTACTGCGAGGGTGGGGAGGCCCTGGCACAGGCTGCCCAGAGAAGTTGTGGATGCTTCCATCCCTGGAAGTGTCCCAGACCAAGTTGGATGGGGCTTGAAGCAGCCTGGTGGAGTGGAAGGTGTCCCTGCTCATGGCAGGAGGCTGGAACTGGATGGTCTTTAAGGTCCCTTCCAAACCAAAGCATTTCCTGAATTGAATATTGGGAGAGGTCTCCAACTGCAGGTTATGTTCCTACTGTCGACAACCATTCATCAGTGACTGAGGGCAGTTTACATCAAATCCCTGCCCAGAGAGAGCTCAAAGAGCTGTGAAAAATACAAGGAAACCTCATCGCTGTATGGTTTTCCTGTGATAGATGAGCTGACCGTGTTTAGATAGGATTGCAGAATCTCCATTTCCCTGTTGCTGCCTGTGGCTGGATGGAATGTTCAGAGATCTCCCCGTATTCACCCTAATCGTGATCCTTATCATGATACTGAGCACTGCTCAGTCGTGCTCAATGTTCTGGTAACTATTAAGGGCCTTTTATTTAGAAATTTCGGGCTTTTGTAGTTAAATGCAGTAAAATTTGTTGGTGGAAACAGAACTTTAGAGAGATTTAAATGCAAGCCCTAGCTCTTCCCTTCCCAAGATTACACAGAATTTTCCTGCAGGCATGTGCCATGTTTCTTTACCCTCTCCATTTAAAAATAAATTTCATTTTTTATGCCCCTTTTCAACTTCAAGAAAGCTTTCCTAGCACTTTGAATTATATACAATCATGGATTTAATTTAGATTCCACGTTACCTACACCTGTGTTTTGAGTGGGTTTATTAAAATAAAACTGAATGAAAACATGGCCCTGTATCTTTTTGGAGATGCCCTCATTTTAAGCTGCAAGGATGTAATGACAGCAGAGAGTTTGCTGCTCTCATTTGCTATTTATACATTTTTCAGGGGAAATTGGACTAATTCAAATTACTACAATATTTTCTTTAATAACTTTATTTAGTTCCCTAGATTTGCTCGGCCTGTTGCACTGACAATGGTAATAAATATTTACAAGACATTCAAGCGTCACTTTTAATTAGGATAAAACAGCTGTGTATATTATATCACTCTACTAAATATATTTGTAGTTGATGAGACTACATCTCCCAGCATACAACTCTTCATTTTCTCATTAGCTGTACATCAAGTTGTGATACAAATGATTAGGACCTGTAGTCACCACACTCATTAGCACCACAGTAACAAGAACCATTGTGAAACTCAACTCTGTATCATAAATCATTTATGAGTTATTGAGAAGGATCGTATTTCACTGTTGGGAACAAGAAAATTCTTTTAGCATTATAGTCATATTTAAAATGATGTGCTGCTCCCCAGCCTATTTTTAGAAAATATTACTTTGGACAATTTTAATTCTGTTTCCTGTTATAGCTTTTTAAAAGTCTTTAGATGAATGGTAATTGCCAAGATTATTTCTAAAAAAGAAAATCTAAAAACCTGTGTATCTAAATAAACAGCTTTTTGTCACCAATGCACACTCAGTTACTGCAGGCAGGAGGATGACTTTGTCCAGTCTATTCATTAAAACTCAATTTAGAAAATTCCACACTTAGCCTGATGAAGCTGTTCCAAATGACATCATTTCCCATAAAAAGAGAAAATGGGACCGCAGTTGCTACTGGGATCACATGGCAATTTAACTGCACTTCAGAGTCAGCTTCCATCATTATGGCCATATTCTGTACAAACCTGCTGTAATTTCTGCATGCTGTATTGCCCAACACCCCTTTTAACTCTTTCTGGTTTCATACCAGTGATTAAACTTCTTTTATCATAAGGTATTTCACGAAGTATCAGACTTTTGTCTGTGTTTTCCTCAAACAAGGGACATTTAGTACCAATATCACAGAATCACAGGATCACAGAATCGTGGAACAGCCAGGTTGGAAAGAACCTCTGAAGATTACCCAGTCCAATGTCCTGCCAAGGCAGGGTCACCTGGAGCAGTGACACAGGAATGCATCCAGGTGGGTTGGAAATGTCTCTAGAGAGAAGACTCCACAACCTTCCTGGGCAGCCTGTTCCAGTGCTCTGCCACTGTAAATATAAGAAGTTCTTCCTTGTGTGGTGGTAAACCTTGTTGTGTTTTAGTTCATGCTCTTTTCTCCTCATCCTGTCTCCAGGCATCACCAAAAAGAATTGGGTACCATCCTCAAGGCATCATCTTTGAGATATTTGTATGGATTGATGAGATCCCCTCTCAGCCTCCACTGGACTAAACAGGCCCAGCTCCCTCATCTGTCCTCATAGGAGGGATGCTCCAGACTCCTGGTCAACCTTGTGGCCTCTGCTGGACCCTCTCCAGTAGCTCTTTGTCTTGAGCTGAGGAGACCAGAATTGAACACAGGGCTCCACATGTGAAGTAGGCAGAGTAGGCAGAGTAGAGGTGGAGGGTCACTGTTGTAACTGTGAACCGCTGTATTGCACCATTTAGATTTCTTGACTTCTCAGAGAAAAAAAAACCCTGAACTTCTCTCATCTGAAGCCTTAGTTTCAGCTTCCCTTACTTACTGTCCCTGATCCTCCTCTCTCTCATGGTCTGCCATGAATACCTGATGTAGGTGGGAAACAATACATTTCAAGTCGTTCTGCAGCCTAAAAAATTGGTAAACTGTGCGGGTTTGTTTTGTTTGGAAAAGCATTTGTATCACCTGGTAATACTCATCTAAATATTAGATGTATAATCAAGCTGTTGTCCAGGCTGCCTTGGTTTGGTAGAAGGAGACAGGTGATCATTACTGTCATGTTTTCACCAGTGTCTGGAGCAGCTTGGGTGAGTTCTTTGAAGGTGACTTTTTTCTCTTCTGTAGTTTCCGTGAGTTCACAAGAAGCTGAGATGACTGCTTAGACTCGATCCTTAATTTTTTGATAGCTAAAATTAACTCATTACCTTAGACCTTAGAGATGCTTCGAAATTATCTACAGAAATCCTCATATTAATGATATGTGTAACAGGTAATAGTGGGATGTTGCCATAACTTCATGTTTAGCTTGGGAATCTCCAGGGATTTTTTCCACCTATTTTTGGAATCCCAAAGCCAGATGGATGATTACCCTGCAGGCTTTCCACCTTCCTGGTGCTATTCCTGCAGCATCCTGGTGTGATGACACCTGTAGGGATCTGCTCAGGCAGCTGTGCCGTTGGGAACTCCATAAAATGATTAATAATCACATGATGTTTAAATCATCAAAAGCACACACCTAGGGTGTATCCTGCATCCAAACTGAATTTATCTGAAGGATGTCACAAACATTTTGGTCCTCACATGCAAATATCCTGCATTCTTGAAATTTGATTTAATTCCCTTTCTGCTGGACTCTTGAAAAATGCTTCCCAACCTGCCACAGTTTGTTGACTTTGAGATCAGATCCATGCTCTGCTGGTCACTTTAAAAAATAACAGTTATGACCTCATTTAAAAACCAAATGCTGGTAATTTTCAAACTACAAAATTAGGTACAAAATCATTAGGGCGTCACAATGTGGTTTTCTTATTTTAGCTGTAAGAGAAAGCGAGTCATGAGTTTTATTTTTCCAGAGAGAATTTGCTGATGGAAGTAACCTATAATTCAAGAAAATCAGCAAAAGCAAAGTACAGTAAAGACCAAAATATCAACAGAAGCAAAATCCTTTTATGCTGAAAAATAATATAAAACATATCAATATAGAAACATAATGAAAATACAAAGCTTGTAAAAATAAGCACAATAAAAATACAAAGCGTAATAAATATAAGCAAAATACAAAATAAAACATATATTTTGCAAGCATATAAAATATATATTATGAATTAATAAAATATAAAAAGGAGAATAAAGGTAATATATTTACCATTAATGTAAATTAGTATTTAAAATATTATTAATATTCTTAAATCATGGGGAGGGGTTATGCCTTCATTTTTCTCTTTTTTGCATATGAAATATGGGAAAAGCATGGCATCTCTCATTTTCTTCCAAAGCCCAAAGATGTCAAAAATCCAGGCAGCTCAGGAAGGGAAATGCAGTTTATTGAGGTTTCAGAGCTCATCTGCAAAGCACCCGCATTTCACATGGTTCCTTCTATCTGGTCAGAATGTCACCAAAGACCCAGTGGCTGGGAAAATTTGCTTTTCCTGTGACATGTGGAAATTAAAAAAAGAATGTCAACTTAGTCAACAAAAATTTTAAAGAAAATAAAAAATGAGAGGAAAGATGAAAAACATTTAAACGGTGATTTTTTTTTCCCCCTCCCTTTGGAATTTCTGCTGCCCTGGGAGTTGAAATGGAAAAGTCTTGCTAGAAAGCCTGAACTTGTTTTGGAAAAAGGGACAAAATAACCACATTTGATGTCTGAAGAAGAGCTGGCATGGCTTGCCTGGCTATGCCAGTTCATTTTGGCCCCTGTCCCTGAGCTCTCCACCAGTTTCTCGGCAGTACAATGCATATGGTCTCTTTGGGACCATCTGTGCTTCTCCGCAGCACACAAACCATCAATCGGCTTAAAGCCACATTCCGAGACAACATAAGTTGATTTGAAGTATTTAAAAGGCTGGGGTGGATTAATACACACCGGGACTCCAACAGAAATACCTTCCACACTTCTTTCCAGCACAGAGGAGCACACTTCATTTAACTGGTGTCACTGGACACCAAGAAATGCCTATACCTTGTTATTCAATTTCTCAAAGCCCGATTCTCTTGACTAGATCTTTTGCTACAAGACAAGCTGTGAAGCAGAGAACACCCAGAATATTTTATCAGCCAGGCTTTCTCCTGTTCCGTTCATCAGACGCTCTTTTTAAAATGTGAGGGCACATGGATGGGGGCACGTGGATGTTGCTGGTTTTGTTTGCTCTTGGTCCTCGCTGAGGACAAAGCTGCCACTGAGCTCAGCGTTGCAGGATCAATCCCCCAGTCATTAACGCGTTGTAAAAACCGCTCTCACCCAGCCAATTGTAATGGGCCTGCCCACAATTGCCGGTTGTTTAACCTAAGAATTAGCTTAGCAATCACAACTGAAATTACATGAGAGACAGACGATGCGGAAGAATACTTCATCCTGAGTCATCAAGAGTCTTATGATGCTTTTAAGGGGTTTATAATTATTAACATCCAGGCAAGAGACTCTGAAATTTGATAAAGACTGGAATTTCCAGATGTGAGGGGGATTAGTTTTGATGAGAGGATAAGATTTATATTTTGTAAACTCCCTTTTTTCCCCCTTTTGTTTTACCAGTCTTTTTCTTCTTTCAACAGTCACATGTAGTCACCTTCTTCGTACAACCACACACAAATTATGCTTTGCTACATTCATTCACATAAGTGAGTTTAATCAGTTGTCTCTTTTAATAAACTGTTAGCTGGAACACAGCTGAGCAGCTGAATTATTTTTGTGTCAATTAAACAGTTAAATTAAGCTAAAAGCAACACGTCTGAATCAAATAACCAAGGCATGGAGATATTTAAAATCTAAACATTACTCAGTATTTTGCAAAATAAATTTTCCGCACTACCAAGGATTCTGGAGAGTCCTGGATTTACAGGATAATCCTGGTCTGGAGCTGGACGTTTGCCACATGTGCCTTTTTTTATTTGACAGTATAACCAAAGTTTAAATTTAGTTTCATTACATAGGTGCTGATGTGGTATGACTAAGAAGTAAAGACTTTGTTTCAAGTTTGCTGGCATAAGGGACATGGTAAAAATGGATATGAGATCACAAGTTCCATGTGTTGACTTTCTTAGGAAAGCGAAACAAGAAGCAATTTGGATTTTTAGCATTTTACAACAACCCTCACCCTTCAATGAGTGTGTTCTATTTAGTTTGGGATGGTGCAGAACAAAATATTAGCATAACAACAGGGGCCATTATGAAAAGAAAGTGATTGTTGTGAAGTTCAAACCCAGAGTATGATGAGAAGGAGCATATCAGGAAAGGAAAATCTCATATTGCAGGTCACATATGTGCTTCTGGAGAACATTTAAGTGGTGCAGCTTCATATCAGAGGATTGCTCAAAATATGGATGCTCCTTGGAGATAATCCAAATCTCCACCCTAACCAGATAGGTATGCTTCCTTCTCAGGAAATTTCAGTTAATCCAAGGGATTAGGACAGCTACTTCTTGAGGGATTGTGAATGTGATTTCTTTTAAGGATTTGAAACATGTTTGTTTCCTTACATGTTTTCTTTCTTTGTATTATATGACTCCCATATTTATTAAGATAAATCTGTGTTTCCATTCTCTTTGTTTGTGTAAAGGCATTCACCGTTTTTACAAAAAGTCATGGGTTTTTTTTTCAGTTTTTAACCTTCACAGGAATAATCAAAATAATTAACTAGTACTTGACATTTATTGTGTTGTAATTACTCCCTTGTGTTGTTTTACTCTGTTTCATGTTGAAGATAAATAATAGGATCTCTTCTAAGAGACAAGATAAAGAAGAGAGAAAAAGCTTGTTTTACAGAGAAAAATGATGAGGTGAAAAAGGGAAGGCAGTGCCGTGTTAATTCACAGCAGTCTGCTGAAAACAGGATTGGAACCGTTATCTCACTCTACAGAGGTCACAGGTTTACCATTCTGTGACATAAATTTCAATTATTATAGACAGGGTCTCAATGTGAAAGCAGCAGTTGACCTGAGCTGAACCCATGTTAGACAAGAGGCTCATTACCAATAACACTTGGCAAATGGGAATTTTCCTGGAAGTGCAAACTGAAAAGTGGAGTTACACCCCCCCAGAGCAAACTCCTGCTCTGCTGGTGACTCTGCACAGGATTTGTGACTACTCAGAGAGTCAGTAGCTCTCATCTCACTGCAGAGACAACCTACTGAGAAATTCAGTTAAAAAAAAAAAAGCAATTCCTAGTACCACCTACAAAACTAAAGTTTAGTATCTTTTCTGAACATGAATCCTAAAAGCATTGAAGTTGATCCAGTGCCTTTCAAGTTAAGCTCAAGATTTCTACTGACTTCAGCGAGACTGGATTGGGTTTAAATTTCTTATTCGCTCAGGGAAGCATTAGAACTGTCAAAGTAACTTCCATCAGGTTAAGCTGGATTAATGATCCAGTAGTCACTTACCATAAAATCATGGAAGAATTTTGGTAGGAAGGGACTTCTGGAGGTCACCTAGTTCAATGCCTGGCTCAAAGCAGGTCCAATGAGAAGTTGCTTAGCTTTTTGTCCAGCTGAATCATAGAATCATGGAGTATCCTGAGTTGGAAGGATCATGGAATCCAGATCCTGGCCCCACACAGAACAACTCAAGGAATCCCACCCTGTGCCTGAGAGCGTTGCCCAAACACTCCTTGAATTCTGTGAGGCTGGTGCTGTGACCACTGCCCTGGAGAGCCTGTTCCAGTGCCAACCACAATCTGGGTAAAGAACCTTTTCCTAACATCCAACCCAACTATCTTTGAGAATGGAAATCTCCCCTGACTGGTCACCCATTTTTGTGTTTCTCATCAGAATTTCCTGTGTTATAATTGCTGTTTGTCTCTTATCACTATGTATCTCTGAAAAGAGTCTGTGATTGAAGGCAGCAATAAAACCTCCCCTCATCCTTCTCCCCTTACAGTTGAGCAAAGACAGTTCTCTAAGTCTCTCTCCACCTTGGTTGGCCTCCACTGCATTTTCTCCAGTACCTTCAAGAATTTATTTACCCAGGGCAGGTAACAGAAGGCTGCTTACAGAGTTTTGATTTAAATACCTGTGGCCAGGATCTCACCTGTTGCTGTGACATGTGAAACGCTTTTTAACATCATTAAAAATCCCACCCACACAAAACAAACCATTGTTGTCTTTTGTGACTCTTAAACACCTCTGCTACCACCCTTTTCTGCCTGATCCTGGGCAATGCAGGAAACATTTTTAGGTGTTAGTATTAGTTAGAGCAGTCTTGGAGCTTCTTTTTCTTAGTTTTGGATAGCAGAAAGGAAATCCTGGAGTCTAGATGCACAAACTTCCCTTCTCCCAATGTCAGCAGGTCCTGTCCTTCACCTGGTAAAGAAACCACTGTGCTTTAATTCACTTCTCTGACATCCAGGAATTTTTCCAATTAATCAGATCTCTGTTTTACAGTGTCACTGGAATGGGTGCTAATATTTAGTCACTTCACCTCCTTACCTGTTTATCTCCTTCAAATATGTGCTCTCTGAGCAGGACTCTTGCCTCTGAATTTTGTTAGCTGAGATACACAGAAAAACCCCATCCCCAGCAGCCTATGCTTCTCGAGCTCCTTACATAATATCTTCATTAAAATGCCAATCACAGGGTGCTGCTAGGAGCCAGATCAGGCTGGGATCAGCTTTTTAGGCCATGTTCACTTTTGGACTTTTTGTCTGAGAAATTCCACAGGTTCACATGCTTGATTATGCAATTATTTTCTTGAATTCATTTAAAAAACTGTCCCTATGCTGAGTTCACAGCCCCAAAGCTGATCTTCCTTGTGATTTATATTCTGACAGAAAAAGGTTAAGAAAGAAAAATCTGGATTTTTCTCTTAAAAAGATTTGTTGGTAATGAAATATCCCTGGTATTTTGTGTTTTGCTTTGGGAAGACCAGCAGAGGGGGCCTAAGCCAGACAGCAAACCCCATCCCAGATTTGTGCTGGAGTTGTGAACAATATCAGTGTAAAAAAAAATCCAAAAAACCTTACTTTATTTTAGTTCTCTTTTAAAACCGAAGAAGAACACACTTATGAAAAGGAAAGGAAAGTCATTCTCTTAGGAAAACTGCACTATTAAGAGGCTGTCCAAAAACCAGTTCTAACTATGAAGGGAAAATAAAATTGGCAATTAGGAAAGAAATTTTAATTATTTTAAGAAATTAAATTGTTCTGTCATTAGCTAAGAGCTACTAAAGGATCGATTCCTTAAATATGTTTTCATGGGTTTTGGAAGACATTCCCTCCACAACTCCTTACTCCTTAAGTTACCTCTGTCTCAGGAGATGGAGGAAGAAAAATTCTTTCAGTGCAGGATTTAAAGCAGACTCCCAGTTTATGTTCCCTGGCCACCCCCATGGTGGAGTTTGTTTCTGCTGACTATTGCAGGTGCCCAAAAGGCTGCAGAATCAGCCTTTTGGAAATACTTCTTTTCCTCCTCCTGCCCCTCACTCAAAATATTCAATGTTGCAAGAGAGAAAGTTTTCCTTTGAGTAATCCTTTCAGTTCTAGTGCACGGCGAGAGCCCACATGGAGAGAAACCCTTCTAGATTCATCACAGCAGATTTAAATGGAAAAAATATCGTATATATACACACAGATGTAGAGATATATAAGTGTATAAAATTCCAGATGTGGAAAGGATGCAATGCAAATCTTTCCTTTGAATTCGGTGACCTTGGAAAATACACCCCAAGTTGATAGACACAAAACAGGGGTCTAAGGATCAGAACATAAATAACAATGATATTGTCTGCCTCTTCACCATGAGAAGTTGGCTTATTCTGCAGCAAGAAAGCAAAAAAGCTGTTCCTTTAAAGCAAAACAGAATCAACAACTTCTATCTTGACTTCTTCTAATGTTTTACTTGAATAATCATAAAAAATTATGTAGAAGTAATGTCACAAAAACAAAATGCTATTATCATCAAATGGGATTTTCTTTGATTTACCTGAACATGTTCTCTATTTCTGTTATTTAAATAAACACAGGTGATTTAATCACACCCCTAATGTAAACTAAAAAAAGTATGTTATGAATAGGAAATGGATAATATGACTCAAGGACTCTGGGTTCCATCACTGTCCCATCATAATAAACAAATCTTATCTTCATATAGATGGCCCATCTCCTGCAAGAAGTTGAAGTTTTTCTGGATTTCTCTTTTTATTATTTCTCTAAGTGCTTTCAATGTCAATAAACAGGAAGAGAAGTCAAAATAGAGTGGTCTGGAGGAATGTTCAGGTCTCAGGCAGACCTGACGAGAGTTCACCCTTATGTGAAGGACACATCTGGATCACTTCAATCACAATAAAATATCCGGTTAGGTTGGGGTGGGGGGAGACTTGATGTGCAGGAGCTCTTTGTCTGAAGGCAAACGTGTTCCTTTAAAAATAGTGTGCTTCTTTTAAACACATACTGTTAATGCAGGTGTCAGTGAATGCTCACAGTGCACTTTGCAAACGAAACCCAAAGCCGAGCAGTTTATAATAAAATTGAAAAGTCATGGATGTGAAATCGGGAAGAAGGGCAAGGCCAAGTGGAGCTGCAGGTGGCTGGGATCACTGCAGAGTTTCACTGCTTCAAACATAAGTTTCACACCAGGTACAAGGTGGAAAATGGCTCTTGCTTCTTAAACTGAGGAAATCCTGCCCAGGGTATGCCACAGAAAGTCACTGACCAACAACCAGGAATCATCTTCTGTGCCTGAAGATGCTCCTATTTTTGTCCTGGCTGTCTGAATAAGCATTGTCTTACTCCTGTGTATTTTATATTGCTATTTTGTATTTTTCTGTGATGCTCTGTTGTTAAGACATTTTTCTATATATTTTTAAATTTTTTTTTCTGAGGGAGCTAATAGTGAAGGTGTAAGGAGGAGAGAGGAGGAGAGAATGATTTACCCACAGTTACACTTTGCTTAACTAAACAGTTGCAAAGACTTGTGTAATCACCTTTGCTCCGTCTTTGCTAGCAAGTAAAGCAATCTTTGAGCTTTCTAGTACTGATGTCAGCTAGACTGACCTGGCTTGTGTGTGTAGCTGATGTCTGTCAGACATGCCCCACATTCCTGGGGACAGTGTTTGTGTGCAAAACCATACCAGGAACCTCAATAACAGTTTGAAAGTAAGGATGACCAGATGCCAATGTACAACTCCACACCCTAGCCCTGTTTCACTGACTGGTACAGATGCAGCTTACTCTGGCAAAAAAAGTTCAATGTCTCCAGTTTACCATCTACCATCTACTTGGGAACAGGCTGTATTAAACTATAAAACAGTGGCTCACAGCTATATTTACTGTTTTACAAATTGATAGAATGCACAGTGTTTCATCTTGTCTTAATTGTTCAGTCTTGAGAAGGGAAGGCTTCAGGGAGTCCTTAGAGCACCTTCCAGTGCCTAAAGAGGCTCCAAGAGAGCTGGAGAGGAACTTTGGGCAAGGGCCCAGAGTGATGGATAAAGGGGAATGGCTTTAAACTGACTGAGGTTAGATTAGAATTTAGGAAGAAATTCTTCCCTTTGAGGGTGCTGAGACTCTGGCACAGGTTACCCAGAGTAGTTGTGGGTGTTCCATCCCTGGAAATCTTCCAAACTAGATTGGATGATGCTTGGAGCAACCTGGGATAGTGGAAGGTGTCCCTGCCCATAGCAGAGGGTTTGGAAATGGATGGTCTTTTAGGTCCTTTCCAACCCAAACCATTTTATCATTCTATGATAATTAGAATTAGACTTCAAGTTTTAAGTTGATGGGACCTCACACACAAAAGTTTAACTAAACAAAGTGAAATGAAATGGATGCAAGTCATAAGCAAAGTCAGGGAATGATTTGAAGGAAGAAAAGATGGGAGTCTCTAAATTGCCTGAGAAAGGCAGCAGGCAAAAGGGGCTGAGTGTGAAAAAACATGAAGGTGGAACAACATGCTGCTAAAAGCTGAAATGAGAGGCAATTAGGGGAGATAGGAATGCAGAGGCTTACGTGCTGAAAACCTCTGAGACTTGAACTCAAGAAGGTAACTTGGATGCAGAAAGCAGAGGAACTTGTGCTGTTTGTAAGCAAGAGGAAAAATTTAATGGATGTAGTGTCAGCAGAATTGTACCTCGAATCAACATCAGATCACTATGATTGCTGCATTTAAAGGGCTCAAACAGATGCTTCTTACCCTCTTCTAGGATACAATTTTAGGTTTTCAGTAAATACTGTTACAAAAGAGATGACACTTTCTGAAATAGTAATTTGTGGTTAAACAAGGTATAAAATAAAATCAATAGAAAGAAGGTATATATCCATTGTCTGATCTGACAGATGTATGTAAGTATTTTTGGCACTCTGTTACATTTACATGGGACTGTCTTTGCCTGAATATCTGTTTGTCTCCTCTTTAGGCAACACTAAACTGTACAGCACAGATAACATTCTGAAGCAAATAGGATGGAGACATGGTCTCACTTTTATGACAGATTCTCCCTAAAGTTTTGTTTTCATAAACAAAGCAAAGAGCTTTTCTCCTTATAAAGTATTCTGCTTTGCTCATGGTGAAAGAGAAAATAGAGGAAAAGGGTGCTCTACTTACTGCTGTTCATTTTAGTGTTATTGTACTCTCATAAATAATTGAGTGAAGTAAGAGTGTTTTTCAAATCTATGTTTTACATAGACACTGAAATAATCTCAGATAATTGCTCTGGAGCTTTATTCACTCTAATGCGGATCAAAGAAATTGCATCACAGCACTGTGGAAAATACTCACACCCATGCTGTCACAGTATTATTAGCAGGGCTGACAGCAAGTCATGTGAGGCCCACCTTGAGAACATTCCAAGAGGAAGCGTTTCACCCATAAATCTGTGAAAATTTACTCATTTTATAGAATCACAGAATGGTTTGGGTTGGAATGGACCTGAATGACCATCTCATTTCAACCTTCTACCATAGGCTGGGACACCTTCCACCAGACCAAGCTGGTCCAACCTGGACTGGAATACTTGGAAAGCAGGGGCAGCCACAGCTTCTCTGGGCAACCTCACCATCCTCACAAGGAAGAATTTCTTTTTAATATCTAATCTAACCCTGCCCTCTTTCAGTTTAAAACTGTTGCCCCTTGTCCTGACACTACATCTGTTGTAACCTTTGTGTTTCTTAGAAGTCCCTTTAAACAGCTGCAATAAGGTCTCTCAGCCCGCTGACTGTGTTCATGGCCCTCCTCTGAACCCGTCCAACAGGTCCACACCTTTTTTGTCCCAGAAATCCATAGCAGGACAGATACCTTCAGCTGAGGTCTCACCAGTGCAGAGTAGAGACAGAAAATGTGGGCTGCAAGATCACATTGCTGGCTCATGTCAAATTTTTCACCCATCAGTATCCCCAAGTCTTTCTCTGCAGGACAACTCTCAGTCCTTCCATCCCCCAGATCTGCTTCTGCACAAAGTCTCCTCAATACTGCACAGCTGGAGAAAAAAAAAATATATAGAAAGAGCAATCCAATCAAATTTATATTTCTGCCATATTACTTTAGAGACAGAAGGCAGCTTATCTTGCTTCTGTTTGCACTAAGTGTGTCAATATAATCCATGTAACTCTTGAGAATAAGGTTTGTTATCATATTATGTGCTGAGTTTAATTGACCTGTTATCTGCTGCCCCCGACACAGCAAGGGAACCTCAGCAAGGCTCACAGAGGGTCTGGAGCAAGACTGTGACCTCCCACATTAGCAACTGCTTGTGATTTTGTTTTCTCAGCCTTGCCTCCAGCTTTACATTGGCTCTTGCACTTCCCAGCTGCAGTAAAACACGTTGTGCAGATATCAGAATGTGTTTGCTGAACTCCAAAGCCATCTGCATCAGCCACAGGGCAAAGTGCAGCAGAGCTGTCATTCATGCTGCTGATGTTCAGGTTGACTTTGGTTGACTTTTAAAAGCTGTTAGCAGTGATGGCCTCTTCAGAAAGTCAAAATTAACTTCTCATGTGGAAACTAAGTTAAGGAGGAATTTTTCTTGGTCTTCCTTGGAAACTAAGATGTTGGTCAAATCCAAGGGCTCCATTATGATGTGATACTTTCAAAAATCATAGAATAGGCTTGAATAGAAAATTCTACAAGTGGACTTATCTATCATTAAGATGATATCAACAAGATGAGTTGATGCGGTACCACAATGAGTGTACTTACTTTTTATAAGTTGTAAAACTTCAAGAATGGACATTACCTTGTAAAGGACATTTTAAGTTTTGCAAGTGCTCTTCTTCCCAGGTTGACACCAAGCAGGAATTTCATGTTTGTCTCAGGGCAGGACATAAAATCTCCACTGATGGAGACCGTGCAGGTGTACAAATGCACAAAAACTCCATGACTTAACCTTTTTTTAACAAGGGAAATATATTTTTATTCAGTTTTGTTGTAAAAGAAGGGTTGAAGCACAGACTTAACACGATAAATTCTCACCACTAACCAATCACAAGATGCTGGAACTTCATCATAAGATGTTTGTGAATTTCTCCCACTCATCTTTTCTGTGCTCAGCTCCAGCTGCTGCATTCCTGTGTCTTTGGGGATAGCTGGGAAAACCCGCACTGGGAATACACTGTGCAGCTGCAGTTTACATCCTTTTCCAGCTTTACACTGCCTGTTTGGGTGTGTTGTGGCACAAAGCTCCATGACTGTGTGTGCACCCCCTGCATTTAACCCAAGGAGGAAATGAGACCCAGAAAACACTTTAATTGACTTGAAATTTATTTATATTATTAATATTTTCTGTGACATTAAGGTTCCACTACACTGTGCATTGCACTAACACAGGATAAACAGTTCTCAACTCAGTAAAAGAGGAGAAAACAGAATATATATAAAGAATATATTTTAATAATATATACATAATATATAATAATATATTTATATTTTAATATTATATAGAATAGCTGTTATCTATAACTGTGTAACTATGAACAGCCATAGTTCTGTGACTTCCTTTATAACCTTCAGAGGACTGTTTCTATTCTGAAATACCACAACTATTTAATTTAAAATTATTAGTTTGGACATGGTTGATGACTGGGGCTATTTACAGAGACAAAATATGTTGATGGTGTATTTTTATTTTTCGTCACCTTTCCCTTGTCGTATGGATTAGGTTTGGACTGATTTGCTGAAAGATCAGTAAAAGCCCAAAGGTTCAAAGGTAGACCATGGCTGTGTTCTGCCTCAAAAAGCTGTAATGCAAATTTTATGGTAATTCTGGAGGTGATTCATGAAATTTTTGCTCACTGGTGGAGCTGGAACAGACCGAGCAGCTGCGTGTGGTAAAGAGCCATCCTGTGCTGCATCTGCTGATGGATCAGGGGCCTGAGCCTGTGAGATTTTGGGAACAGGATGTATGTCCTGTCCTACATAAACTCTGCATGCATTTGTGTTGTGTCTGGTGAGGTGCCAGGAATTACTGGCTCCTTACCCTTTTCATAGAATCATAAAACAGTTTGGGCTGAAAGGGATCTCAAAGACCATCTTGTTCCAGCCCTGCTGCCATGGGCAGGGACACCTTCCACTGTCCCAGGTTGCTCCAAGCCCCATTCAACCTGGCCTGGAACACTCCCAGGGATGGGGCAGCCACAGCTTCTCTGGGCAACATGTGTCAGGGCCTCACCACCTTCACAGGGAAGAATTTCTCCCAAACCTACCCTCCTTTACCTTAAGGACATTCCTGCTTGTCCTATCACTTTTTACAAAGTGCCTCTCCATCCTCCTTTTAGCATCTGTACCTCCTCTCATTAAATCCTTTGGTACATCAAAGCAGTAAGAACAGAGTTTTTCACCTTTGCACATAAGCACTAATAAATCTGTCGTTAAGAACGGTACCTGAGTGATGTGATGACCAGAAATGATGCAGTCCCTGGTGTTTTTAGCACTTGTGGGTATCCACCACCTGGAATTTTGGAGGTCTGAAACGTTGGCCAGAGTGGGTACATGTAAGAATTGGGCTCTCTTTCACAGGTGGGGAAGCAGGAGGCACGTCCAAGAGCAGCATTCCTGCAGGAACCTGGCCGGGAAAGGATGTGACCTGTCACAGGGGCCAGGGGTGGCTGCAGCTGGGCTGGAAGCCCTCGGGGAGCTCCAGAGGGGAAAGGAATCGCCGGTGTCTCGTAGGGACAGCCACGAGGCTCTCCAAGAAAACGAGCGCTGCTTTTTGTTCTCTGAGCAGTGTTCGGTCCCTGCACACCGCAGCCAAGCCCTGGACGCGGTCCCGCTGCCCGGGACGAGCGGTGGGCAGCGCTCCTCGCAGCGGGGAAAGGCCGGGCGGCCCTGGCTGCCCTGGGGGCGCGGCGAGGAGGGGAAACAAAACGCTCCGCTCCCAGACACCGACCTTCACCCCCGGCCGCACGCTCGGCCTCTGCCCCACCGACCCCGCGCTTATCGCCGCAGCCTTGGCCGCCGCGGGGCCGGGCGGGGAGCGCCTCCCGCCGCGGGGGGAGCGCGGCCGAGCGGAGCGGGGCGGCCGGGGAAGGGAGGGGACGGGGCTGGAGGAGAGGGAAAGGGAAGGGAAGGGAGGCGGGGAGGAGGCCGGCGCTGGCTGCGGCCGGCGGGGGCGGCTCCCGATAAAGGGGCGCCGTGCGGGTGGGTGGCAGCGCGGCGGCGATGGCGTGGGGGTGCGCGCTGTGGCTGGCGCTGGCGGGGGGGGCCCTCCTGGCGCTGCTGGTGCAGCTGCTGCGCTGGCTGAGGGCCGACGGGGACCTCACGCTGCTCTGGGCCGAGAGGTGGGGGAAGAAGCCAGGTAATGCCGCTCGCCGGCAGCCCCGGCAGGGGAGCGCGGTGGCGCCGAGGGGGGCGCGGGGAGCTCCGCAAAGGGGGTGGCGGGGAGCACAGGGGTGCTGGTGGCATCAGCCGTCCCGCGGCGTTATCCATAAACACACCCCAAAAAGTGTCATCGGCCTCCCCTTTACCTGGATACAGCTCCTGGCGCCCCTCGTGCCGGCCAAGCAGCTCCCAAAAAACCTCTCCGCGACACCCGCGAGCTCCCGCGGGGCTGCGCCGGGGGCGGCTCCTTTGGCCCAAAAGTGCTTGTTTTGCACAGATTCTGGGCAGGTTCCGGCCCTGGCAGGGCCCCGCCGAGCTGCTGAGGCAGCGGCGAGCGCTGGGCACAGGGACAGGGTGCGAGGGAGGCTCGGGAAGGGAGGAGGGTGCCGGGACCGAGCGGCTTTGTGTCTGTTTATCTGCTGCCCCAGCCTGTTCTGACATCTTCAAGCAGACGCTGCCTTCACGGGGATATCGAAAGTGTTTACGGTGAAATAAACATGAGTATTATTAATGTTGGGGCTGCCTGGGTTTCCTCGTGGATTGTGCCCTGAACCAGGAGCACACGCGATGCTGTTAGGGACTGTTCACTGCATCTCTGTAAGGTGCTGCCTCGATCACCTGGGGAACAAAAGTTCCATGCAATACTGTCAGACAGGCACTTTCAGTTGTTGCTCATGTTGAACTTCCTATTCTGACTGCAATTCTCCCTATTTCTGGACAAAGATCTTTAGAAATCATAGGTTTTATTTGCTTAATAGAGGCTTTTGGTCAGAAAAGGCACAAATTTGTGAATATCCCTCAGCTTAGGCTGCTGGGGTGATTTGTGGTGCTTTAGGTGGGAGGCTGGGGACAGAAGGTGCGATGAGAGACAGAGCCTGTAGGATATCCCATGTGGGAATTGAAACTGGCTGTGGGATTGAACAGGGAGAAGGGACGGCATCGAATGAAGGTGGATCAGGAGCGGTGGAGTGAGGGTTTGAGCTGGGACCATGATTCCATGGGGGATGGTGGTGCAGGTGAAGTTTGGTGTTAGGAACAGCTGGAAAGAAGAGTAGGACAAACTTAAGACATGCTTGTGTCTTGCTCTCAGTAGCATCTTCCTGCTAATGTGCATTCTTTTCTGTTCTCCATTAGATGGACTAGTACAAGTAATAAAGCTCTAAAAATTCCTACATTTAAATCAGTGTGAAAAATCTCCTGTGGCTGTTTGGATACTCAGCCCAAAGTTTTGTATGAACTCCATCAGAACATTCCCTTGCTGTAAGAAAACTACAAGAAATCTTAGTGCATGGACTTTGTAAAGAACATGGAAAAAAATCAGGGCAGAGAAGTGAGATAAATCTTGACTAATACAAACAGAACTGTAGTTTTGTCCTGAGGGATCCATGTGCAATACACATCAAGAGGTAGGAGCTCTCTTGGCTAGACAATGTGTTATTTGAATGCAGCCTTCAGAATTATTGAAGGCCTGGAAAACCTTAAGTAGTCTTTAAAAATTCACATACAAAGACCAGAGTAGTCATTTTATGACGGAGTTGTTTTAACATGTAATACAAGAAGAGTCAGGCAAAAATTCATCAGCATAAGAGGTCAGCTGTGTTTTGGCCACTTTCTCTTTGCCCCCAGCCTCTGTGCTTGTAATTAAGTAAAATATGCAACTGAAATGGCACCATTTAGCAAACCAGGTAGGAAAACAGAAGGGACAAACAATAGAGAAGATGTTTCATTAAATAACTTTTCTCTTTTCCTTCTCCCCATGTTATGCATGTAATGTAAGGTGCCTAGGTAAATAATGTGTGAATCTATTAATTTTTAATTAAAGGTGTTATTAGAGCTATCACTCTTGCAGTCATTATATTGTTTTATCTCTTCTACAACATTATTATGGGTGCTGAGGTTTCTGGAGATGAAGGTATCTAGCAGAAAGTGGACTGATCTCCTGTGTTTCTTGTGCTATAAACTAATTAAAAAGAAAGGCCTTAATATAGGTAAGACTAGTTCCAACTCAGTGATTCAGTTCTGTATGGAATTTGACTTTTGGATTTATTCATTGGCAGGTGCTGGATTGCTTCCCATCCTCTGAATATATGTGTGGTCAGGAGAGAAGGGTTTTTGGGTGCTGGATGCCTTTCCTTCTGTGTTGTGTTTTGCTGGGTGCACAGAAGTCACCCTAAACCCTGAGTTTTCACAGGCAGCTTAACATTATCAAGTTAAGAGGGAGCCCTCTATGTATGAAAACCCTCCTCTTAAATTTAGGAATAATGGTAATATTCTTTAGGGCTCTGGAGCAGATGTTCTGTTTTAAACTTCCCCACGTCTGATTCTTTACCTGAAAGAAATTACATGGCAACCTTGTGCTATAGGAGTTATAAAACATTGGGAAAAAAACTTTAAGTAGAACCACAAAACAACTTTTTGGATCACTTGCTGTGCTAGTCAGTTCAGCCTCTCATTTGATATGCCTTGTAGCACGGCAGTTAATGGTTAGTAATGGCATAATCTACTCTTATTTTTTAATTTAGCATGGTTAATCTTTAACCTTATTTCCAACAACAACAGGACATGAATTCTGGAGCAAAGCTGATGCTTTGGTACTTGTTCTGCACCAGCATTTGGGGTTTCCCATTGTGTTAACTGCCAGTAGCTCAGTGCTTGGTAATGATCAGCTCTGGGGAATCGGTGGGAAAACTTTCCTTATCTCAGTTAATTATTCTGTTCACAGAACAAGATCCTGAATAACTGCTGTGAAGCTGCCCGAGACAGGTTGGGAACAGGGAAAGGTGGTAGGAGGAAGTGGATTTGTTTTCAGTAGCAAGAGGAATGAGTGTGGTAAGCAGGGTTGAAATTACGTCCATGTGTTGTTTTGTTCGTGTAGTGTTTGTCTGCCCTGGTTTTCTGCAGAAAAGAAAATGTAATAGGAGAGGCAAACTCCCATGTTTATTGTGTTTAATTCAATACATTTGGAATATGTTGAAATAAAACTGTAGGAAAAGGGTGTAAATAAGCTTTACAGACAGCAGCCATTTGTTCTCATGATAAGCACAGTGGATATTCCTACAGCTTCAGCAACATCTCTTTCCACCTCCCTAGTTCATAACCTCAGAATCCATCTCTCCTTTGGGAACTGACTCCTGTTGCTGTCCTTAGTGTTTTTAGAAACAAACTCCAAACAACCCCAAGCCACAAAAGCCTGGGTTTAGGAGGGATTTTTTTTGACTGGAATGCAGTCAGCTTAAGAAAAGATAAATAATACTTAGTGCCAGCCCCACAAAGTCAAGCTGAGCTCTGATAGTCAGTCTTGAGTACTCACTGCCTTTGTCTGAAGGGTTAAGGGTTTGAGTGCTGTGGGATCCAAAAGCAGAAGTTTGAAGCACAGTGTGGTGTAGAGAGAACCAGGAAATGATTGCTGGAAAGAGCAGGAAGTAAAAGCAGTCCCAGCCACGGTGAAAAATGAGTATTTTTTCTAAATTAAATTAGTGGTTAAATTTCAGAGAGCTGAAAAATGCTACTCTGACCCTTTTCAGAACAGAGCAGTCTCAGGAGCTGCATTTGGCTCTGATATTTGAATTATGCCATGAGATCTTTCTCGGTTGGCTCAATGTTGGAATGCACAAACCTGAGAAACAGAGAGAAGAGCTCCTGCCAGAAGTGCTCTGAGTCAGATTTTCCCCAAGACTGATAATCACTATGGCTGATCTTGAGGAGCACAGACACGTGTCAGGCAGCAATTCCTTCTGGAAAGTGCTCTGATACCTGTGATCTTTCATCCCTAAATCATGTTCTGGAATTAATGGAGTGATTTTCCTGCCATCTGTGGTATTTGATGGTTTGGATGGTCAGAAACCCTAAGGCTTTTCCCAGT
Source organism: Poecile atricapillus (assembly GCF_030490865.1). Classification (NCBI taxonomy): domain Eukaryota; kingdom Metazoa; phylum Chordata; class Aves; order Passeriformes; family Paridae; genus Poecile; species Poecile atricapillus. Next base: position 176,159,793 of record NC_081249.1, read on the forward strand.
GCCCGGGTGTACCACGGCATAGGAATGACTGCATAGGTGGGAAGAGACATTATCAGCAGAGGACTAAATGGAGCAAGATGCTCTTAATTTTACTACAGGTTAAAAAAAGCGTGTCAGAGCAGGTTCTGGGGAATCCATGTGTGAATTTACACCTTGGGAACTCTGTACTGTGCCCTGGCCAGTGCAGGAGCTAACCTGCACCGATACAGAAGAGAGTGGATGAACACCCATTTGAGTTTTTGTGATTAGCTGTCTTTGTTCAGAGACTTTTCCTCAGTCAGCCATTACTCTGGAACAGTTTTTGGGATGAAACATTATTTGGAAAATTCGCTTAGGCTTTTGTTTGTATTTGCAATACACTAACTGTTTCTTGTCAATTCCAAGAATTCTCTTTTCTGTTTTCCCCTGAAGCTGCTTTTGATGAGGTTAGTGGAATTGTTATGTGTGGATGGCCTGCAGAAATGCAATCAGATTTCTTCCATCAGGTAAATAACCCATGTTTATTCAGATTAGCCTTGGAACAAAGTTCAAATGGCAAGAGAACAACTATGAACAATTTCACAACTGCTTGTGACTAAAAAATAAAGATCTCAGGATTTTGTAATACCCCCCAAAATGAGCATATTTCTTAAAAAGAGTGCCAGATTATACCCCTGCAGTGAGTTAGATGCTTATCCTAGCATAGGCAATGTGTGAACTGCTGTCTTGATTCTTTTGCTAGAACATGAACTGCGTGGCAAGGTTGTCTGGGTGACAGGAGCCTCAAGTGGCATTGGAGAAGAATTGACTTACCAGCTGGCAAAGCTGGGAGCCTTGCTTGCCATCTCTGCCAGAAGGGAGGATGAGCTGCAGAGAGTGAAAAAGAAATGCCTTCGTAAGTACAACTTAGCACTTCATGCAAGCAGTTCCACCCTGCCTGGGCTGGAATTGCCACAGGAACACTAACCCACATATCACAAGAATAAATTTAATGGTGAAAGTCAACTTTATACAGAGCTGGTATCTTTTTTAGTGAGTGAGAAGCCTTTGTCTAGCCATGCATTTCAACTTCCTACATAAGCCACTGTTACCTAAAAGTCTCATTATCAGTTCCAAGTGCTCTTGTAGGGTACTAGATTAAGAAATGGAATAAATATCATGGAGAATGGAGGAAACAGTTCCAGGGGTATTATCCTTTAAAGAAACAAACAATATAGATGCTTGCTACTAAAAATATTCTTTCTTTAAGTTTGTGCACGTTACAGGCAGAGAGAAAACTGACTTTGCTCTTTGGGAAATGGACTAATAAAAATATTCAGGAGAAGTTGTTCTAAGAATGTAGAACAAAGAGGATGTCCTCTAATCAAGAGGAAAACATGTGAAGTGAAATTTTTAACTATTCCAGTCATCTTCCAGTTAGCTTTCATATGCCTGATGACTCAGTAGTCTGGCTTCATTCCTCCTGTTTCACTTTTCCCCTCCTGTTTTCTGGCTTGGCAGCAAGAGGAATAGGCAGATAATTCACACTGATAGATTGAGGGTTTGAACATGATTAACATTACGCATTTTTTCAGACTATTTCTCCTCTATAGCTCAGGATGGAGTATTTTATGTGGAATGTGTTATCACACCAAGAGTTCAGTCTTAGCAATGTTGACAGAATGTCCACAGTCTACTTGGAATGTGTGCTAAGGAATAATCAGATGTTTTTCTTGGATTGGCACCTAAACATGTCTAGAAAGCTGAAAGTTGCAGCAGCCTACTCAGAAAAGCTTTCAAGGAACTTTCAAAAATGCACAGCTCCTTAGTTTTATTTTCTGGGGGCTCAAAAAATCAGTCACTTGAAGAGTTTGATATTTAAAAAGAGGCATGGGACGTGTGATGAGTGTGGTCAAGAGGCAGTCATGACAAAATCCCAGCGCTGTGTGATGCAATGGTCAGTGGTCAGCAGAAGTCTGCAACACCATTTGCGTCCACAGCTGTTTGTTGTGATTGCAAAATTGATAACACGAGACAGGCTGGCAGCAGCTTCAGTCTTGGATAGGCATTTTCAAGAAATACTTGTGTGACATCCTAAGGAATAGTCAGATATATTATTTCAAATAATGTGAGCCAAGAGCATTGATTTATCTGAGACGATTTCTGCTTCTGCCAACTTTCAGTGTCTCTGTGAATGTCTGAGCTGTGCCATACACAACCTTGAAAATCTTATGCAGCCCTGTGCTTTGCAAATATTTGCTACTGAACTTTGCTTTAACTGAAGGTCTGATTAGTAGGAATATTGGAAACTCTTCAGTAACACAGAAACATAACCAGGGCAGGAAGTGACAGGACAAGGGGGAATGGCTTTAAACTGACAGAAAGCAGGTTTGGATTAGATATTTGAAAGAAATTCCTGCTTTTGAGGCAGGTGAAGCCCTGGCACAGGTTACCCAGAGTAGCTCTGTCTGCCCCATCCCTGGAAGCATCCAAGGCCAGGATAGATGAGGCTTTGAGCAACCTGGTCCAGTGCAAGGTGTCCCTGCCCATGGCAGAGGTTTAGAATGTGGTGATAAATTTAAGTCCCCTCCAACCTAAACCATTCTGTGATTTTGTGATAGTTCATGTTTTCTACAGCCAGCTTCTAAGTAGTGGAAGACAGTAATTGGACCCACTTCCACTCTTATCCTTTGCTTCTCAAAGCTGTGTAAATCCTGTTTCCACCCCTTTCCTTGACTGCTGTGTGCCAGCCCCCCCCACCCCTTAGTGGTCCTATGCTCCACTATCTCCAGTTTATCAGTATTTGTTTTGAGCTAGGGGGTCCAAAATTAGACACAGTGCTCTATGTGCAGTCTTAGAATGCTGTGTAGGAGCTCTTAAAAATCACTTTCCCTCAGTGTGCTTTTATTAGTGCAGCCCATTAGCATTTGTCATTGCCAGAGGCAATGTTGTTGGCTTGCACTCAGCTTGCTGCTGCCCTTCCACCAGGACCCAGGTCTTGTTTGGAGATCTGACCCTCTGGATGTTGGTCTGCAGTATTGCAGAGTGATATCCTATCCCAGGTGTGAAAATCTGCATTTTTTTTGATTGAGCTTAATGAGATTTGTCAGACTCTTCTTAGAGCTTGTTAAGGTGCCTCTGTATGGCAGTCCAGCTGTGCAGCAGCTCCTCTGAACTTGATGTTAAATCAAAATTTTATGAAAATCTGTGTTTTTTTCCCATCATCTGGGTCCTTAATGAAGATACGCAAACATATTGATCATGGAGAAATGCCACAGCTGATCACAAAAAACAATTGAGCTGGTCAGGCAGTATATGGCCATGCTAAATCCATGGTGGCTTTTCCCACACACCTTCTTGTCCTTCACTTACTTGGAAATTGTTTTCAGGAGAAATTGCAATGTTATTTTCCCAAGGACTGAGGTTAGGTTTTATGTAATTTATTTTCTTGCTGTCCCTGGGGAGCTACTCCTCTTAGAAGAAAATTCCAAAAAGGAGTGATGCTGGTCAGCTCTTGTAAATCATGGATGCATATATTGCCCTGCTTGTACGTGCATTTTGTCCCTAATTTGTCTGACTCTGGTAGTGTTTCTTTCCCCAGAGCCTCAGGAGTGTGGGAGACCTGAGAAGAGATCTTGCCAGAGAAGACTGGGGCATTAAGTACCTCACGTTTTTCTGTGCATTTCATCATTTCTTCCTCACCATCCCTGTCCAGCAGTGAGCTCACTCTGTCTTTGGCCTCCCTTTTGTTGCTGCTGTACCTGTGAAGCTTTTGCTGCCTTTCACATTCCTCAGCTCCGGTGGAAACTCCAATTTCAGCTCCATCTGGGCATTGATCTTCCTGATTCCATCTCTGCATGCTTGTCCAGTGGGTCCATGTTCCTCCCCTGGGTGGGCTGTCCCTGCTTCCAGCTGCATGTTTGCCCTTGGCAGCTGAGTTCAAGACTGCCCTGTAAGGTTTGAGTAGCACAGGGTGGATGAAGCCTGAGCAGCAGTGTGCAACATCAGTGTGAATTTGGCTGATTTATGGGGCATAATTGGAGCTCATGTGCTGCAACACGCCTGCTGGAGAGGCTGAACACAGCAGCAGCTGAACTGTGTCAGAAACAAGCACATATATCTTGTTCAAAGTTTAGTGACACCACCCTGTGCTGCAGGTTTGTGCATTCTGCACTGCTTAAAAGCTGAGGGGGGCAGAGAGAGAGGGGGAAGGCTAATCCCTGTTGAGTCATGCATATGCCAACTCAACACTTGACTGCACTTGGGCAGGAGGGAGAGAAAACAACTTGTATAACTCACTTGGCTCCTGCAAGAGGCTTCTCTATTTCCCCCACCACTCTTCCTCTTTCTGTTGTAGGAAATGCTGGAGGCTGTTTTCTCTCAAAAGCCCTAAAAATGAAAAAAAAAGTAGGGGGGGGATGTTTCTTGGTTTGGCAAAGGTCAAATATGATTTAATTATGGATAGGCCAAATGAGTGACAGGCAATTTATAAGTTCAAGAATTATACAGTAATTGAGGTTGAAATGGACCCCAGGAGGTCACGTTGATCAGCCTCTGCTGAAAGCTCAACCTCTGCTGAAGGACATTTATACAAGGGAGAAGTAAAAGACAGAAAGGGAAATGCAAAAGAGCTGGAAAATCTCTGAGCTATAGTGTTTATCATGTTATGAGAAACTGCTACCTGAGATCAACAAGTATTGAAGAGAGTTGTTGATCTGAAACCCAAGCAATGAACTTTAAGGTCTCCCACTTGGGACCAAGTGTTTTTTCTGGATATTAGAGTTGTTCCCTTAAAAACATCGCTTTGGTAGCAGGCAAAAGGGGCAGTGGAATATTAGGGTTTGTTAGTAAAAGCAGTGAGAAACACCATTCTGGCAGTGTAAAAACTGGAACATCAGACAGAAAAATAGAGATAGTGAATGGGAGAAGGAGTTTAGGAAAGAGTAACAGGAAAGTTTGGTTTTTGTAAAAGCTATCTATGAGGGATGCCTGAAGAAAGGATCCCTGGCCCTAGAAAAGAACTAAAGCAGCTGCTAGAGATGTACAATTTGAATGGTGTGGAGGGTGGAAATCCTGTACAAGGTTTCTGGTTTAAAATTTCCTGATGCCAGACATTTCTTACATCTTATAAAAGAACACTTCCTTCCTTCCCAGCAGTCAGTGTCTCTTCCTCTGCTCTTTCCTTTCTCCCCTGTGTAGCTTTCATGGCTGGGCTGACCCTGTGGTCTCCTAACCCATGGCAGAAACATCCACACCCCAACAGGTTTCAGCTGTGCAAATCTGCTTCAGGCAGCACCAGGTAGAGGTGTGTCCCTGAGAGGACAGCTTAAACTACATTTTACTGCTGTATTTCTGGAAGAAATGGAGGAGAACATGCACATGGAGGGGTTGGAGGGAGCAATAAATGGAAATACTACTAGCATTAAACTAGACAGTTGGGTTTATTTTAACCAGTGGCTTAAACACTAATGACCTTTGAACAGAGGCAACTGGTGGGTTTAAGTAACCTCTTTATTTCTATATCACTGTTAAGACAAAGTTCAACTTTCCCTGTATTTGCAAGAGGTAGTAATTAAAAAGTCAAAGCCTGAGGCTCTCTGAAGAGGGCAGCTGCTTAAAGGGGAGCAACCACACTTAGATATGACTAGGAATCAATTTAGGAAAAAAAAAATAGCACTAACAAGCTGATATAAATAATGTAAAAAATCTTGTTAGATGTAGTTTAAAAAAAGGCTTGAAATGATGAAGATTTTGTTTATGTGAGTCATCTACCCCAAAACCCCAGGGTAACAAATCACTGCTCAAGAAATGCCTTCTATGGAAAAGGTCATTTGTTTCTGAAGAGACAGTGGGGGAAAAGCACGACAAAAAGGCTGGAACTTGATGGCAGCTGACTTTTATTTCAGGGCATGGATATGTTAAAAGCTGTCAGTTAACCAAAAGCCTTTTACCCCCTCCCAAAAAGGCCCTGAAAATTCAGCTTCTATAGACTTTGCCTCATCGCTACTCAGGTGTGTATGTTGTGTTTTGGGTGTGAATTGTACGAGTCCTGTTGTCAGGAATAAACATGCTTGAAATCCAAGCAAAGTGTCAGGGCTCCCAATATGCTTCTGAATCTCTCCCTGAAAGGTTACAAGTTGGATTTTACTCCTAACTATTGCATTTTATTTGGAGAAGTGAAACTTCTGTATTCTGCTACAAAGCCTGTTTAATAAAGTCAGGCTTTTCACATCCAAAAACATAATGAGAAAAACTCTTGGTAGGAACAGCTTAAAAATAGATTCTCTTTGGGGGTCAAAATGGAAACAAAGCAAGTGTTTTATTTCCAACTTGATGTTATGATTTGCAATGTCTTCTTTGTGAAAATGTGGTGTTTAAAAGCACATTATGTTTCCCACAGTTCTGATGCTGGGAATCTTATCAGCCCCCATTCCCTTTATGGTTGTTTTTTAGAGATTAGCAGCTTGAGTGAAAATGATATCCTTGTTCTGCGTCTCGACTTGACTGACAGATCCTCTCACGAGGCTGCAACCAACAGTGTGCTCAAGCATTTTGGCAAGGTAAGATGTGCTTCTGGGGTTAAACTTCTCTTTTTTCTTTGTCTCCTAGACCTGCATTTGTGTTCATATTTCACTTTTATTTTACTGCATGGTAAATTCAGCAGTGTCTACATCTTCCTTCAGTTTCAGTATTAAACTTGCTCAAGAGTACCTGCATTTTTATCCCTTCTGTTGCTTGCTTCTGGTTTTCAGCAACAAACAAATTATTGCTCGACCTTCCCAAGGACTAAACACTCACTGAATTGCCTGAGGAAGCACAAATATTAAAGGAAATTGGTTTTATAGTAATTTATCTTTGTATCTTTCCCGAGATTGATGTTTTGGTCAACAATGGTGGGCGCTCGCAACGCTCCTTGTTCGTGGACACAAACCTGGATGTCTACAACGCCATCATTGAGCTCAACTACCTGGGCACCATCTCGCTGACAAAGTATGTCCTGAACCACATGATCCAGAGGAAGAAAGGGAAGATTGTCACTGTGAGCAGTGTGATGGGCATCATGGGAGCTCCTCTTGCCACCGGCTACTGTGCCAGCAAGCACGCTCTGCAGGTGAGCTACAGCCTGCAAGTTAAAGAAGTTAATTAAGAGGAGCAGTACCAGTAGCTGAGGGCTTTGTTCTGTGCAGAAAACACGAGTCTCAGCTGAAATTTCACACAGCATATGCAACATCCTCAGGTAGTGAAAGTCCTTCAGAATTAATTTGCTCTGAAATGTGAAGTAGCTGTCACTGTAGTTTTTTTTTCCTGACTCGAATTCAAGTGCCAGCTTGGTTGGTTCTAATCACTATGTGGTTAAATTCCAGTGTGTACCACAAAACCTCAGCCTTTGGTCTTCAGATGAGGGAATGCCTCAATGAGAAGATTATTCAGTTGCATATAGAGCCCTGATGTTCTCAATTCATTTAGGGAGAGTCACTGGTGAGAGTTTTAAGACTCGAGGAAATCTTTGGGACAGTGAAGTGAGAACAGTGAGTGGTAAGGCAGACTACTCAGAGAAATGAGAATTCCTCAATGATCCATCTGGGAACAGCTGAATGACTCTTCCCAAGAGTTGTGTCTTTCTGTGGTGTGAAGAACTGGCAGCTCACAGTGCCATAGGAAGTTATCTTCTGTCTAACACTTAGCACTCATCATTGCCTGGAAAAAGTTTTTGAAAGCAGTGTCACTTGAGTAGAAAAATGTAAAAGAGGAGCTCAGAAAAGTTTCTTCCTGTATCATTGAGGAATCACTTGTTTAACTAGTAAATTTGTTTGGACATATGTTTTTCACCACTGTTAGGCCTCCTGCTAATGTACATTTTGATGTCAGTAAAACAAACTTCAGCTGTGCTCAGTGATGGTTTAAAAACTGGCATCTTCTTACTCCCTGCTGCAGTTCAGCACATGAGCAGAACAAACTGCTTAAGCCAAGGGGTAAATATGTTTTTGAAAATTTGACCAGCAACAGCAAAAAGGTAACAAGTGGCTGTCACTGCAAAGCCTCTTGAAAAGACGAAGATGTAGAATATGGTGACAGATCTCTGCTAAAAAAAATTCCAGTTAGTGATGGGGAGAGATCTGCTGCTCTTCATTGGAGTGGCAATGCTGGAATTGCCCATTACAGGCCAGCATTTGGGTTAAGCCTGGTAGATTTAAATGAGAAGAATGCAATGAGCAGAAGCCTGAGTTCCCTTCATGCTCCTTTATTTATTAAATGTTCTTTCGGTTGAATTATCTTTGGGTGTGGTGCATTTGGACTAAGCACAGATAATTAATTGCAGAGCACAAGGAATTCACGTGTTGCTTTAAAAATACTCAGAATTCTGAACTTCATGTTAAGATTGAGAGCACAGACAAAGCTTTAAAGAGATAGTTTACTAAAATTAATTAAAATAAGCTGGCAGAACTTCTTCAATCTTTATTAGCTTCTACCTCTGCTCAATAACCAGGCCAGATTCCAAACCTCCTTCCTTGTTTCTTTCACAGTATTTCTACAAGCACTAATTGCAGGTGTTGAAACATGTCTTGCAGTATTGATTTTGGAAATACCCTGCCTTGAGAGTCTTTGACTCTCAAGGTCTGGAGTTATGGCTAGATGTGAGCATGAAGCTTCCAAAAACTAGGAAAAGCTTTTTTGAAATAAAAAACTTCACCAGTGCAGTTCACATAAAGGAATTCCCTAAGAATGGAATAAGAATAAGAATTCCATAAGAATGGCAGCCCTCCTTAGGTAACCCTGTAGTCCATTTCTGATGGTGACCAAGAAGAAACAGGAAGAGGGGAGGGGGAAAATAAGCCAAAGCAAAAAGAGGTGTTTTTCCTGTTCAGATTTCCCAGCACATATCCACCTGTATTCTAAAACATCTTCTTGAAGTTTGTTTTGGCCACCAATTATTAAATATGTGAGCCCATCTGACATGGATTCACCTGTTGTGGGTTTTGGCTTGTTCTGCTTTTGTTTTGTTTTTTTTTTTAATTCATGCCTTGGAGTCTATCACAACTGACACACTTAATGCTGCAAACTTAGTTACACTTTTTTTTGAGAAAGTCCTTCCTTTTGCTTGTGGGTTTTTTGTTGTTGGGGGTTTTTTGTTGTTATTTGGTTGTTTTTTTGCTTTTTTTGCTTTTGGTGTTTTGTTTGTTTGTTTTTGTTTTTTAATTCCTTTAAATGGCAGTTGTAGGAGGAAGGAAGGAATTCTGCCTGGAATTAGAATCTACTCTTGGAACAATCATGCTTTGATTCATGCCAACTGGAATTCTTCAGAACAGTGTTCTACTGATGAAATTACCCTTTATTTCAGTGCTGGGAGTGCTGTAAGAGCATGAGTCAAGGCCATGGCAGTCTGCATCTGCCTGGTGCAGTTTCCCTCCTGGAGGGATAATGCTCATGGAGATCATGCACCATTCACCCACTCACAATTCATCTAATTGATGGCATGGGGAGTGGATCAGGAATGGTGGCCTTCAAAATGTTCCTTCATCAGGAACTTGTTTAAGAAGCACTTGGATTGAGCAGCAACAGCTCCTTTCTTTGTTCAGTATCAGGTCATTAAAAGAATTTCTAAATATTTCTGTCAGGATAGCAGTTGTTACAGCCTTGCCTTGTTCAGCAACTTCTAGGATTTGGTCACTAAGCTGGAATGACCCAGAGGTGGCTAAAAGAAGTTCCTGTCCCACACACTCTGCCTGAATGTCAGAGCTGGCTTCAGTCTGGGCTTGGTGGAAACACTCCAGTTGTTCCTCTTGCACTGGAGTTCCTTTACTGCTCCCAAATCTGGGTCTGTCCCTGCCTGAATTTCAATAAGAAAAAGCACTTATTTTTCTTGCTGAGGAATTTAAAGCTTCTCTTCTGGGAGGAAGTAGAGGAATTTCATACCAGCTGTCTTTGAATATCAAGGTTAAGTGTTGGAATTAGAAAACATGTGCATGCTGTACACAGAGCCTCCAGAGAGGACTGAGCCTATGTGAGATTCTGTATTTCAAGAGGCCCTTGTCAGTGTGTATCAGCCAGAATTTAGGGTGGCTGAGTGTCCTGGCCCTCCTGAGTTGCTGGTGAAGGCTATGCCTCTTCTCTGGTGTAAAACCTTGGAGGTGCAGCATGAGGGAAGGATGTGGGACAGCAGAATGGCTGCAGAGCAGGAACAGGAGCTCACTGGCATCTCTGGCTACTTGCATTTCATGTTTGCAGCCTTTAATGGAATCATCCTGGCTCTGACAGTGCCCACAGAGCTGCCTGCTGCTGTGGGCCTTTGTGTGGCAGCTCAGGTGCCCAGTTCTAGGTACAGCTTGGATCTCAGGAGCCTCCCAGCAGCTGAGCAGGTGTAGGAGCTTTAAACTGACTGAGCCATGGTCTGGCTTCCCTCCAATCTCACAGTATTCCCAGACACATGCCCTTCCACCTCCTCAACTCCTGGAAGTGCATCTTGAGTGTGTTCCCTTCAGGCAAATGGGAGCCAGTTCTGTTCCTCATCTCAAATGGACAGGGAGTGCTGGGCAAGTGGAACTCTGTGTCTTTTTATGTGTGATTTTATCCTCAGCTGGACTGAGGGCACCACCTTTATGTCAGGGCTGCACAGCCTGGGGGTTTGGGGGCTTTTCTGAAAGAATGGGCTCGGGGTCCCTCAGGGAAGGAAGGGGATGAGGAAAGGGCAGGTTGGGATGTAGCATTAGCCTGGAGTGGTGGCTAAAACACAGCCCTGTTTGTGCACACCAGGGTGGAGGGGCCAGGGGAGAGCCTGGCTTTTTAAACCAAAACAACTGCGTGTCCAGGAGCAGATTCCCATCTGTGCAGGAGCAGATTTCTGGGCACATGAGTGTCCAGTGTTAGAACTTAGTCCTCTCCAGGCTTTGCTCACATGCTGTGAAGATTCAGCCCCAGATCTGGGGGCTGCAGTTACTCACTGCTTTAAATTCATGCTCAGTGTTTTTAGAGAACCAAACTGCAAATTAGCCACCAGCAACTGGGAAATTGGAGCCCTTGTTCCTGGTCAGAGTGTGCTGCTCCTTGCTGAGCCTCGGTGGCTTGTCCCAGCTGCTGGTTCTGTGTCACCACAGCCCATATCTGACTGGTTTTAGTCTGTGTTGCAGCTCAGGGAAGAGCTCTGAGTCAGCCAGCCCTCCTCCCAAGCTGGATGGCAGTAAAGTGATAAAATTTTACTACAGTGGGAGAAGTTTATCAGCCTGTGCTCACTCTGTATCTCTGCTGTGACACAAAATTACGTGCTGGAATAAATACAGGGGACTTTTGGTAGCCAGGTCAAAGATAAGACACAATGAGGTTGGTTAAATCATCCTCCACAGATCTTGGCCAGCAGCTTTGGTGGAGTGCACCCTTCTGAATTGGCCACGTTTCTCATTATAGTTGCTGTCTAAATGGGAATTGCTACAGAGATTTAGAAAACCTTGTATGCTCTTAGCTTAAAGAAAAGAAGTACTCACGATTTTTAAAATTTTGGTTTAATTTGGATACACTGGCAGCATATTCCTGAGCTGAAATAAGATTTGTATCTATGTGGATGCCAATTTCAAACTGTAGCAGACTCAGTGCTGCAAATTTACCCCCTGAAGTGTCAGGGTGAATTTTTGACTTTGCTATGCTGAAAATTTTCCTCCTTTTCTTACATAAACCTGTGCCACTTACTTCACAGAAACTGTGTAAACTCTATTGTCACCCCAAACAGCAATTGACCTGCAAAAGGTAATTTCCATGATATTACAATTCTTAGGATTGGTGGCATTTCCACTGCCAAACAGCAAGACTTGTCCTCATTACAGGGTCAGCAGAATCTGGCTGTAGTATAGAGAAATTATTGTGTGTTTGGTAAGATGAGGATAGATTCCTTACTGGTTTATGTATCAATGTTTTTAACTGCAGATAAAATGCTAAATTAGCCACTGATCATGAAAAATCAAAGAAAGTAGTAGGAATTGCTTGTAGTGGAATCTTGTTATCTTTAAAGTATAAATTTTTATGAAAAGATGTCATCAGCTAAACCTTGCAAAAAACATGGGAAGGGAAGATTTCACTGTATTTTTTCTTCTAGGGATTCTTTAATTCTCTGCGGACTGAGCTGACTGACTACCCTGAGATAAGCGTTATCCAAATCTGCCCAGGGCCTGTACAGTCCCAGATCATCCAGAATGTCTTTACTGAGAATCTTGCAAAGGTAAGGACTCAGTTCTGTCATGACAAACCCAACTTTTGCTCTGGGGCCAATGATCCTTTCATGGGGTACTTTTCTCTGGTTTTGTCCTCCTTGCAAGCACTGACCTCGCCTTCTTACCAAGACATGCTCTGAGCAGTGCAGAATTGTGTATACTCCTGTAATTCTCGTGGTATCAAATGAAAATTGAGTTTGATTATTGCTATTCCTTGTCTCTTCCAACACAAACAACCCAAATCTAGTAAAATGTACTGTCCAGCCACTGTGCTGCAGTTAATTTTGGGGGGAAGCCAGGATTTTCTGGACACAGCTGTGCCTGGGGAGTGCTGTCCTTGCTGCACAGGTAGGGTTTTGTTTGCCCTGGTCACGCTGTGCCCTGGTGGGTGACGCTGCTGCTGGCACAGCCCCGGCTCAGCTGACACGAGCTGTGCATTCCTTTCCTGTTAGGGATTGTTCCAGGAGGAAAAGCAAAACCTTCCAACTGCACAATGGCTTTTAGTAAAGGCTGTCTGACAAAGCAGCTGGCAAAAATTGCTACTGTGATGCATCAAACTGTAATCTGCCCCAAATTCAATCGATTTGAAGCTCAGGATGACCCACCAGTGAGGAGGAGGGGATCTCTCATTGTTGAATAGAACTCTGGAATGATTTCTGCGTTGCAAAACTTCTGACTTGCGTGAAAGAAAATATGTACTTTTTGAACAATGGTGAAAGTTGCAAAACACATTCCTCAGATTTTGGTGTGGCAGAAGACCAGGGAGGAGGAGCAAATCTAGACCAGAACTGCTTTTGCCCTGTGAAACAGGACAGATTGCTAGAGCGGCCTGTTACTGCTGGAGTGAAATGTGCACAAGTTCACAGGGCTGTGGTTTATGCTGAACACTAAAATGATACACAGGGACAAGACCTCAGGTTGATGCCCCTGCTCCAAAGCAGCTGGCTGCTTTTCTCTTGGTTGAGATGGAGACAACTAGCAGTTAACTTAAGTTAACAGGGAATGTGACCTGAGCTACTAACTTGGCTACTTGAGTAACTTGTAGTGTGGAATGGGGCAGGCACAGCTGGGAACTGGGGAGTTCTCATTCCTCAGAGCTGCAGAGGGGGAACTTGTTCAATAATCCCCATCAAGTGGAAGCCCTGCTGAAGCAGGACAGAGCTTGGAGATCCACTTTTTTTAACCTTTGATCCATCAATAGAGGTATTAATTAAGAGGGTGCTTTATTTGAGCCAAAGGAAGGTGGAAAGTGTTCCCACACTGCAAACCAGAGGATAGTGAGGGATGGGTTCCTCTGCCCTAGTCTCTGGTGAGTTCTTCTTGTAGGGAAACTGGGAGGAGTGTGTCTGGCACATGGATCATGGCCCTTTCCCTGCCTGTGTCCCTCCCAGGGATGCAGTTCTAACCCCTCCCTGCTCTGTGCCCCCCTCAGTCCATCGAGAACAGCGGGGACCAGTCCCACAAGATGCCCACAGACCGCTGTGCCCGGCTCACCCTGGTGAGCGTGGCCAACGACGTGAAGGAGGCCTGGATCAGTGACCACCCCTACCTGGCCGTGTGCTACCTGTGGCAGTACGCACCCACCTGGGCCTGGTGGCTCATGAACAGGATGGGCAAGAGGAGGATACAGAACTTCAAGAGTGGAATTGTGAGTGTGCAGCGTGCCCCTCTCTGCCCTGCTCGCTTGTTTCACTCTGCTGCTGTTCTCTCCTGCTGTGGGAATGTTGGGATTGCATTGCTCCTCGCTCAGTGCCCTGATGTGCAGGGCAGTGCTCCGTTCCTGCAGTGCTCCCTGGGAGATGCTATTTATTCTTTTGGTACAAAAAACCCCTCCCATCTTCAAGTACTGCAAGAATAGGAAATACAAATGTAAGGGTGGTAGATGTAGCTTAAAACTCTGTGCTTTCACACTGTAACTGCCCATGGTCACAAGCTGTTTCAAAGCAAGTCATTCACTCAGTGTTGTTTTTAACACAGCAGAAAGCTGGGTGGGGAAATACTGATTTAATGTCCTCTCCCTCCAGGATGCTGATGCCTCTTATTCGAGGAAGAAGAAGTAAGGAGGAGCGTGCACAAAATCCTGCTGTACTTGTGCTAAGGCTGAGAAACTTTTCATATTGCGTGACTACAAACAGCTTTTTTTTTGGTTTTGTTATGTCTTTGTCATCCTGTAACTTGACAGATCTATTGAGCTGATGACACACTTGACTAAATAAAAATCTCTTTCTAAACACACCTGTTTAATGCCAAACTCCCACAGGCTGAATTTTTAAGCTTACAAGAACTGAGACATGAGAGGCTGGGCTGCTGCTCTGACACAGGCAAATACCTGATTAGCAGCCTAAAATTATAGACCCCAGGATCCTGCTTCTTTCACTTTCATTCCTAATTCATATTCATTACAAAGACCCCCACAAGTAGGAGGGTGTGGTATAGAGGGCAAGGGTGTCTGGTCTGTGCTTGGGATGTGTTCCTTGAGCAAAATGTGTGTTCAGGGCTAAATCCCTTCATTTCTGACACAACAAGATTTACCCTCTGGCCCCTTTTGCAGCTCTGCTGCCCTTGCACTTCCCTGTGTGTGACCAAGGTCACAATCTAAAGCAAGGAGGTGTTGGGAAGAATTAAATAAAGCTCTGCACACACCTGGTTAGAAAACAACAGTTCAGGGGTCACATGGGCTGACAGTGGCTCCCAAGCTCAGTCCCATTGCTGAGTGCAGTTCCAGGATGCCACCAGTAACCCCAATAGCAGTGGGTGAACATAGACAAGGCCAGGGTTGAAGGTGCTCCAATTCCTGAATTTCAGATAAATCAAAGAAATGTTCCAACCCAAACAGACTGTGGCTTAAGAGCACACAAAAGAACCAACAGCTGAACAGGGGCACTCAGCTTTGTGGGACAGAACAAGAAGCTTTAACTCCTGTTTCTGCCAAAAGCAGAATGCAGACAGGCTAAAGTGAGGTCACTGTGACTCAGGGTCTCAGGGCTGTGACCACCCTGGGCTGTGCCAAGGGGCTCTGTGAGTGTGGGGGTGTGGGACACGCTGCCTGTGACAGCAGGGGACAGGATCTGGCAGGGCAGCAGAGCCCAGCTCCACATTCCTGTGCTCCAGCAGGAACTGTGCCCGGCACTAATTGTGCTGCTCCATCTGGTGCCAATCAGGATCTCTGCTGGAACACTGGGCCCAGTTATCAGCAGCTCTCCTCAAGGCTGGGGACCAGATGGAGAGAACCCAGAGAAAGGAAAGGAAAAAGATCACAGCTCTCTTCAGTTTTTTCTCAACTGGTTTATTTAGTTTAAAAAAGACAAAGGATGAGGGCAGAAATTACAGCCATCTTTGAGTAAGGACTGCTACAAAAAAGATAATTAAATTTTCTGAGACCATACGGAAGACAAGAAGTAAAAGATTTACAATGAGGCAAGGGAGGGTTAATTAGATTTAGGAAATAACTTCAACTTTTCAGCTGCTGCAAGAGTAGAAAAGAAGTGGAGTGAACTGCTTGAGGAGTTCATGACACTCCTCGCATTGGAAGTTTTAAATCAGAGTAAACATTTGCCAGGTCAGTTCCTTGTGAGAGGGAGCTGAAATAGGTGCTCTCTCTAAGTCCCTTCCACATCTCTTCCATGGCTCTGTATTTCCAGGTGCAGCATGGCACCAACCTGCTCTGGAAATCCACTACACCACTTGCATAGTTTTTAAGAACAATTTCTGGCCACTATCAAAAGGAACAGCCAGCAGCCAAGTATTTCTGTGGCAAATTTCATCTGAGACAAAAGGTCTTAAAGGTGAGGAGTAATAAATGTGCTTGGAATCAGACAAGGCTGGGTGCTCCAAACCAATACTGCTTCAGTTAGGGAGCAGTTCTGATTTAAATTGGTTCTGTAGGATTAGGAAATACAATTACTTACTCCCTGCTCAGCATTTGCCTGCAGTGTAACCACTGACCTGCTGAGAAAATGCAGTTTTGTGCAGTAAGACTGGTGGTAGTGAACAGGATAAATGAGCCACTGGAAACTGGACCTGTTTTTAAGGTGACATGTAACATTACAAACCGGCTGCCTGAGTCTGTTCCTGCCTGTAGTGAGGATAAAAAACCCCAAATTACTACTGGCACAAACAGCTGGATTTTCACCACCCCTCCATCATCAAACTCTCACTGCATTTGTGGAAGACTGGTTAGGGAGGTGGACAGAGGCTGCAAGTAACAACATATAGATATACATAATATATATCATATATATGGATACTGGAAGAAGGAGATGAAATCATACCATTTGTTCTTAAAATTTTCTCTGTCCCCTAATTATATACATTTACTTCTTTCATCAGTAAAATCACCCTGGCTATCAATGTGTCAGAGTGCACACTGGTTTATATAAATTCTTTTTACCAAAACAGGTACTTCAGTAAAAATTGTCCCTTACAATTTACTTTAGTTAAAGCAAGGCTGATAACTTACACATAAAGAAGATCAGTGAAAGCCATATAACAAATGCTAGAACTGAACTCAGTCCAATATAATAAGGCCAGAATAAAAAAAAATTATATAAATAGTTCTATGTACACTTCGGTTGTCAACTCAGAGGCTGACAATATTACAAGGAGCTGTAACCTGACTGGCAGTGCAAGTCACCTGTCCAAGGAAAGGACAAAAAAGTAAAAATAAATCAGAATGCACCAAAAATAGCTAATGATCAGAATTATGTTGATGATAATGATCAGAATTATGTTGCTCTTCTCTAAACTGGAGAATTTCAGCATGTGGCTCATCAGCCACACAGGCAACGGTGTTTCGTGTTCTGGCAGCCAGAAACCAGCCCCCAACTTCCTTCCTGCTGAAGGTTCTGGCCAGCACCATCTCTGTGCCGGGAACGTGCGCTGGCCTGGCACCGCCACCCTGAGAGCAACACCAGATCTGTAGCGCAGGAGGGAGCAGGGACATTTGATTCCCAACGTGCAGAGGGAAAATACAAACCAGTAACAGCCATAATTGAAAAAAGGGCAGCCTAGAAGAGAGGCAGCTGCAGGAGCTGCGAGGAGTACACGGGGTAGCCCAGGGGAGGGTCGGCCGCCTGCACGGTCAGGTTGCGCAGCAGGGCGGGGTGTGCCTGGATGCTGTAGCGCTCCTCGTCATCGTTGGTGGCATAGAGCAGCTCCCAGGACAGGTTGGCCCACTGACCCCGCACAGCTTCAGCATTGAGCTTTCCCACCTGGACTAACAGCTCCTGCAGAGTGAGGACTCGGCCCGTGTAAATTCCCTACAACAACAAACAGATGGAGTTGTCCAGTACATTCTCTGAGAATAGACAACAGCATTTCGGTTCCAAAGCACTGAGTGAGGCTTTGGGCTACACTCTATGAAAACTTGAAACACAGCAAAGTATAAACCAGTCCCCTCAGTTCAATGCTTCCACTGGAATATAAGCAGGAAATATTGCTGCATCTGAAGAAGAGTGCAGTGGAGTTTCAATAGTAGTGGTGACAGTTCCTCTTCAATAAAAAAGCTTGCAGAGCCTTCATGTTTAAGAATACAATTACAAGGGGTAAAAAAGAACAGTGAAAAAGAAAACCAAACTTTGACCTAGTAATTTTTCTCCTTACCATGCTTGGGTCATGCCCCAGTGAGAACAGGTATGGCTTTTCCTGCAGAACTGCTTGCTGCCACTCCAGGTCTGACACCAGCCCAATGTACCAATCGCTTTCATACTCCTCCAGGTAACTCACCAGCTCTTCGAAGTTCTCTACTGGGCCCAGGCTGGCTTTGTCCAGCATAAGTTTAAAAGTGTACCTGAAAGATGCAGAACATCACACAGTCAGCTGTGCAGCACAGACAGGAGGGAGAAAGGCTCTTCAGGCCACAGAGGGAGGAGAGGCTCACCAACTCTGTCAGCCACTGCTTGTCAGCTGAGTCACTGCCAGTCAGTCTGGCTATGCTTTTAGCTCTCCCACATGTAAACCACATCAGCTTAAACATCTCTCATTCACCTCCAACACTTCCCCACTGCCTGATAAGGGATAGTGCCAAATATCTAAATCCAGCACAGCTGTTGAGATCTGGGGACAATGCAAATAGGTTGTTTTTCCCCACTTAACACAGCAGATTGGAGGCATCTGCTGTGGAGAAGAAGAAAACTCCCTACCACAGGCTTCACTGCCTGGACTCACAGGCAGTATCTTTGTAGGAAAAACCTACAAATAAATTTAAACTATATCAGTTTACCAAACATTACTGAAGTGACACTTCACTACATAATTTTTCTAATCTCAGGAATTATTTTCTTTTACCTGAATGCTTTTAATGCCAGCTGGAAGAGCTCTGGTTTGCCTGTTAGCCAGTCCAAGCCAGCAGACCAGGGAATGCCACCAGTGTACGCCCTGAACACGTGGCGAGGGGCAGGCACGGTGTTATCCAGGCCAAACAGACCAAAGCAACACGACAGCACCCCGTGGATGTACAGGTCTTTCAAAGCTTTATCTTTCATAAGGTCTGTGAGTAAACTGGAAGGCTTCTCTTTCAGATGAAAAAAGTCCAGTTGGCTCAAAACAAAGTGGTACCATTCCTCTGGAAACCTCTGCCTCATTTCACTGACTTTGGAAGAAGGCACTGGTGCTGTTCTCCAGTCTTCAGGGATGCTCAGCAGCTCTGAGTAAGAGCAACTAAATTCTACACGAGGTAAAACTTCTGGCTGTTTCCCTCTGTCCACAGCAGGCAGCCCAAACACCACAGCCCTGTTTAGTTTATCTTCTGGTGACATTTCTTGTAGGAAATCTTGGCTCTGTGTTTCTACAGACCCTGGAATAGACAGGTGCACTTTTGGTGTCAGTCCCAACTGCCCAAGGTCTTTTCTGTCTCTTGTTCTGCTACTGGGTTCAAAATCAAAAATGTCACTATCATCAGTCCAGTCCTCTGCTGTATCAACACTAAAGCTGTCTTCTTCCCTCAGAGCTCTGGGTCCTTTCACTGCACTGCTATGCTGATTGTCTGGAAATGATCCTTGCTTGTTCTTGCTGGCACTGCCTGGGCTTTCCCATGTCTTTGATTTTTTATAACAATACTGGACAAGCATCCACACAAGCACTTTAACAAAATCATCTTTCAGGTGCTTTAGATTCTCATGGGAATCAATTATTCCAGATAACACATTCCTGGCATCAGAATACAGCCGCACAGGAACAACAGTACAGGGAGTCAGGATGTGTCCAAAATGGGGATTGGGAGACAGAATCCTTGTGTGCTCCTGATGTTCAAAGGCCATTTCAAAAATTTCATCCACTCTATGAGCTTCAGCAGCATGGCAGGATGTTTCCTGCAGCTCTAGCCCCTAAAGCACACATGAAAACAGCTTCCTGTTAGTCTTCACCAGGATGTAACTTTAAATGCTAGCAAGCTGTTTACTTGTAACAGAACTATTCTGAACAAGATGATTGTCAGTACTTCCACAGGTGAATCTACAAATCTATCTAGAGATAACACCAATAACAAAGCACTCACTCCAATATTAGGCACTGATCAATATCGTAAATAAATCTTTCTCTGATGCAGATCTTATTAGCTAGCTTACCAAAGATAGTGTGCCACAAGCTAAATGGTAAAAAAATTCACATCTGTTACTCATGTAAATGAGTAGACTAATTAGTATAACACTCATCTTAGAAAATTAAATGTAAATCAGTTATACTGCTGAAATGTTACACAGCAAAATGTTTGCATGATTTCCAAACATCAGCATCTCAATGCTCAGCATGCAATTACCTTAATGTTAACACCACAGTATGTGAAGCCTTTCTCCAACACCAATATCCACATCAGCCTGTCCTGAAAGCGGCACAAGTAATGTGACCCAGGCAGAGAGAGACCTAGGCACAAAAAACAAAAAAGAAATACAAAAACTACATATTACCTTTTTTTTACATGCCAATGAAAGGATTCAACAGCAAACACAAAATATTTCTGCATCAACATCACAATCAGTTAACACTGGCTAAGTAGCACCTTGGAATCTTGAAGAAACTGGCTGAAACTGCAGCTTTGAAAAAGCTGTGGAAAGTTGGGAAAACTCACACAACTGCAGGACTACATTATTCACACCAGACCAGGTGTGAACAACTCCACCTTCAATTCCCTTTGCAGAGAGGACTTCCATGATTAAAGATGATTTCTGGCTGCATTTCCAACCACACAGATCCCACTGATACTCTCTGGAGACCTAAAATCCTTCTTACTGAGAATACATTCAAGAATCATGACATAGCACAGGAGTTTCCCAACGGCCCAATTTGCTGTGGGGTAGGAAGTTTATTTGGTATCAGAGAAATAAAAATATAACTGAACTGTAATTTGAAAATCAGATCCTGAGCAACAGCAAATAAGTACTCAAAAAAACCACCAAAAAACCAACCCACTTTTTCTCTTTTTCACCTATGCCATAAAAAGAGCAATGGCAAATTTCCAAAGAACTGGTGGTTATACTGTATTTGAAATATAATCTAATGTAAATCCTCCTAACACAATGGTTCTATTCTTAAGCATGACATTTGCTGGCAGTTTATGACCTGCTTCTGCTGTCATTCATGTCTGGTGACCACTCACTTGCAGAGAATTTCAGTTTTAAAATGTTGTAAGATGAAATCAGTGAAACCAACCATTAAGCTGTAGTTAAAATTTAAGTAACCTTTTCTATCCCACTGAGCTAATGAAGTGCATTTTCTTGCTAACATTTTACAAAGATTTTAATTCCTTTCTTGCTAGCTGTTAAAGCTACTAAAACTCCTTTACACAGAAAAAACTATGGGTTTAAATTAGTGACACACAAACTGGTACCGCTTCCTTCTGAATTCATCTGAGAACACCACAGTTTTTCTTGCTTCAAGACGTTCGTTCACAGATTTTCCCATTAAAGAAGAGACTTTTTGCCCCTCAAGACTAGTGTTTTAAATTATTTATTCTGAGGCATACATGCCACTGCAATCATGATGGGAATGGGGAAAAAAACCCTATTGAAATATGTATATATATAAAATAGATAGATATAAGAGATAAATAACATATATATGACAGATATCTGTTCTAATAATAAACTTATCTATTGTATGTATAAAATATATGTGGACTAATGCAGTAGACAAACTGAAGTATTCATCTTTAGAGAAAAAAGACTTCCTAGTTTTATTTAGTACCTCTCTAACTAGTGATGAAAGTGCAGCACATGTTTCCTAGTAAAGCACCTGGATATATTTTTCAGAAAAGCATGATTAAGGTTAACTTCCACTGCCTTCAAATATTAGGCCACTTTTTCCAGCCATAAGCCATTTTCTAAGAGGCTTATGTAAATATTTGCCTCTTGTCTAAGGGCTACAATCTTTTGATTATTTGGGTTACACGAAGGCTGTTTCTCAAGAAAATAACCTTGCAATTTTAAAACAGTTACTCTGTCTCCAGCTGGGAAAAAGACTGGGAATTTCTTCACCTCTGTCTCTGTAATTCTGTGATAACCCCATCATGATGCCTTTCACAGGCTGTCAACCCACAAGTGCTGCTACAATCCTACCCCAAACTGCCTGTACAAGATATGACATTAAATCTTATCAATGGGCTTGTTCTCAGCTGTTTACTGCTCCTTAGGCTACGTCATGTATTTCACAAATATCCAGTCAATATTCACCATAACCAATTAACACAGACTAATTAGCAAAGTCACCTTCTGGATACTGAGTAATGGGATTGATGCAGAGACAGACAGACCTACAGAGAGCAGACTGACACATGTCCTTCTTTATGTCTGAAAGAACCCAATTTACTGCCTCCACTTAGGCGGGATCAATGCATTCCATTCTTTTTGTTCAGTAAAGAAAGATTAGGATTGATATTGTTTCATCACCATTTAGTATCACCTTAAAGGTAACAAAACAGTTACTTTTTTACAGGATTGTAACAAGTAGACAGCCTGGAATCATTAGCTGGAAAAGATCTACTAGATCATCAAACCCAGTCTTTCACAACATCACCATGTCCATGAAACCATATCACAAACTTCTTGTTCCTTGAATGTTCCCAGGGATGATGACTCCACCACTTCCCTGGGGAGCCCATTCCAAGGCTTAACCCTCTGTTCCATGAAAAAATATTTCCCAATATCCAACCTGAACCTACCCTGGTGCAACTTGTGGCTGTTCCCCTTTGTCCTATCATTGGTTGTACAAGAAGGACAAAAGCAACGCCTTTTTCCCAGATTTAACCCACACTGTGAAACGTGGTTTTCAAGCACAGATTCTCCTGTTCTCCAGCAAAACCACGTTTCCTGAAGTATTTGGCTGCAATATTTTAGAGCGCCGTCCATACATACCCAGGCCGCCGGCCGCCAGCGCGGACTGCAGCGCTGCGGCCAGGCTGGGCACCAGCTGCCGGTAGTACACGGTGTCGGAGCACACGCAGGCGCTGCCGCCCACGGGGCCCGGCCAGCTCCGCAGCGGCCGGGGGAAGCCCACCAGGAACACGGGCAGGGTGAAGAGCGGCAGCAGGGGCGAGGAAAGCAGCGCTGAGACGGCCACCAGGGCCAGCAGGACGGGGAAGAAGGCGACGTTGAGCGCGATCAGGGCGGCGCTGGATCTGCGGCGCTGCTTCTTCTCCGTCCACGACGTCAGGAGGATGGCGATGGCGAAGTGCAGCTTGGAGAGGAACTGGAACAGCCGATCCCGCAGGAGACCGACCTGGCACACAGGCAGGAAGCACGAGGTTTGTAGCCTGTAGCACAGCACAGCTACAGTAATTTGAAGACAGTAACTATTGGTGGTAGAATATATTTTAGCATTTTAGCTTCCATCTGCCCAGCCCTGGGCTCTGTAATTCTCCAGTAGGAGAGGGCAAGGAAACAGACTTCAGGTGACAACTATCTGCTTAATTTTACATTATGACCATTACCAGCAAGAGTTTGATTCCTGTGTCAAGGCTCCTGTTCCACCAGAGGTCTGGATTAAATAACAACATTTGCGCTGCTGACACAACCACCATGTCTAGTAAGGCATTTTCTGTATTCTGCCAGACCTAAAATAGAGATGTGTTAGAATACATTAAAAAATATAACTATTTATTTCTGCTTTCATGACCTGGAATATTTCTTCCAGGTCACCTAAGTTCTCAAATCACGCAGAAGAGCATTTCTAAGGCTAACATATTTAATTTCAAATTACCATCCTAAATATCCTTGTGAATCCAATGGAAACAGACACAGAATGCAGGTTTTGTAGCGAATGGTCAAGCGACAGGAATGCTATCATAGCAAACGGAGACACTGCAATTGAAATAAAAGAATCATTGATTTCCTTCTAAAAACATAACAAAAGTCAACAGAGGTAAGCAGCCTTACTGCAAGATGGAAATCCTAGCATAAAAAGAGAAACCTTCCCTTAATCATCACAAACTCCTTTCTATTACACTCCCACAATATTGAACAATTTATTTGCACTAATGGCCCAGGACAACAAACATTTACATAAATGCTTAGTTCTTACTTGCTATTAGTTCTTTTGTCCTTTATTTGTTTCTCCAAGAGAATACTCAAATAAGTAAAAATAAACATGGAATAACAGTCATCAATCTACTTTCCCAAACAAATGCTTCTTTAGGAAATGTAATAATTTAAATAAATATTTTAAATAATTGAATAATTTAAATAATTTATATTATTATTTCCTCAAAATAGATGCATTTGTCTCTAACCTACCAGAAAGGAGGCTCTTCCCTTTACTAGCAAGCTCTAAGAACCAAATATTTAGTCAGCTTGAAGACTTTTGACTCATTTTGTTTCCAAGCACATCTTTTCAAAAGTGGGTACTGCAGTTGTAACTGAAATCCTTTAAAAGGCCCTGCTTTTTCAGCTGGGCTTTTAAAAGCCTCAATTTTTTAGGATCACTCCTATAAAAAAAAATTAAATAAAATCACTTTCAAATTTAATCACTTTCAAATATGCTGGACCAGTAACTTTGACCTCAAGGCACAATTTAATAAGACATCAAGTACTTCCAGCCACTTGGTTTCCCTTGGTTCATTCACAGAATCTTGCACATACAGCAATTCTAGAGTTTCAATCTCCCTACAAGCATCATCTAACAAACAACAGACAGTGGTGTATTCCTACCTAGTGTTAGTAAAATCCTCCTGACAACACCAACTTTCATTAGCCTTCTTTGCTTCTCCATGAACACAGCCACAGTCCTGACATCCTTTGGGTAAAAGGGGTTTCGGAAGACTCCAAACAAGTACACTCTCTGAATCTCTCTAAGAATCCACATAATTGCAAGTAATAGGATCAGAATGTAACTTGCTATGGCCTGGGGACTGGCTTGGGAAAGCGATGAGGAGCCTGCAAATTGATGCAGCAGGCTCACTTCTGTGAGAGCAAATGTCAACACAGTCACATAGAAAATAAATTCCCGCCACCCCAATTGTATTCTAAGACCTCTGTGTGTATTTTTGGATTTGTTGGAGGCTAAATGGCTGATCATGGTGTGTTTGAAGGCAAACCCAATCTCGCTTAGGTTAAGACTCAGTATGAACCCAAATCCAGTCATGAAGAGGATCACACCGAGGGGGCTGGGAATGAAATACGATGCTATTGCTGTTCCAGCAGAAATGAGAAACATTACTAACAACCTGTGAAGGAGAAAATAAAGAAGATTTGCTTGAAAAGAAAAAGGTTATAAACAATACTGATATATTTTACAATTGTATAAACATTTACTTTGTGTTACTTGACATAGGTGAACCTCCTAGTCCAAACTCCAACAGTTGTTCCATTCCCCAGAGAAAAAGTGCATCAAGTGGGGGCAGAATTCCCATTGCCCATAAGAATGGCAGAAAAAGAAACAGGATGTGCAAAATCTGGTTTGTCTGTTCTAGAATGGGTGCGTTGACAGCAAACCTGGATAAAAGAAGAAATGGATTTGACTTCTGTGAAGGGAAAAAATTAAACAGGAAGACTTCCTGTATAATTACTACAGCAAATCCCAAAGTAAAAACATTACACGTTCAAGCTATAAAACCTAATGAGTATCTGTTAAAAGGAAAAATAAGCACATATATTTATGCTTGGGACAGTAACACATTAATTTGAACACCAGAACACAGACAAAATTTTAATTTAAAAGATTTGAAGACTTCAGATGAATACAGTGATGCAATTATCCTGATTATTTTTGTTACTGTTGTGATAATACACTGAAAAAACACTTGTGCAAAAAAGAAAGGTCCACAGGCTCCAAGGCCTCAAGCGTTTAACAAAAATATTGTAAAGTATTTTTTCAGAAACAGAAAAGCAAAATTTTATGTAATTTCAAGGCCCAAGCTCTAGGCTTTAACACTGGAAGAACTGGCATGTTGCCTGTACACCTACAGATAATATTGTATATTCCTAGAGAGAGTTTATTTCTACATAAAAGTGTCAATATCTTCCTGCAGAAACACAAAGATCAGTATGAGAAATTTGCATAAATTCTAACCCATATGTAGTTCACCAGTTAAAGGTGGTAGACTGCTAAGATACTTGGCTTCCCTCTACTTTTTAATAAGTAAGCAAGCCTCAGAGGAATTTTATCAGGAATTTTGACAGTGTCTTAACCTTCTCCTCAGGAAATAGAATAGTTCTGAATTTGGAGTCCAAGATCATATGCCTAATTCTTACACCTCACCTGAAGTGGCAATTAGGGTAAATCATTAACAAAGACATCTCACAGTGCAAAATTCAAACATTGTTTTTTTCATGTATCTGAAGGACCCCAACCACAAATATGTACATGTGACAAAGTGCTATAAATATCACCTGATAGGGAGAAAGAATGCAGAGAGTAAATCTAAAAGCATCTTGTTTTAGGAGCCTGATACTACAAATATCCCAGCTAAGACACTTCTGAAAAACAAAAATGTGATTCTTCAAATTTGTAGACTGACACAGCTCTTTTGTATTGCAAAAGCATTCAAAAATCCAAGTTCAAAATCTGTATAACAGAGCCACAGCAATATTCCCCTTTGCATATCTATTCATTAAAACCAAATTCAGAGGTGGGGTTTGGTTGGTTGGTTTGTTTGTTTTTGCCTGTTGTATAAAAGCCTCTGCTATCACTTTACAGAGCTTAAATTAGAAAGTATTCCAGGATGAAATCTGGACATAAATCCAGTAATCCTGAAGCTTGCAGCGTTTAGATATATGATTCCAGGTCAGGAACATGTGTTTTCAAAACACATCCTTTAAAGGATATAGATGCAAATGCTTCAATACAAAAATATGAAAAATGACGTGGTAGAAGTTTTACCTGTCTCTTACTTACAAACTGCTCTTCCTAGTTTACATGGAATGCTATAAAAATTTAAGAACCTTTTTATACAGAGCATAGAACCTCAGTTTTTATCATACATGCATCAATCTTCTTTCTTTGAAGTTACTATAGTTGATTAGAATCCCAAGATAAATTTTCCTCAAATGAATAATTTAACCTTTCCCATCAAAAATACACAGAGTAACCATCACTTTAAGTGGCTAAATGCATTATTACATTTACCTGTGTGCAAGATCCACTGCAATGAAGACAAAAATGTAGAAAGGTCTCATCAGAGCAGTGATTTCATAAGTATCCAGTGCTTGGAAAGTGGCTGTTTCGGTGGCTGTGTTTACGATTAATGAATACTCTCCTATGCATATGGTCACCCATCCAAGCACAAAGATCACAACAGTTCCTCCAATGTTGCTATACAACAAGGTTATTCTGTTTGGCAGCAAATACCAAGTTCCCAGCCCACACAACACCCCTGCCAGAAGGGAATGGAATACAGTGTTGATTATGTACTTCTTGCCAGGAATAATAAATTTTACTGTCTCTGAACCTACACAGCTGGAAAATTCAAACTCATCTTCATCTGTCAGGGTATTCTGAATTTGCATTCTTTCCACTGTCACTGTTTTCTGCTTTGCATAGAGGTTTGTCATCTGAAGAGCAAGTGCAGTAACAAACATGAGTCCTCCCGACAGCGCAGCGGTGCAGAAGTCCTTCATCACTCCCAACTGGTACAGGAGTGTTCCCACTCCTCCCCAAAGCCATGGTGTCAGGAAAAGGATGATCTGGTTCACATAGATGTAAGGAGGGGCACAGTAGCCTAATTTGAACCGGGGACCTCCCAGCACAGTCTGAGGAAAGCGCTTCAAGAAGAACTCCTGCTTGTAGTCATTGAGCAGGGGTACATCTGGCCCCATCCTCGTGGCTCAGGAATGCTGGCTGGGGATCATCTTTCCTGTGAGAGAGCAGAAAGGAATACACGGACACATTACTGATTCTGGAACTCAGAACCCAGGGAATTCCTGGGTCTTCTTTTTATTTACCAAGTACAGTGGAATTCTGACATGTTGCTGTTTAGAATTTCCCAGAATACAACTATTAAGCAAATATCTATTTTAAAATGTGAACACACTCTTTCATCTGAAGGCTGCAAATAAAAATATATAACCTATTCTTGGGAGATGATAAAACCAACCCATCTGCCCATCAGAATATCTTCCTAAAACTGACATTCTTCCCACCCAGCCTGATTCCAATCACACCTTGCCTCAGACCTCCAGTACCAAATCCTGTTAAGGATCTCTGTATTTTGTGTCTGTGATTTCAGTGAACAGCCACACAAGTGCAGGGACACAAGCACACAGAGGGCCCTGTGAAACATCAAAGCTTTATGGAAAAAAGCTTTTCCTACATAAATATGATAAAGAATGTAAGTAGAAGTATTACAAATTCTTTTCCGCATCAGCACTGTTACTGTCCTCCCTACACAGCACAGCTGAAGGACAGGATCTCACTATAACGTAAAATAAAGAGTTCACTTTCTGCTTCCTAAAACATAAAATAAACAAACAAACAAACAAACAAACACAATACTTGTGAGTTGTAGCAGAATCAGCATATATTCTTCTTTGTGCCAATGGAAAAAGCTGAAAGAAAGGAAAAGAAGATACCTGTAGACATTTACAATCACCCATCAAATAGAAATAGGTTTGAATACTCATTTATAGAGGATCAGGCAGTGTAGAAATAATGAATATAAGGTGGTAACTATGATTTTCAAATATAATTCTATGCTACTAATCATGAAAGCAAGAATCTATGAGTGACAGGCAGAAATACTCAAGCTAAGTAATAGGGTGAAAAAACCAGCACAAAAAAGCAGTGCCAATGTCATTAATAATAATCCTAAAAAAGAGATGGTGTGCATTAGGAAATGTGGAAGGACTGAAATTCTGACTTTATTTCACTGGACCTGTACAATCTGATGAATACCCATGGCCATCCCTGGTGAGACATTAAAAATTAAACATTTGGCTGCCACAGAGTCCTCAAACTACTGTGATCCCCTTTTTTCTACAATACCAAACATTTCTGAGCCCTTCTGAAAACAATTCACCCCATTTATTTAAACAGGTATCAGTCACTGGAGTGTTGATAGATGCTGGTCACTATGGAATGAAGTTGGAAACAGTGCAAATGAGATTTTATGCATTATCGTGAATGAAAATTTGCATTGTGCAGTCACTAAGTCAATACACTCCACCATGGAAAGGAGAACCCCACAGGTTCTGTAACTACTCTTTATGTAAGCTGTGGATTTTTTTTCCTTTTAATAAAATATTGAAAACACAGGGTTTTTGGTCATACTATTTCAAGCCACTAAATATTTCTTAAAAGTACGAAGGCAGCAGTCAGTTCCACTGGAACTAATGGAAAAGACACATGTTGACAATGGAGAGGGGAATTCATCCCAGACAGCTCAGGAATTTGAAAATGTAACTGTGACACACCCAACTAAAAACAAATTTCAAACGTAATTATAAAATATCACAATTCAGCCAATCTTCTTTAGAAAAATAAGCACTGTTTAGAGGGTACATGGGCGTGGAGCTAAAGTTGCTGGGATAGTTACATGCTGTAGAAGATTTATAGGCATGGAAATGACAGAAGCCTGAGTTTAAAAAGAAAACATAGAACCAATAGGTGCAGAGTTTTCCCTGAAAAATAATTTTTGGGCAGCTGTGTTTTTCTGCTCTGAGAAGGGCTATTTTTCTTTCAAGTTCCAGTCTGCATTTGTGTTTGTCAGTTTATATTGCTAACCAAATGTTAACAAAACATTCCTCTTACAGTTTCTGTGTAAACAATAGGCATCTTTGTGTGAGACACAAGAATCTATGTACATAAACAATATAGTTCCACTTGGCACTGCTCCAAAATGAGCCATAAAAAGAGGTGAATTTATTTGCTGAAGTTCACTAACTACAGAAACTCTTCCCTCTGCTGTTCTCCTGGCTTCCAACTAGTCAGGTAGCACATCAGGACTTCAAAGAGGGACTCATCCATGTCTTATTCCAGTGCAAAGCCCTAGCAACAAGGCTCCACACATTTGTGAGTGTTTACAGGACCTGGCTTCCAATACACATTCCTGACATAAAGGTCTGGCCCCACTTTGACAACTTGCCTGGATACCCAAACAACCCCTAGCACAACAGTCTGTCATCACCGGGGGGATCTGTGCCACTTGGATACTATCGAAGCAAGGATGGAAAATGGGCTCTAACACCATCAAGTCACTTCACAAGTTTTCCCTGCAGTAACCTCGTTTATTACAAAGGGAAACAAAGCAAACCTTGCCACAAATTCAGGCAGGAGGACACGAATTTTCGTCTAAATGAACACCAATCTTCACGTGGGCTGATGCTGGGTCAGCCAAGTTCGGCTTGCTTTTATTTTTAACAGATAACAAGAGTATGTGTACAGCTGTCTGCCACCTAAGCAGCTGAAACACATAGGGCTTAAAAATCCTTACCTCGGTGGTCTTACAGGTGCTTTCATGAGAGGATAAGTAAGGGTTACAAACCACTTGCTAGCCAAGCTGGAGGAACAGGTGGGAGGTGAAGGGGAGGCTATGGAATCCCCTGTCCCACCAAATCCAGATGCACTCTGTGCCCAGTTATGTGCCCGCACAGCTGGTTAAAGATTCCCTGGACAAACATCCATGGCTAAAGCCCCTACGGTGCTGCAGGCCAGCTTCCAGCCAGGAACAGGCTGGGAGCCCCTGCTCAGCAGTGTTGACTTCATTCCCCAGCTAGACCAGGGTCACAGCGTTTTAGGACAACGCACCCCATCCAGTTATGGGATGAGCATCCTGGCATCGCTTTTGGGAAGGGTCGCCGCTTGCCTCCTCCGAGGCACCTCTGCCCCTGATCAGAGGGGCTCCCACCTGGGCCTGCACGCTTCCCTCCCACCCATCTCCCCTCACCTCCCCTCACCTCTTCTAAATAAAAACACCCATCACCAAGCGACTACCAAAACCACCTCTGCAGTCTCCGGAGGGGAAGGGCCGGGGGGCAAACCCGCGGCAAGGAGCCTCGGCGGGGATTGCACCTACCTGTGGCCCGGGCTCGGAGCGGGGCAGGGGCCGGCAGGGCACGGGGCCGAGCCGGCGCTGGAGAAGGAGGAGGAGGAGGAGGAGGATGGCGGAACGCTCCGTTCTCTGCCCGCCCCTTTTTCCCGCCCCTCAGCCGCCGCCGCCATTTTGGCCGCCTGAGGCGGGCGCTGGGGAGGCGCTGCCTGCGGGAAATGGCTCCGGCGGGCCCGGGGCTGCTCCGGTGCCTCCTCGGCCGGGTCGGTACCGGAGCGCTGAGGGACCGTGGTGCTCCCGCTCCTTCACGGCGGCCAGGGCCCCGCAGCATCCCAGAGTCGATCCGGATGGAAAAGACCGCTGGCATCCCAGAGTCGATCCGGATGGAAAAGAACGCTGGCATCATCGGGTCCAGCCCATAGCCGAACACACCGTGCCAGCCCGGCCATGGCGCTGAGTGCCCAGCCGGTGTTTAACACCTCCAGTGGCCGGGACTGCACGGCTTCCCTGGACAGCCCATTCCAATGGCTAATCATCCTTCCTGGGAGAAATTCCTCTAATGTCCCATTTACCGCCCCTGGTGCATCTTCAGACTCTCATCCTGAAGCTGATCTCGACCCCCACCTGTCAGGGAGTTGTAGAGAGCAAGAAGATCCCCAGCATTCTGACATCATAACAGAATACCTCCAAAAGCTCCCTTAATCTTGAATATTAAAGACCTTTATGTTTAACTAATTCAAGACACGAACACTGGTTAGCCTCAGGTAGAACCAAATGCAATCTGTTTACTTCTAGGTTAAGTCAAATTGAGCATTCAGTGGGAAACAGAAATTCAAATCCAAATACTGCAGTACTATTCACCACTTCAAATTACACCCGTTAAATATTGAGAATATTTAACAGAGTTAACACACGTAATGTAATTTATATCTCATAATACAAAAACATATAATTCAATGTATTAACACTAATACCTGTTAGAACAAGTAAATAGTTGGAAATCACCATGTAAATAGGAGTAGTTATATCCATTTTAATCCAAATACCTAATTTAACACACAAGCATGTGCTTGGAATTTTAGACAGACAAAGGATTGATTGTAAGCAGTTCTTATCAGAAGCATCATAATCTTTTTGTAGGTCTGTTAATCTTTATTCTTCAGAGATAATAAAACGGCAGTTGGATTGGGGAATACAGTGTAAAGCTTTGGAAACACCACCAGAGGAAAATGACCCTTTGTCTTAATTTAATTTCTTTTAAATGTAGTTCAGTGGCACAGATGATTCCAGCCTCTTGGATAATAAATTTTTTAAAAATATATTTTTTTCTCTATCCTTGATCTAATATTTTTTCACCCTCTCTTTCAAATGTATCTGTTGCAATCCTATTAAAATTATTTATGTCTCATAGGCATTCCAAGATAAATACCATCTCTTTGCAATTCCCTAAAGGCTGGTAGCAGGTATTTATTTTTTGGTTGTCAAATTTCATCCTGCCCCAGTTTCCCAATTCAGTTACAACTTTGTAAAGATGGCAATTCTCTTCTGGAGTATTTAAATCCTAAATAACAACAGCAGAGTGAGGGTAGCAGACACTGGATTTATTTCTTTGTAAGCTCTGCCACTTGTGTTTCAAAACTCAGAGAAAGCTCCTTCAAAACTCTGAGGAATCATTTCCTGTATTTTCACTCTTGCTTAAAAGAATAAGTCAGAATTTCAGTCAGTACAAACTGCAAGCTACTGGTGAAGGGAGCACAGTAATTTATTTATCTTAAGAGTTCTAAAAATTTTCTTATTCATGCAAGATAAAACCTGCTAACAGAGTAAACTGTTCCAGGTAAATTCTGCTGACCTCCAGCTGTCTTTTGCTGATTATCACACAATATATAGCTGGAAACATGATCTGTCTCACTGAATTTAATAGGACTCCTGACCCTCTTAAAATTATGATACACATAAACTATTTCCAGATTTGGGACTTGGTTTTTGGCTTGCTTATTTTCAGTTTGTAAAAAGTCTATTAGTCCTAACTCCCTGAGTAATAATATGAATATTTCCATATTTTTAATGTTGACTATGTTTGGAGTAATGCAGGTACAAGTATTTTTTTTACTGACCTTTCTTCTCTTTGAAGGTAAACAAAAAAAATGTTTTCTGTTTGGAAGTGCATCTTTGTGTGCAGCTATAAGGGTAGAGGAGACAGATGCTTTCTTGCAGTTACTGATTATTAAGAAAGAAAGAGCTTGTAGGAATTTCTTTTTTTAAAGAGATTTACTGCTAGAGATAAGAAAAAAGTTTACTTTCAAATTAAATTTTTCCTGATGCCCAAAGTTAATTATTGTTTTATTGCAATCTTCATGCTGGCATTCCTAAAGGGAGGATGTCAGAGTGAAATCTGACTCCTTGTTTTACTCAATCTATTTGTCCTACATCCTACAGCAGACCCATCCTGTGTCTGTGTGTAGGTTTCTGAAAACCTGTGTGTGCTGGATGTGTGTTATCCATGACTATTTTCCTGTGGCTCCCTTGGAAGTAATGCCTTTCGACAATGTGGCCCTAGGCTGGCAGAAAAACACGCGGAGGAGCTCACTTCTTTCTGGGTGACTTTATCCCTTTAAATTAAACTTTAGGAAAAGGTACTCCATTCCTACATGTGGAAGATACCCATGTTCTCTCAAAGGAAAAGGCTTTTGTTGACATTCCTGAGCAACCATTAAGAGTTCCAGGGTGACATCCATGTAATAAGTTTTAGCAACTGAAGTATCAGCTCCTTTTCAGGTGCCCTTCCTGCGTGGCAGATAAACATGCTTCAAGTAATTTCAGTATTCCTACCTAGCTGTTTTTACATTAAAACATGAAAATATTTCTGACAAATTTAACTTTGTGTATAATGTGGTTTGGATTTTGTAAGAACAATATTCTTTAGATGAAAGATAAAACACAGAGTTTGCAGATTTTCATTTAATTTGTGTAGGATATTCTTAAATTGAATTGAATTGAGCTGAATTCTTTTTGTTGTTTAACATGGTAAGGTTTTCCTTTTTTTTTTCTTCTCTTTGCATTTCATGCTGAAAACATCTTGATTATGGAAGCAATCTAGTTAAATATTTTATGTTTTGGGAAAGACTCACTTCTCTTGGAAGTCTTTTTCAATTGCTGTATTTTGAGAATTTGTCACTGATCTGAGGAGAAAGGGACAGAGAGAGAATTACAAATCGCAAATTTTTGTACTACTAGAATTGTAAGTGACAACCCAGGATTGACTATGGGATATTCTGCATCTTTAGTTTGACAGGGTGCAACAGTCCTGTGGCCATGCAGCCTTCACAGTTGTCATTTATACCCCAGTCTGTGCCCACGTGGATGTGCTGGATACAAACACAGACAGATTATGTGGGACACTCTCCGCTTCAGCAACACACAAGCTCTTACAGCTGGAGCTCTGGGACACTTTGTGGAGTAGGGATGTTTGAATCACCTACAAGGTAGCTTGTACCGTGTCCTTGACCACTTTACCCAGTTAAAAATGGTCATATACACACTTGCTGCTTGTTAAAACTTGGCTCAGGCCACCACTGTCCAGCATCCAACTTCTCAAGGACTTAAAAAAGTTTAATAAAATTCAGAGATCTCAATGCAACATTTAGGCTCTGTGGATTATTGGGAATGAAGGAGGTGTCTCCTAAGGGAGTTGGATGTTCATGAAGTGTAGAGGTGCTGCATTGGTCATTAGGACACATCCTTCCAGAAGCAGGTCTGAGCTGCTGGTTTGTGAAGGTGTAAAAAGTGCCTTGATCCACTCAGAACTGGGATGTCCCTGGCGGGGCTGGTACCTGCTTAAGGAGGAATAAAAAGCAGTGGTCTGGTGTCAGGAACTGCCTTGTTGAGGGGGGCTAGTGGCCCACCCCAAGAGGAAGGAGGCCAAGGACCTTCTTCGTGCACTGTGCCACTCCTAAAAGATGTCCTAACCATGAAGCTGTGGATAAGGCTATGGAAGGGCCACCACCAGCTGTTCTAGTGAAATCAGACTAGAGAAGGAGCCTGATCTCATCACTCAATCACATTTCCCTTGTGTGCCTGACTTAAAGTATTAATTACCCAATATGTTTCTAATTGTGTCTTTAAAACAGCAGCCCAGGGAGGGAAGGTCTCAGTGTGAAGACTCTCCTGTGAAATTCCCATGATTCCATTGAATTCAGCCATGATTCCTTGGTATACACCAGAATCATCTCTTTTCCCTACAGCACTATAGACTATTAGATTCCATATGGAGAAGGATTCCCAGCCAACCATCCAAATCCTCCTCAGGAGCAAAGCTGGTTGGACATTCACAGCCCTTTTGGGTGGCAATATTGACCTGTATCTTAGACAGTAGAGCAGCATTTTGAGTAAACTGGTTGCTATTGTGAAGAGCCATGGGCACACCTCTGAGTCTGTCCAGGTCTGTCCTAAGTCGTAAAACAATATATAAAAAGACAGAAATGGCAAAGTCCTGTGCTGTGCTGGTGCACAGCACACTGCAATACTGTTAATTAATCTTTGTTAGTTTGATGTCCAGTTTTTCTGACATGGGTTTTGATCTAATTTTGCAGAATTCTAAAAGTCTCTCTTTTTTCTTTTTATGTGCAAGTACATTTAGAAGAGATTTTCATAATTTCTTTGTGTCCAGCTCCTCTAATAAGGTCGGACAGATTCTCACAGTTTCTGTTGCTAATATGATTCCTGGCAAATAGAGCAGAAGGTTCAGGAGAACAAAAGAAGTGATCTAATTTTAGTAATGGCGCAGACTGAGTCTGTCATTTTTCTTTCTCTTTTATCCTGCTACCCTTTCTGAATGTCAGAACCTCTCCCAGCACTGCCTCTTTTCAGTTTGAATTGAATTCTTGTTCCTCGTCAAGGACTGGGCATGATGAGTTTTTAGATACTCCTCTGAACAGACACTGAGTATTTGAGAGGCTGATCAGGGAAATTCTGACTTGTCACAGGTAATTTGCTAAGAACAAACCACTTCCAGTGAAGCTTTTTTGCAGATTAGAAACTCTCATATCTGAAATTTCACTTAGTATGTATGTCATATTTCTATTCTCTATTTTAGATCTTCACTTGAGGTGTGAATGCACTGCAGTATAAAGCCAATAAAGGAATTTAGTTTTTGAAAGACAAAGAAGGTTACATTTAATGCAATAGATCTGCCTAGTTTGTGAGGTGCTTAGATCTTGGTCCAATGAAGGTCTTTAGCTTGTGCATAATTCAAGTGTGAGAATTTCTGTAGAAGCTTTAGCATAAAACATATTCTTGCAAAGGCAATGGAAATGCAAGCATGTTTTAAATTAAATATATGCTTACAAACTTTTCGAGGTTTGGATCTCAGAGGATTGTTCTAGTGAACAGCAATTATACTTGTCTTAGCCTTTATTCTTGTGCTCCTGTTTTGGATGTGAGAAATAAACAAGCTGTGTATGCAATTTAGAGGATGGCAATTATAGACATCTGATGTGCAGAACTGGATAAGAAAGCAAAGAGTAAAGAATAACATAGTTTGAAGTGAAAATTGCTTGAGCAGTAACGAAATGCAGAGGACGTCCTTTGTTGGATGTTTATTGAGTGTGCTACAAAAACACCAGTGTTGGGAATAAATTATAGTTCAACATATAGAGACAGAGTATGTTACAAAATGAAAAATAAAGCCAGCCTAAGAGTTAATTTTATTCCCGAGCAGGTCAACTTAATTAACTGTGGCAAACATGATTAAAAATGTGCAATCATTTTTCAAAATAAACAATTCCGAAGCATCTAGCTCCAGTTTGTTTCATTTCATGTAATCTCTATAGAAGGGAGCAGACTAGCATTGCAATTGAATCTATGAAACCTACAGCCATATGATGATTGATGTAACAGACCACACTATTAGATCTAAAATTGGGCTGTGGAATACACTTGATGTACTTTAAAATAATATTTTCGTCTGTCTTTGCAGATGAAATAATTAGGTAGACCTTCTTCCCTAACTTACATGATGGACTTAAAAACTAGGCTGAATGATTTTGAGATGTGAGGAGTGTTGTTTCTCAGTTTGTGTCTTTTGGAATTATATTTACATTGCTTTTTTTGAAATTGTTAGGCCTGAAAAAAAAAAAAAAAAGAAAGCTTAAATGTATTCCAGGAACTGGAGCTTAAAAGAGCCCTCTGCCAAACAGGCAAAGCTGGCAGTGAAATCTCCCTTATCACAATCAAACAGCTCATCATTTAACCTGGAAATGAAAGGGAAAGACCATTCTTTCTCCATTCCTGTTTTCCATCCATGAAGAGGCTTGGTTACACCAAGAGACTCAGCTGCCAGACCACCCCTTCAGCAGTGTTCAGTCTTGCTTATCCTTTACCTTTGCCTGCTCTGGTGCCTGCCCATTACTCCCACTCCACCCACAGCCATGGAAAAGCACAATATTTCTGCTGAAATGAATGTTCATGAAATACTTCTCTGCCAGGGGCTGGGTAACAGGCTGAAAATGAACAGTGGGATCTGGGGTCTGCTGACTGTTTTCCCCAGAGTGTGAGAAGGCCAGGTCTACCAGGCCTCTCTGTTGGCTGCTCTGGAACCATCTCCATAGTTCTTTCCAATATCTGGCACTTGTTTGCCATGGGGTGATTTTCTGGCTGGGCTAAGGTGTCTGTACCCCTTTTGGTGCAGCAAATCCAGTGGCACAGGCTCAATCCCAGTTTCAGCCAGCCCCTCCTACTGCAGCTCTTATCAGGGGGCTACTACTGTGGCTAATGAAGTTGATGTTCTCGAGGCACATCGAGAAATCTGGCACCCAGCCCTCGGCTAGAGCTCAGATTCTGCAACAATAGTGTTTACATTGGCAGCCCATTGAACAGAAACTTGCGTCCTCTCCAGCTGACTGGTGTGATTCTAGCAATTAATTCAGCTTTTCCAGTCACAAAAGTTTGTTGATACAGCTTGTGGCTCTTCCTGTTTCCAAACACATCAGTAACTTGGAAAAAAAACTGGCTCAGCAGTCACAGAATCACAGACGTGTTGAGGTTGGAAGAGACCTTTGGAGGTTGTCTAGTCAAGCCCCTAGACCTTCTGCTCAGAGCAGAGTCAATTTACAGCAGGTTTCTCAGGGCTGTGTCCTCTCAGATTTTCAGTATCTCCAAGAATGGAGACTCCAAAACAACTCTGAGCAACCTTTTCCAGTGTTTGATTTCCTTCCCAGCATAAACTTCTCATATTTAAATGAAGTTTGCTCTACTGCACTGCATGTCCATTGCATTACCTCTTGTCTTCTCACTGGGTACCACAGGGAAGAGTTGATCTCTGTTTTCTTATTCCTTCACATCATGGCTTTATGTGCATTGATAGAATTCTCTGACCTTCTCCAGTCCCAGCTCCTTCAGTCTCTCCATATATAACAGATTCCCAGTCCCTTCATCATCATCACGGCCCTTTGTTGGACTCATTCCAGTATGTCCACATCTCTTCTGTACTGGAAAGCCCAGGCCTGGACCCAGCACTGCAGATGTGATCGCCACTGGTGCTGAAGAGAGAAGGATCACTTCCCTTGACCTGCTGGAGGTACTTCCCAAATTCTTCCCTGGAGGCTGCTGGCCCTCTCTGCTGAGTGGTCACCTTGCTGGTTCATGGTCAGCTTGTTGTCTGCCAGGACCCCCAGAGCCTTTCTTGCAAAGCTCTTTTCCAAGATGTTGGCCTCATCCTGTACCGGTACTTGGGTGTTTTAATATCTGAGTGCAGGACAAGGAGCTACTGGAGAGGGTCCAGTGGAGGCCACAAAGATGATCAGGAGTCAGGAGCACCTTTCTTATGGGGAGAGAGGAGGGAGCTGGGCCTGTTTAGTCCAGGGAGGAGAAGAAGAGGGGATCTCATCAATGCCTACAAATATGTCAAAGGTGGATGCCAAGAGGATGGTACCAAATTGTTTTTGGTGATGCCCGGTGACAGGATGAGGAGCAGTGGCCATAAACTAAAACACAAAAATGTTCATCTCACTGTGAGAAAGAACTTCTTTACATTGAGGGTGACAGAGTAGTGGAACAAGCTGCCCAGGAAGACCATGGATTCTCCCTCTCTGGAGACATTCCAAACCCACTTGGATGCATTCCTGTATCACCTGCTCCAGTTGGACCTGCCTCAGCAGAGGGGTTGGACTTTGATGATTTCCAGAGGCCCCATCCAACCTAAACTATTCTTTGGTTCTGTGACTTTGCAATTCTTTGGGTTGACTTTGATGATATTGCTGTTTGCCACTTGGAAGTATTTATAAATAAATGCTTGGGACAGAGCTGGAGGGATGGAGATTGAAGTATCCGAGGTCCCCACAAAACCCACACATCAAGTTTTATTTCATGGCTCTCACATTTGTAAGACCTCATCATCCTGAGCTCTGGAAGATGTCAGTACTCTGAAAAGAGGACAAAACCAATCCATACAAAGATTACCTTTGTAATCTCTATCAAAACAAGAAACTGCAGTTATTTAATTCTGTGTTGTAATTTGAGTCCTAAAATGTTGTATTTGCAGCATTTATGTTTAAATGATGGCAACGCTGCCCCAAAATAAACATGTGTAAATGGAATCCTCTTAGTTATGAACGAACCACTTATTTTCTGTATATTTATGTGACTGAAATTTATAGTTTCCTTTGTATACTGTTTTTTTCTGTTTTATTGGTCTTTCCAACAACAAGACCTCACTGTCTCTGCCTTCAGCTTACCAATGGTGAGATGTAGAGTGTCCATCTGGTTTCTTGAGTACAGAGGATACAGCAAAATGCTGGTTGTGAAATGTCACTGACTGGAATTGCCAAATGTCCTGAGTATGCCCTATTTGTTCTTTGCCTTTATCATGTTGCATGCTATTTTGGGGTAGAAGGACCTAAAGCCTAATAGAACTGTCTGACAATTCCTGTTTTTTAGCTTTGCTTTTGCCATTCACATGGGACAGTCATTGATTCATGACATGGATTTATACCCATCTGTGAAATTTGTTACTTTGTTCTTTACCTTGAATCCAGACTTTCCTGTCTATATTGGATGGCTCAGACAATGCACTAAGGAGATTGAGAGCACAATCCTGGTTTTATGGAAAGTCAGAAAGGTGATGCTTTTGTGCTGCCTGTATTTCCAAGCATTTGGAGATCGGGAAAATCCAGGCCTGTTCTTTCATCCATTTCAAGCACATTCAGAATCCTCTCCCTACCTTCCTTTACCCAAACTCACTGAGTAATTTTTAACATTAACATAGTTTATTAATTTTAACTCTCTGGTTTGAAATGTTTGTTTTCTTTCAGGTTTTATACTGCAAATTTCTAAATAGTACCAAAAGTTAGACTTTTCAAAAAGGTGTGGGACTGAAAAAACATTATAAAGGGCATGCAGCAGAGAAAGGAAGTAGAAATGTTGCTGAAATTAAATTATGATATTTACAATTAATCTGCACACTCCTAACTTAACTGTTGGAAAAGGTCAGGCTAGAGGGTCTTCATGGCATGGTCCTATGAATCTCTTTGGGTTCATGAAATCAAAGCAGCACATTTTAATCCCTCAGCTTGCATGGCAGGACAGAGCCCAGTGCCTTGCCTGGGGCTGCCTTGCTCTCTGCATTCCCTGCAAGTGCAGTTCCCCATGCCTTCCCTTCAGAAGGCTTCAGTTTGGAGGGTGGAAGAGTGGCCTTGAGTTTAAGATAATGGACTGAGATGCATCCAGGATAAATTAGTAAAAAAAATGTTTTCTTTAAACAAGTGTGATTTCTTTTGATCTTCTTTAAATCTGCCAAACTTCAGCTTTCCCCCTGAAAATCAGGTGCTGTCTGACTAAGTTGGTTAGATACCAGGTAGCAGGAGGGAAAACATAATTATTTCTTAAAAATACCCAAATCCTGCTTCATGGACAGAGCTCATCTCTTATAAGTAGGTCAGAGTCATTTCAGAAAGCGTAGCCACAGTCACACAGTGTTTAATAGGCCCTTTTAATGTTTCACACTTCCCCTCCCTTTTAAAACTTCCATTTCTGAGTCGGATGAGTCACTACAATATGTTTTTTTTTTTTCCTTTTTCAGTTCACACATTGTCCCTGCATCTTGGCAGCAGTGCTGGGAAACCTCGCTGGTGAATCCAGGTCCCCCGGTCTCCGAAGGAAGCACCCCTGGACGGGTCCCTGGGATTAGGCAGGAAGCGGAGGTTTTAATGAAGCAGACTCCATTCTTCCAAGGGGTGAAGGGAGGTAAGGGAAGCTCCTGTTGCTTATGTGATTATTGCTAATTACTGTAATAGAACATCCTCATGACGGGAATATTTGGTGCCTGAGGTAAAGCTTGTTTGCTTCCATTCCCTTTTTTCAGCTGTCTCGTAGTGCCCTCTCGAGGCAGGAGAGCAGCCCCTTTTATTTCCCTTTTTTACAGCTGAAGCTGCAGCACGAACTGGAAACACAGATGCTGGTAAAGAAGCTGAGGAATTGCTGTTTGCTGTGAAAAAAACAAATTAAAGGTGTTATAAATCCATGCAAAATCACTGTAGTTTTTTATTCCCATTTCTAAAAGCACACTAGTCTCTTTGTTTTCACCTTTTCCATCAGATCCAGCACTTGAAAGGGCACAAAAAGCACAGGGGATGCTTCTTTGTAGTGCCCTGAGGTCACAAAGGTGCATTTCCCTGGAGCATGAACCAGCAGATCATACACAGTTAAAGGCTATTTCCATGAAGGAAGGGAATGCATTTCCCACAACGTGCTCTTGATGCCCTTGAGGCAAAGCACAAAATGCATCAGGAAATGCTGATGTGTTTGGATATTAAAGTGGATTAGGAAACTTGACGTATGAGGAAGGCTGACCTTAGGGCTCAAGTCAAACAGAGGGAATTGTGCTTGTGAGGGAGGTCTGTGAGTGAGGTGTGGTCTCTCTCCAGGCTGGAGGAAGCCAAATGCCTTGGATGTCATCACCACCTCACTGAGAAAGACTACAAATTGTTAGTTTCTCTTCAAATGTGACTATTAGATATGTGGTCTTGAAATATCTCTTTCCAGGTGACAGCAGATTGTCCTTCCAAGAAAGCTTCCTCTTAAATTCATCAAGGAGCAAGGACTGGCAACACACTGGGTCTTGAAAAGGCAGTGAATTAATAGGTTTTGGTTTGGGGTAGAGTTGATGCTGAGTGTTTGGGGCAAGGACATGCAGTTTGAAAGATGAGCACACTATGGTGCTGATTTATTAAAAATACTCTTTTTCTAAACATCTCTGCTACTCATAGATAACTTTTGATGGGGATAAATGTAAACAGATGCTGAACAACATGCTGGATCTGAAGGCATAAATACTTTCCACAGAGCTGCAAATTGAAGACTCAAGGCTGTGGTTTTGTTGAAAAGGGACTTTTGGGCCCAACAAGGGGTAAGATGTTAATAAAACCTTTGTTCACTGTTACAATAGGAAACAGCTAAATGTGGTTTGGGGTTTCTGCCAATTTAACCCTGACTTATTCCCATTGCCACAAATGCCACTAAGAAACCTCTTAACATCTTATTAAAGAACGAAGAACAATTAAAACTCTTTATTTTAAATATTGGAGTTAAATCAAAAGCTTTTATTTTTAAAACATTGTTTATTTCCTTTCCCATTTGCTAGACTAGGGGTTTTGAAGAAAATTCACATTTTATGTGGCATTTACTTTCTTTTTGTGGGGAAAGAAAACCTTAGTTTAAATGGTCTAAAGCTGGCACTGTCTTTAATATTAATGGAGTTTTATTTTCTCTAAGGTGAAAGTTCAGGTGTTCTGAATCCCCACAAACACAGGCTAACCTGTCTTGTTTTATTATTTCTTTCTGTTTGGTCTGTTGGGCTCTGTCCATCTGTGGTTTCTCCCCCTGTTGTTGTCAGCAGGAACTGTGAGCAGCATATTCAGACCGAGGACTGGACAGAATTGCGGTGGCAATCGAAATTGTAGCAACAAAAAGCCATGGACAAGTAAGACAACATTAAATAATTATTTCCCATTTTTATTTCTCCAACAAGAAGAGCAAAAGGGAGCTGGCTTCTGTCTGCAGTCTTGCCTTTTGCTGTGCTGTTAGGTGTGTGAGGTGGTAGGAGGTGTTGGTTTAGGGGCATTTCCACATGACATTGTTGTATTATCTTGAGAACAAGGAAGAAATGAAGGAGCAAAGTGTCAGGTGTGCCTGGGTGCTCTGGTCAGGCCAGGATGTCTGGAGCATCAGGGTCACACAGGTCCCATGGTGTTTAAAATCAGGCTGGCAGAATGTGTTGGGGTGACAATAACATTTCCTCCTGCCCTCATACTCTCTGCTCTACTCTGTGCCACCCCCTCATCTAAGGAAAGGTGGCATCTTTGTTCTGGTAGAATTAACTAATCAAAATATGCTGTTGGTGATTTCAATTATGAATGCTCCCTCCCATTCTTAAAATGTTTTCACTTGTTTTCTTGGCAGGATCTTGAGGATCTCTCTTGAGAGCTCCTTTCACATAGATATGCACAGAATGAATAGTTTATCTCCACCTCCTGCTGACTTTCATGAATAATTTGATGTAAAAAGCTAAGTTGGACTTCTGCTGTGTCGGATAACTTGGGAGTACCAGCTTCAAATATTCTAGCCACAGACAGAAACAGATTTTCTAGTTTTAGAGGACACCTCTCTGGTTTCCACTTATTTCAAATACCTAACCTTTCCCTCCTTCCAAGTAAAACTAGGTTCCTTTGGGCTTCCCAAAAAATGAGCAAGGCTTTGGAGGCTTCTAGCTGATATAACATCCCTTGTAAGTGAAAGCTCTTTATGTAGACAAGGAAGATTTAGTGGGACATATGACCATGATTTTTACAGTTTCTTGTTTGCCTCCCCAGGTATATGCCAGAAAAATCCTGTGGTCACTCCTGAAGCTGACCAGATCATTTTATGGACTTCTTTTTGCTGTCCACTCTCACTGAAGGCAAACACAATTGCTTATCTGAGTAATGTCACATGTGTGCCTAAATGATTGCAAAAGATTGAAAGGAGCTGGGAGTAGAAATAATAGCACTACTTCAACTCTCACAGAGCTGTGCCAACAAAATAATGAAGCTATGTGAATAAAGAACCAACATAATAATCAAGCTCTAACCATTTTTGGAAAATTAGCACTTCTTCCATAACAGTCACGGCTGCTAGGAA
The DNA here is from genome assembly GCF_030490865.1 of Poecile atricapillus. Taxonomy (NCBI): domain Eukaryota; kingdom Metazoa; phylum Chordata; class Aves; order Passeriformes; family Paridae; genus Poecile; species Poecile atricapillus. The sequence goes on from NC_081249.1 coordinate 176,203,524, forward strand.
AATGGTACAAAATATTAACTGTCAGGTTAAGCACACCTTAATCAACATGTGCCAAGCCTCACTGATGTGTCCTCAAACCTGTTACTTAAGTACTTGTTAAGGCCCATTAAATAAACCAAATTTTAAAGCCTAATAGCATAAACCACATAAATAACATAAAAGAGCCATAATGGTTGAATGGGTGGGTGTTTAGCCCTTCTTGATTTAAAACAGTGAAGTGAAAAATGTTGGAGCCCTTGAAGGTGATTTCGAAGACGAGGAAGTGACTGTGCTACACAAACAGCAATCAGAGACAATTAAGAGAGCTGGGACAAGTGCCTCATTCTCCCTGCAGACTGCATGGGAAATTGCACTTTACATTTCAGTCTCATTGCATTTTCAAATAAGGCCCCCAGCTATGTCATTTTTCAAGTCCAACTCAAATCAAAAGATATTGCTTAAAATCTTCCTATTACTCCAGAAGTAAAAGGAATGATTGCCTATGCTGATGAGCCTGGAAGATTGTCTTGGAAAGAATTTGACAGTTTTGTCTCTTGGTCCCATTATAATGTTATTACTGCCCTGAAGAAGGCTGACAGAGACTGAATGCCAGGGTGAGTACAAGGGTAGTTGAGGATGGCTCTGTGCTGCTGCAGATTTTGTGTTGTTTCTCTGCAGAAACAGTAGAGAAAATGCTCTATGCTGTGCATGTGTTTTCTCTTTAAGCTTAGTCTGATGAAGAATCTCAGTGAGACCCTATGTTAACAATACAACAGAACACAAAAACAAGCTCAAAAAACCCCCTCATAAAAATGGAATGAATTAAAATAGGGAAATTTGAAAATAGTTATCCATGTCTAATTATAACCCTGTCCCTATATAGAAAGTACAACCCACCATCAGTACTTTTTGAAGAACTTTCTGTTGAGCATGTGAAGTGTTCCAGTACATGATTCAGAAATTTCCTGGAGTGTTGAAGTGATTCCACTTTCACAGCCCTCTCCCCACAGATGGGAGTACAGTGAGCTTGCAGAGCTGCTGCAGATGTTTAGGTTTGCCACAATAAGTGATGGTGCTTGGGAATGAGCCCTGCCCTTGTCCCTGGCTCCTCAGAGGGAGCGAGTGCTGGCCCAGCCGCTGCTGCTGCTCCAGCACAGCTTGGAGTGCAGAGGGCAGCAGGAGGACCTTGCATCTGTCTGACTGCCTGTGTGGTGCCCAACAAAGCTTCCCTTAACCAGCCCTGATGCCTCTGCTCGCTGTCATGGAAGCTGGGAAATGGAGGAGCTGTGGTGCATCATAGAAGTGATGCAAGCTTTGCCTTAGAGCAATTTTCCCACGGAAGTATCTGTGTCGATCTCACCTTACTGTTTCCTTTGCACAGGGCACTTTTTTATTTTAAAGATTTTAATTTAAGCTCCAAATAAGGCTCTCCCCTTCCTCTGTTTCCCTCTGGCGACAAAGGGACAAAGGCAGAAACTGGGTTGAGATAATTTACTGACAACCAACAGCAATGGAATGAGAAACAAACAGTAACAGCAACAATATTTAAAAAAACAGTGTACAAGAGAGTGATTTACACACAAAGGGTGCTCCATTACCTCCGTGCAATTCCATGTAGCCACTGAGACAAAGACAAAATAGCAGATATTTCCAAAGCCTGGAGTTGCTCCAGCACAGGGAGCTTTTTTCCGCCCTGTGTGGTGCAGACACGCCTGGCATCACAGACATCACAGTAACCCATCAGTCCTATTGCAGGAACACTGAACTGTCAAAGCTGTCAGATCTGTGCATGAAAACACACCCCCATGTGGTGGGGTGAACCAGATGAACACTGAGCATTGCAACAAAGTTACCAAAGTGTTTGACTTAATTGTTGTATTCAGCAGAACTCTTTGCTCTTTCACCCAGGGCTGAGCCAGCAGATTGAAGTCTTTGCTTTTGCTGGTTGGAGAAACAATTCAGTTTGACTTGGAGCTCCAGGCTGTGCCCCTTTCTCATCACCTGTGAGAAAAACTAGGACAGCTCTAAATGGAAATGTTCATTTATAATGCTAATTAATAGAAAGTCTAAGATCCCACCACTCAGATACAAACAGCTCTACATAAATGAGGTCATCATTGAAAACAAGAATGTAAATAGTTATTTCCAAATTAAAGATTCAAACTTTCATGTTTCACTCTATAAAAATTGTCTGAGAGGTAAATTACGTTTACAGTGGTAATCTGGCTCTTGCTGTCCTCAATCCAGGACATAAACTACTCATATCTCAGAAAAAAAATAAAGCAATGCTTTGTTGCCTAGTGATGGTTGTAGAGCAAATATGCACACTGAAATGAAGAGGAATTTGTGAAGGAAATAGCCTGCTTCTGAACCAGGGATTTTAGAAGTAATTATTAATTGTGATGACCCTGAGAGGAAGCCTTGTGCAGGGTGGGGTCAGAAAGCATCTCCAGCAAAATCACGCACATATGGAACTATGTAAAAGGAAGAAAAATACTGCAAACCCACATTCTCTGCACTCAGAACTTTATCCCAGACCCCAGAACTGCAATGGATAATGTCTCTGGCAGAAATTAATTTGTTTTGGTGGGAGTTCCTTGGAGCACAGTACTACACAAATGACATTTGCAAATTTGGGTCCTAACCTGCTTGTTTTAAACCAGGTTTAGCAAAATTATGTTTAGGGCAAGTCTTGTCACAATAAGACCAAGGGGAGTTTTGTGATTGAGTTTTCAAACTATACAACAATTACCTTTGTTGCACATTCATGTACCTCAACTATGTAACTCCTAAATGGAAGAAACACATTTATGTAGATAAAAATGATGTATATTAAAATTCAGTATTTATTGTTTTATGTTCACTAGTACCTCAATGGCTCTGAATCACCATCCCTCTGTCATTCTCTGAAACAGCCGAAAGGCCAACGGGAGTGAGATACCAAACCTGAGATCACAGTCTAGCAAGGAAGGCAATGCTGTCACTGCAGAGGGACTTGGAGCAGAAGAAGTGACACTTGCAGTTACTGAGGCTGTCAGTCCAAATCCGTGTTGCTTTGGTACCCTGGATAAAGATCGGGCCAACTTAAGAGCTGGCGACACGCCACGCAGACAGATGGACACAGAGACCGTGCCAGAGCATCATCAAGTGGGGGTTCTGGAGACAGCATTCCTAGCTGGGAGGCTCCAAACAGCTGGCCAGCCTGAATTTTTAAAAAACAATTCATGTTTTAGGAAATGCTGCAGTTTGTTTGGTTCTGGATGATGTTACACAGTGAACAAGCTTGAGATAGGGAGAGGTATTGTTATTTGATGTTGGTAAATATGGCCTGAACTGCACAAAGAGAAGGAAGTGGAAAAGGGCATTCCCTCTGAGACCTGGGGAAAGTGAGAATAAGAAATGAGAATAGAATTTCCCTGTGCTTTTCTGTGACAGGACAAAACAGATCCCACACACTTCCAGGCAGAGCAGTGGATGGAGTGCACAAATGCAAAGCTGCACATTGGAAACAGGGAGGAGAAATCTCACCCTCAGTTCAGAGGCTGGAATTCATCATAAACTCACACTTCAGCCTTCCTCTCCCAAGAGGATCCGTGTTAGGGTAGAAGCCCAGTGGGACACCTCCTTTCCTTGGACAAGGGTAGACACAGGATAACTGAAATTTTTATTACAAACTGAAACCCAAAGCTGAAAATTGGATACCAGTGCATTTCTTTTTTTAAATAAAATAGTTTAGAGGACTTCATCTGTATATCTGGTTTTAAGAAGCTTATGTCCTTGGACAACAAACTTTAAACAGTTAAATAATTAAAGTGTAACTAAAATTTATGCTGCTCTATTGAAATTTGAATGCATGGTCCTCACATGCATCAGCATCCCTTTGTCTTAGAATATTTTAACCCTTCTGTTTGAAAAAGGGGAAGAGTTTTCCCAGACAGATCATTTACCTGGACTGCACCATATTATGTTTTTGAATAACTAATCCAAACTGCAGGTCAAACACCTCTTCTACTCCATTTTCTGTAGCTGAGTCCTTATTTACTTCAAATTCCTGGGTTGCCTCATGTTTCTTTGCCAGCATGATGCATATTGGGCAATCAGGTCATTCCAGGTTGCTCTTGTTTGTGCTACTCTTGTGAAGTCAGTTTATGTTTAATCCTGGGAATAACAGACATAAAAGGCCAACAAGAAAAAGAAAAAGAGAAAGGAAAAGGAAAAGGAAAAGAAAAAGGAAAAGGAAAAGAAAAAGGAAAAGGAAAAGAAAAAGGAAAAGGAAAAGAAAAAGGAAAAGAAAAAGAAAAAGAAAAAGAAAAAGAAAAAGAAAAAGAAAAAGAAAAAGAAAAAGAAAAAGAAAAAGAAAAAGAAAAAGAAAAAGAAAAAGAAAAAGAAAAAGAAAAAGAAAAAGAAAAAGAAAAAGAAAAAGAAAAAGAAAAAGTTGATGCATCCAGTGCAGTCAATATCATGTGCAGTCAGAGAGTTAAAAGAGGACAGAATGAGAGAAGAGATTGATGAAGGGCAAAAGCTTTTAGCTTTTGGAATTGCTTTAGGTTTGATAAATTAGAAACCTATCTTATGAGGTAAGATCACTGATTTACTGCTGTGTTCCTCTTTTTGGGACAGCCCTTCTAGTGCCATTTCAGGACATTCCTCCATATTCCCTGATCACTGCAGTCCCCCAGAAAGGTAACACACGCAGAGGCTGGGCAGTGGTCATGTTGTATTCAGGGTGTTTGGATGACCAGAGGCCCAAGACCACAGCTATCAGCAGAGACTTTATCTAATTGTTGCCCTTATCTTGGCTGCAAAGATCAAGCACAGACCATTGTGCACCACCAGCAGAGAGGACAAAGCTACCACCATGACCCCAGCTCTAAGTCGGTGTTACAAAGGAGTGAATCAGGATTTAAGTCCACCTCCGTTTTTTTGAGGTCACTGATTCTCTTTAAAGAAACAAAACAACATGCAGACTTGTGTGCACACAAACACACACTTAATAATTAAAAGAATTAACACAGGAATTAGTTTGTGTTGCAAACCAAGAGACTGTTGTTAAGTGGACATTTGCCATATGCTCTCCAACACTAGACACAAAGAAGAACCATTTTACCACTTAAACCTCTGTTTTGCTGTAGAATTGGAATGGCCAATGATGTTGACTGGCTTGTTTAAAGACCATTAATGTTTATTGTGGAGTCTGTATATCACGGATATCAAGGTTACTTAGAAGAAGTTTTGAGAAACTCTTTCTCCCAGGCTGCTGAGCTTTTATTTTGAGGAGAAAGTAACACAAATAATAAAAGACAGAGCTGCCAGTGGGCTTAGTGTAAAGAAGACGCTTGGAGGTTTATATTTCTTTCCTTTTTTTTCTTTTTTTTAAACAGTCCAATTATGTACCACATAGCAGCAACTGGGCTAACACCAGCCATATGATGGAATAGCTTGTAATCCGGTTGTGGGTCTAACTCCATGAGACAGACTCCAAGTAGATGAGTTTTAAATCTCCTTAGAATTAAGAAGGGTTTGGCAACCAAATTAATTGTTTTGGAAAAATCCTGCTTTATGGATCATGAAGAGGATAAAAAGGGAAAAAACATGTCATCTGTAGTGGTTAGTCAGATGTTCTTTTGGAGTTACAACGATTTCCTCTCTAATTCCTCTTCTTGTTGACATTCCCGTTAAAAGAATAATGAGCACGATGTTCGTTGCCTTAGCGCTGCTCATCCCTGTGTACATTACGAAATCTTTGCATTAAGCCACCCAAATGGATTGAATCATACCGTGAGGCAGACACTGAAAAAACAACTGCACTCAGCTGTGGGCACGCATAGGAGCCACGTATAAACTGATACAAGCGGCGATAATCGCCGCGACCCCGTACAGGAGTTTGTTTGAAAGCAGTGCCGGGGCCCAGGCAGCCAGGAGAGTGCCTCACTCTGCTTTAGCAGGGCTGAATTATTTTAAGTCTTTGGGTTGTTAATATTGATGCAGTTACCCTTTTACCAGGGAGGTTGTGATGCTTTGGAAAAATGTGTTCTATGCATTATTAACGCCATGTTTAAATAATGAGAGACAATTAAACGATCGCTGGGTGATATTTTCCCAGGTGTATTCCTGTTTTATATATTTTGTAGATCTATCCTGTATTCTTACAGAGGCTGCATTACTTAATTACCCCGTGCTTTTACAGTATTTTGGTAAAAGTAGGTGTGCAAATAAAGGTGTTATTATTTCACAGGTGACATAAAAGCAGCTTCATTAAGGAGCTTGGTACTAATAGTCCTTTAATTCAGAAAGCAAAGAGATGATTCTTCACATGGTACATTAAACAGTGAAATATGCCAATTTTGCCTTGATTTCTCTGCTGCTAAACTACACACATTAGTTTGCTTCAGCTTTAAGCCCTTCCATTCTCATATTCTCTAGCCCTGGTTACAGAATTGCAGCTTGCTTTTCACCTATCTCCTAACAGTTTAACATGGATGTCTGGGTCCAGCCCATTGTTCCAATTGTATATAGTTTAAAAAGCTCTGCAGTATTTTACTCTTTTCATTATATCTTGGCTTCCCTGAGCGCTCTGCTCGCTGCATTTTGCTTGTACTGGCTGTGTTTTCTAAACCCATTTATGGCTCTTTTTTTCTGTACACACTTGTTCATTGGGGAGCTTAAATTGACTTCTCTCCATTCTGTTTCCTTAACTAAAAACGCACCATTAAGGTTGATTGAAGTCTTTTGAAAACACTTCATAAAAAATGAAAGGCCACAAGAAATTAGGCTACCAGTGTTTGCAAATACCTGTTTTCAGCCAAATTGGTGGGAAGGAATAAGAACTGAAATTTAAAAATGCTACTGATATGTATTTGGTTGCTGGTTATTTTTATAAGAATTAAAAGAGTGTCTGTAAAACATTTTGACAAATAGAATACCAAGACTTTAACAAAATGTGCCAGACAGTAGCTGGTTGTTGCAGAAAGCCTTTTCCCCCAAAAAAACATCAAGCACAGCTCTGAGAAGAGAAAAAGTCAGAATGAGCAGAAGTACCTAGATCAGTCATTTTTATGATTTTCCCTTATAAAAAATATTTTTTACTCTCAAGTATGTCTCTTCAGAGAGTACTGAAAACTCTTTAAAAATAACATTTGAACCATGGAATAACAAATTTATCAAGAATAGGAGTTATTAATAAATTTCTTTGCAAATGAAGAAAAAAGTTTAATTAAAGCAGTGTAACTTTGAGTGCCTTTCAGAAAATAACATCTGTGCAGAAGTTGAGGAAATTAAGTATATTTTACAGTATGTACACGTATCCTTAATGAACAAAGCAGCCTCATTTCACAAATCTCTCACTAGGAATCAGGGAAGTCATTCTGAGCAGTGTGCTGAATTGTCAAGGAAACTTTTATGGACATATGGAAATGCATCTGCTTTAAAAAGAGAAATATCAAGAGGGATTTGCACAAAGTTAAAAGCAAAGCAAGTGCTTTAGAATCAAAAGTGATTACATTGAAAATGGCAGCTTGCTTGTCAGAGCAGCTGAGGCGGCTCCTCACCAAACAAAATACTAATCGTTCCAGCTGTTTCCAGGCTCTCCTAATGCTGCTGCTTATCATTAAAAAATATGTACTTTATAGAAATGTGGAAAGCTCTAAAAGAAACATAATTTGATTTTGGTTTATTTTTAGATATTTTTTCAGACAGCTGCCAAACATATTTTATTTACAAGATGTATTGCTTCTATGGCTTTTTCTCTTTTTCAGAAATATAGATATTCATTCTGACAGTCATCTCACTAAGTGAAGACATCTAAAATGCAGAAGAATTTCAGTGTAAGGCTTATGTTGCAGAATGGGAGCAAAAAATCTGCATAGGGTGAATTTTACAGTTCTAATGGACTTTTTTTTTAAAAAAATCATCTTAATATGGAAAAAACCCACACCTTTTGAGCCTCAAAAATCAAACTCAGGCTTGAATTCAGGATCAAACAAAGTTGTAAATGACAGCTGTTCCCAGACTTTGCCTTTAATAATATGATGAATTTAAGACTGTTGTTCCTTTTTATTTTATAAAGGCAATGGAATCAGCTTGCCAGGCCTCGGCTAGGGCTGTGTTTGGAGGTGTATGTGAGCAGAAACTGCAGACTGTATCCCATGCTTTATGAATTCTCCCCTTAATGGAGGAAGAGAGCAGTGAGATCAACAAGCAAAGTAGCTGAGTACAAGGAGGTCATGCAGCAGCGCTGAGTTCTGCTGCAGAGCTACAAGGAAACCCTGTCAGCTTCCATCCCATTAAACGAGCCAGGAGCTATGTGTTGGACTCGCTGGGATTACCAGCAAACCCCTCCCAAGCTGTCTGCTGGCTCTTGCTCACATCCTCTATCAATTATTCATTTCCTTTTATGCAAATACTGCTCCATGGCAGCGATAGAGGTTCATAATGGGGAGAAGAGTAACATCCATTTAGGAGAATTAAATGGTAGATGAAAAGTGTGACGCTTTGCGGGCAGAAGCTATTGAAATGGTGCAGTACCAGCACTCTTTAAATGCATGCACAGACAGGGAGAGTCAAAGTTTTGTTTGCTTTTTTCTTTGACAATCAGCTCTATACAAGATTAAACAAGGTGGGAATAGACACAGACTGCAGCATTCCTGGTTCTGCCCAGGGGACAGAGAAGCAAGGCCTCTGTAGCAGATCTGTCTGTGTTGTGCAGGCTCTGAGCTCTCAGTTTGTGCCTTACAGGGGATCTGTGCAGCCAGTCTGGATGCCAATGTGTCTGCCTGTGCTAAAGACAGGCTTCACTGCTCCTTTGAGTCAGGAGTCACAGAGACCAAGGGCCATTTCTGCATTATATTATCAGGCAGAACATTGGTTTCAGTGCATATATTGGACCAAAACTCTGCTGTAGCCTCACTATGTTTCATAGGGCTCAACTCAGTCCTGCTTCCTTCTGAGATTCTTCCCACAGAAGAGATTGGTGAGTAAATGCAGACAATCCTGGGTACATCCAGCCAAATAACTGATTATGCCTCTATCTTCAAGTCCTTTTCTGGGATTTTTCTTGTAGGTTTATCCTTTGTCTTGTCAGTCAGCTCATGGTGGTTTTCCTGCTGAAGTGTCTGTGGGCTGTTTGGCCATTTATGTGTGCGCTGTCAAGTTTGGAAGCAGTGATACCCCACTAATGCCTCCACACTGCAAAGGCTGTGGTGGAGCTGCCTGTCCTGAACACAAACAAATCTGTGGTGGTGAGAGCACATCCGTCATCCTGTGTGCTCCAACATCAATTACAGAGTCTAAACATAATGTTGTATTTTATACCAGAAGACCAGTGTTGTTAAGGCAGAAACTCAGAATTAGGACCACCTTCCAAGGGCTTCTGTCTGTGTCCTGTTGCAGCCCCTTTGCAGCTACTCTTTGTGTGCAGGGAATGTGAATCAAAGGCAAACAAAATGTTATTAAAACACAGAGTCGTAGAACCATTTGGGCTGAAAAGACCTTTAAAACCATCGAGTCCAGCCATTAACCCAGCTCTGTCAAGCCCACCATGTCCCTTCTTTCAGTCTTTCAACTTCCTTTGGGAGACAGCAGCCCAAGTTAAGTTAGCCCATGTGTTAAGTTCTCACATCTCCTGTATTCCCTGAAATGCACATACAAGATCCAGTGCTGTAACTGTGTCTTCTAGACATAAAGACATCTCTTTTAAAAGCTTTGTAATTCAAATGCCCTGCATATTTATGGTGCTTCAGCATTTAACTATCTTTAATGACACTGTTTTTCAAAAAGGAAATCTTTTGCTCAACCAAGAGAGCCAGAAAGTGTGTTTTAATGGAGTGCAGTTGGCCTCCAAAAGTGAAATAGGCTTCCATTATAAAATTCTGCACTTAAAGGAGCCCTGGCCATAGGCAGAGATGGAAAATTGGAAGAGTGTTATGCACAATGGATAAGTTCAAGAGAATTAAAGCATAGAAAAATTCAGAGAATCAAAAAGAAGCCAAGCTACAGGGGGTACAGGTATATTTCTGATTTTGTATTTACCATATTGTGCTTTTGCAGCCCAAGGAGATGGAAGCTCTTCCCCTGCAGCAGGCAGTGCTCTCCCTCTCAGGAGGAGGCAGCAGGCCATTGAAACTCCAAGATCTTGGGAAACTTTGGCTGCTTTAGGATAATTCTACTCAGGACGATACAAGGCTCTTTCTGTAGGGTTCAGAATTACAGAGAGAGCAGCAATCTCTGCAGAGAACTGAGCTCTTTCCTCTCCCCTTATCCCACTTAAGGCCAATTGTTAAGTCTTGCCTTAAAATCCAGTTTTACCTCTATGGGGCTGGAGCTGCCCTTGTACACAAATCAGTAACACAAAGCCACAGGCACCAAATGCTGTATGAGCAGCTCTACTCTTCTTTTTTCCTCCACATGGTATTTTCACATGCAGTTCACTCATAAGGGAGTGTCTTCTGTTGTTCTGTGTTTTTCCTCTGCTTGTTTCAGCTGCATTTGTGTACCTCACTCCTTCAGGCTCCCTTTAGAGCTACAAACTCTGTTCCCACCCTTCTGGCTCAGAGCAACGCCTGAAAGCTGCTGCCAGCTAAGCACTGACCAGCGAGATTCAAGTTTTCTGTACCCAAACCAACCCAAAATTCAAAGAATGGGACCTAAATCTTCGATTAGTCCTGGTACAAATCTGCCAGAAGCCGGCTGAAGTGGGTCAGCTGTTGTTTCCCAGTGCCCTCCTGTTGCCACTGAAGATGAACAGATCACACGGACACAGGTCAAGGTGTGGTGAAAAGAAGAGAAAGTTTATTTTTCCTCCCAGGATTTATAGGCTCCTGACCACAGCCAGGGATTGGATGGTCAGGATAACACTTTCTCACAGCACTGGCCATGAGAGATGCCCATCACAAGACGTGTAACAGAAAGAATGTACACATATCTGTGTTTATAGTTACTGTCCTGGGAAAGTCCTTAGAAAACCATGTCAGCAAGCTCAGAAGCTGAGTTTTCAGGGCCACATCCTCCAAACATGTGCTGGTGTCCCTGGTGTGGAAATTCAGCAGTACAACAAAGACACCTCGTGGCTGCCCTGCAAACCACACACACACAAAGAATTCAGCCAGGAGCATCAGCTCTGCTGGCAATCTTCACTCTTATTCCCTGACAGCTACTTAAAAAGTGTAATTAATTCCAACCCCTCTTTCAAATCACCTCGGAGAAACAAGAAATGATACTAATAAATTGAGTACGTTATGTTAATTGTGAAGAATAAATAATGCACTCAATAGAAATGTGATGTTGGCTTCTGAATTAAGCTTAGGAACTTAAATTATTAGATTAAAAAAAAAAACCTCAAAAATTCTATTCAATAATTTAATTTGATCTGATATGCAAAGTGAATGCTGTAAAAGATTTATGAAGTCTAGAAGTAAGCTTTTACAGTTCTTCAAAGTCTTCTAAGAACTTTAATTTCATAGTAACATGGTAAATTTTCCTTTTAAACTACTACCACATTTGCTTTTAAACTACTTACAATTTTATTAGAAATCAGCAGGTATGTGTTTACAGTTTTGTATACCAATATGTATTTTAAACCCCTATATAATATTACATGCTGTACCCCAAACACCATATTTTAAAATATATAATATGAAAAGTGAAATGTATTTTTAAAAAATAGATGGAATAATAAAGTCCATAATCACATTCAGCTGTAGTTTCATTGTTATCCTTGGAGTCACACACACATATATGTGAGAAAGGCTCTACAGACACAATAAGCCCATTTATTTTAACAAGGTGGCAATTTTTTTTTTTGATTAAACTATTTCTGAACAGCAAAAAAAAGTCTTACACAATGAATGTACCAGCATAAAGCCTTGAGCTGATGTGTACTGATGTTGTATTTTCTTCCTCACCTTTGCATGAAAGTTTATTGTATCATAACCAGGTCAGTAAAAAAGAAGAGTAATTAAGTCAGATCACAAAGCTATTGGAAAACCCACAATGTAGTAAAATGGGAGAGATCAGATTCTCCCCTCCAATTTTTTCCTGGTGCAAATCTGAAGAAATCATATTAAATCAGACTTATTGTAAAGTAAATTCTTAGATTTTATTGCTGATTTCTACCAGAGTGACTGAAAACAGAACAAACCAAAGGCATCTCTGCCTCCCACAGGTATTCTGCATATGTGCAAATGGTTGCTTCACTGAATTAAATAATTTCTTTGCATAATTGATATTTCATATTCATTATACATTCACGATCACTGTATTAAAATGAAAGTACAAATGCCCAAACTCTCCCTTTGGTGACACCACTTAAGTCTGTGGAGCAATGCTCAGAATAATTTTATTTTTTCCCCAGAATTTCTCTCATTCTTTGTGTTCTTTTGACCCTTAGGTTTGATTTAGGTGGGGAGGCTAGAAACAGCTGCACATTACACCACAGAGACTTTGTTTTTTTTAAAATATCTATTAATTTAGAGAAGTAATAATTCTAATAATTTATTGTTATATGTAATTATTTAATGGATTAGTAACATCACATTCAGTCCTATCATGTACCCTCATGACAATAACTTTTTTATGTTCCCTTCATGGATGAAAGCAGGAATTTGTTAATTAACTTGGAGTTCTACTAATACAATGTGCTAATACAGACAAGTCAGGGTTTCACCATTTACTTCAGTACATCCTTCTACAAGCATCTTTAGAACTTTATTTGTTTTAGAAAGAAGAGATTATTTACAAACAAGATGAAATACTGAATTTGCTTCCCTGAAACAGGTGATTCAGGAATAAAGAGCAGAGGAATGCCATTAGTGGTTCCTGAGCATCCTGTTGCATCTTTTAGCTCCAACTTGTTGATTTTTCTGGTTAATAAGGAATCTTTTAGCCCTGTTCCAGTTGTGATGCCATGAAAGCAGCAGTGTCCTAGGGCACATGTGTCCCAGAAAGGGACCTGAAGGAACCCCTCAGATTATCTCATTAAAATTATCTCATTATCCCTCTCATCTACAGGCAGCTGGTGGATGGAGTGACTCACTCCAAACCTACTGCCTGAAGCCATCAAAGGATAAAATCCCAAGTCTTAAAACACAGGTGTTTCCATTCGAGTCCAAATTATCCTCTTAAAAATCCTCTCTTATTTTTTTTTTATTTTTTTTAAATTTTTTTTTCTAGAATTTCCCCTCTACTGAAATATAACTTGCAACTAAAATATTTAAAACTGAACAAAATGAAGCCTGGATGTTCTTAATATTTGGAAATGCAAACAAATGTGATGCTCCCTCTTAAGTTGGGGACTGTAGAGGAGAATCCAGTTGTAAAAGAAAGTTGTTTTAATTATTAAGCAAGTATCCAGACTCCTTCTTTTGTACATTAAGCAGTGTGTGTCTTTGCATATTAAAGAGCTCATTACCATCTCTCTAATAGAATTGGAAAATTCAAGCATTTGTTATTTTTTGAAGTACAGTGAGGTGAAATTCTCTCTTTTAAGAGCTTTGCCTTCCTGTGTGGGTTGTTTCTTTTGATCACAGCAAAGGAAAACATACACTTTAAACTTTCAAGAGAATTCTATATTATATACATGGAATTAACTTGCATTAATTATCTTGCAGTAAATTTAAGCTTCTAATTAAAAATCACGCACAAGTGTTATGATTAATTAGGTGACACACAAACTGAGGGCAAAAATTCAGTAAACTACACCAAAGAATAGGGGAGAAATGCATTGGTTCATACGTTTTTGGGGGTGGAATACTTCTATAAATTTAGCTCAAATAATTACTTTAGTCTTCCTGCTTTGATGCATCAGTGAATCTTTCTTGAAGTTTAAAAAAATAAGTGCTGATCAAAGACAGATCCAGTAAACAGAAAAAATGAACAGTGTTGACTAACAACATTCTTCTTTCTATTTTATTTAAAAATGTGTTCAGGATTTCTCACTTTCAATAAAAGAAATTGTAAATAGAAATTAGTAAGTAAATATCAGTAACAACTGTAAAGTGCTAAAAGATCCTACAAATATCATGTCAGTTAATAAATTTAGGGAAGATAATACTTCAAAGAAATCTAATCACAGAAAGATTTAGGCTGTCAAGACACCTGAATAGCTTTATCTCTGCTTGAAGAGATACCATGAGGGGAAAGATTTAAAAAAAGTCTCAATTGCCCTAAACTATCTCTTCATCTGGTCTGGGATGATGTGACTTGTGTTTCTTAATCAAAGGCAAACATTTTGTTGTTTCTTTTTTTCTACTGTCTAGGTGTCTTTGTGGTGTTCTTCTAATTTTAGCACGTTGGATTTAAAAAAAAACCCACTGTTAAATTGGAAACACCCAGACACTGAGCATGGAGTTGTAAAGGTACAACAGGCTGAGAGATATGAGAAAAGATCAAAGAGCAGAGGTGGCATGTGAGGAAATGCAAACAAAACTGCTGATAAAGGATGCTTGCTGCAGCAGCTTATGTACATGACTTAAAAATACATGGTCTCCACGTGTTGGATTTTTTTTTTTAAATGTGTGAGGATCAATTACATCACAGGGAAAACCTCATAGATGCTGCTTTAGACCAGAAAAGCCCATATTTTAAATAGCTGAGGGAAATACCTATAACAGGATCCTGTGCAGTGAAGGTTGAATCCAGCCCTGTGAACCCAGCTGAGGTCAAGGCTGGGGGGAATTTAGCTCTGTATAAATCAGTCATGCTGAGTAATGTCACTTCCTCTGACCACTGCTTTCTCATCTGCCACATCTGAGTCAGCACAGCCCTCTTTTGTTTAAATGGGGTTTATTTAAAGTGTTTCCTCTCCAGGGGTTTGGTGGAATCAGTCGTGTTCTGTTGGGGTCAGAAGCACAGAAAATAAACTCTTAACTGTGGTGCCTGGCTCTGACACCCAAGAGAGCACCGAGTTTAGCATAACACCATGGAGACAGCTTTTAAAGTTAAACAGAGAAACTGGGAATGTGAGTGTGTGAGTTAGACAGAGTTTTCTTAAGTGACTGGGTGAGAAAGTTAGAGTTTAGGGTTTAAGCTGTATTAGAGAATAAGAGACAAAATGGAGAATTTAGGGGCATTGTCCCTTTCTCCTTCTTCTTCCTTCTTCCTTCTTCTTCCTTCTTCTTCCTTCTTCTTCCTTCTTCTTCCTTCTTCTTCCTTCTTCATCTTCTTCTTCTAAGGGTTTTTGGGTAATAATGAGTGATTGGGCAAAGAAATCTGCAGGGCAGGGCACAGGTGTTGGGTCATTGGGTCACTAAGAAAAATAACTTACTTGGCAATTGATTATTGGACAAATAGACACATAAAAGACCTTGGAGAGATTCTTCACTCTCCATTTTGCACCTCTCTGTCTTAGTGATAGATAGTGATAGATATCTTGTGCTCTGTGTATATGTAATACAGATAAAGAAAGAATAAACAACCAAGCCTGAACATGAGAAAAGAGCCTCTGTCTCCCATCACTCTCAGTCCTGGGGAGAAAAACCCAACCACCAGTGTCACCATGACAATGTTCCTGTGGAAAATACTCCCAGCACCACTGGGCTTATGTAAATCCCAGCTGAAGATGGTTGTGGAGAAACATCTTTGGGAGCAAGCCCTTACTTATCACCTTTTCATTGGCAAACATGACATACAATTTTAAAATGCTTTTCTAGCAAAGAAAACTGACAGCTTATACTGTGGTGTATAAATACAATAATACATGAAATACAGCTAAGAAAATTGTTTGTTTGGGACTAATCTTACATGAAAAGCAATTTTACAGAATGATTGCAGAAGGAACCACCTCTCTGACTTACACACTTGATTTTGAGGGAATCTCTTCAGGTAATAAATATTAATAATCAAGATGGAAGTGTAAAAGTCTGAGTTGCAGGTTTGTTCATGTTCCTGTTGCAGAGAAACATTTGACATGATGAGAAGTGTTGGTGTAACATTCAATCATGTGCTGGTTCCAGCCTCTGGCAGTCAATGATACCAAGATACTGCTGTTTGTATCATAATTATTATTCATAATATTCTTTAATAGAGTATTTATAATATTAGAATCTTAACTATAAATATTTAAGCACAGTAAGGGCTCTACCCTTATATTTCTGCTTCCATACTTAATATTTTTAATTGCTAAGCAAAACTAGATTTCATGCGACAGAAAACAAACAGACAAAAAAGCAAAGTCTTAAGTTAGGGATAGAAGAGGATTAAGCATGGATTTGAGAGATACCAGCTTATTTCACTTAAACAGCTGGCTCCATGTTATATCACAGTCATTATTCTAGTTGCAAAATTTTAAATTGTTTAAATGTTTTCTTAGATGCATTGCAAGTTTTATCAGAAGAAAGAGAGTAAATGTGTTTTTGGTGGTCTGGAAAATGAGATAAAGAAAATAGAGGAAGGAAAGTAATGTTTGAAGAGAAGTGCTTTGGCTGCACCCCCCATCCAAAAAAAACCCAGAATGGAAAGAAACCAGAATGTTTGGGAGTGGTAAGAGCCTCCCCTGCCTGGATTTTCTGTGTGGCCCCAGTGCAGTTGTCTGGTTCGAGTTGCAGCACTGTGATGCATCAAATGGTTTAGAAGATTAGTTGCTGCTCCTTTGGCTTGCCCAAGAACTCTTTCCACATGGATGCTTCAAAGATTATTTGTTGTAATTCCTGGGTTCTTAGACTTATCTGTAACACAAAATGCACACGGATATTCTCCCTGCACGGCCTCCCCAGCTGCCAGTCACCAAGTTCAGCACTCATTCTTCTTTTCTTCTTAATTTTCCTCACCAGAACAATGTTTTCACAATTTCTTTTCAGTTCCTAGGATAGTTAAAACTTTAATTTACAGTCTGAAGTTGTTTAATAAATTAAAAATTAAAAAAACCCCAAAACCAAAACCCCAAAGCTTTTGAAAGCATTGAAATGCTAAAAGCTTTTGAAAGCATTGAAAGGCTAATTCTTCTATCTGAAGATCCATCCAAGGGTGAAGAACTGAGAAAGATATATATTTTTCCAGAAAACTCATTTTCCAGCTCTGGGAATGTTATGTAAAAGTTGGTTTTGCAAAACACCCAGGAAAGATTAAATTGTACTTATTAAAAATGCTCTATATGACCATGTAATATGCAGCATGAAGGAGTACAACTGTGTTAAGTGTCCAGAATATCATGGAATCACTGAATGGTTTGGGTTGGAAGGGACCTTAAAGATTATCTTGTTCCAACCCTCTGCTATGGCAGGGACATATTCCACTATCCCAGGTTGCTCCAAGCCCTGTCCAAAGTGGTCTGAAACACTTCCAGGGATGGGAATGGGTAATGAAGAAGTGTAACCTTAAGGAATGTAACTGTGTTAAGTATTTTGGAGTCTGTAATCCTGTTTATTTACATTTGCTTTCACTTGAGTTATTGAGAAGATGCCCTTGATGTTCATGACCAAATATAAGATCAGAGCCAAATAAATGGTAAATGTTTTCATTCAGGTTCCCTTTTGTTGTTCTGAGAGGATTATGTCTTGTAAAGTTTGCTGGCATTCCAGGAAATTCAGAGTTCCCTGGTGAGTTTGCAACTGGAAAATGCTTCATAAGAAAAGAAAAAAACTCCCTCAAACAACAAAGATTCTGTATCATAGTCTTTATAACAGAAATGTCATATTGGTTTTGCAGTAATATAAACAGTAAAGATCAACTTCTTGTGAGTAAAGAACTGTAAATCATCTCAAATTCAGCAGTGACAACATTAAAAGAGATTTAATCACTAGCATGAAACAAGAAAATATTATTATGTACAGAGTGTTCTGGTGTCTACCTAACCCAGTACAAAATATAGTGGGAAAAATCTCTTTTGAAGCTTAAGATCAAAAGCACTTTTTAAGCTTAAGCAACACCATACGGTTTCAATTCTTTCTTTTGAGCAAGCACTTTAAAAAGCACAACTAAAATGCAACTGACAAACTCGAAAAATCTTTTGTGTTGTTCCACTTGGATGATCTAATGAGAAAATGGCTCAGTTCTGTTGTAGCTAATGAGGTATAACATCTTCACTGAACCTGAATATAAACCAGATACTTCTCTGAAGATATAGTCTGAACATGCTTCTATTGCTTTACTCATTCATTCTGCCATGTTTTTATTTAAGTGATGTCCAATGAATAAAAGCACGGGTCAGTTTTGAAATAGAACATTTACACGTGAAATGATTCGTTCCAAAAGTGCTTTCAACTCTGTATACAAGCATTGTGGATTCAAGTGGGAAAATGAAGGCCCCAAATCTGCAAACAGAGATATTAATGCAGCCAGACAGAGATCTGTGCTGACACATTTTTGACAGGCAAAGTTCTGAGACAGAACCTGAGTGTACATGGATTTTAACCTACCTAGTTTCAGCAGCAACCTACTATCAATGTGAATGCTGAGGTTTGGCAAAGCAGTGAAATAGTGTCAAACAACAGCATTTGTTCTGGTAGGACCTAGAAGGCAATATCCTCCTAAAGAGCATTATTTATATTTATGTATAAATAAATGCTTTATTTATACAGTAAAGAATTAATGGCAAGAAATTTATACAAGGATACAATAAAGACATAGGTGTGGGAAACAAAGGAGTGAGATTTAGTGCATCAAGTAGCATTTGCAGCTCAGCAGCAGTTTAGACATGGCTAAGCATGGTGACAGCACCCTGGCAGTAAAAAATTTAAGGAGACAATTGGATTAGAATATCCTTGTGCTGTAGGTGTATACTGCTAGAGCTTCTCATCATAGAAGCATGGAATCCAAGAATGGTTTGGGTTGAAGGGGACCTTAAAGATCATCTTGTTCCACCCCCTGCCATGGGCAGGGACACCTTCCACTATCCCAGCTTGCTCCGAGCCCCATCCAATCTGGCCTGGAACACCTCCAGGATGGGATCCAGCTTCTTTGGATACCCTGGGCCTCACCACCTTCACAGTCAAGAATTCCTTCCTCATACCTGATCTAACCCTGCCCTCTTTGCATCTGTGAATTCAGGTATAGATGTATCAGCTTCATCAATAAAGCAAAGAGGTGTTAGGAAAAGCTGAACAGGTTGATGAGGATCTGAAAATAAAACTGTACTGATGCTTCTCATCATCCTTAATACTTGTGTTCAAATCTGTAAAAGAACTTTTTCTGTGATTCATAAATACAAAACAGAGACAAAAGGAGAGAACTGGCTTGCAGAACACAAAGTCCACATCTCCTCATTATTCAGTGGATTCTTCTGGGTAAACCAATGTTAAAAAGACAACTGCAGGCTTTTGAGCTGTAAGGAAGGAATTCCACTCATCAAACAAATCTCCAGTGAAGTTTCATGCTGTGATACAAAAACCACAGGTCTGCTGTGGGACAATGAGCTGTTTCAGTGAGTGGGGTCTTAGTGATAAACGGGACTACAGAGACAATGACCCCTCTGTTTGCAGGAGACACGTGCTGGCCTGGCCTCCTCTCTGTTGCTGTTGTTCCTGTATTTAGGAAACCTAGCAGTGAATCCCTCTGAAAGTCTCTGTTCCAGTGAATTTGTGCTGTAAAATAAGATGAGGCACACCCAGTGAACGCAGACAGACTGACAGATGGGTGAGCACGAGAAGATAATGAGCGATGAAATCGGTCAGTGTGACAGACAGTGATCACAGCAGATGCACAACTGTTGGGAAGCTTTCTTTTGAGGTTCACAGTCAGAGAGAATTTCAGGGCAAAGTCTGGAGGAGAACAACAAGGTCCAGCCAGCCCCATGTCACCAAAAGGGGCAGCAAAGGTTGAAATACAGAAAAAAAAGGGGTGTTGATGACCAGTAGCAGTGATCATGCTCAAGACATGAGGTAGGACACAACCTCACTCTCAACAAGGATGGGCAAAGGCAGGGCTGAATCACAATGATGGAGACAATTAGCTTGATGAAGAGGAGCAGTGAGAGCTGGCTCAAGCCAACAGGCTTGTGTCAAAGCAATAAATAAAGACTATTTTCTGTGTTAAAGTATTTCCAGTGGAAGAAGATGGGACAAAATAGCATCTTTCAAGACAAGGCAATATGTTCTTGCATTCTCACATTAAAGTTGAAAATAACTATGTAAGTGACCATCATCAAGAAGATAAATTGGAATTTCAGTTAATGAGAAAAGATGGACAGGGAAGTTTTAAGGGTAAGTATTGCACCTTGAAATTAAAGTTTCAAACATTCAGACATAATTGCTGTTAAACTGCATTATGTACTAACACTATGAGGCAGGAGTGTAAGTTAAATCTGAAACTTTTATGAAAAAAATATCAGACACCCTATGAAAGTGTGGGTATTTCTTCTTCTGTTCTTGTTCCATGTGGATATAATTGCATGGCATTGTGTTGTGGTTTAACCCCAGCCAGCAATTAAGTTGCCACCACTCATCTCCTCACCCCATTCTCGGGAGAAATAAGAAAAAAGGTAAAACCTGTGGGTTGAGATAAGAGCACTTTAATAATTGAAATAATAAAAAAATATAGTATTGTTATAATAATTCTAATGGCAAGGGAGACAACAAAAAGAGAGTAAAAATGAAACCTCAAAAATGAACCAATATATTTTTCTTTTTTTTTAACTTTACAACCCTGAGGTTGCTATAGAAATTTTATCTAGAAGGGGGAAAAAGTCTATTTTAATACTATGATGACTGCATTAGGGACCCATTATAGATTGCATTAATATTGTCCTTGGTATCTGAGTAACACTTATTTTACTTGTTCAAGGGGCTGGTAGGCAGCTCCCATCCCTTTGTGTGCATTTGCTGACTGTCAAAACACAAGCAATGATCAGTAGTTCTGCCTCAGAAAAAACCACCCATAACCTTTCTGAATTGCCCATGTGTTGTTTTGAACCACTTCAGTGACAGTGGACAACAATGTGTTTGATTTCATCTATCTGCCATCTCTACTTAAAAGAAAATATCTTCCTAAATAAGATCTGGGCATCTTGAGAAACAAGGCTTAGGTCAATCATTATGATTTGCATTGCTTATATATGTAATTATGAAGAGTATATATGGGTGACTGCAATTTGATTAATCACTGGCACAGATTTTGTGGGAATTATATCTGTATATTATAAAAAAGATGTGTTGAAAAATTAAACCTATTTCTTGGAGGTGTAAATATTACATGTATGCACTCCAGCTCTGTGGAAGATGGGTTAAATCTTCTGCATGCAGACCATGAAAATTAAACAAATAAAATAACAAACCTCTTCTGTTCATGGAAGTCTGAGGACATGAAAAGAAATCAGCTGTAAACTGCTGCTTAATTTAGTAAAATATTTACAGAATCATAGAATAGTTTAGGTTGGAAGGGACCTATATTGTGACTTCTGTGTGTATTCTCACAACAGTTGAATGACAGTATGGCAAAATAGGTCAACATGCAGTGTTCCACTCATCTGCTTGTGAAAACTTCCTTTATGTTCTGTCTGATCTGTGATTAGGCAACATGAGCTAATAAATTAATAAGAAAGAGAAGGGAAAACAAGAGTTATCATTTTATCTTTGCTTCTTCCTTATGACCCAGCTAATGCAACATTGGGCTTGGTAACCCAAATTTCCACAAAACCACTAAATATTGGTGATCACTGAGCAGGTAGAGGACATGAGATGATGGCATTCATACATCACACACAAAACAATATCCAAAATGTATGTTAATAGGCGATATTGATTTGTGTTAAGATGTGTAAATACGTATTCTCCACACTTCACCACACAGGCCTATCTCAACAAGGCTGCAAAAATGAAGGGCTAATTCAATTTCTGGAGAATGTGTCAAGAGGATCTGGGGAGTCTTTAACACATGTTTTTGTCCCTAGAATACTTCACACTTGAGAAAGAAAACAACAGTCATAAAGGTGAGAGTATCCACACAGTGGGAAATTGAAAGCAGATAGAATAAGTAGAAAAATAAAGAAATGGACAGTAAGAAGTAAAAACCTAAAAAAACCCAAACAACAACCCAGAAAGATGGAAAGAGCAAATGCAGAAAAGGGGAGAGGGAGAATAAATTGAGTGCATATCCATAACAAAAGTAATCTTGACAATATTATTGTACTATTATTAAGTGAAGATGGTAGAAGCATCAGTAAATCTGAAATGAAGTGTAGGTGTTTACTAAATACTTCTGTGCTGCTTTTGTGGGGGAAAATAATGTCAATGTTATATATGTCACACAGTAATAATGAAATTATTTCCATTTCAGTATTGACTCAAATGTTGTTAAATAGCAGCTACTGAGCTAAAAGCTGTCTTAATCATTGACTCTGAGCAAGTCACATTTGAGGAAGCTGGCTGAGAAGCATCATGGAACATTTATATTGACTTACACTGAATTTAGGAACATCAGCCAGGTTTCAGGGATATTTAAGAAAGGTACATTTTCTCATTATTTAATAAAGGAAAGGAGAGGAAGCTGGAAGGTATTAAAATGAAAAAAATATTTTCCATCAAGAGGGGCATTCCTACAGTTACTGAACAATTATTTCAAGACCAGTCTGTGTAAGGAATGTTCATCTCCCATGAGGAAACAGACTCACAAAATGAGCAGAGAAATTTGTGATTTTGTGATGAATACCCAGAGAATATCCATGTGTGCTTCTGTCAAGGTCCCTTTATCCAAGAAAATCTGAAAACAAATTCATGGTTTTCCCACCCCCCTGTTGCTGAACATGTAAAAAGAATGAAGGAAGAAGAGCTGGGTGAAGTCTTGAGAAAGATGCATACAAGTGGGTTCTGAGGGGTTCTCTGATGCTCTGCCTCTCTTACTTCTATAAAACTGAGCAATGTATAGAGAGAATTCAATGTACAGAGGGAATTCTGTGTGGTGGCTTTGCGAGACTTGTCTGAGTTGATGAAGCTGAATTTGACGGTGGATGTTGCCTTTATATATGCAGAAATGAGTAAATGAATCCTGACAGGTCCCGGAAGTTTCAGCCCTGAAAACGTGCACAGATGAGAAATGCAAACTGAAAAGTGATTTGAAAATGCTTTTTAGGACAGAGGCAGATCCAGCATTGATGGGAAAAAGAAGATGAAGGCAGCACGGCCGTCTCCTTCAGAGGATGACGAGAAGAATTTCACTTATGGAATGAGCAGAGGGAAGGAGGGTTAATGGCAGGATGAAGGATTGATCAGACTACACACAGTGCTGCAGAAGAACTTGGGAGGAATATAAAAAAAAGCCTTCTTTATGCTCATAAAGGGTGCAGTAATCTGAACTGACTGAACTCATTGATTCTAACAAGGAGCTGTGACTGCCATCAGAACATTATACAGTGTAAGACAGCTGAATTTTCACAGGTCAGGCTCAAGGGACTGAAATACTATCTCAATATATTTCTCACCACCTGAATGTATATTTCTAATATTTGTTGTGTGATGTGTTACAAATTTAGGAAGGAAAACAAAGTATCAATGATCAATTTGATTGAATATACATGGACACAACCTCCCAGATCACACCAGCAGAGAGGCAGGTGGTTCACTTGCTCAGAATGAAATCCTTTACAAAAAGGTGAAAAAATTCAATGTATGCCTGGCCCCCTATGCAAAGAAGGGTCCAAAATACAGATGATGGAAGCCTGGTAGAGTTGGTTGGATGAAGAAGTGGCCTAGCAAGCTGTTCACTAAGAACTCAGCTAAGAAAAGACAACAAGGTGATTCCCCACGTGCTTTATCTGTGCAAAACTAACTAAACCAGCAATCAACTGGGTTTCTTCAAGCTCAGAAGACATAAAAAAAGGGAGATCCAAAGCTACTGACACTGAAGGCACCTCCTTCCTCCTCCATGGAGTACAGGAGAGGTAAAAGTATATTTTAAAAGCTGATGGGGCTTGCTTCTTGTGGCATGTCCTTGCTGTCCATAGGCCACCTCTGGGCACGGCTGCTCCCTCTTTGTTATCAGATTTGGGAGCTTTTGTGCAGGCAGTATTGATTCAATCTGACTGTAGCTCAGCCATAATCCATGTAAAAAGGAAACACAGTTAATCAAACAGAATGTTCCTCTGCTAACACATTAGCAAAACTGCCAGTTACACTTTCCTGATTCGGGAATTTGATCTTTAGAGAGATGATTGGTCAGTTTAAGGAAGTTTGGTGCAATTCACTGATTTTGGATCAGATTACTGCAACAGTGCCACAAAACTGAAAGAGTCGTTGCAATCAGCTTGGTGATGAGTGATTGCTGTTGTTACAAGACCCACAAACAACAGGGTATTAAAGGAGATTAAAGACTATTTTCAATCAGAGGAAATTAGTTTATCATTAGTATTATTACACAAAAATAGACAAGACTGTGTTATGAATCCCCCTTGGCATTAGGGAGGAAGATTAAACATGAAAGACATGAGATTGTTGTTCTATAAATTCAGACTGCAGACATTTCTAAACTGCTCTGCAAACACCGTGTCCACAGTTCTGAATAAAGCAAAAAAAAAAAAAGACAAGTGTGAGGATAAAAAAGACAAATGTTGATACCAAACATGTATTTTGCTGTCCTGGTTGTGAGTTTCTTAGACAGGATCTGACTTTGGACACCTGGCAGCAAGCTTCCTGTACAGGTAAAGCAGTCAGGAATCCTATAATCAATTTGTATGATTTCCCATACTGCCATGGTGTGTTAGCAATCATTGTTTAACAGAGAAAAGATAGAGAGTCCAAGTAAAAAAAAATTCAGATTATATTTTCAAGGCACAAATCATCGAGTATTGTATCTAGGTTGTCTGTAAGACAATCACTTTAATAATCAGTAGCATTAGGCTGCTTTTTAATGACTAAAAAACATCTCTGGCTGTACTATTTTATTTTCCTAAGTATTTATTGTACCCTTTATGAGTCCCTTCTCTCTGATGTCACAAAACATACATGACATATGTTAAAGCATTAAATTTTCCTGGCAATTTTTCTAAACATGAATTCCCTAATGCACACAGAATGAAATACTACAGTTATCAGCAGAAATGTGTTTTCCTCTAGCAATTCTATATTCTAATAACAAATTGAACTGACAGAGCAGCTTTTAACCTTTCATACTGGGCAGATTAACATGATTTCAGCTGATGGATCAGAACAGGTTGGGATGACCTTGGATCTTCCTCCACTGAGTCTTGAGGCTTTTTGCTAGGTCACTTTCCTGAGGAAACAAGCTAATGGGATTATGCTATCTGTATATCCATCTGCTGGCCTTACTGCTGATTTTTAAACCTATTGATGAGTTTTGGACCAATTTGTCAGACCAGAATTTCTTGCCTTCCTACAGATTCTGTGAAAATGAGCAGCTGAACGAGTGCTGTAAACTGATGGTCCCTGTGAAGGAACAGCTTCAATATTCAATATTGGCTCAAATACAATGCCTGGCACTGGAGGATCCAGGAGAGACCTGTTGTGATTGATCTGAGGAACCCTGAGAATTCACACCTGATTAAGCACTGCTAGCCCAAAGACAAGGCTCTCTCCTAAAGCAAACCACTTTCCCACAGTCCAGATGCTCATCACCAACTACTCAATTAATTCATAATTTCAGGAGGTCTTTCGAGGGGTGAGGTGATACTCAGAGGGTTATTCTCAGTGTTTGCTGGTTTGAAATTAGATATAGTGGCTCTCTCCTTGCAATCTGCTTTTCATAATGGTATTCAGTAGAACTCTGAAATTTTAATCCTGCCTGATCACAAGAAATGGATTAGTGTGGAGGGTTTAACATGCACATGACAAAGCTCATTTGGCTTTAGACATGAAATATTCCTAAGCCTCTAAATTTTAGGGCAGGGTATATTTGAAGGGTCAACATTAGAAAACTGTTTTGCTATATATATAGAAGAGAATTATGTTTATAGAATTTTCTAGGAGAATTAATGTTTCAACATTATTCTTCTGTGACATCAGAAAAAGGTTGGGTTCAAAATTGGCAGAATAAATAATATGAGCACAGCTGCTGAATATTCTAATGAATAATTCTCAGGGCCAATTCCTACAGATCAGGGGGAGAATGCAAAGGAGCTGGCTGCAATTTCCTGAGTCATTCTGGTTCTTTAACACCTTACTCTTTAAAAAATTGCTCAGTAGTCTTGAGGCTTCATTGACACTCTCCTTTGAAATACTTCCAGAGCATTTAGAATTCCTGGAATCCTTAAATGAAGCAAGTAGATTAAGCACTTGATCTTGGCTTTAAAAGAGCAAGCGTGTCTCAGAAGCACATCCATTGTACAACCTTGATGTTCTGTAAAGGAAATTTTTCATGTGCTGCAAGCAGGCATGAGTAAAATGTCACCAGAGTGACATAGAAACTTGATCTAAAAAATGTGAATGCTGTTTATAAGATGTTTAAAGATGCAGAAACACTAAACACTTCATCAATACACACTCATTTACATTAAAAACATCTTCATCCTCTTGAGTTTACGATAAAAGCAAATATTAATGAGCTCTGCTCTGTCAGGCCATGGCCCTTTTATTCCACTATAGCAGAAGTGAATGAAAAACAGGAAAAGTGATAGGAGTGAGAATTAGACAGTTGTTAGAAACACAAATTGCTGAAAATGGAAGCTGGCTTTCAATGCAAATGAAAAAAAAGCTTTCAATGGCAATGAAAATTTGATGGCTCATACAGATCACAGTCAGGACCCAAGGAAATTCAAGCAATGCTGTAGGATTGAGCCTAAGGATTTAAAAATAGTCAGAATACAGAAGGGAAAGATAGCTCCAATGAATGTTTTTCTACACCTTTGAGAAGAACCATGATGAGATCTTTATAATTTGCATGGGTAAGGGAAAATAGTTTGTATTTCATTTCCAACTAAAAAGAGTCTAAACATGCTAATGTTTTTAAAGGAGGCATTTTTGATCAGGGATGTTAATGAATCAGTGGCAGAACTTCCAGTTCATTTTATA
The DNA here is from genome assembly GCF_030490865.1 of Poecile atricapillus. Taxonomy (NCBI): domain Eukaryota; kingdom Metazoa; phylum Chordata; class Aves; order Passeriformes; family Paridae; genus Poecile; species Poecile atricapillus. The sequence continues at coordinate 176,230,382 of NC_081249.1, forward strand.
TATATGGTAGTAAGCTTGAGAACTTGTAGAAGGTTATGAGCAATATGAAGTGATAATAATATTGAGAATAAATGAAAGATAGTAGGTTTAGATTGGTTGTTAGGAAAAAGGTCTTCCCTGTGAGGGTGGTGAGGCCCTGGCACAGGTTTCCCAGAGAAGCTGTGGCTGCCCCATCTCTGGAACAGTTCCAGACCAGGTTGGATGTGGTTTGGAACAACCTGGTCTAGTGGAACATGTCCCACCCATGGCAGGTGATGAGCTTCAGCATTCCTTCCAACCCAAAATATTCTATGATTCTCTGATTTTCCACTCCATTGTTTCTGTCTGTCAAATATAGTTACTCTTGCATTCTGGATTCAGCAGAATCTGAACATGACTGTTTCCAAGATCACGCTAGAACAAAAATTTTGATACCAGCCAAGATCTTTGTAGGATCAGTGTTTAATATTTAATTTCTAACCTACTGCCAGAGGCAAGGGCAAAGCTTCTACATTTACAAAACCCAGAAAATGAAATTTGCATTACAAAAACAGGTGCAGAACTTTTCCTGAAGATTTCTTTTTCAGTGGCAGCTGGTATAAGTTACAACAAAACAGAACATTAAGCCTCATTCATCTTTGATCCTGCAATATTTTGTGATGCTTCTATGACTTCTTAATCAGAAATTAGGATTGGATCCAGGTGAGTGAGAGCCTTTAACTGCCCAGTGACAGCTGAAATGTGGCTGGCTTGGAGATAAAATATTTTAAAATTTCTAATATAACGCATATACACAACAGAGAATTGCATTTCCTTTCTGTTTGGTGTACTGTCACCTCGTTGGTGACAAGAGCCAGAGCTTTGCTCTGGTTCCAACAGAGCCGCTGTGCCATCCATGCTTATGCTGTTTGCTCAAAACACATGGGACAAGGTACCTTTGTGCCAGTTTTGATTGTCCCCATTTTCTGTGACACTGATGGTGATGAACTGCTCCGGAATCACAGGGGCTAACTCAGAAGCTGACTCATTTTGCACTACTCACTAATATATAAGGTGTGTTAGTATTTGTTTTTATAATCTTGGGATTTCATTTATGACCTAGAAATAATACCCAAAAACTCCCAGGAAAAGAAAGCATCATAGGACACATGAGAAATACTTGAAAGATTTCATGTGACACTGGAACCTCAAAGCATCACCACAAACCTGTCTTATACACACAGAATATGTTAGACTGCCCACTAATTTAACATATAATACATGAAATACACACCTCTCACATCATGAGTAAAAATGTCTTTGTGAATGAAATACAGATCTATTTTAACAACCGAATAAGCCAAAAGCAACCATAGAGTGTTTGGGGTTGGAAGGGACCTTAGAGATCATCTAGTTCCAGTCCCCTGGTCATTTATGAGGTTTAGTGATCTGTAATTCTCAAGAGTTGTTGTCACATAAAGCTGGTGACAGCACAGCATAATTAGAAGTTTATTATGATAAATAATTAAGGAATAACAACAAAGAACCAGAGACTGGAACTGGTAGCTCTTAATATTTTGTTTATATCTTAGCATGTGTTGATGAGATTAATTGGAGCTTAATTGACAGGACAAATAGACAAGGCAGCATCTTTTTGGATGTTTCCTGGGTGCCCCAATGAAGTTCTGTTTTTTCTGTCGGCTTGTTGTTCAAATTATTTCAGAGTTATTCTGTTCAAATGGTTGGCCTGATTCTGACCAGTACAAAATATTAAATTTAAGTGATCATTAAAAAAAAAAACCCAGCCAACCTTTTAAAGAGTGTCTCAATGCTTCAAATTTTTGATGTTTAAATCTGCCAATTCTAACTGAGCCCTTTAAACAATGCTAAAATGCATTGATTCAAGGGGGATAAAACACAGAGAGAAAGATTTGTTCCAGAAGCTACTTGGGCAGCAGGGATGAATGAGAGTCAGAAAAGGGCTGAGTACTGGCACCAAAGCTGCAGCCAGCACAGCTGTGCTGCTGCAGGCACATCCAGGCAGGAACAGGGACTCCCAGTGTGCACAAACCTCCCCAGGGCTGGGAATGGCTCTTCCCAAGGTTGGGAATGGCTCTTCCCAGGGCTGGGAATTCCTCTGCTCCCTCCCCTTCTTCAGGGCAGCTGAGAATTAACACAAGCGCTTGGTTTTGATATCTGACATAGGCCACCAATATGTTTAAATCCTAAGGGAAGTGAAAAATATAAAGGAATTATGCTTCAGAGATGTCTCTGTGCAAAAATTCTCCATTTTATTCACTTGGTTAGGCTGGGACTGCAAAAAGAAGTGAAGGCCCTGCGGGAACAAAATGCCATAAAATGACCACAAGGCCTCTGACACTGCAAAAGCCTCAGAAATAACAAGGTGGAAGACCAGACTTTAAGCCTTTACAACTGTTAGGATTCCTTCCCAGGAATTCCAAGTGCTGCTGCCTGAATTGTGCCATGAATTGTGTGTGATGCCAAGACTGGCTATGTTAGTAACGTGTTTTTGTAAAATGTTTTTATTTTCCCTGGGCCCTTTTAGCTGGTTCCAGCTCAGGTTGAGGAATTGCACTTTGTTCAAGCCTCTTTTGCCCTCAAAAGTGATCACACAGTTATGATTCACATCAAAATATTTGGTTAAAATAGTCAGACACATTTAATTTTGAAGTACACTTCACTGGATCCAGAGCCCAGGACTCCCTCAGCATTGGGCCTGTTGAGGGACACCCAGTGTGCTCCAGGAATATTTCTTTATTTGTTGAAATGAAATGACCATCATAAAGGTCAGCTGGATGATAAAGTGACACCACATTGATGCTGTGATTCAAATTGGAGGTCATGTAAATAGGTACCAAAGCTTTTGGCTACTGCTAATACCCCAATATTCAAGATCCAATTTCTGTTTCCCTTGTGCATCCTGGCCCAGCCCTGTCCTTTGGGCTCACCTCACAAAGCAAGAATATTTCTGCTACTAAACATTCCTTATGAAGGAATTAGAGTTTAATTTCTCACCAGATCTTAAATATTATTTAAGGAAGTTAATTCATGATGGCTGATGATAAGCATTAGAAGTGTTTTTAAGTCTAGAGATGTTCTGCAGTGTGCTCAGACTTAGAACCTAGGCCAAAAGTAGATCAGAAATTACAATTTTGCCAGACACAAAGGCAAATTCTCTAATGCTCCATGGCTGCCTTTAAAATGAGAAAAGTTCAACTGATGGAGTACTAATAAAATATTGTCCTACTGCTAAACCATAAAAAGAGTATAAAATGGGAGTACACACTGAATGAAATGGTGAAAAGCCAACAAAGGCTATAGTGACTCTTCCTCAGTGATTTGAAGACTGTTTATTCTCTAACTTCTCCTTGAAATAAAAGTGACCTGGGTAAGATGGGGAGTCAGAGAGAAGGGAACAGATGCTGCTGACACGAAGGAACTGGCAACCCTTCCCTTATGAAAGAGCAGCAAAGGGAGAGTGGAGCCAAGCAGAGACAGGCAACAGAAAAGGAAAAGAGAGAAGATAATTGCTAATTTTCCTTGGGAAAAGGAAAAGAGAGAAGAGAATTGCTATTATCCCACTGCAAACACAGAATCACTGGAAATGTGGCACTTTGGTGAAATAGGGAGAGAATTGTTATTCACCTCTTTGTCCTCTTCTCAACCATTGCCTCTAAAATTTCTGTTTTGCCTCTAAAATTTCGGGTTTTTTCCCTCAGGCGGCATTCTGGTGATGTCAGATTTCACAAAAAAGAAAATATTTTCTGGAACAACTGACATAATGACATGAAGTCATGTATTTCATAAAATTCAAAGGACAGGCTGATAGTTTAGGTTGTGTCCTATTTTCAGATACATTCCTTTTAAACTATTTTTCTTGGAAATTTTATTTCCCTTACACAATAAGAAATGTAATTAGGATTCAGCCCAATAATTATAATTCACATTGCATAATAACTGATAGGCAGAGAAATACCAGTTCTAGTTATGTTAAATAAATGTAAGTAGCATCAGAATCAAGCCCAAATGTAAACATAAATTTTTAACTATTGTGTTTGGTTTAGGTCATGGGCCAAGCTGAATAACAAATTAACAATTACATAATGCATCCACTGTGCTGAGAATTTGACAAAAATATCTCACTTGTACCTGACTAAATATTGGCCTAAAACACTGTAAACATTGTGAGCTTTTTTCATTTCAGCAGTCTGAGGCCTGACCTTTACTGTCAGTTCCATGCTCAAAACACCATCATCACGTTACAAATCATGAGACAGAATGAATCTTTCTGTGTTTTTCTTTTCTTCTTCCACAATTACATTGAACATAGAAAACAGACACTGTTTTTTGAGCTATATAAAATAAAAGGCATTTGAAATCTGCAAACTATCTGATTTTTAATTAAATTATAAATGTAATACTGAGTGTAAGCTGAGAGGATTTTGATTAGGAAATGAGCAGCAATCAAGTCAGGAAATCATCTTTCTATAACATTGATCTTCTAGAAACTGGGTTGAATTTCTCATAATCAAAGTGTACCAAATTCCAGTGTAAGACACTAAAATCCAGCAGTGTATTCTGGCAGGACCAGCTCTTGGTTAAACACAAGCCTCTCACAATGCTTGTGGCTGCAGTCCCAATTCCCCTATCCCAAGGAAGCCCACATTGCCAAAGTGGGCAAAACAGGGTAAATATATTGATGTTTTTTAACTAAGCCTGATAATTTCAGAATGTTGAGTCAAAGGTATTTTTTCCATGAAAATCCACCAGTTGAATTCCTTTCCAGCATTAGAGTTCTTTGCCATACGGACTCACACAGGCTGATAAAGGGGTTTAACTTGGCTGCCTGATGCCCTGTGCAGAATAAACAACTGTCAGATTCCAGCATGAAGATCAAGGCCTGTCAAAGTCTGGCTGAGATCCTGAGAGCATGGACAGCTCTCCTGCAGTGCTTCTCCTCCTGCATTGTCCAAAACTACTCCATACTCTGGTGTGATCACCTTCCAAATTAGCTTTTACTCCTCCCTTCTGAGAAACCAGAAACAACTCCAGTTCCTTTAGAGAGAGATGTTGCTCCCTGTTAGCATTGAGAAACTTGGAGGGTGTATCAGAAGAGATTAAAATTATTATTGAAGTGAATTCTGTTCTCCTGCAAAAAATAGAGTAAAGCAGAATGTATCAGAGGATAAATATGACAGAGATTTAATCTAGTTACTTATAACTCTATTTCTCATTCTTATTTGCTTAAAGACTGTGAATTTTAAGGGTGAAGATTTCCTCTGTGATATTTGTATATTGCCAACACTCACCCAGTCCCAGTGTATGAGGAGTAGGTGTGAATTTACTTTAGTGTGGCCCCTCTCACATCCACTCTGTCAGCCAAACAAGCACAAACCTCTCAGGTTTGGAATCTTCTTGCCAGTTATTGTCTTGGAAAAAAATGCACTTCAGCTGCCCAGGGATTGTGTTCTGAGGAATGAAAACTCTGACACAGCCCAGAGACAAAGATGAGTTTAGAATACAAATGTTAATTTAACCTTAACTTTATGCTAACAAGTGCCTACAAACACACACCATTGCCAGAAGTAGATGGATCACTTTCTGGGCATTTCCATGGCCTGAATACTGAATCAGTTCCTGGGTAGTTGGCCTGATAGATTTGATTCACTGCACAAGCTGGAGAACTGTGGCCAAGGAAAACTTTTGCAATTATCACTTTTCCTAAGTGAGGGTGAAAATACAGCTAATGGTTCTAATTCTAGCTTGGGAGTGCAGATAGGGTAACAACAGTGATGTCAGTGGAATAACAGGTAGGCTGCATCTTGGTCTGGCAAATGAAGAGCCTAATATATATGTAGTACATATTAATAAAAACAAGTATTTTATCTATATCATAATCCTGGGTTTATAGTTTTATTAATTTAAAAATATACCTTGATAGGAAAAAAAAGTGGTTGCTCTGTGAAATCTGACATTTGTAGCCTGGCTAATATTTAAAACCTGTGAAATCGAAAATACAAGTAATTTCATAAAGACAGGAACCTGTGAAGCCAGGTATCCTTTGGATTCATGTCATAAATACTTCACTACCTTTAAGACTTCCTTACTTTTTTTTTCAATTTTGGTTGAAATCTGACCAATCCTAAGCCACTGCAGTGACAAACAATTACTTGGTGTCATGAAAAGATCAGACACATCTAGTTATTTCTCACTCTTCAAACTCCTGTCTGGGAATTCCTCCCAGTAGCCAAAGCTCTGTGTGGAGCTTCCCAATATGCCAAAATGCCTCTGGGAAATAATTCAGCAGTACTTGAGAGCTTCTTTCAAGGCTTTATGTGCCACCCCATGGCCATCTACAGTAGTTACAAACTGTCCTTCCTGGAGCAGGAATTATTCCAGCCATACAGCACATATTTTACAAGATCTCTCCAAACTTTGACTCACCGTGCTTGAAGGATTTCTCAGGATCCCTGTTGGTTTTACCTTCTGCCTTAGCATATTGCTTCAGAAATTCTGTTTTGGGATATTCACATAAGCTTAGACTGCTACAGAGAAGAAAAGTTTGGTTTTGTTTTTCTTGCTTTTTTTTCTGTCAGACTCCTGCAAAGATTAAAGCAAGGGCCAGGTATCTTTATTTGACTGAGACCACATCTTAAACATTTAATGAAATTTAAGCAGCCTGAAAATATAACTGTAAAATAACAAAATACACCATAAAATGTATACTAAAGGATGGCATGCAGGGAAAGTAAAGAACAGTGAATAAGAAAACAGTTTGTGGTGTCATTATTCCAACAGAATGAGAGACAGGTGCAAGAAAATCAGACTATTAACTGGGCAACAGGATCTTTTTCCTGTATGCTCATTTAGCCCTTAACACCTGTGCAGCACTGCTAGGAAGGACACAGCAATAGCAAAATGATGTTGTGTTCAAATGAATCCAAATGAAAATGGTTTCAAAAATGGCTCATGAAATCAATCTGTTCCACAGGCAGGAAATACAGCTGCTGCAAATGTCACTGTGGGGTCTTCCAAACCAGTCCTGCACCAGTCCCCCCAAACACTAATGGGGGGCACTGGGGAGAAGTCAGTGTGAAGAGACAATTTACAACAAAAAGAGAAAGGGTAAGGTAGGAAAAAGATGATAATGAGGAGAAAAAGACAAGAATAGACATTCTGACCATTGAAAGTTTACACATAGCACAGCATTTACCAAGTACAACAGACTGGTTAACACAAAATCCACAATACTGTTTTTCACTGTCATCATGAGATCACTTGTAAGATGTTTTTTTTTCTCTTGCCTCTTTATTCTGTAAGATGAGTCTCCATGTTCAGTATTACCATAAAATATCCCCCAAACAAAACCCAACTGAGTTATTTTCCTCAGGACACCTTTACCATCCCAGGTTGCTCCAAGCCCCATCCAGCTTGGCCTGGAACACTGCCAGGCATGGAGAATTCACACCTTCTCTGGGCAACCTGTGCCAGGGCCTCACCACCCCAAATTCCCAAGGAAACAAAAGAAAACCCCCTAAAAAAGTCTCAAAACATAATTATGCCATTATCTGAAATACTGCATCTCCGAATGGGAATGCTCTGGTGCCCAGGGAATTTGTTTTGATCTTGGCAGCTGAAATGTTCTGAGTTCACCACCTGCTGTCCCTCAGGGAGATGTGATTTTGCTTTTGAGATTGAAAAGGTCTTTTTGCTCCCCTCAAGCTCTCAGCTTACATATAAAATAAACTTTTACAAGCTTACAGTAAATGCACTTTAAAAAGATGAAAAGCACCGTCTTTACTAAAAATGTAAAATACAGCCACAGATATCAAATATGCAATGGAAGAAATGGATTTTCCAGTTCTGTCTCAGAGGTGCAAGTGGGCAACTTGGTGTCCTCAGACCATTGGTGACACAGCTCTGTCAGCTGCTCAGGGCAGGGCTTAGGACTCCATCACAATCTCAAAATGATTCTTGTAAGGCAGTTGAACAAATGAGTGCAATCATGAAAATTTCCAAGTTGAGATAGCCAGAAGATGTTGTGACTTACTTGCCTGGATAAATTCCACCTTGTGACTGTCCTGACATGCACATGCTGTCCTGTGATACAAAGAAATGCAGTATCTGGATGGGATTTGATTGATTTCTGAAGTCCAAGACCCATAGAAGTACCAACCATAGGGACTTTAGGGGCTTCAAGCCAACTCTGTCCAGGTGAAACTTCTTAATAATCTTCAGTTACTTGCTGCTTTGCAAAATGTTTCTGTTCTTATAGTCATAAAGTTTAGCAGGCCAACATTAAATTCCTTGTAGAACTTAGGCACTTTGCTACACTGAAAACTTGGTTTTACAGAAATGCTTGAAACTTCTTAAATTTTAGCGTCAGAATTTGATTGGACACTCTAAATCTGCATTTTATTTTCACTCCCATGAAACTGTTTACTCTGAAGTCTCTGGTAGAGATTCATGATTGAAGAATATAACATGAACTCAACCCATGTGCAGAAATGCATATGGAGAAGAAGTTAATAGTGATTTTTCTCCTTTTGCACTAATTTTTTTTCAGTTCTTTCTGCAGTTCTTTTCCCACCCAGAAAAAAAGAATCACAAGCATTACCTCTAGCCTGTTTCATTTCATTGTAACTTTGCTCTCTTGAATGGAGCCAAATAAATTTATTTATTTTATTCAGGGGCTGCATTCCAAGTTAAGCACCAAATACCAATATCTAATCACATAGTGTTCCTTTTCTCTTTTTGTTTTTAATCTGTTTAAATTCTTCTAAACCAATCTTGGTTTGAAAATACCTACAATAGTTTCTACAGTCAAACTTGAGAAGAAACTCCCATACTTCCACCTGATTCTATAGGATTCCTTAAAGAATTTGTGGTAATCAGTCACCTTAAAAAGAGGACCACCCTAGAAAGGAAGCAGGTTCTCCAGCTCTTCAATTAATGGAAAGTTTTCTTGAAAAGAATGAACTGTGAAAGCCAAAATAATTACTGCAGCTATTAAAAATGTTCTTTCTCAAAAATGGCTATGTGTTAAGATTACTCATCCCAAACCCTTTGGTTTGCCTTTCATCCCTACAAGGCTGATTTATTAATTTCTCCTTGCCAGAACAAAAAAGCTCCTTGGCTCAACAGAGTGGCATTAAAAGCAAGCAGAATTCTATTTATAAACAACCTCAAATGCAAGCTGTAAGTACAGGAGTACCTGCAGCTCTAACAAACATCCCTGAACAGGGAAAGGAGGCACACCTGAGGTGGACAAGCCTGGAGTATTCAAGCAGAAAACAGCCCTTGAAATACTGCCAGTCTAAATTTGAATCTCGCCTCAACCGAGCGTCAAGGTTGTTCATACAAAGGTTATGTAAGTGACTTCCAACGCTTCCCTACAAGAAAGGATGTGTTGGAACTTAGAATAATCAAATTGCTGTTGTTATGAAGAAGTTGGGTAGCTTTCTTGTTCTTCTATATTTCCTTTTTAAAAGCAAGACCTTCATATATAGAAAGAAAAGGAAAAGACAACAGAAAAACCAGTCGTTGTGGGCTCAAAGCTTCAGCTCCCACCAAGAGAAGGAAAGGGGAGGGAATGTTTCCTTTCTTGCCAGCAGTCTCCAAATGGAGCCTGTGGAGCAGTGATGCTTCAAAATACTCCAGATCCTTGTAATAAATTTGTCTTGTTAAAAGTTATTAACTTGGAATCATAAGAAACAGCTTCTTAGTTTGAAGTATCTGTAAAAGTTTACCATGGATTATTTAAAAACTCTTCTTTAAAGTGAGTGTTTCCCACTGTTTCCAATTATGCCAGCAAGAATTGTACTACCAAAATAAACTTTTCTTCATTTCCACTTTGAAATATTTTAAATATTCTTCCTGGAACAACAACAACAACAACAACAACAACAACAACGGTCAATTGACGTAACTTTGCTTTTTTGTAAACTACAAATTCAGGGAAAATAAGAATTACAGGAAGGCTTGTTTGTTGTCTGTATTGTTGTTGTTTTTTATTTTTTATAAGTCTGAAAGTGATAGATTATTTCACTGTAACTGGTTATAATGATCCTAAAATGTGGATATACTGATCCCATGCTGATCCACAGCCCTGAGCCTCATTTTGATGCATTTTGAGCATGTGGATTTTGAGCTTCCAAGCCTTGCTGGTATCCAGCCCTGGATCTGTGGCATCCCTGACACTCTGCATATGCCCCATCAGTGAAGGATTCTCTGTGTGTAGACTTTGTGCTGGCCATTGATTCCAGATGAATTTGATTTGGAAGTCCTAAGCCAGAACTGAGAATGACGAGAAAAAGAATTGTAAAGTTCACATTGGAATTACAGGCAACATTTCCCCTTAAAAAAACATTTAAAAAACCCCAGAAACTCACAGCACTTTGCTGGATCTCTGTTGTTTAAAGGCCAAGAAAACTTACTCAGTCTTCCAAGCATTTCTCCAATATGACTGTTCACTAAAGATGCTATTTCAGTTTTCTGCTCCAGAATGTTATCCTTTCCTCTAGTGGATTTATTTTTCTGTAAGACTGCCCTTTCAAGAATGCTTTTTCAGTGTCTTCCTTACCATTTTCAGTTTCTAAATTATTACTCCTTAGAGATTTATTATTTGATGTTTCATCCAAAATTTGCATTTTACTCAATTCACATTCCAGCTGATAAAAAGCCCCATTAGGATCCAGAAGCAAGAGTTTACATTAAAACACAGAAGGAAAATGGCCTTTTTTTATGTATCTCCAAAAAATAAGCTCTCTATATGTGCACTTAAAAGAATAAAAATTCCATAAAATTCTCCTTAAGAGAACTTCGTCCGCTCTGCCTATACTTCTCAATGTGAATATCATTTAAAATGTTTGAATATGGAGTTTCTATAGGCACTTCTGACAAAGATATGAGGTGACTGAAGCACATTTCTGCTTCCTAGATGTTACCTGATCAACATATGGCAGGAGCCTGCACCAACAGAGTCCTTGGTTTCAGCACCCTCACTCAAAAAAAAAAATCTATTGACTTTTGATTAAAGCACTTTTAGGGTTCCTATTTGTGTAATCAGCAAGATTTTCTGGTTCTATTTTATTGATATATGTGCAAAGACTCCTGTTTTGATGCAGTTCCTTTTAAGAGCCCTTTGGTCAAAGCTCCTACCTGGGGCTTGAGGTATTTGATTCAATTAGTTATGAACCCAGCAGAACTGAAACTGGAAATGGATCCCCTGCAACACATGAAATGTTCTAGAAACTTGGTTGTTGATTTTGCTGAAAATAGTGAACAGTGACATCATAAATGTAATCATGATTAATGATTTTCTATTTCCACTTAAAATGTATGGATAGCATTTGGAAGATTTTTTTTTCTTTGTTATAGATGAAGATAAACCAAGAAATAAACATTAGATTCTCTAAATTCTGCTTAGAAATCTAATCATTATTTACATTTCCATTTGCAATTGATCGGCTCTGATTTACATTTAAATTAAGTGCCCTTTATACTAAAGGTGCTGAAAATTAAAAATAAATATGTGAACAAATCTTGCTGATATGTACTTTCTGTCCTTTTTGACATGACTTCATCTGTGGGAAGGAGTCTGGAGTACTCAAAGATGAGCCCTGGGGAGTTTTGACACAAACTTTGGGATCCTCTGGTTGTGTATTTTGGATATGACTCCAAATCGTGCAAGCTGGTAGGAAATTGGTATTAAAATGAGAGAAAAATGAAACCATTTACATAAATCCTTGGCAATAATGAGAATCATTGTGATAAAAATGCAAGACTGGTACCACCTTCCTATTTTTCTGAAGTTAGTTCCCGGTGAGCCTGACCTCTTGCAAATCCTGCAGAGTATGTAAGCTCTGTGAATGTTTTAAACAATACAGTTTTAATCTAATATAGCACTGCAAATGCTGAAGAGCCTGCAGGCTAACAGGCAGATCATTCAAATGTAAAAACAAATTTGACTGGAGTCTAAACAATGTTGGCCTCTGTTGTGAACTATAGCTTCCTTTTGACATGGAAAGAGAGAATACATTTTGCCAAGAGGGGATTAGCTTGGAAAGCCTCTGTAAATGATACAGCAATGAAAATAAACAGTTTCACAGCTGGGCATGAGGAACCTCAGAGATCATGCCTGGTGTCAGGAGTGCTCATTAGCTTTTGGCTGCAGCCCATGTCTTGGCCTGAGGGAAATCATGAGGGCTAAATCACTGATGTCAATCATTTCTCTCCACCGTGACACTGCAGTTCTTTGCAGTGAGGTGACACTTCTGTTTGTGGTGTTCTTGCTAATCAAGAGTCATTTCTGGAAATGCTCTGCTGCCTTTCCACTTGTACTTTGTCAGCTCTAATATCTCAGTCTTCCATTTCCTTACTTATCATCATGCTCCAATTTCTCTCCCCTTGTTTTTTCTAACAGGTTTGAAGGGTTTGATTTGGTCTCATTCACCTTTATCAGCATCTCCAGCTCTGACTGCCTTTGTTTGGGTATCAGTATCTCCCTCTGCCTTTTTCCCACATTCTCTCCCAAGGGAAAATGGACTGTGCTGCAGGAGTTCCATCTCCCTCTCGGGGTATGAAGAGTCAAGGAATACAAAAAGCCAGGTGGTCTTCTGCTAAAAAATGGCACTCACACATTTTTTCTCCCTTTATCTGCCAAATTTTCCATCATGGAGCTCTTGCTGGTCCTGAACCAGATTCCAATTTAAAGGTTAGCATGGGGGGAATATATTTTTTCATAGGAGGTAGTTTGATATATATAGGAGCCTAAGAAAAAGACAGGATAAAACTTCCTTCTGAAAAGGAGTTTATGACTCCAAGTTATACAAGAATAAAAAAAAATTCCAAACACCCAAAACCCAACAAAAAACCCCAAACAAACCAACCAACCAACCAAAAACAAAACAAAAGCACAACAAAATAAAACAACAGCAAGAACAAAACCTCACCTGGCAATCCTTTCACATAATACTGAAACTGAGACAAAAAACCTGCTGGTATAAGAAAAGTAAAAAACCCTTTTTATTAGGAAGAATCTCAGAAAATATTTGGAAATGAACAACTTATGTATATGCAGAACACTTTGACAGCTAAGCAAATCCAAATTTTGTTTCAGCCATAATTCTTATAAATTAGAGTTACAATTTTTCCTTGTTACTGTTCAACAGTTCTATAAGTTCACTACTTATTAGACACATTTATATACCATATTATTTAAATATCATACATTAGACCAGTTAGAAGTAAAGAAATCCTAAAAAGGACATGAGGCTTACCTCCATATTCTTCATCAAATTATTTTTCAACCAAAGTAGGCTGAACTTTTTTAAAGCTTCCAGATTTTCAGTCCTGGAAATTTCATTGGAATCGCAATAAATCTTTTGCAAATTTAGATATTTTTGAAGACCATCTCTTTTCTATTTTCTCAGAAAAACTATTGCTTTGCAGCACTGAAAACAAAATGTCACCTTTTTTATAAAAATATTAATAATTAGCACAGAAAGTTGTTGGGTAGTCCCGAATAATTTGGGGTCCCACCCTCTGTGCAGAATTCTGGGAAAGCTTTCCAAACAAGGCAAAAAAGTAGTAGCAGCTACAACAATTCAAGATAAAGGATTGCATGTTTTAAAATAAAGTATGATTTTCATTTAAGTGTCTTTTATCTAACCAATTTCCTGCAGAAAGTTTCAATTTAATTATTTTTTAAAATGTTGCTTCAAATGAGAGAGAAAAAATCCCAAAAGAGGTTCTAAATTACAGAACCCTCTAATAGGTAATATTTGATCTGTAGATAAAATGGGATTTTCCAATGCTGAAGTTAAAAATTACCAGATCCTGATTGCTTTGAACTGTGCCTTCTTCCTGGAACAGAAGAAAGGAGTGCTTGTGAAAGAATTTGATTATTGTTGTAAGGTGCTGGAAATTGTATAAATTTGTCTGGAAAGGAAACTCATATTTAACTTCCCATTAAGCAGCACAGGAATCTACAGCTCCTTGAGCAACAGGCAGGTCTGAAACCTTTTGAATACTTTATCCAAGGAAAATGTTATATTTATTTTTAAAAAAGTATATATCTGAGGAGTGTCTTGTGCATACGAATTTGGGATTATCTGAGAAAACCATTTCTTTTTTAGTCCCTCTTGATCAACGTCCTCATAAGACAATCCATTACATCTGTACTGGAAATGCAAATATTATTCTATTTATGTCCATGCTGTAAAAAATGCATTATGCAGTAGAACGTCTTAGTGCCATTACAGCCAATCAAAGGGAGCTGATTAAAATCAGATGTGTCTTTTAAAACTTTCTCTGCACTAAAATGTGCAGTGTTTGCAATTTTGGCCCTGTTTAGTATATAGCAATTAAGTAGCTCTTTTCCTGCTCCCAAAGCACATTTGCAAAGTAGCACAGGAGTACTTTATACCACGCCCCAAAAGGCACCTTCCACTTAAAATAAAATATTTTAAAATTATTTTGAAACATTTTTTCCAAAAATTACTTTTCAATTATTGTGTTGCAGAATCTGTATTTCTAATAGAATTACAATGGGGATCTCAATACAAGAAATTTGAAATTGGTTGGAATACTCCACTGCCTTTCTAATGAAGTTTTCTTTTTTTCTTTCTTAGTTTCCAGAGGTCCAGAAAAGAATATTGTAAAAGCTCTTTTGACTGCCTTCATAAGGAAAGATGAGGAATTGCACTCACTTATCCTTGGACTCAGTAAGATGTATTTACACAAAGCATAAAGATGGAGTAAAAACAAACCAGAAAGAGCTCATAATCCCCCCCAAACCTCAATTAAAGCCCCTCTGCATGTGTGAAAAAATTTACCAAAATATAACTGAGAGTATAAAAAACCTCTGCCAGAATGTTTTGAAGTAATCACACAGCTGCTATGATTAATCTTTAGAATTAACACTTATTAGCAATGAGAGGGATTCTTTGAGAAGGTTTTTTTTCCTTTTGCTCCACTTACACGGTGTATTAACCCCACTACACATAAACTCCACCCTGAATAAACCTTCCACTATCCCAGGTTGTTCCAAGCCCTGTCCAACCTGGCCTGGAGCACTCCCAGGGATGGGGCAGCCCCAGCTTCTCTGGGTAATCTGTGCCAGGACCTCACCACCCTCACAGAAAAGCAATTTCCTTCCAATATTCAATCTAACTCTGCCCTCTGTCAGTTTAAAGCCTTTCCCTCTTGTCCTGCCACTCCAAGCCCTTGTCAAAAGCCCCTCCCCAGCTCTGTTGTAGGTCCTTGAGACACTGAAACATTATTTAAGATGTCCCTGGAGTTGGGTAGGATGGTGGTTGGTGGTTGGGAGATTCTAAACACCCAGAGATTTGTATATTATCAGATATTCTGACCACCTGCATAAGGAAGGATGAGGAATTGCACCCACTTCTCCTTCCATCAGACTCATTAAATAACAGAGTAAATAATTCAGAATTAAAGCCTGTCTCACATTTCTGGACACATCTTCTCTGTATCTTCATTATCATGAACTGAATTTACAATTTTTCCTCATGGATGTGTTACTCCAGGTTTTGCCCAGCATTTGCAGATTGGCCAATTCGTGTTGCTCTCCCTGGAGCCTTCTCTTCTCCAGGCTGAAGTGCTCCAGTTCTCCCAGCCTCTCTCCATGGGAGCAATGCTCCAGCCCTAATGGGACAGTGGAAATTGGGGTTTTTTTGAGCTCCTCAGCCCTGCTTGGCCGATGTTTGACAAAAACACCTTGGAGACCTCCCCCATCCCTTTGCTGGGCTGCAAATTTGAGCTGCAGTGACATCTCCTCTTGCTGTGTTTGTGTCTAGAGTGGTGTGGGGCTGATAAACCGGGCTGTGGAGTGTCAGAAAAAGAGGGTTAGGGAGTTTTCCTCTGTCTTTGGCCATGGGAAGGTGTCCTGTTTATGGGGCAGGTTATCCTTGGGGGGAATAATAAGAAACATCATGATAAAATCATGATAAAAATGGAGATTAACTGTGCCAAGCTGCAGGAGTTTACTGAAGCTGAAATCAGTAACAAATGTGAGCCTCAGCTAAAACAGGGCGTTGTCAAACCAAAAAAGAAGTGAGCCATTTACACTGGAATAATTTTGTCAGTGTAAGATCAATTATAATTAAATCACTGTATTTTGTTGGGATTTTTTCCCCCTCATTTTCTTGCAGTGAGACCAGGGGTAGGATTGCTCGGCAGAAAATCGAGTCCTGAAACAAATGTCATCAGAGCTGTCTGGTTTGTGAATGTGGAGGTTAAATTTATCTAAAACTGGAAAGATTTTTGTTGAAGTTCTGCATTAATTTTTTTAAACATTTTTAGTGGAGAGGGAGAAAACTCAAGCAGCTTCTGCCGTTCTGCCAAGGTGGATCCTTTGTCTGCAGCTCGTTGCTTGCACTGCTTTTTCCTGTCACAAGATGTCCCTCCAAATCCACATAAAGCAGAACCTTCCACATTTTTACCTTAAAAAAATCTTGGAGTTGAATCTATAGGTGCCTCACACAAAGACAAATATATTTTTATATTTCTGTATTTCTGTATTTCTATATTTCTATATTTCTATATTTCTATATTTCTATATTTCTATATATTTCTATATTTCTATATTTCTATATATCTACATTTCTACATTTCTATACATGTATATTTATATTTATATTTATATTTATATTTATATTTATATTTATATTTATATTTATATTTATATTTATATTTATATTTATATTTATATTTATATTTATATTTATATTTATATTTATATTTATTGCTTCTTTTAGCAGAAGTTTGTAACAAGTCTACGAGTAGATATATGTTCTCCTAAATTAACATATCATGGCAAGTGCACAATGGAACAATTTGAAATAATAATAATAATAAAAAAGATGCCAATCTCCTGAAAATCGTGCACATTTTCTAATTCAAGGAAAAAGCTCCAAAAAAATTGTCTACTCTGAGCTTTTTTTAGAGATATGTTTATGTAATTTTGCTTAAGTGTTCTGTTCCCTTTACACCACCTCCTGCAAGAAGGGGGATCTTGTCTAGCAAATTCTTTTCTTTCCTTTCTCCTTGACAGCAATTTACTCCTTTTTTCTTTCCTTTCTCATTGGCAAAGAGCCTTAGGGACAACTTTTTCTGTAAATTGGTTTATGCAACAAAGCCAACTGATACCATTTTGTGATCTGTTTGATATTTTTAAATAGTGGTTGAATGAACAAGCATTAAAACTGGACATGGCATCCAAATTCAGAGATCCATTGGTGCTCTCAGTAGCAAACTGGAACTGCTTTTGTTTCTGAGTGTCTGAGGGATGACTCAGTAGTGGCAGTGAGGAAAGCCAAATTATCTAATTTGGGTAGAGGGATTTCTGCTTGACTGGAAAGTGCTCCTGTCTTACCAGAAGGGAATTATTGTACAAATCAACACCTTGGCCTTTTCTAGGTAACTGAATCTTCTCAGAGTGACCTGCTCTGGCAGCCTCAAATCTGAGTGCCTAAATATTCTTAATATCTTTAGCTGCAGCAAACATAAAGGGCAGCATTACAATATTAATCATTAACCCAGCTCATTAAAAGCTTGCTAATGTTACTGCTAGATAATCTTGTGGTGGTTTATAAAGCCATTAAAATGTATATTTTCATGTACAGTATTTTTAAAATGTCTGGCAGCAGTTGCTAGGTTTCCTTTTCAATGTAAAGGATTTTCAAACCTATCTCAGACTGAATTAATCACTTTGAGTGTTATCTTTCACCTTCTGCTGCAGCACATTCTGCTCTAATTCTCCTAATGCCTTTCACTATAATTTGAAATCATTTCATAGCAGTGAAAGCAACTGTTTAAGTGCTGATGGTGCTTTGCTGCTCTATATTTACTTTTAGACTTGTCCTTGTGCTTTTGCTGACTGCCATGGAAACTTTTGAAACTGATGTTCTCCAGATTCTCATGGATCACTGTGTGTCACAGACATGTGTTTCTGTCTCTGCCTTCTCCTGCTGTTGATATTTGATGGTTTCACTGACATTGCTAAACAATCATCCTTGCATTTCTTTACAGAAGGCTCCCCCATCCTTAAAAAAATATTGTTTGCAATCTATGTGTGGCTTTTTGTCTGCTTTGTATCACTGGGGTGTTTCTGACCGTGTCATTTATTAATCCAAGTGCTTCTGGAATCATCTCTGCAAACCAGTGTGTGTTTAGATGAAATGTCAGATTAAATGGCAAGAAGCAGCCATTATAGAGCTCATGTAAATGTTTAAGAGAGATTACATTTCAGAAACTGGGCTCTCTGTGCCTCAGCCTTAATAGAACTGTTATAATTTAGTTGTTAAAAGTAAGATATATGAGACAGTTTTTGGACTGGTTGTTTTTTTCCCTAATAATTTTTGCAGTAGAAATATTTTTATATGAAATGCAGCTATGTCTTATAAGCATTTAAAATAATAGATTTACAGATATTTACATTACTACCTGGGTAATGTCAAGCCTTCAGCTGTGATTAGAAGCAGGATAAGCACAGGCAGCAGCTGCAAAACTGATTACTTATATTACTTATATTACTTATATGCCTCCATCTGATAAGGCAGAGTCCTTACTCCCACTGAGGTTAACAAAAATATTACTGAATCTGATACCCTGGAGTGGCCACCTGAAACAGAGGATGGACAAAATTAAGGGAATGAAAGTGGGTATTTATTGAAGGCATTTGCTGGGTACACCTTGGGCAGTCAGAAGCTTTCCAGAGGCTACACCCAAGATGGACATGAGAGTCACGGGGTTTTCATACAGTTACAAGTTTGGTCCATTTACATATCAGGGGTTAATCCTTCAATTACAATTTCAGGTAATGAAGTCATTTACTCCAAGTTTTTCCCTCCCCCAGTTCACTGTTGTTTGCATCTCTCAGTGCCTGAGACAATAAGGTGTCCTTGAGTTTTAGACCCAGAGAGGAATTGTTTTGTGTGGGTAAAATGGGAGAACAGCAGACAGGCTGTGGAGTTTTAACTAAGCAGTACAGGATCTGAAAAATATAAAAGCTAAATCCTAAGGCATCAAAACAAGACTTTGAGGGTGTGATGAAGAGGAGTGATGCATTGAGTATGTTCACAAGAGCCCCATGAGCCACGGGCATGGATGTGATCAGGGAAGGAGAGCTTGGTTGGTTCTGGCACTGCCAAAAATAAATATTATTTAGGGAGCACTGTGGCAGTATCCCAGCCAAGTTACAGCCTCATCTTCAGGATTCAAAGGGGTAAAAGTGTTTTGTGTCACTTGCCCATGTGGAATGGGGCTGCTTCTCGTGTACCTGCAAAAACACATAGGAAGGCTGAGTTATCTCAGATTTCTTTGGGCATAGCTTTTGGGAGTCTGTAAAGAGGTTAAAACCCTCCCTGAATGAACCAATAAAGCTTCACCAGTGCTTCTAAAAACAATAGGCAAGACATCACTTTTAGAATGTTTTATTATTGCAGTAACTTCTTCAGCCAGCTCTGGACTGGGTGTTGTTCTCACAGACAGAAATGAGATCAGCATTGATCTATAAATTAGCAGTTGCCTAGTGACTCATGGTCTTGGCATGCTCACTTCATGCAAACAAAAAATATCACTATGCAGTAATGGATGAGTGCCAGTTTTTTGTTAGGGTCACTGTCCCAGAGCTCACAGCAATTTTTGACATAAATTTTGACAGGGAGAGTCACTTGAAAATGGAAAATGTCGATGGAGGCAGGGAATTGTTCAGAAATTGTCAGCTAGGTAGTACAGAGGAATGTAGTTATAAACAGACTGCAAGGGGAAAAGAACTCACACACACAAATTATGAACCCAAGTGTATGAAAATAAGCAGTGTAGAATAAAATAGAATTTTCAGGGCACAAGTTAATTGTATAAGAAATTGACTTAAAAGCATAGCTCGAAATGGGGAAAAATAATTTTAATGATTATTGATCAATTTAATAAAGCTCTCTAATCATCTTATTGACTATCCAAATGGGAGCATAGGTACCTGCTAATTAAATCTACAAGTGGCACAGGCTTGTTGAGCAGAAAGTAATGAAGTTACACCCACAAAATTATTTGAATTACCTAATTAAAAGCTGATGGTCCAGCAATATGTGCTTCAATAGAACCAAAAGCTCTGACACACCAGGTGTGTTTGGGCTACAGCTGCACAATGGGTATTCCCATCTTGGAATGCTTGGGCTCAGAGGAGGGATAAAGGGCCATCCACAGCAAACTGCTTCAGCCTGAGCTCCTGTTGTACTGCTCTGCTTAAATTAACCAACGTGATCCACGGGTTTATCAAGTAGATAAAGACAGAAAAAAGGCCCAAAGAAGGGATTTTTATTTGGTGTGCAGCACTCATAAAACAGCCCCTGTGATGGTGTGTTCACTTATTTTGTCTGAGGTCCAGAAAAGGAGGCCACAATCTCAGCTATGAACTGGAAACCAAACCTGATTGTGCACTGCTGACAGACCCTCACTGATGGATGCTGAAATGAATTAAAGAGGAGCATATAAAAAACTACAGACAATTACAGCTGTTAGCTGAGGGCTTTTGAGTATGTCAAGGAAAGGTGCAGCAATGTCCAGCCTCTGCACTTTTAAGTTGGCCAATGTACTGTAAAATGCATGTGAAGTATTGTCAGCATCAATGGGGTTGTGCTGTGTCAGTGCTGAATCCTTCTGCACCATTAATCTCAGCAGGATCAGCTTAGAAATCAGCACCTGTGAAACTTCTTCCTGATATTTTCATGGACAGTCTGGAAAAAGAAGTGCAAAGTAATGCTTTTCACTAATTTCAGCTTCATCCTTCCTGGTAAATTATCACTGATATCCAGTGTACTAAACCCTTTAAAGATTACAATTTATATATTTCAAACCCTATGAACAGTAAAGGAAATAATTTCTCCAAGAGGGAGGGAACATAATTCTCCAAGCTTTCAAAAGAGGATTGCATACATAGGAATTTGAGTGTGCTTCTCATCTTGGTGGTGAAGAATATTTCCAGTTTTTATAAAAGAAGAAACTGTGCTTGCACCAGTACTTTGAAAAACATCATTGTCTTTGTCTCCATCCTTTTTGTCTTTCTTTTCATCCAAGGCCTGAACAAGCTTCACTGGAACAAAAACAAATCTTCCATGGGACATGGTGTCATTAGAGGCTTGTGAGTCTTCAAATCATGGAATAGTTTGGGTTGGAAGGGTCTTTGAAGACCTTCCCATTCCACCCCCCTGCCACGGGCAGGGACACTTTCCACTAGACCAAATTGCTCCACATCCCATCCCACCTGGCTTTGGACACATCGAGGATGGGGCAGCCACAAAAGGCTTTAATTTTGGCACCAATTTGCAGTCTCTGGGCACTCCTGTAGCTCCACTGAATCCCATGGAATGATGCCAGTGTTGTCCCCACTGAAGGCTGGGTTCTGGTCATATTCTTCCCTGGTTTTGGCTTTATCTACACACAGGACACGAAACCCAACTGTCAGAGTAGGTGTGGAAGAATCATTTCAGTCTTATGAGGAATCCTGATGAATAATCCTTTCCCAGAGCCTGGATCCACTGGGATCAGGACCCCCTGCTCCAGGGTGGCAGAGAGGAGTGAACAGAAATAGTCAGGAGAGGTCTTGAGCAAATGCTGCAGTCACACTGCAGCAGCAGCAGCTACCAGAGGACTCTAGGAAATGTGAACCTCAAAAAAAGCAGCATTGAATATTTTGTCTACCATTTATGGCAAAAAATGGCACTTGAGAACAACAAAGAAATGCAGTGAGGGATTCTCACCTGAGGAATTCTTTTCCTGCATTTTTCCACGGTGAGCAGAACAGCTCTGCCTCTCTGAGGCACAATGGAAATGAAAAACCTGCAGGACTGGAACAAGTCCCCTCAGATTTCCAGGATGAAATAATACCTTAATAGTTCTGTCTGTATGGAAAAAAACTGCCCAAGCCCTACCATCTCATTCTGACAGAGATTATAAGAAAAGCACCCGAGATCTGATATCAGCAAATCTTCCTTGAGCTATTTGTATCTTTTAATGAAGAGAATTGCTGATGTGATTTGCAGAATAAGAATACTTTAAATCATCCTTTTGAGCATGTAATGGCCTCCTACATAACCAGCTTAAGGAAGTTTTTAAAATAATATTTTTATTTCTCTTGTTTTTCTTTTTTTTTGTCATTAATACTTCATCAGAGAAACAAGGCTAGCAAGCCACTTGGGAAGGTACCCCTTCACTCAAAGGCAGAATGGACTTTTTCCAAACCATCCCCCTGTCCTATTTCTGTAACCTGCTTTTAAAAATCTCTGGTAGTGGAAATTCCAAAACCAAAGATGAATGGCAAATTTTAATCCCAATGAGCAGAGAAAATTAGTGAATACAAGAGAAAATAGTGGTATTCTCAATGACCCTTTGATATTGCATTAACTCCTAGATTTTCTGTGGGAGAGCAAGAGCCTGGAAGTTTCAAAGTCTCATCTGACTGTGTCAGCTCTCTGAATTCATTGTGCTAATTTTTTTTTCCTTTAAGTTGCCCAACAAATACATTTCTTGTTCAAAGTCATGAGCTGAAGATCCATAGCAGGAAATGGAATGAATTTGCTTTTTGACTTACAATTGTGTTAGAGGAGAACTCCCCCCAGTTTAGAGTTTTGAACAGCTTAATATAACAAAACCCTTCAAAATATAAATATTGAAAACATCCAAAACATAAGGCCAATTTTAAAATAAACAGGAAATCATATTTAGCTGTCACCAGGTCCCCACTGTAAAATAGTTATAACACAGTCTAAAGAACTCAGAATTACTAGAAACATAGAATTAACAATCTAAGTTAATACTGTGAATGAATAAATTAATGAAGCATCCAGTAGGCTGCTAAACAATGTTATACTTTAGGCAAAGGAAGACTGAGAAATGGTCAGCTTGTATTACAATAAAAGAATTCTATATATATTAAGGCTCTCTCTTCATGTTATAGTTAATTTAGGGGAAAAAAGGGGGGAAAAAAAAAAAGAAAAAAAAAGAAAGTGAAGAATTCCAGCCCAGTTCTGAGGACCACAATTGATGTATTTCTTTTGAAAAGGAGCAGCAAAAACGTGGCTTTGATTCCTCTTGTATAGCCATAGGTAAAAATGTTCCAGGACAAAAGGATTATGTATGAGTTTCTGTTATGAAGTGACTGTGCTCTGACAGCTTCTGATGTATTTCAGATGTACTGATATTGCCAAGGCAAAGGAGAATTTTGAGAAGCCCAAGTGACTGAGGCCATCTGAAATGTGGAATGATTCCATCAGGAGAGGTGTCAGCCAGTGGAGCCCTGAGTATCAGCAGTCCTGACAACTCTCTTCAGCTGCTCTGGGAGAGGGGTTATGATTTCAAAGGTGTGGCTGAAAGGCTGCACTCACATTCTGGGAAATTATTTTACCAATATAATACACCATTCTTTCTGGGCATAATATAGGAACTAGATACCAGGGCTCAGGACACTCCAGTGTTTCATATTTGGAGTGAAGAAAATGCTTTTCTCTGATGCTCCTATTCTTTGTGTGACACCTGATGTTAAAAAGTTCATGCACACACCTTTTCCAGACCTTCATCTTACCACTTCTCCCATTATTTATAAGAAAATAGAAGAAATTATAGAATAAACTCATTAATAATATAGAATATGATAGAGTGATAGAATAAAATAATAAAAATAAAATCATTATGAAAGACCTTCAAGATCATCAAGCTTCAAATCCTACTAAACCATATCTTGACCACACTCACTCTGTGAGCACTTCCAGCAGTGGGGGCTCCATCATTACCAGGACAGCCTGTTCCAATGCTTAACCATTCTTCAAGTGAAGAATTTTTCCTGATATCCAGCCTGAACCTCAGTGGGTGCAGCTTGAGACCATTTCCCCTTGTACTATCAAGAATCAGACCTGGACCTGGATCCTTTGTGCTCTTTTAGATGCAACTGGAAAAAGAGCAGAAACCAAACACTGTCACCACCATTACCCACCCCCCACAAAAATCAAAACAAAGTAAAAAAAGCTTCCAGAAAAAGCAAAACCCACACATGAGGTCCACATGGCCTAAAGCCAGTCTCTATGCATTCCCAGAGTTGTGGGTGTGTGTCTCAGTAGGGAATTTCCAGCCAGTACAATGAAGAGAATTTCTCTGTTGGAAGAAACACAAATGCTGACAGCATCAGGTGCTTGGCTTCCTGCAGAAGGGAAATGTGGCTCCCCAGAATTCTGGTTGCGGTACAGCATCATATTCTTGAGCACATCTTGGGCCAGCTGTGCTTCAAATTGTTTATTTCACTCAACTCAGGTCTTTCTAAAGCCCAGTGGAGCAGCAGAAGCAAAGGCTGGTTTGCTATCGACAGCAGCACTCGCATGTGAGCACAGAAAATGCCTCTGGGGTTACGAGGAACAGCAGACTTAATGAATTCAGCTGATGAGACTTTTTTCTTGGTTGTGCTTCCCACGGACCAAATTAATTCCAACAGATGAGTAAAAGATGGAAAGACATGCTAATTAGCAGCTTTTTTTATGAACCACTTCTCTACTTCAGAATCTAATTAGCTTTCTAGATAAAGCTTAGGCTGTAGTTTGTTTCTCCAGTGTAAGGATTATGTTCCTGTTTTTCCAGTGTTTGAAGAGAGATGCTTTGGATTGATGGGTATTTACTTGTATAGTCCTTACTTATATATTTATGAATTGTATATAATTGTATATAATAATGATATATAATAGTATATACTAGATATGATATACTATTATATAATAGTATATCATAATAATAACTTTTATATACCACCTGGATGATGAGAGCCCTCTCTCATTACAGCTCTGGGGAATTAAACAGCACAATAGATTCCTCCAAAACAGAGAAGGCAGAGGAACACAAAGGATTACAAATTGTGGGTAAGAGCATTTCACCAGGGTGATGGAGAGCAGTCATGGTTGTGAGACAATAAACTGAGGGAGAACTGAACAGGAGGAATCTGAAGGGAACCACAGTAAGAGGAGAAAAGCCAAAAGGAATTCTCAAAATCTATTTGCTTCTCCTACATGTTGAAGGAAGAAAACAGAAAATATTTAATGGAAAACAAGGATAGAAGCAAATGTGAAATCTAGAGGAAAAATACGAAAAAATAACTCAGCTGTTTAGGTTCAACTGTCTTTAAGGACAAGATAATCTCCTGACAAAAGTTCTGTAGGTATGGGGGGGAAAGATAAGCATGATAAATAGTTGTGCTGGAAGAAATAGAGTCGTAACACTGCTGTTTGCAGCCCAGCACACTGGATTTACTACCATGAAACATGTAATTTTAAAAATTCAAAGCCATACTGGTCAGTAATTTCTTCTGAACTTCCAGGCTGCAATTGTTAATCAATGTTTGAAAACAATTAGGGAAACCATGAAAGAGGCTGACATGCTAGGCCAGGGCCAAAATTGAACTAAATTTTGCATTAAGTCTGATTTCAGAAACACTCAGGTATTTAAAAATAACAGAATGTAAAATATTCTCTGATTCAGGACATCCATGAATAAATCCACAGAGGAAGTGCATGTACTGTACTGCAGTGGTGGTGGCATGTAGTGAATAAAGCCTTTTTGACTGTCTTGGCATGTTTGGAAGACAAGCTCTGAGCCTCAAGACTACAGAAGTAGAGGACTGAGGTGAATTAATTTGCTACTTGGTGTTGGAACAGGTAAAACCCAAAGGATACTTTAAAAAAGCCACCCAAGAGCAGCCTCTTGCAGTGTGACAGATCTAGGACTGTGCTGCCACAGAGGTAATAAAGACAGACTCAGGAGTCTGCTTTTCCCTTCCAAAACTAGCTCACATTTCTAGGGACATGCTGGAAAAAAATAGAGGAGGAAGAATGAGAAAGATGTTAAATTTGGCGATGATAATGAAACTCTGCATATTGAACTAGGATCAAGTTAGACTGATTCTCTCTTGCCAGGGAAATCTGATTGCTTTTTAAATAGAATTATAAAATTAAAATATAATAGAATTATAAAATAAATAGAATCTTAATAGAATTATAAAATGTAATGGAAAGAGGGAATCCAAAATTTCCCTTGTATTTGACAGAATGTCAAATTTGTATTTGTATTTGAAACATCTCAAAACTTCACTCAAGGATATTTAGAGGAGGGGGCTGGTAATACCTGTGTGAGACCCTATTATGAAACCAGCCAGGATGGAGTGAACTCTTCAGCTTTCCAATAAAACAATGACATTTCAGATGTCTTTACAGATGTTAGTGAAAATCTAGTGTAGTGCTGCCTCAGTCAAATCAGTGACAGAGAGCACAGGGGCGTTCAGACACTGCTGCTCCTGCTGCAGGGGAATGGCCACGCTGATTTCCCTACCCACACACATCAAACACAACCCACACTGCCCTGATCTCTTCCACTCAAAGTTCTGGCCAAATTAATCTTCCTGCACCACATGTGTCCCTGAGGACTATTCATGAGATTATGGTGTGAGAGCCAAATCAGAAATTGGTGATGT
Organism: Poecile atricapillus; assembly: GCF_030490865.1. NCBI lineage: Eukaryota > Metazoa > Chordata > Aves > Passeriformes > Paridae > Poecile > Poecile atricapillus. The sequence continues at coordinate 176,256,885 of NC_081249.1, forward strand.
GTGGATGGGAAGTGGCAAACTGTGCAACATGCTTCTGAATTCTGGGTCAGTGGTCAAAGCACTCCCTTCTCACTGGCTGCATCATGGTATTGACAATACTCTTGGAAAACCAATTTGGTCTTTCTGTGTGATTTTAATTCCTCTAGACTCTGTCACCACAGGAGATACCAGAGGTCCGAGTTGGGTGGAAGCCAGGCAGAAAGTGACAACTTTTTTTAGCATTAGTTTACGCACCATTTTGATCTCTAGAGTTTTGGGGTTGAATTTGGATTCAAAAGATGGTTATGTGGGTTAGATCCTATTGCTCCTGTGGTGTTTTTTTAGGGCTGGTATTTCACCAGGATTGGAGAAGGTGGATGAAGTGTGAGAAGAATCAGCAAGCTGGGAATGAGGGAGGGAAGTGGGGGGAGGCTCGGGGCAAAAGAGTGGGAAATGATGTCTGGAAAGAGGAGGCAGAGGGAGCAGAGTGTTCAAAGGATGGATCCTCTCAGTAAGGATCGGGGGGGGGGAAAGTGCTGGCATTGTCCTGCTCATCGTACTCATAAATTATGTGGGAAACAGAGAGCAGTGATGTGACAAGGACTACAAATCATGTGGAATTAGGTGAGTAAGAATTAAAGCTGTCTGCAAAGAGTTGCAAAAGGGACCTAATAAAATCTGAGTAACTGGATCATGAAACTGTAGATATCAAACTCCACGTTGATAGCTGGAGGAGGAACAGGCATGAGTAGATATGCACCAATGAGCTCCAAATTAGCAATCACAGCTCAAGAAAAATTATCTGAGTCATTGTGAATAATTCAATGAAAATACCAGGTCCATATTTGGGAGCAATGAAAAAAGACCCCCAAAGAAACAGACAAAAATTTAATAACCACTGAAGGGTGAGACAAAAAACCATCACACTGCAGCAGCAAATCCCCAGTGTACCCACACCTTATATTGTCAAGCAGTTTGACCTCTTCCCACTTCCCCATTGACAATTAAAAAAAAATAAAAATATATATAGCTAGAAAAATCCCAGGGAGGAGTACTGAAAATGATCAGCAACATGGAATATTTTCCATACAAGAAGAGGCTAAACAGAAGTGTTCCCCTTGGAAAGCAGAGGACTAAGTCACAGAGGTATATAAAATATATAAAATATGCTCTGCACATGGCGTGGAAGATGTAAATGGGGAACTAGAGCCACTATTTCTTACTGTACAAGCACATCATGAAATCATCAGCAGGTCCTGAACAAACAGAAGGAAGTATTTCTTCAAGCAGTCTATAATTAAATTGTGGAAATCATTGCTGCAGGATGCCATGGAAGCTGAAAGCATAAATGAATTAAAAATGTGATTAGACAAATTTATGGATTCACCTCCATCAAAGGCTGTTAAACAGAAGGATGTGGTTTCAGTATCTGACTCAGGAAATCTTTCAGCAAACATTGCAGGAAATCTGCAAGGATATATTGAGGAAGGAGGGCAGAGGATTTTCAGTCCTTGTGAAAGGGACCCTTTTTGCTCCTGATTTTCCCCTGTGCACATTCTCTAAACAGCTGAAACTGGGCTGTCTCAGACAGGATCCTGAACAATCCCCTGGCTGGACTCATTATGACTCTTTATAGTTCTTACTTTATTTCATTTCTCCTTTCCCTTTATCTGCTTTCAGTTTTTATGACCAAGCCACTGGATGAACTAAGTCTCTCAGCAGCACAGCTGCTGTCTGACCAGACTTCACAACCCTTTTTGACTTCTGGGGTTGTTGGACAGTTTACCTGTGCCTTGTCTTAATGCTCAGCACCTGGAAAAAGCAGAGAGGATTTTCAATTAACTCCTGGGTACATGAACCATAGAATTAATTTTCCTTGATGCACGCTGGAGATGTTTTGAAGACTCTGCTAGGCAAGACTGGGCAGATGTCTGAGGCACACCATGGACTGAAGGCACAGTTCTGACTGCTGAGGTGAGCTGAGCTGGGCTGAAAAAAATCCAGTGAATTTCCATTATCTAAAAGAGTACTTAAAAACACAACTAAAAAAAATGTGTAAATCCAGCTCTGGAACAGGATGCAAACACTAACGGGGGTGGGGGAAAATTAGAGCAACTAGGAAATGGAATCTGGAAATTAGTTTCAAAAAATTACCTCTTTTGTAAACTGATACATCTGGGAATTGCTCTGCCTTTCCTCTTCCCCATATTCCTGTTCTCAGGGGGAGGAAGAAATGTAAGTAGGTACATAGAAAAGCAGAGGTTAAGTGAGCAGCAGCAGGGAAGTGAAATGACAGTGATAGATTGAAATGGAAATGGGGGTGGTCGATTTGATCTGCATATACAGGGGCATTATGTCATGGAGCCTCTCCATTTAACCATGGTAAAAGCACATCTGTGGCACTGCACCTAGTTTCAGAAAACTGTTAGTAACAAAACCAGAACGAATTGCACCAAGTTTAAAACCCACAGCAAAATGAAAATAGGGAATGACTTTAACAAAGCCATGAATACATCAGCAGAGAAAACACCGAGGAGGGGGAAAAGTCGTTTAAGCTGAAGTACACTGTTGGCACAAGAACAAATGGCTGTAAACTGGCCATGAATAAATTTAGGCTGGAGATTAGAAGAATTTGTCTAGCCCTGAGAGGAGTAAGTTTTTGGAACTGCTTTTTAGTAGAAACAAGAGAGACAGAACACTCTATTTTCAAATGACAGTGAGCAGCTTATATGATATTATTGCCTGAAATAGAAAAGGACTGTGTCTGGCAAGCCAGGAAGTCCCTTATATCTTTATATTTTAAGCAATTCTGTATTATAAGATGAAAGTAGATTTGAGATCATAAACATTTGAAGGGCAGGGAGAGAATTACTTTCTTGAGAAACTTCTGAGAGTGGTTATGCAATATTTTCTCAAAGGGACTCAAGGATGACTCATCATTTGGGTTGTCTAAAATAAAGCTGAATAAAGCAGCAATCCAGGTAATTTCAAGATGTGCCAGCATGATGAACAAGTCAGTCTTAATTGTTTCCCTTCATCAGGAGTCATGTCATGGGGCCTTAGTGATTCAAACCCTGGAGCTCAATGGCAAAAGTACAAATCCCAGGGAGGTGGATTCTCTGAAAGCTGCTGAAGAGGAGGAGATGGTGGCCAAAAATTATGAATGTTGGGCTGGGGATTTTTAATTGCTCACCCCAAGTGGTGTTAGGTTTCCTTTTTGTTGGCATGAGCAAGATCTGCATCCTAGAGAGGATCATGGAGGAGGAAACATTTCATGTGGGGGATGCTCATGGACCTGGGGGAGCAGCCTGGTGTAGAGGAAGATGTCACTGCCCATGGCAGGACAGGACTGGAAGATCTGCAGGGTCCTTTCCAGTCCTAACTATTCTCTGATTCTATGATTTCAAAAGGAGGTTCAGGACCACCAATTCCAGCTACAGAGTTCAAAATGTCATAGAAGAACCTCAGATTCTGAGGCCATATGGCTTCTGAAAAGTTCACAACACTAAGGCAGTACCCATGAAAATATAAAAGATCAGACTTCAAGTATAAGGATTGGCCAGTGCAGACTGCAAAATTAGCTACTGATTTTAGTTTTATATTTAAACAGCTTACTACTCTCTGAAGATGGCTTGTCATTTCTGTTTTGTTTTTTTAAATATTAAGCTGCCATTTAACTTTGTGTTTCACTTTGGGAAAATATCCGTATATTTTATATACATTTGGAAATGTTCAGTGATCCCCTCTCCTCTTTCTCAGGCACACAGGAGGGTGTTCTGTCATCAGAACGACAAACACAGGAGAGGGCTTCTGTTCAGAGCTCATGGAACTGGGCTTTCCAGACCAGTGTGAAAATGATGGCATGGAGACTGGAATATGTGGAAAATAGGATGGAAGAGCAGGTCAGAATACAAGAGGAGGCTCTGGTGATTAGATTTAGTGCATTTTAGAGATAACCTGGATCCTTTGTAACAGCACTGTGGCCAAGGCATGCTTTAGGTGAATACTCAGAAGGTAATAACTTCACTGTGGTGTTTTTAGCAAACTAGAACAGATCTTTAACAAGATAAAGACACAAATTCTAACTTATAACAATTCTAATCTAACATTTGAATAGCTGTTTTAATAGAAAATAAGCCAAAGTTAAAGTAGACATGCTTGGGAAGTTAAGCTCTCCCAATGAGTTTTCTGACTTTAATTAAAACTGCAGTTCTGATTCTTTGCATTTTAAGACTCATTTCCATGCATATCAGTACAAGGTCATTTCATTGTTCTCAGAGATATCTTTTAATCTACCCCCTTGAGACCTGCATTCCTTGATTAAATAAATATGCTCTGGGAGCATTTATTATCTGACCATGCCCACTTACACATCAGATGCCAGCCAGTTACACTTTATTCTTAATATACAATCAAATTGATAAAAGCACTGAAATTCTGGGCTCTGTCCAACACAGACAGATGAATAATCAAAGTAAAAAAAGACTTCAAGTTCTCACATTTCTTTTTCATGATCTCACTTGATGTAACTTTCAATAGTGAGAATACCAGAGCTGGACAAAACTCTGACAGCAATACTTTCAACCACCAAAAATATAGGTTCAGAATCATTAATTATTTTCTACTGATTCTGCTAAACTGCTTCAGCTGAGAGATGGAAATGCAAATCCAGATTCCAAGCCACTGCTTTGGGATAGTGTCATTCAACTTTCACAGAAGTGATCAGATTAACCAAAATTATTTCCAGACTCACTGTATATAAAACAATGAACGCTTAAAAATGCAGGAAAAACTCCCCATGTTTCCATCATTAATGAGCACAAAGGTAACCAATCTGATAGTTTGATACAGCTGCAAGTAGGAAATGCTAAGAAAACTCTGAAAATAGAAAACAGAATGGCAAATAATTCCTCCCTGTTTCCACAAGTCATGCCTCAAGCAGCATCACACAGCTTTTAAGTTTTCAACTCTGTATTGAATCATGTAGTCACTTATTATGTGTTCATCTCACTTTGATTCATCATCTCTAGCTGAAGAGTCAGACTTGCCAAGATTCTGCCTTTTTTCAGAAGCCTCTTTGGGAATGTCACAGGAATAGTGTGGTGTGACATGGAGGAAGGACTCAGTTGTGACTTCCAGGCTAATTTTGTCCAGAAAGAGCTTGTGAAACCTGTTCTGCCCACAGCTGAACAGAGACACTGCTGACCTGAAATGTTTCCTTTTAGCATCACAACCCTCCTTCCATCTGGATTTAGCCCTTCTGTCCTGCAAGCCCAGTTATCTCACTGCTTTTTCCCCCCAGAGTCCACCTCCATTTTTCTGTGTTGACTGAGGTCCCAGACCTCACAAAGCTCCTGCTGCCTGGGGTAGGTGACAGGATTATGAGTCCTGTGGCCTTCCCATCCCTTGAAGGGAATCCTTGGGAGAGGGTTGCTGAGACTTCCAAGCATAAAGTGCAGAAAATATTCAACTCCTTCCACTTGCTTGAATTTTTCTCAACAATTCTCCAAGATGGGTGAAGGTCAAAAGCTCATTTCTTCTTTACATCTTTTGCTGGTTCTGGTCTGTCTCTGTTTCCTTATCTATTTCTCTATCATGTTCAGCTGTAATGAGTTGATAAGAATTCAGATAAGGAAATGACAATGGATGGGATGTTGTTTTCTTTCTTCTTGGACACAAAAAGGGCAGATTCTGTATAATTCTTACTTACTTACTCTGGGAAACCTTCCCTGTAGCATTGCTTGTGAGTTGTCACAGAGATGAGCTGTAATCTGCAGCTCTGTTTTTATGAAGATAATGTTAAAGGCCAAAGGTTTCGTGTTGATGCAAACTCTGAACTTTCCAGGGCAACGATTCATTTCAGCATTTTGAGGAAGAAAAGGATTTCCTCACAATCCAGCAGAGGGCCCTGGATCTGATTTCACATTTTTTATATATATATTTTATTTATTTATTTATTTATTTTTGCAGAAAATTATTTTACTTATACTATGGAGCTGTTCACAGGAAACCAGCTGAGCCTTGCTTTCAGTTCAGGTTTTGATTTTTTTGGTAAAAGTTAAGTTGCAACAATAAAAGAACATATCACAAGTTATAAAAACAAGTAACCAGACTTATTTACTCGTCTACCCACTTCACTGCAAAACACAGAGAATAAAAAATGATGATTTTAGAGGTTATTTATATCAGGGATTAATCCTGCCTGGTTTTGCTTTTTCAGCACTGACATCAGCTAGAATTTGGGGAATGGAGGCTTGTGTTCATTGCAGGCATTTAATATACAAAATAAAGCCACAGATGAGTAGAGCTGATGAGAATTTGCAGGTTGTTCTCCCCAGTTTGAATAATGTGATATACAGAATGCACTACAAAGTGATTTTGAAATGTAAAACATTAATGTTCCCTTTGAAGGGCTGATGTCAAGTGCCAAATGATATATCAATTAAATGAAAAACAAATCCCAACCCTGCAAATATTGTACAAAAACAGCTTCTTTGAAGTCAATGGGACTAATTACAAGTGTAAAATAGAGCCTGGTTGTACAGCACTTCTGTTAACTGGAGTTAAATTTCATGAATTTAATAAAAAAATAGATCTCAGAGCAACTCCAGCTTGGCTTCCCACTGACAAAGTACAATTCCTGCCTGGCTCAGCCATCCGTGGGGTCTCTGGTATCCAAATCCTGCAGGACAGTTTCTAATTTTGCACTGCAGAGCTCCACAATTCCCATCTCTGAGATGAAGTGTGTGGGCACCAACAAAGGGTTCTGTTCAGTATTCCCAAATCCTCTGCTGTCACACTCAACCTTCAGCTCCAAAGGACAGCTGGACAAAGAATTTCCTGGTTTGGGATGGAGTTGCCATGCTCAGGATTGACTGGGCAGCAGGCATCAGTCTCTTCCTCAGATAACTTCTTCCCATGAGCAGTGTTTATTTGAAAAGTGAGAAATGGGGAGTTCTGACCCAGATTGTGATTTATGGATTAGCCCCGATGGATGCTGTAAAGCTGTTCTTGGTTTTCATTTGTATACAAAGCAAGAAAATTAGGCCTGGGCTATAAAAATGGAAGAAAAGACAAATATATTGCTCGTTGGGGGAATATGATTCCCAGCTATCAAGGTTACACTGAGACAGCAATTGCAATATTCAGCTTTTCCCTACCCTCAGACCACTTAGATTAAATTTGATCTCTCAGGTTACCTATTAGCATCATATCTTTAGATGATCCAATGTCCTGCACATCAATATCTTCAGTGCTCTTGGAAGCACTGCTGATTACCCTCAGGTGATAATTGCTTTGAGGTTATTTCTGAGCACAAAACATTGCTTTTACCAAACATGTGTTCCCTTCCACTGCAGTTTTGTTAATATTTTCATATTGCAGCAGTTCTGGGTCCTAGGAATGGAGGTTGTGTCTCTCAGTTGCACTAAAAGGAACAATCTCTTGTGGTTTCTGGGAGGGATTGTAGGTTTTATCTCCAGAGGCTGAGTCTCTGGTACCCTCTGTGCCATGACAAATTATAAATGAAAGCCATGTGAGTATCCCCCACCTCACAAGCTGCAATCTTTAGTATCTATGGCAATCTGGAGATGTGCAAATGGTGCATAATCAACGCTCAGAGCCTGGTAAAGGCTTGAATCAGCATAAAGCAGCATTCAGGAGCCAACCCCTAATGGACTTGCTGAGGAGCTGTGCAAGTGTACAGAGCACTCTGTGCACAAATACCTTCTGATGTAATGCAAGGGAATAAGAATTTATTTTAAAATGTTTCTGCATCTCTGGCTGTACCTTTCAAGTGCCAGCCTAGCTGTCCTATGATTGACACAATTCTGGCCAGACCTTTGTCTCACTTTTTTCAGCTTCTCCCTAAGCAAATTTGTGCATACTTTTTATTGTAATTGTATTTTTGTTTGCTTTCACTGTTTTACCAGTATCAAATCACTGTCCATACAGATTTCTGGGATCATTAACAGTGCAATTAAATAGCAGCAGACCCATTGGTGTCAGTCTGAATAATTTCCTCAGTGATGACTGGCCTCTGAAAGTGCTCTGCCAGGACTGAAAGGAGGAAATCGTGTTCCATGCAGCTGGGAATCTCCACAGGACAAATTCTAATGCTTCTTCTTTTAGTACCCCTGGGCTGGGCTCCCAGGATGAGCACTGTAAAAGGAGAAAAAGATTGTTGTTCTGAAGATGCTCCTGAGCAGCACTTGCAGTGGCATGCAGGGATCCTGCTGCCACAGGGAGGATGTACTTGCAAATAATATCCTCAGATAAGACCATGCATTCGGATTCACACTCCTGGGCCAGCACCCTCCAGGACAAGGAGTCATTTCAACAGATGTGTGTTCTAGAGGGGAGTGCAGAGCCTTTCAGACACTTGGGTGGTAAATCCAGCTGCCAAGCACTGCTGAAATTAGGCCAGTACTGGATGTATCTTGGATATCACACCTACTCACCTGTCTACTCTGCTCAGCTCTCTGTCTCTACAAAGAGGCTGAAGCTGGGAAGAAAGGAGAGCTGGCCACATTCATCAGAGGCCTGCTGGGTTTCCTCCCCTCTGACACCTGACAAACACCCACCCCACAGCTGTGCCAGATCATAGGTTGGACAGTTTTGCTCTTTAAGCTCCTGTCACTGGATTTCCTTGCAGAACCCTCTTCCCAGAGAAACAGAGGTAATCCTCAGCGCTCCTAGAGCGGCTGTTGATGTGCAGGGGAAGAAGGATGGAGCAGTCAGTCAGGCTTACCCAGGGAAAACACCACCTTTAATCACATTGCATTACAACTGGAGGGCTGGAGAAGCTGAAAGCTCTCACATGATGTGGGAATTAAAGGGCCAGGCAGGGTCTCTGTGCACTGCTGTGATACACCCAGCAAACCTCAGAGCAGTGAAAGGGAAGGGAGGTTAAATTACACAATACACAGTAAAAATGCTGCTATTGAGACTCTGGTATTTTTGAAATAGCATTTTCTAAAGATCCAAGTTGAACCAGTCTCCCTGTTTCACAGCATATGGTAAGAGTGGGACTATCCAGGAGACCATTTTAGAGAGCTGCAGTTTTGGACTCAGTACCTGTCTCATCTCTGAAGCTGTTCGTCACAAAGGGAAGAATTCCCTACACAGCTGTTTGTCTGGAAAAGCTGGAAAGGTGTGATCACATCCCCACTTTCAGTCTTTCCTGGGCTTGGCCCATTTTCCTGGCACTGAGATGCTTGTACCTTCAGAGCAAAGTTGGGTCTGAGACCCACTGGCTGGTGCAGACACTCCAGATTCCAAAAGAGTCTGGAATAGGAGCCTGTGGTGGGTCCCAGGAGGACTGTGGGGAAGGTGGGGAGGTGGATGGTACCTTGAAGCTCAGGAGTTTGGGGTATCTATTTCCAGAAAGACCTGAAACATTGCCACAGTTGTGGCAGAGGGAGGAAAAGATGAAAAGGACCTTGGAGAGGCTGCCTGGCCCTGCTTCATTGCCAGAGCTTGTGGAGATGGAGAGGGAGAAGGTGGAAGACCAAAGACCCAAAAGGCTCTCTGGGAAGGATCTCTGTGGACTGAAGGATGCTGAATGGCCTTTGCTGTGGGGAGAGCCAGCAGCACCCACAGGTTGCCTTTTCTCTCAGGCCTTTTGCCTCTCTGTAGTGACAGTTTGGGGTGGTTTGGTTTGCCCAGGAGGAGTTGTTATTCTCACCAGGTTTCCAGACTTCCTTTGGGTGTTCCAATACCTCTCTATGCCTTGTAAGGTAGGGGTGTGACAGATTAACCCCACAGCAGTGGGACTCCTGGGGTTCCTACCTGTCTGTGTCCCAGTGGGATCTGATTGCATGCTGCAGAAGGAATTCATGCATGCTGGCCAGCCCAGTGCTGTCACACACTGCCAGAGGTTTGTCTGTGTGAGGGTGAGGATGTGAGACACATGGAAAGTAGCTGGGCTGCACTGCAGATGTGGTGAACTGAAAAAGAGACTGTAGCTGCTTCAGTGTTGAAATCTTCTCTGTGGGGTAGGGGAGGTTGTTTTACTTATCTTCATTTTCCTATTTATGTCAAAAGCCTCTTTTTTCCCCCCTTTCCTTTTTCCTATTGCAATTCATTTATTCTATAACCTTGAGAATAAAATCTTCAAGGAAGAGGAGATGATTTTTTTTCCATTGCTGAACCCCTTGATATACCCTGCCAGGTCCTGTGCTCTTTGCTGGTAATGTTACATCTGAGACCACAAATCCCCTCGAGGTTCAAAGTCACTTTGTCCCAGCATCGTGCAGCATCCCCAGAATACAAAGGGCTAAAATAGAAAGAGAAGCAATTTGTGTGTCTGTGTTTTCAGACTTCATACATTCAGAGGTTTATCATGTCCAAAGGGTAGATCAAGATAATTAAATACCAATAAGCAGAGATAGATGAGCCCTGTGCAGGTCAGTTTGCTACACAATACAATACAAACTACCAGGAGCTCTTATAAATGTGCTGAAAATAGAAAGAATTCATTTTTGTTCCTTGTGCCACTTAAACTCACACCTCTCTTAAAGAGATATTTGATTAAATCTTCATCCAGCCTGATCTTCCTGTGGGGACCTTAAAAAACCCCTGTAAATTCACTTCACGCAGGACAGCCCAGGTTGTGCCAAGTTCAAAGTTTTCTCTACAGCATGAAACATGGACTAATCAAGATTTTTGAGTATTGTCTTGTTCCTTCTGTTGATTTTTTTTTTCACTCATTTTCAATGTATGTCCCACATCTGTGATGGTCAGTAGGAGATCAGGGTTTGTATCCAAGGTTGGAAAGCAGAGCTCTGGTTTTCCCTTGCAATATTGAATGGTGATGAGCAGAGATGACTGTATTGCATGAGACTGTTCCAGGTCACCTGAGGGCTGTACAGGAAATGGTGAAATAAAGTCCTGGGTTGCACTATAATAGGGATCCCTGAAGCAAAAAAACCCCACTTTTATTTATTTATTTACATACAGTTGTAGAATCATTAGGGTTGGAAAAGACTTCCAAGTTCTTCAAGTCCAACCTTTGACCAATCAATGCCCTGTCAATTAAACCATGGCACTGAGTGCCACCTCCAGACATCTCTTGAACATCTCCAGGCACGGTGACTCCACCACCTCCCTGGGCAGCCCTTTCCAATGCTTGATAACCCTTTCCTTGAAGCTGTTCCTGATGTCCAATCTGAACCTCTCCTGGTACAACTTGTGGCCATTTCTTCTTGTCCTGTCCCTTGTTCCCTGGGAGCAGAGCCTGACCCCCACCAGGCTCTGCCTTCCTGTCAGGAAGTTGTGGAGAATGAGAAAGGTCTCCTGAGCCTCCTTTTCTCCAGGCTGAGCCTCTTCAGCTCCCTCAGCTGCTTCTCATCAGACCTGTGCTCCAGACTGTGGCAGCGGCCTCAGGGAGACAAAGAGTTAACATTGTTCCACCCCAAACCCCTTGTGAAGGGCGGCCCAGGAGTTCTGATTGGGTTTGAGTCCCTGGGGGGTTCTCCCTTGGTGTGTTTCTAATGGTCCCTGACCCTGAACTCCACCCTCAAAGGTGTAAACCCTGGGTTCTGTCCCTCAAAAACCCCTGCTGTGCCTCTGTTCAGGGCTCTCTGTTCTGGACCTGACTTTGTTCCCATGCTGAATAAATGGTTTCATGAACGGGAGCCCGTCTCAGTTGGTGTTTCATGCTGGTCCCCAGAATCCTGCTGCTTACTTGGACGAGATCCTGAGGTTGCTGACTGCAACACCAGACCCATTCCCAGCTCCCTTCCCTTCTCTGCACACGCAGAGTCTTTCTTGTCATGAAGGGCTCAAAACTCATCACAGGATTTGAGATGCAGCCTCACCAGTGCCCAGCACAGAGGTACAATCGCCTCCCTGGTCCTGCTGCCACAGAAAGAATTCATTTTTTGTTCCTTGTGCCACATAAACTCACACCTCTTTCTGCTGCTGTAGGAAAAGACCTTGTATTTTTGATACAGGCCAGGATGCCATTGACCTTCTCAACCACCTGGGCACACTGCTGACTTCTGCTCGTCCCCATTTCTATTCAATAAGCAGAGCATGCCATCCACAATCTTTTTTCTCAGTCTTTTACTGAAGTAGCACTGCCTGTGTTCATGTCCTTTGGCCTGTGGAAATGAATCATTCCTAGTGGCAGTGTGCACACATTCTGATGATGCTGTGTTATAACAAGACCTTTGTGATGGCCCATTGCTCACACAGCAGAGCTGCCAGGGGCTCAGGGCTCTTAAAGGCTTCTCCTGAGTGCTTCAGTCCATTGCACACATGCACAGAGAGACTCATCCCAGACAGTGGTGGGTGCAAAAGAAAACTGGGAAACCCAAACAAAGATGTGCATTAAGAACTACTGGGAAAATATATTTTTAAAAACAGAACATACTGTATATTAATAATTTCATTAATATCAGCACTGATGTCATTTGAATCTTGCTACAATCATATTCAGACATTGCACATGTCAAAGGGGAATCATGAATTTTGAAAATTAATCTCCTTTGCTAATGACGTAAATGTTGATGGTATGGGATGGGATTTGGCATCACAACCATGATGACTAAAATCATTGCTGCTGATCTGCAGCAAAAGTGTACTGTCTAGAAATAAAGAAAATCTAATTAGCCCGGCCATATTTTTGACTGTGAGGCTGTCAAGGGCCCGGCCCACGCTGCCCACAGGAGCTGCGGCTGCCCACAGCAGCTGGCGGTGTTCCAGGCCAGCTTGGCTGGGGCTTGGAGCAGCCTGGCCTAGCGGAAGGTGTCCCTGCCCATGGCAGCGGGGCTGGAAGGAGGCAATTTCTAAGGAGCCTTCCCAGCCAAGCCATTCTGTGATTCTGGGATCAGAGGGGCTGGGGACGGCTGGGCCTCATTTCTCATTGGAACCACTTCAGCACTCCGAGTCTGCTGGAGTTCCAGGAGACAGTTGATGAGCCCACATTGACGGTGTGTGACGTTTACCCGTGCTCTAGGTCTGGCTGAGATCAATAAAGTCTTGCACGATGCAGATTCTGCAATGTTGTATTTTATTGAAAAAAGAGCAAAGCCGTTTCCAGCTTGCCAATCCTAAACATGCTAACTACAGATCATTAATACGGCTCACAACTGAGAGCCACACTAGATATGGATTTGCTTGTATATCAAAATATTATCCTACGTGTTCTATCTACCCATTGTATATGCTATCAATAGATCTATTTGATGAAACTCACTCCAGACAAAAATGTGCTAAATGCATGAATATGCATCACAATAGATAGTGACACTCCATGTGTCCTCTATTGTTATTATTTAAATATAATTACATATTCAACTCTTTAGAATAATATTGCTTCATGACACAAGAATTACCTATTTCATATTTTTGGTATTATTTCTATTAGTCTATTGTTTTCTTGTGTTGCATTTTACTATCATATATGATATATTAATCATTATATGACTATTATATATGATTACATGTCTATGAACATTAAAGTATAAAATACATGAACACTAGCTAGCTAGCTAGTTATTTTATCTATAATAATTTTATGTATAAAATTTTATATATTAATATTTATTAATATATCAATTATATATTAATATATTATATTTTATTAATAATTAATTAATATTATTAATTTTATTAATAATAATATTATAAATAAAATAATATAATATTATAATAAAATGATAATATTATAAATTTTTAATAATGAAAATATTATTAATTTTTATTATTAATTAATATATATTCATTATATATTACTATATATAAATATATATTAATATATATATTAATAAATATATATTTATATATTAAATATTTATCTATAATAATTTTATCTATAGAAGAATCTAGATTGTTATTTCATAGCTAGCTAGCTAGCTAGCTAGCTATGAAATAACAATCTAGATTCTTCTATAGATAAAATTTCAGGTCAGCTCCAACACAGCTGGTCCAGAGCCGACCCAAAGGTGTCCCTTCCGGAGACAAGGAGAGACGCCGTCCATGGACTCATCCCGGGCGAGCAGCGCTGACTTTTCCTCTTGGTCCTTCTTGCCCCTGGTTTCTTTCTTCTTTTCCTCACCCGCATTCCCGCTTCTTTCAGCCCTTCTCAAAGGCTGGCAACAAGTGCATGTTGCAAGTGGGATTTGGTGACTTTGGTGCTGCACATGAGGCATGTTCTCTCTTCAGGTGCACCCTTAGGAGTGGGGAAAGGCAAGCCGGGCTTTATGCCGATCTGGGTGTCTTTTTTTGGAAAAATTCAAGGTTTCAAAGAGGTAGAAGAAGCCCTGCTGTGGCCCTCCACCTGCTGAGGCAGCAGGAGAGGCTGTGGGACTTTGGCCAGAGCCTTTGCGTGCATCCTCTTCTCCTTAAAGGACCAAATTTGTAGGACGAGGTGGATCTTTGCTGCCAGCTGCCAGCAGCACAAGGCCAAGCACAGGCTCTGTGCTCGTAGCCGTGACTCCTCCCCTTCATTCATCCAAGGTTCGTTTCGATAAATTCTTTGAGCCACTTCTTCAGAACCCAGTACTCAAGCACGGCCTGGCTGTACGCGTCCGAGTCCTGCGCCAGGCGATGGAAGAGATTGTGTGTCGTAGCCGTTGGAACATCTGGGGGTACCCTGATGTCACGAGGAAGCCTCTCGTTGCCCACAATGAAGTGGTTGAGGCGTTTTGCTCTGACACATAAAAACAGGCCATCTCTGATCTGCAGCAGTCGCTCCAGGAAATGTCTCCTGCACCACAATGCCACGGGTGTTTCAGCCAGCAGGTGCATGATGAGGGTCTTGATGGCGTAGGTGGAAAAGCAGAAGCCCAGCTGGAGGCGGGTGAAGAACTGCAGGCAGTGGAGGTGCAAACTGTCGGGGGGGGCCTGGCTGGCAACGTGCTTGAGGAACTGGGTCTCTGCCACATCATAAGTCTCAGGCCAGGTTGTGTTTGGGGTGTGGGCCTCTCTAGGCTGGCTGCTGACAAAGATGTCTGAGTCGCCTCTCCTTACCCCAAGCAACATCTCAATCCTGAAGCTCTCATCTCCATCTGTCACCTTGAACTGGCAGGAGCGTCTGGAGGGCAGCAGCGTTAAATGCCAACTGTGTGACTGAGGCAAAGCTGGCCAGATTGCTCTCACCAGTTGGCAGAACCAGCGGGCCGTTTTCCGCACGTCGAGGTAGGAGCCGGTGCACAGGGTGTCCAGGAGGCTGGGATCCTGATTCCTCCTCAGCTCCTCCTTGGGGTGGTGCAGGAAGCACAGCATGTTGTCGCCCTGCTGCTCCCTCGTGCAGGTGCACTCCAGCTGCACGCGCACACGGAAGTTCCTCACCTGCGCGTGCCCTGCAGTGTCCAGCTCCAGGTGGAAGCTGTGGCCTCGGGGAGGGGTCATGGGGACGAGCACGCGGTACACAACGTCCTGCTCTCGGGGACTCCAACCTTCAAAGGCGCTGCCCACCCCGATGGCTCGTTGCAGGACTGGGTAGAAACTGTTTGACAAGACACGACCAAAGAAAGTGGCATACTTGTCCATCAGGTCAGTTATCCACGCACAGCCTCTCTCCAGGTCCTGGACAGGCCACTGGATGCGCTCCATCAAAACTGCACCGATGATTTCCCCAAAAAGATCCTCTACTTCTCGGATTAAATCTTCGTAGTTGTTTTCTACAGCTGTATCCTCATTGACAGCTTCGTTTCCACCATGATCTGCCTCATTTGCAGCAGCATTGCCCACTTGCTGTACATTGCCGTCATCATTGTTGTCTTCCTCCCGATTCGCGTTGCCTTCTTCATTTCCAACAGCTTCTTCTCCATTTGCATCCCTGTTTCTGACTCCCTCTTCATTTGCTTCTTCATTCCTCTCTCTCCTCAGGCTCCTTTCCCATCCCATAAACCATAGGAGCAAGACAAGGACCAGGAGCACAGCAACAGTCACGAGCTGCAAGTACTGTTGGGTTTCACTCTTCTGGATGAGCCGCTCCACTTCCTGCTCCAGCAGAAGCCTCTCGTGTTCCAGCTGCTGGGCACGCAGTTCCATGCGCCGCCGAGCTTCCTCATCCCAATCCCCCACAGGCTGTGGGTAAAGGGTGAGGCTCTTCAAGAGCATGAAAAGGAACACGACGGAATTCATGGTCTGCAGGAGGATGGAAAGAAGGCCATGAGTGGTGCTGTGAGGGAGGCAACTACTGGTTGCGGGAGGGAGGGCAGCAGGGATCTGCTCAGGGATCTGAGGGCAGGAAGGACAGGGCCCCAGAGAGCTGGCAGGCAGCAAGGCCTGTCCTGCTGACCCAGCAGCAGCAGCAGCAGCAGCTGCAGCAGCAGCGTGGCCTTCCCAAGGCTCTCCCACGAGGGGCTGTCCCCGCATGCAGGGGGAGAAGCCAGCCCCGGGTGCAGCCAGGTTTCCACCCTGGCCCTTGTCCCCAGCCCAGCCTCCCCAGCACGTGTGCACTCACCGCTTGCCCAAGCAATGAAGGCCAGCGTTACCTGCTGGGGCCTTTTGGAGGTGCCCCCATTGTGACATGTCCCCCTGTGATGTCACAGGTGTCACAGCACATCACAGCCCAGCCAGCCCCACCCTTTGTCCCCACCCCCACTCAGCCACTCACAGTGGCCCTGGTGTGCTGTTTAAGGCTGCCTTGGAGGGAATCTTCTTCCAAGAACTCCCACTGTTCTTTCTTTTGGGTTTGTTTTCATCTGCCCTCCACTGACAATCTCCCACATCTCCATGTTGGAAGGCACCCTTGAGGATCACTAACTTTTGACTCCTCACTGCTTGAGCTACACGTCAATCTCTGACTCAGTGAGGTTGAAAAGGTCCCTGAAGATCACACAGTCCAACTGCAACCTTAACACTGCCTATTGCACCAATCAGCCACGTCCCCAAATGCCACATCCCCATGACTTTTAAACCTTTCTGAGGGTGCTGGCTCAGCCATTTCCCTAGGCAGCAGCCTGCTCCCAAGCTAGAGAGCCTTTTTGTTGAAGGAAGATTTCCTAGAGGTCAAATCTAAACCTCCTGTGGCACAACTTGAGGTCATTTTCCTCTGGTTTCCTCCTGTTGTTTGTTCCCTGGGCTAATAGCATGAGCCCCACTGAGCTCCAACCTCCTTTCAGGAACCAGGGGCGTGGTGTCAGGTGCTTGGGCTGAGGTGAAGGCAGCTCCTGGCAGAGGAGAGAAAGCTGGTGCTTTTGCACTGTACTTCCCATCACCCAGTGGGACAAAAGGGGCTGTGGGTGGGGAGAAGAGTTTCAGGTTGCCCGGAAGCGTTTCCGTGTGAGGACAACCTTAGTCCCAAACACATCAACCAAGGGAATCCATCCCCTTCCAAGACGAAGGAAAAATCAGAATTTTCCTTGTAGAAAATGGAAAGGTTTGGAGTGAAAGTCAGTGCTGCAATGTCCCCGGATGTCCGTGTGGATTTTGCTACCCTGCAAGCCCGGACTGTGAGGAGGGGATCCCAAGAAACGCCCTCTTGCTCGGGGGCCTTCCATGGCACAGCAGCACAAGTGAGAGCCCTTGCTTGGCCTTTGCCTTCAGCAAGGCCCTGGGATGGGCCAAGCCTCAATGCCCTGTGAAAGCAGCTCAGATTGGCCGTGCCCAGCATGAAGGACGCCAGAGGACAGAGAGGCAGGCTCAGCAGCGTGCTGGTGCAGTCCAGCTTAGGCTGCAGCTTTCTGCCCTTGTTATCTCTGGAGCCTTGGAGGGGAAGGCTGCGTGGCTTGCGGGGACTTTCACCAGCGCTCCTGCTAACAGCACTGGGCACCCCAAGGCTCTTTGGTCTCAGCACAGGCAAGAGCAGGAAGAAACAAACCCTCACCTGGCTTTGTAGACCCCTGAGACAAGCAAAGACGAGCAGTGTGCGGAGAAGGGACCATCAGCACTGCACAGCAGCTTGTCTCCGCCATAAATCACAGAAAATTCAAACATTACTGGTTGGCTTTGGCCTTTGTGTTGTGTTTTATTTGGAGCTTTGTCCCTCAAAGGAAAACCTGTTGCATTTGCCATATTGCACAGCTGGATTGGAGTGGTCCGCTCTCTGACTGGGAGCTGCCTAGATGGAACTCACCAATGTGCCTTTGCCCCTCTTTTCCCTCGGTTACGATGTGTCAATTCCAGAGGTTGATGGGTAACATCAGCGTTTCCCTTTTCTCCCCTTTTGCTCAGGAGCTGAGTCAGCCGCTGACATCCTCTCCTGCCCCAGCTTGACCCTGGAAGGTTTCTGCAGTAGGGGAAGGTGGCACGTAGCCAGTGGCTCAGCTGCCAGCACCGGTGCTAGCCAACGGGGAAGGCTCATCTCTATGGCTTGAGTCAGCTCACAGCTGCCAGCATCTGCACTGTGTCCTGCCCCACATTCGTCCTGCCATGCAGTCAGAGGGCACAGAAGTCCCCCTGGAAGCCACGTCCCCAGGTGCCACATCCACTTGACATTTGTCAAGTGCATCGAGCAATGAGAATTGCACGGACTCCACGGGGAGCCTTTGCCAGTGCTTGACAACCCTTGGAGAGGAGAAATTTTTCCCTAAACGCAATCTCCGCCTCCCCTGGCGGAGTGCTGACTTGAGGCCATTTCCTCTTGTCCTGTCCCTCGTTTCCTGGGAGCAGAGCCTGACCAACCCTAGCCCCAGCCTCGTGTCAGGGAGTTGCAGAGAGTGAGAAGGTTCCTCTCTGATGCTGAGCGGGACTGCAGCCACGTGTCCCCCTGTGGCTGTGCCCGGCCCTGCTGGCCCTGCTGCCCTGCTGGCAGGGCCCCGAGCCCGGGCAGAGCAGTTCCCTGTGCGGGCACAGCCCATGGGGTGCTCCCTGCTGCGGCCTGGCCCGGCCCCAGAGCAGGGTCCCCCTTGCGGGAGGCCCCGGGCTGGCCGCGTGTCTCCAGCCGGCTGTGGCTGGGCAGCTGCCTCGGCCGTCAGGGCTGCAGAGCTGCGGGAGCCCGGGGCTCTCTGCCGGCCGCACTGCGGAGCTGCCCGCTGCAGCCGGCAGGGCCTCAGCGCCCGCCCGCTGCCCTCCCGCCCGCCCGCACGGAGGCGCCAGGCCCCGCTCGCTGCTCTCATGGTGCCACTGGTGGCCCCAGGGCTCTCCAAGGGCTTCTGCAGGGCCACCTTGCTGCGGCCTTTCAGTCCCTGCCCGAGGCCCAGCAGAGCCCTGCACGGGGGCTGTGTCCAAGGGCCTGCAGGGACAGCAGCAGGGCCAGTGGCTTCCCCGTGACGCAGGGCAGCCTTAGGCTGGAGATGGGCAAGAAATTCTGGCCTCTGAGGCTGGCGAGGGCCCGGCCCACGCTGCCCACAGGAGCTGCGGCTGCCCACAGCAGCTGGCGGTGTTCCAGGCCAGCTTGGCTGGGGCTTGGAGCAGCCTGGCCTAGCGGAAGGTGTCCCTGCCCATGGCAGCGGGGCTGGAAGGAGGCAATTTCTAAGGAGCCTTCCCAGCCAAGCCATTCTGTGATTCTGGGATCAGAGGGGCTGGGGACGGCTGGGCCTCATTTCTCATTGGAACCACTTCAGCACTCTGAGTCTGCTGGAGTTCCGGGAGACAGTTGATGAGCCCACATTGACGGCGCGTGACGTTTACCCGTGCTCTAGGTCTGGCTGAGATCAATAAAGTCTTGCACGATGCAGATTCTGCAATGTTGTATTTTATTGAAAAAAGAGCGAAGCCGTTTCCAGCTTGCCAATCCTAAACATGCTAACTACAGATCATTAATATGGCTCACAACTGAGAGCCACACTAGATATGGATTTGCTTGTATATCAAAATATTATCCTACGTGTTCTATCTACCCATTGTATATGCTATCAATAGATCTATTTGATGAAACTCACTCCAGACAAAAATGTGCTAAATGCATGAATATGCATCACAATAGATAGTGACACTCCATGTGTCCTCTATTGTTATTATTTAAATATAATTACATATTCAACTCTTTAGAATAATATTGCTTCATGACACAAGAATTACCTATTTCATATTTTTGGTATTATTTCTATTAGTCTATTGTTTTCTTGTGTTGCATTTTACTATCATATATGATATATTAATCATTATATGACTATTATATATGATTACATGTCTATGAACATTAAAGTATAAAATACATGAACACTAGCTAGCTAGCTAGCTAGTTATTTTATCTATAATAATTTTATGTATAAAATTTTATATATTAATATTTATTAATATATTAATTATATATTAATATATTGTATTTTATTAACAATTAATTAATATTATTAACTTTATTAATAATAATATCATAAATAAAATAACATAATATTATAATAAAATAATAATAATATTATAAATTTTTAATAATGAAAATATTATTAATTTTTATTATTAATTAATATATTAATTATATATTGATATATATAAATATATGTTAATATATATTGATATATATATTTATATATTAAATATTTATCTATAATAATTTTATCTATAGAAGAATCTAGATTGTTATTTCATAGCTAGCTAGCTAGCTAGCTATGAAATAACAATCTAGATTCTTCTATAGATAAAATTTCAGGTCAGCTCCAACACAGCTGGTCCAGAGCCGACCCAAAGGTGTCCCTTCCGGAGACAAGGAGAGACGCCGTCCATGGACTCATCCCGGGCAAGCAGCGCTGACTTTTCCTCTTGGTCCTTCTTGCCCCTGGTTTCTTTCTTCTTTTCCTCACCCGCATTCCCGCTTCTTTCAGCCCTTCTCAAAGGCTGGCAACAAGTGCATGTTGCAAGTGGGATTTGGTGACTTTGGTGCTGCACGTGAGGCATGTTCTCTCTTCAGGTGCACCCTTAGGAGTGGGGAAAGGCAAGCCGGGCTTTATGCCGATCTGGGTGTCTTTTTTTGGAAAAATTCAAGGTTTCAAAGAGGTAGAAGAAGCCCTGCTGTGGCCCTCCACCTGCTGAGGCAGCAGGAGAGGCTGTGGGACTTTGGCCAGAGCCTTTGCGTGCATCCTCTTCTCCTTAAAGGACCAAATTTGTAGGACGAGGTGGATCTTTGCTGCCAGCTGCCAGCAGCACAAGGCCAAGCACAGGCTCTGTGCTCGTAGCCATGATTCCTCTCCTTCATTCATCCAAGGTTCGTTTCGATCAATTCTTTGAGCCACTTCTTCAGAACCCAGTACTCAAGCACGGCCTGGCTGTACGCGTCCGAGTCCTGCGCCAGGCGATGGAAGAGATTGTGTGTCGTAGCCGTTGGAACATCTGGGGGTACCCTGATGTCACGAGGAAGCCTCTCGTTGCCCACAATGAAGTGGTTGAGGCGTTTTGCTCTGACACATAAAAACAGGCCATCTCTGATCTGCAGCAGTCGCTCCAGGAAATGTCTCCTGCACCACAATGCCACGGGTGTTTCAGCCAGCAGGTGCATGACGAGGGTCTTGATGGCGTAGGTGGAAAAGCAGAAGCCCAGCTGGAGGCGGGTGAAGAACTGCAGGCAGTGGAGGTGCAAACTGTCGGGGGGGGCCTGGCTGGCAACGTGCTTGAGGAACTGGGTCTCTGCCACATCATAAGTCTCAGGCCAGGTTGTGTTTGGGGTGTGGGCCTCTCTAGGCTGGCTGCTGACAAAGATGTCTGAGTCGCCTCTCCTTACCCCAAGCAACATCTCAATCCTGAAGCTCTCATCTCCATCTGTCACCTTGAACTGGCAGGAGCGTCTGGAGGGCAGCAGCGTTAAATGCCAACTGTGTGACTGAGGCAAAGCTGGCCAGATTGCTCTCACCAGTTGGCAGAACCAGCGGGCCGTTTTCTGCACGTCCAGGTAGGAGCCGGTGCACAGGGTGTCCAGGAGGCTGGGATCCTGATTCCTCCTCAGCTCCTCCTTGGGGTGGTGCAGGAAGCACAGCATGTTGTCGCCCTGCTGCTCCCTCGTGCAGGTGCACTCCAGCTGCACGCGCACACGGAAGTTCCTCACCTGCGTGTGCCCTGCAGTGTCCAGCTCCAGGTGGAAGCTGTGGCCTCGGGGAGGGGTCATGGGGACGAGCACGCGGTACACAACGTCCTGCTCTCGGGGACTCCAACCTTCAAAGGCGCTGCCCACCCCGATGGCTCGTTGCAGGACTGGGTAGAAACTGTTTGACAAGACATGACCAAAGAAAGTGGCATACTTGTCCATCAGGTCAGTTATCCACTCACAGCCTCTCTGCAGGTCCTGGACAGGCCACTGGATGCGCTCCATCAAAACTGCACCGATGATTTCCCCAAAAAGATCCTCTACTTCTCGGATTAAATCTTCGTAGTTGTTTTCTACAGCTGTATCCTCATTGACAGCTTCGTTTCCACCATGATCTGCCTCATTTGCAGCAGCATTGCCCACTTGCTGTACATTGCCGTCATCATTGTTGTCTTCCTCCCAATTCGCGTTGCCTTCTTCATTTCCAACAGCTTCTTCTCCATTTGCATCCCTGTTTCTGACTCCCTCTTCATTTGCTTCTTCATTCCTCTCTCTCCTCAGGCTCCTTTCCCATCCCATAAACCATAGGAGCAAGACAAGGACCAGGAGCACAGCAACAGTCACGAGCTGCAAGTACTGTTGGGTTTCACTCTTCCGGATGAGCCGCTCCACTTCCTGCTCCAGCAGAAGCCTCTCGTGTTCCAGCTGCTGGGCACGCAGTTCCATGCGCCGCCGAGCTTCCTCATCCCAATCCCCCACAGGCTGTGGGTAAAGGGTGAGGCTCTTCAAGAGCATGAAAAGGAACACGACGGAATTCATGGTCTGCAGGAGGATGGAAAGAAGGCCATGAGTGGTGCTGTGAGGGAGGCAACTACTGGTTGCGGGAGGGAGGGCAGCAGGGATCTGCTCAGGGATCTGAGGGCAGGAAGGACAGGGCCCCAGAGAGCTGGCAGGCAGCAAGGCCTGTCCTGCTGACCCAGCAGCAGCAGCAGCAGCTGCAGCAGCAGCGTGGCCTTCCCAAGGCTCTCCCACGAGGGGCTGTCCCCGCACGCAGAGGGAGAAGCCAGCCCCGGGTGCAGCCAGGTTTCCACCCTGGCCCTTGTCCCCAGCCCAGCCTCCCCAGCACGTGTGCACTCACCGCTTGCCCAAGCAATGAAGGCCAGCGTTACCTGCTGGGGCCTTTTGGAGCTGCCCCCATTGTGACATGTCCCCCTGTGATGTCACAGGTGTCACAGCACATCACAGCCCAGCCAGCCCCACCCTTTGTCCCCACCCCCACTCAGCCACTCACAGTGGCCCTGGTGTGCTGTTTAAGGCTGCCTTGAAGGGAATCTTCTTCCAAGAACTCCCACTGTTCTTTCTTTTGGGTTTGTTTTCATCTGCCCTCCACTGACAATCTCCCACATCTCCATGTTGGAAGGCACCCTTGAGGATCACTAACTTTTGACTCCTCACTGCTTGAGCTACACGTCAATCTCTGATTCAGCGAGGTTGAAAAGGTCCCTGAAGATCACACAGTCCAACTGCAACCTTAACACTGCCTACTGCACCAATCAGCCACGTCCCCAAATGCCACATCCCCATGACTTTTAAACCTTTCTGAAGGTGCTGGCTCAGCCATTTCCCTAGGCAGCAGCCTGTTCCCAAGCTAGAGAGCCTTTTTGTTGAGGGAAGATTTCCTAGAGGTCAAATCTAAACCTCCCGGGGTGCAACTTGAGGTCATTTTGCTCTGGTTTCCTCCTGTTGTTTGTTCCCTGGGCTAATAGCATGAGCCCCACTGAGCTCCAACCTCCTTTCAGGAACCAGGGGCATGGTGTCAGGTGCTTGGGCTGAGGTGAAGGCAGCTCCTGGCAGAGGAGAGAAAGCTGGTGCTTTTGCACTGTACTTCCCATCACCCAGTGGGACAAAAGGGGCTGTGGGTGGGGAGAAGAGTTTCAGGTTGCCCAGAAGCGTTTCCGTGTGAGGACAACCTTAGTCCCAAACACATCAACCAAGGGAATCCATCCCCTTCCAAGACGAAGGAAAAATCAGAATTTTCCTTGTAGAAAATGGAAAGGTTTGGAGTGAAAGTCAGTGCTGCAATGTCCCCGGATGTCCGTGTTTATTTTGCTACCCTGCAAGGCCGGACTGTGTGGAGGGGATCCCAAGAAACGCCCTCTTGCTCGGGGGCCTTCCATGGCATGGCAGCACAAGTGAGAGCCCTTGCTTGGCCTTTGCCTTCAGCAAGGCCCCGGGATGGGCCAAGCCTCAATGCCCTGTGAAAGCAGCTCAGATTGGCCGTGCCCAGCATGAAGGACGCCAGAGGACAGAGAGGCAGGCTCAGCAGCGTGCTGGTGCAGTCCAGCTTAGGCTGCAGCTTTCTGCCCTTGTTATCTCTGGAGCCTTGGAGGGGAAGGCTGCGTGGCTTGCGGTGACTTTCACCAGCGCTCCTGCTAACAGCACTGGGCACCCCAAGGCTCTTTGGTCTCAGCACAGGCAAGAGCAGGAAGAAACAAACCCTCACCTGGCTTTGTAGACCCCTGAGACAAGCAAAGACGAGCAGTGTGCGGAGAAGGGACCATCAGCACTGCACAGCAGCTTGTCTCCGCCATAAATCACAGAAAATTCAAACATTACTGGTTGGCTTTGGCCTTTGTGTTGTGTTTTATTTGGAGCTTTGTCGCTCAAAGGAAAACCTGTTGCATTTGCCATATTGCACAGCTGGATTGGAGTGGTCCGCTCTCTGACTGGGAGCTGCCTAGATGGAACTCACCAATGTGCCTTTGCCCCTCTCTTTCCTCGGTTACGATGTGTAATTCCAGAGGTTGATGGGTAACATCAGCGTTTCCCTTTTCTCCCCTTGTGCTCAGGAGCTGGGTGAGCTGCTGACATCCTCTCCTGCCCCAGCTTGACCCTGGAAGGTTTCTGCAGTAGGGGAAGGTGGCACGTAGCCAGTGGCTCAGCTGCCAGCACCGGTGCTAGCCAACGGGGAAGGCTCATCTCTATGGCTTGAGTCAGCTCACAGCTGCCAGCATCTGCACTGTGTCCTGCCCCACATTCGTCCTGCCATGCAGTCAGAGGGCACAAAAGTCCCCCTGGAAGCCACGTCCCCAGGTGCCACATCCACTTGACATTTGTCAAGTGCATCAAGCAATGAGAATTGCACGGACTCCACGGGGAGCCTTTGCCAGTGCTTGACAACCCTTGGAGAGGAGAAATTTTTCCCTAAACGCAATCTCCGCCTCCCCTGGCGGAGTGCTGACTTGAGGCCATTTCCTCTTGTCCTGTCCCTCGTTTCCTGGGAGCAGAGCCTGACCAACCCTAGCCCCAGCCTCGTGTCAGGGAGTTGCAGAGAGTGAGAAGGTTCCTCTCTGACGCTGAGCGGGACTGCAGCCACGTGTCCCCCTGTGGCTGTGCCCGGCCCTGCTGGCAGGGCCCTGAGCCCGGGCAGAGCAGTTCCCTGTGCGGGCACAGCCCATGGGGTGCTCCCTGCTGCGGCCTGGCCCGGCCCCAGAGCAGGGTCCCCCTTGCGGGAGGCCCCGGGCTGGCCGCGTGTCTCCAGCCGGCTGTGGCTGGGCAGCTGCCTCGGCCGTCAGGGCTGCAGAGCTGCGGGAGCCCGGGGCTCTCTGCCGGCCGCACTGCGGAGCTGCCCGCTGCAGCCGGCAGGGCCTCAGCGCCCGCCCGCTGCCCTCCCGCCCGCCCGCACGGAGGCGCCAGGCCCCGCTCGCTGCTCTCATGGTGCCACTGGTGGCCCCAGGGCTCTCCAAGGGCTTCTGCAGGGCCACCTTGCTGCGGCCTTTCAGTCCCTGCCCGAGGCCCAGCAGAGCCCTGCACGGGGGCTGTGTCCAAGGGCCTGCAGGGACAGCAGCAGGGCCAGTGGCTTCCCCGTGACGCAGGGCAGCCTTAGGCTGGAGATGGGCAAGAAATTCTGGCCTCTGAGGCTGGCGAGGGCCCGGCCCACGCTGCCCACAGGAGCTGCGGCTGCCCACAGCAGCTGGCGGTGTTCCAGGCCAGCTTGGCTGGGGCTTGGAGCAGCCTGGCCTAGCGGAAGGTGTCCCTGCCCATGGCAGCGGGGCTGGAAGGAGGCAATTTCTAAGGAGCCTTCCCAGCCAAGCCATTCTGTGATTCTGGGATCAGAGGGGCTGGGGACGGCTGGGCCTCATTTCTCATTGGAACCACTTCAGCACTCTGAGTCTGCTGGAGTTCCGGGAGACAGTTGATGAGCCCACATTGACGGCGCGTGACGTTTACCCGTGCTCTAGGTCTGGCTGAGATCAATAAAGTCTTGCACGATGCAGATTCTGCAATGTTGTATTTTATTGAAAAAAGAGCGAAGCCGTTTCCAGCTTGCCAATCCTAAACATGCTAACTACAGATCATTAATATGGCTCACAACTGAGAGCCACACTAGATATGGATTTGCTTGTATATCAAAATATTATCCTACGTGTTCTATCTACCCATTGTATATGCTATCAATAGATCTATTTGATGAAACTCACTCCAGACAAAAATGTGCTAAATGCATGAATATGCATCACAATAGATAGTGACACTCCATGTGTCCTCTATTGTTATTATTTAAATATAATTACATATTCAACTCTTTAGAATAATATTGCTTCATGACACAAGAATTACCTATTTCATATTTTTGGTATTATTTCTATTAGTCTATTGTTTTCTTGTGTTGCATTTTGCTATCATATATGATATATTAATCATTATATGACTATTATATATGATTACATGTCTATGAACATTAAAGTATAAAATACATGAACACTAGCTAGCTAGCTAGCTAGTTATTTTATCTATAATAATTTTATGTATAAAATTTTATATATTAATATTTATTAATATATTAATTATATATTAATATATTGTATTTTATTAACAATTAATTAATATTATTAACTTTATTAATAATAATATCATAAATAAAATAACATAATATTATAATAAAATAATAATAATATTATAAATTTTTAATAATGAAAATATTATTAATTTTTATTATTAATTAATATATTAATTATATATTGATATATATAAATATATGTTAATATATATTGATATATATATTTATATATTAAATATTTATCTATAATAATTTTATCTATAGAAGAATCTAGATTGTTATTTCATAGCTAGCTAGCTAGCTAGCTATGAAATAACAATCTAGATTCTTCTATAGATAAAATTTCAGGTCAGCTCCAACACAGCTGGTCCAGAGCCGACCCAAAGGTGTCCCTTCCGGAGACAAGGAGAGACGCCGTCCATGGACTCATCCCGGGCAAGCAGCGCTGACTTTTCCTCTTGGTCCTTCTTGCCCCTGGTTTCTTTCTTCTTTTCCTCACCCGCATTCCCGCTTCTTTCAGCCCTTCTCAAAGGCTGGCAACAAGTGCATGTTGCAAGTGGGATTTGGTGACTTTGGTGCTGCACGTGAGGCATGTTCTCTCTTCAGGTGCACCCTTAGGAGTGGGGAAAGGCAAGCCGGGCTTTATGCCGATCTGGGTGTCTTTTTTTGGAAAAATTCAAGGTTTCAAAGAGGTAGAAGAAGCCCTGCTGTGGCCCTCCACCTGCTGAGGCAGCAGGAGAGGCTGTGGGACTTTGGCCAGAGCCTTTGCGTGCATCCTCTTCTCCTTAAAGGACCAAATTTGTAGGACGAGGTGGATCTTTGCTGCCAGCTGCCAGCAGCACAAGGCCAAGCACAGGCTCTGTGCTCGTAGCCATGATTCCTCTCCTTCATTCATCCAAGGTTCGTTTCGATCAATTCTTTGAGCCACTTCTTCAGAACCCAGTACTCAAGCACGGCCTGGCTGTACGCGTCCGAGTCCTGCGCCAGGCGATGGAAGAGATTGTGTGTCGTAGCCGTTGGAACATCTGGGGGTACCCTGATGTCACGAGGAAGCCTCTCGTTGCCCACAATGAAGTGGTTGAGGCGTTTTGCTCTGACACATAAAAACAGGCCATCTCTGATCTGCAGCAGTCGCTCCAGGAAATGTCTCCTGCACCACAATGCCACGGGTGTTTCAGCCAGCAGGTGCATGACGAGGGTCTTGATGGCGTAGGTGGAAAAGCAGAAGCCCAGCTGGAGGCGGGTGAAGAACTGCAGGCAGTGGAGGTGCAAACTGTCGGGGGGGGCCTGGCTGGCAACGTGCTTGAGGAACTGGGTCTCTGCCACATCATAAGTCTCAGGCCAGGTTGTGTTTGGGGTGTGGGCCTCTCTAGGCTGGCTGCTGACAAAGATGTCTGAGTCGCCTCTCCTTACCCCAAGCAACATCTCAATCCTGAAGCTCTCATCTCCATCTGTCACCTTGAACTGGCAGGAGCGTCTGGAGGGCAGCAGCGTTAAATGCCAACTGTGTGACTGAGGCAAAGCTGGCCAGATTGCTCTCACCAGTTGGCAGAACCAGCGGGCCGTTTTCTGCACGTCCAGGTAGGAGCCGGTGCACAGGGTGTCCAGGAGGCTGGGATCCTGATTCCTCCTCAGCTCCTCCTTGGGGTGGTGCAGGAAGCACAGCATGTTGTCGCCCTGCTGCTCCCTCGTGCAGGTGCACTCCAGCTGCACGCGCACACGGAAGTTCCTCACCTGCGTGTGCCCTGCAGTGTCCAGCTCCAGGTGGAAGCTGTGGCCTCGGGGAGGGGTCATGGGGACGAGCACGCGGTACACAACGTCCTGCTCTCGGGGACTCCAACCTTCAAAGGCGCTGCCCACCCCGATGGCTCGTTGCAGGACTGGGTAGAAACTGTTTGACAAGACACGACCAAAGAAAGTGGCATACTTGTCCATCAGGTCAGTTATCCACTCACAGCCCCTCTGCAGGTCCTGGACAGGCCACTGGATGCGCTCCATCAAAACTGCACCGATGATTTCCCCAAAAAGATCCTCTACTTCTCGGATTAAATCTTCGTAGTTGTTTTCTACAGCTGTATCCTCATTGACAGCTTCGTTTCCACCATGATCTGCCTCATTTGCAGCAGCATTGCCCACTTGCTGTACATTGCCGTCATCATTGTTGTCTTCCTCCCAATTCGCGTTGCCTTCTTCATTTCCAACAGCTTCTTCTCCATTTGCATCCCTGTTTCTGACTCCCTCTTCATTTGCTTCTTCATTCCTCTCTCTCCTCAGGCTCCTTTCCCATCCCATAAACCATAGGAGCAAGACAAGGACCAGGAGCACAGCAACAGTCACGAGCTGCAAGTACTGTTGGGTTTCACTCTTCCGGATGAGCCGCTCCACTTCCTGCTCCAGCAGAAGCCTCTCGTGTTCCAGCTGCTGGGCACGCAGTTCCATGCGCCGCCGAGCTTCCTCATCCCAATCCCCCACAGGCTGTGGGTAAAGGGTGAGGCTCTTCAAGAGCATGAAAAGGAACACGACGGAATTCATGGTCTGCAGGAGGATGGAAAGAAGGCCATGAGTGGTGCTGTGAGGGAGGCAACTACTGGTTGCGGGAGGGAGGGCAGCAGGGATCTGCTCAGGGATCTGAGGGCAGGAAGGACAGGGCCCCAGAGAGCTGGCAGGCAGCAAGGCCTGTCCTGCTGACCCAGCAGCAGCAGCAGCAGCTGCAGCAGCAGCGTGGCCTTCCCAAGGCTCTCCCACGAGGGGCTGTCCCCGCACGCAGAGGGAGAAGCCAGCCCCGGGTGCAGCCAGGTTTCCACCCTGGCCCTTGTCCCCAGCCCAGCCTCCCCAGCACGTGTGCACTCACCGCTTGCCCAAGCAATGAAGGCCAGCGTTACCTGCTGGGGCCTTTTGGAGCTGCCCCCATTGTGACATGTCCCCCTGTGATGTCACAGGTGTCACAGCACATCACAGCCCAGCCAGCCCCACCCTTTGTCCCCACCCCCACTCAGCCACTCACAGTGGCCCTGGTGTGCTGTTTAAGGCTGCCTTGAAGGGAATCTTCTTCCAAGAACTCCCACTGTTCTTTCTTTTGGGTTTGTTTTCATCTGCCCTCCACTGACAATCTCCCACATCTCCATGTTGGAAGGCACCCTTGAGGATCACTAACTTTTGACTCCTCACTGCTTGAGCTACACGTCAATCTCTGATTCAGCGAGGTTGAAAAGGTCCCTGAAGATCACACAGTCCAACTGCAACCTTAACACTGCCTACTGCACCAATCAGCCACGTCCCCAAATGCCACATCCCCATGACTTTTAAACCTTTCTGAAGGTGCTGGCTCAGCCATTTCCCTAGGCAGCAGCCTGTTCCCAAGCTAGAGAGCCTTTTTGTTGAGGGAAGATTTCCTAGAGGTCAAATCTAAACCTCCCGGGGTGCAACTTGAGGTCATTTTGCTCTGGTTTCCTCCTGTTGTTTGTTCCCTGGGCTAATAGCATGAGCCCCACTGAGCTCCAACCTCCTTTCAGGAACCAGGGGCATGGTGTCAGGTGCTTGGGCTGAGGTGAAGGCAGCTCCTGGCAGAGGAGAGAAAGCTGGTGCTTTTGCACTGTACTTCCCATCACCCAGTGGGACAAAAGGGGCTGTGGGTGGGGAGAAGAGTTTCAGGTTGCCCAGAAGCGTTTCCGTGTGAGGACAACCTTAGTCCCAAACACATCAACCAAGGGAATCCATCCCCTTCCAAGACGAAGGAAAAATCAGAATTTTCCTTGTAGAAAATGGAAAGGTTTGGAGTGAAAGTCAGTGCTGCAATGTCCCCGGATGTCCGTGTTTATTTTGCTACCCTGCAAGGCCGGACTGTGTGGAGGGGATCCCAAGAAACGCCCTCTTGCTCGGGGGCCTTCCATGGCATGGCAGCACAAGTGAGAGCCCTTGCTTGGCCTTTGCCTTCAGCAAGGCCCCGGGATGGGCCAAGCCTCAATGCCCTGTGAAAGCAGCTCAGATTGGCCGTGCCCAGCATGAAGGACGCCAGAGGACAGAGAGGCAGGCTCAGCAGCGTGCTGGTGCAGTCCAGCTTAGGCTGCAGCTTTCTGCCCTTGTTATCTCTGGAGCCTTGGAGGGGAAGGCTGCGTGGCTTGCGGTGACTTTCACCAGCGCTCCTGCTAACAGCACTGGGCACCCCAAGGCTCTTTGGTCTCAGCACAGGCAAGAGCAGGAAGAAACAAACCCTCACCTGGCTTTGTAGACCCCTGAGACAAGCAAAGACGAGCAGTGTGCGGAGAAGGGACCATCAGCACTGCACAGCAGCTTGTCTCCGCCATAAATCACAGAAAATTCAAACATTACTGGTTGGCTTTGGCCTTTGTGTTGTGTTTTATTTGGAGCTTTGTCGCTCAAAGGAAAACCTGTTGCATTTGCCATATTGCACAGCTGGATTGGAGTGGTCCGCTCTCTGACTGGGAGCTGCCTAGATGGAACTCACCAATGTGCCTTTGCCCCTCTCTTTCCTCGGTTACGATGTGTAATTCCAGAGGTTGATGGGTAACATCAGCGTTTCCCTTTTCTCCCCTTTTGCTCAGGAGCTGAGTCAGCCGCTGACATCCTCTCCTGCCCCAGCTTGACCCTGGAAGGTTTCTGCAGTAGGGGAAGGTGGCACGTAGCCAGTGGCTCAGCTGCCAGCACCGGTGCTAGCCAACGGGGAAGGCTCATCTCTATGGCTTGAGTCAGCTCACAGCTGCCAGCATCTGCACTGTGTCCTGCCCCACATTCGTCCTGCCATGCAGTCAGAGGGCACAAAAGTCCCCCTGGAAGCCACGTCCCCAGGTGCCACATCCACTTGACATTTGTCAAGTGCATCAAGCAATGAGAATTGCACGGACTCCACGGGGAGCCTTTGCCAGTGCTTGACAACCCTTGGAGAGGAGAAATTTTTCCCTAAACGCAATCTCCGCCTCCCCTGGCGGAGTGCTGACTTGAGGCCATTTCCTCTTGTCCTGTCCCTCGTTTCCTGGGAGCAGAGCCTGACCAACCCTAGCCCCAGCCTCGTGTCAGGGAGTTGCAGAGAGTGAGAAGGTTCCTCTCTGACGCTGAGCGGGACTGCAGCCACGTGTCCCCCTGTGGCTGTGCCCGGCCCTGCTGGCCCTGCTGCCCTGCTGGCAGGGCCCTGAGCCCGGGCAGAGCAGTTCCCTGTGCGGGCACAGCCCATGGGGTGCTCCCTGCTGCGGCCTGGCCCGGCCCCAGAGCAGGGTCCCCCTTGCGGGAGGCCCCGGGCTGGCCGCGTGTCTCCAGCCGGCTGTGGCTGGGCAGCTGCCTCGGCCGTCAGGGCTGCAGAGCTGCGGGAGCCCGGGGCTCTCTGCCGGCCGCACTGCGGAGCTGCCCGCTGCAGCCGGCAGGGCCTCAGCGCCCGCCCGCTGCCCTCCCGCCCGCCCGCACGGAGGCGCCAGGCCCCGCTCGCTGCTCTCATGGTGCCACTGGTGGCCCCAGGGCTCTCCAAGGGCTTCTGCAGGGCCACCTTGCTGCGGCCTTTCAGTCCCTGCCCGAGGCCCAGCAGAGCCCTGCACGGGGGCTGTGTCCAAGGGCCTGCAGGGACAGCAGCAGGGCCAGTGGCTTCCCCGTGACGCAGGGCAGCCTTAGGCTGGAGATGGGCAAGAAATTCTGGCCTCTGAGGCTGGCGAGGGCCCGGCCCACGCTGCCCACAGGAGCTGCGGCTGCCCACAGCAGCTGGCGGTGTTCCAGGCCAGCTTGGCTGGGGCTTGGAGCAGCCTGGCCTAGCGGAAGGTGTCCCTGCCCATGGCAGCGGGGCTGGAAGGAGGCAATTTCTAAGGAGCCTTCCCAGCCAAGCCATTCTGTGATTCTGGGATCAGAGGGGCTGGGGACGGCTGGGCCTCATTTCTCATTGGAACCACTTCAGCACTCTGAGTCTGCTGGAGTTCCGGGAGACAGTTGATGAGCCCACATTGACGGCGCGTGACGTTTACCCGTGCTCTAGGTCTGGCTGAGATCAATAAAGTCTTGCACGATGCAGATTCTGCAATGTTGTATTTTATTGAAAAAAGAGCGAAGCCGTTTCCAGCTTGCCAATCCTAAACATGCTAACTACAGATCATTAATATGGCTCACAACTGAGAGCCACACTAGATATGGATTTGCTTGTATATCAAAATATTATCCTACGTGTTCTATCTACCCATTGTATATGCTATCAATAGATCTATTTGATGAAACTCACTCCAGACAAAAATGTGCTAAATGCATGAATATGCATCACAATAGATAGTGACACTCCATGTGTCCTCTATTGTTATTATTTAAATATAATTACATATTCAACTCTTTAGAATAATATTGCTTCATGACACAAGAATTACCTATTTCATATTTTTGGTATTATTTCTATTAGTCTATTGTTTTCTTGTGTTGCATTTTGCTATCATATATGATATATTAATCATTATATGACTATTATATATGATTACATGTCTATGAACATTAAAGTATAAAATACATGAACACTAGCTAGCTAGCTAGCTAGTTATTTTATCTATAATAATTTTATGTATAAAATTTTATATATTAATATTTATTAATATATTAATTATATATATTAATATATTATATTTTATTAATAATTAATTAATATAATTAATTTTATTAATGATAACATCATAAATAAAATAACATAATATTATAATAAAATAATAATATTATAAATTTTTAATAATGAAAATATTATTAATTTTTATTATTAATTAATATATTAATTATATATTGATATATATAAATATATGTTAATATATATTGATATATATATTTATATATTAAATATTTATCTATAATAATTTCATCTATAGAAGAATCTAGATTGTTATTTCATAGCTAGCTAGCTAGCTAGCTATGAAATAACAATCTAGATTCTTCTATAGATAAAATTTCAGGTCAGCTCCAACACAGCTGGTCCAGAGCCGACCCAAAGGTGTCCCTTCCGGAGACAAGGAGAGACGCCGTCCATGGACTCATCCCGGGCAAGCAGCGCTGACTTTTCCTCTTGGTCCTTCTTGCCCCTGGTTTCTTTCTTCTTTTCCTCACCCGCATTCCCGCTTCTTTCAGCCCTTCTCAAAGGCTGGCAACAAGTGCATGTTGCAAGTGGGATTTGGTGACTTTGGTGCTGCACGTGAGGCATGTTCTCTCTTCAGGTGCACCCTTAGGAGTGGGGAAAGGCAAGCCGGGCTTTATGCCGATCTGGGTGTCTTTTTTTGGAAAAATTCAAGGTTTCAAAGAGGTAGAAGAAGCCCTGCTGTGGCCCTCCACCTGCTGAGGCAGCAGGAGAGGCTGTGGGACTTTGGCCAGAGCCTTTGCGTGCATCCTCTTCTCCTTAAAGGACCAAATTTGTAGGACGAGGTGGATCTTTGCTGCCAGCTGCCAGCAGCACAAGGCCAAGCACAGGCTCTGTGCTCGTAGCCGTGACTCCTCCCCTTCATTCATCCAAGGTTCGTTTCGATAAATTCTTTGAGCCACTTCTTCAGAACCCAGTACTCAAGCACGGCCTGGCTGTACGCGTCCGAGTCCTGCGCCAGGCGATGGAAGAGATTGTGTGTCGTAGCCGTTGGAACATCTGGGGGTACCTTGATGTCACGAGGAAGCCTCTCGTTGCCCACAATG
The DNA here is from genome assembly GCF_030490865.1 of Poecile atricapillus. Taxonomy (NCBI): domain Eukaryota; kingdom Metazoa; phylum Chordata; class Aves; order Passeriformes; family Paridae; genus Poecile; species Poecile atricapillus. Next base: position 176,291,195 of record NC_081249.1, read on the forward strand.
AAGTGGTTGAGGCGTTTTGCTCTGACACATAAAAACAGGCCATCTCTGATCTGCAGCAGTCGCTCCAGGAAATGTCTCCTGCACCACAATGCCACGGGTGTTTCAGCCAGCAGGTGCATGACGAGGGTCTTGATGGCGTAGGTGGAAAAGCAGAAGCCCAGCTGGAGGCGGGTGAAGAACTGCAGGCAGTAGAGGTGCAAACTGTCGGGGGGAGCCTGGCTGGCAACGTGCTTGAGGAACTGGGTCTCTGCCACATCGTAAGTCTCAGGCCAGGTTGTGTTTGGGGTGTGGGCCTCTCTAGGCTGGCTGCTGACAAAGATGTCTGAGTCTCCTCTCCTTACCCCAAGCAACATCTCAATCCTGAAGCTCTCATCTCCATCTGTCACCTTGAACTGGCAGGAGCGTCTGGAGGGCAGCAGCGTTAAATGCCAACTGTGTGACTGAGGCAAAGCTGGCCAGATTGCTCTCACCAGTTGGCAGAACCAGCGGGCCGTTTTCTGCACGTCCAGGTAGGAGCCGGTGCACAGGGTGTCCAGGAGGCTGGGATCCTGATTCCTCCTCAGCTCCTCCTTGGGGTGGTGCAGGAAGCACAGCATGTTGTCGCCCTGCTGCTCCCTCGTGCAGGTGCACTCCAGCTGCACGCGCACACGGAAGTTCCTCACCTGCGTGTGCCCTGCAGTGTCCAGCTCCAGGTGGAAGCTGTGGCCTCGGGGAGGGGTCATGGGGACGAGCACGCGGTACACAACGTCCTGCTCGCGGGGACTCCAACCTTCAAAGGCGCTGCCCACCCCGATGGCTCGTTGCAGGACTGGGTAGAAACTGTTTGACAAGACACGACCAAAGAAAGTGGCATACTTGTCCATCAGGTCAGTTATCCACGCACAGCCTCTCTCCAGGTCCTGGACAGGCCACTGGATGCGCTCCATCAAAACTGCACCGATGATTTCCCCAAAAAGATCCTCTACTTCTCGGATTAAATCTTCGTAGTTGTTTTCTGCAGCTGTATCCTCATTGACAGCTTCGTTTCCACCATGATCTGCCTCATTTGCAGCAGCATTGCCCACTTGCTGTACGTTGCCGTCATCATTGTTGTCTTCCTCCCGATTGGCGTTGCCTTCTTCATTTCCAACAGTTTCTTCTCCATTTGCATCCCTGTTTCTGACTCCCTCTTCATTTGCTTCTTCATTCCTCTCTCTCCTCAGGCTCCTTTCCCATCCCAGAAACCATAGGAGCAAGACAAGGACCAGGAGCACAGCAACAGTCACGAGCTGCAAGTACTGTTGGGTTTCACTCTTCCGGATGAGCCGCTCCACTTCCTGCTCCAGCAGAAGCCTCTCATGTTCCAGCTGCTGGGCACGCAGTTCCATGCGCCGCCGAGCTTCCTCATCCCAATCCCCCACAGGCTGTGGGTAAAGGGTGAGGCTCTTCAAGAGCATGAAAAGGAACACGACGGAATTCATGGTCTGCAGGAGGATGGAAAGAAGGCCATGAGTGGTGCTGTGAGGGAGGCAACTACTGGTTGCGGGAGGGAGGGCAGCAGGGATCTGCTCAGGGATCTGAGGGCAGGAAGGACAGGGCCCCAGAGAGCTGGCAGGCAGCAAGGCCTGTCCTGCTGACCCAGCAGCAGCAGCAGCAGCTGCAGCAGCAGCGTGGCCTTCCCAAGGCTCTCCCACGAGGGGCTGTCCCCGCACGCAGGGGGAGAAGCCAGCCCCGGGTGCAGCCAGGTTTCCACCCTGGCCCTTGTCCCCAGCCCAGCCTCCCCAGCACGTGTGCACTCACCACTTGCCCAAGCAATGAAGGCCAGCGTTACCTGCTGGGGCCTTTTGGAGCTGCCCCCATTGTGACATGTCCCCCTGTGATGTCACAGGTGTCACAGCACATCACAGCCCAGCCAGCCCCACCCTTTGTCCCCACCCCCACTCAGCCACTCACAGTGGCCCTGGTGTGCTGTTTAAGGCTGCCTTGGAGGGAATCTTCTTCCAAGAACTCCCACTGTTCTTTCTTTTGGGTTTGTTTTCATCTGCCCTCCACTGACAATCTCCCACATCTCCATGTTGGAAGGCACCCTTGAGGATCACTAACTTTTGACTCCTCACTGCTTGAGCTACACGTCAATCTCTGACTCAGTGAGGTTGAAAAGGTCCCTGAAGATCACACAGTCCAACTGCAACCTTAACACTGCCTATTGCACCAATCAGCCACGTCCCCAAATGCCACATCCCCATGACTTTTAAACCTTTCTGAGGGTGCTGGCTCAGCCATTTCCCTAGGCAGCAGCCTGTTCCCAAGCTAGAGAGCCTTTTTGTTGAGGGAAGATTTCCTAGAGGTCAAATCTAAACCTCCTGTGGCGCAACTTGAGGTCATTTTCCTCTGGTTTCCTCCTGTTGTTTGTTCCCTGGGCTAATAGCATGAGCCCCACTGAGCTCCAACCTCCTTTCAGGAACCAGGGGCGTGGTGTCAGGTGCTTGGGCTGAGGTGAAGGCAGCTCCTGGCAGAGGAGAGAAAGCTGGTGCTTTTGCACTGCACTTCCCATCACCCAGTGGGACAAAAGGGGCTGTGGGTGGGGAGAAGAGTTTCAGGTGTTCCAGGCTAGGTTGGATGGTGCTTGGAGCTCCCTGGCCTAGAGGAATGTATCCCTGTCCATGGCAGTGTGTTGGAACCATATGCTCTGGTTCTCAGAACTCTGACGTTCCTTTCATCCCAAACCATTGTATTATTCTTAGGCAGCAGCAAGACAGAGTGAGGGTAAGGGTGGCAATTCCCTGGGAAGATAACACAAATGGAAATCTTCAAGGCTACTTCTGCATCTTTTCAACTTGTGGCCTTACCCTGGATTTCCTACCTCTCTGTCTGGAAAAACGTGTAAACATTCAGTTTTCAAACCCAAGCATAAGCTTGCTGTAGCTGGAGAGGGTCTGGAGCCTGCCTGGGGATGCTGTGCCATGCAAACCACAGCTGGAGACCCACTGCTGCAACAGGCAGAGAACCACATAGGAATGAGGTCTCCTGGCTGGGGCAGTTGTGCTCCACCTTGTAGCTTGACCTGCCATGTGACAAGAGAGAGGCTCTTCTACAAGGCAGGGAATTTGTTCCTTGACCTGTCAGTGCCAGAACTCTGTGTAATGGAGGAACGATCCCATGCCCTTTACCTGGGTCCATTTGCTCATCTGTAAAAGGACAGCAAGGCAACTTGTTCCTAGTTCACCTCAGAAGTAGCACAGTTTCTGTGAAAGCATAGATCCTGCCCTGTGCTTTCACCTTTGCTGTAACTCATGCTGCTGCTGCTCTCACTGACAGCAAAAATCCCTGATATTTCTCATCGCCTCTGTACACACACATTACTTTTGTGAGGCAGTAAGCAAGCAAATATAATGGCACACACACACACAAAAAAAAAAAAAAAAAAAAAAAGGAAAAAACCGCACACAAACACCTGCTGTGAGTTTATTTTGACAAGTGTCAATAAGCTGCGATCATGTCTCCAGCGCGCCTGCAAACAGAGAGGAGCCAACTGGGTAAACAAACCCAGAGGCACAGTGTGGCTTCCCTCGCTGGGTCAGGGGCTGGCGGAGAGGGAGAGGGGCAGGAACGGGGCGATTTTCGGGTGGGTTTGCTGCGAGCTCTCTGCCCTCTCGGCCGAGCCCGGCGGTGCGGGAGGAGCCGGCGGCTCTCCCGGCGGGCGCGGTGCCGTGCCCGGCTGCGGCGCCTGCGGGATGCTCCGGAGCGCAGGGATGCGGAGGAGGAGGACTGCGGGAGGGGAGAGGGAGGCGTGTGCCTGCTTGCAAGGGGATATTTCTTCCCTTAGCCAAGCGAGCCGATGCCTACCCTGCTGAAGCGGTTAAACGGGGGAGAGCAGCAGCCCGGCTGGCAGATTCCTGCCCTGTGATATGCCAGCCACAGGGTGACGCAAGGGCTGGAAGGCTCCAACTAACAAGCCATTTTCACCTGCGTAATACGCGCTAGTGGAGATACAGCAGCGGCGGCGGCGGCGGCTCCCGGTCCCCGCAGCCGGCCAGACCCCAGCGCGGCCGCAGCACCAGCCAGCCCGGCGGCCACCGCAGCCCTCCCGGTGGCTCCCGCTGCATCCCGAGAGCCGGAGATCAGCGGCCGCCTTGCAGGCAGCATGTCAGCCCCGCCGGACCCCCAGGACCTGCTGCTGGCGGGTACCGGGGTGCACTGGGCTGCGGACGGGGCGGACCAGTACGCGACCGGGGCTCCGCTGCGGGATGGAGATGGGGCTCAGCAGCGGGAACAGCTGGGTTTCGGCTCCGCCAGGGAACACCCGCCCGTTACCATGGCGACTGCATCCCCAGGTAAAAAGCGAGGGGTACCCAGGGATGCTCAACAAAGGGGCCCTGGCAGCAGCATCTCCCGGTTGTCTCATTCCTGACGCTTCCTATGTTTTTCTTCCAGCCCGGCTGCTTGGAAACATTGCTAAGGAGTTAGCGAGCGCATGTAGGGAAACAGAAAATAACGAGGAATTGCGGCCTTTGCAAATAGTTATTTTTTGCTGATGTGGGGGAGGGGGGACGCGGGAGCCAGCCAAGTTCCCTAAAGCTCTTTGCAGTTTGTCAGGCACAAGACAACCAGATTTTAGGCAAATGTTGAAAGGCATTTGATTTCACCTGACTTGATGTGGATCTGTCCTCATTTGTCACACACCTGTTCACATCTGAAGTGACAGATCTCGATGGAGTTACTTCAGCCATTCCCCATGCACCTGGAATTCTTGCATGGCCCCTTACGATATTTCAACACACAGCTTTTAATGGAGTGCCTATTCTGAAGTGTTTGTACATTTTGTGCATGCTTTTGGGACTCGTTCATTTATTTGTGGACTTCTTGCTTGCTGTGTTTTCCACCTTTTGAACACTCAGGTGTGTTCCACTTTGGGTGCATTCAGTTTAGGGTGCACAGGTTCATTGCTTTTCAGTTTATTTTTGGGATGTGTTCAATTTCCCCTGGTTTGGGGTTTCTTTCTTTAGTAGGTGTATTAATAGCACGTGCATATCTGTCAATGAACCCCAGGAGGCTTCAGCTCCCCATAGCTTCTGATTGAAATGTTTGGGGTAAAATGTTTCTCTTTCCTTCTTGGTGATAATGCCCTACTTTCCTTCCCATTGCTGTCAGAAAACCCAAACAGGCAGAAGCCCCAGTCCTGTGGGAGCTGATGCATCCCATCTCACTGGGAAGTAGATATTTCCATTACAGAGCCTGAAGCATTAAACTTGTCTTGAGTAAGTTGCGGGTCAGGGCTCGGGACAGGAATCGATCTCTGTTATGCAATAGCTGCAGGAGCATTAGGAACTGCGTTTTTGGGCTGAGTCCCTTCTAATCCCCTCCAGTCAATCAGCACAAAGAGTGGCTGGCCAGGAACAGCCCAGTCTGTGGCTACGTGTGCTGTTCTGCTCATCCCCACACGCGCGGGGTCTGAGTGTGCATCGGTGCTGGTGTGTGCTCCCGACATGGATGTTTCCCTGCTGCCTGTCTGTCTGCTCGATGTGACCGAGTTCAGGGGTAAAACGGGATCTAACACCCCTGTTTTGTTGTTTTGTAGCTCTAGGCAGGCAGCTCAGCTGCTGATGTGCTGCTCATTCGCTGAGCTGAGTGTTGGGTTGTGAAACGTGACTTTCTGCTGGAGGCAGAGGCAGCTGGCTGGGAATGTCAGGCTGCCTGAATGTGTGTGAAGAGGGGCAGGATTGGGGTCTCCAGGTAGGGCTGCCTCAACCATTTAATGACACAAAGAAGAGGGGAAAAGAGTCTTGTGAAAATTTTTTGTTCAGTGATGGATAAAAATATGGCCATGCTAAATCTTAGTGTACAGAACAAAGAGGGGTGGTCTCTTAAACTGTGTAAATCACCATTTAATGGAATCACCATGGAACTCCTTACACTTAATGAAGGCTTCTTCAGGCTTGACATACCTGTAGATTTACACTTAGAGAATGCAGAATAGACAGACAGAAAGAAACTAAAAAGAAGAAAAAAAAAAAAGAGGAAAAAAGGAAAGAAAGACAAAAGAAAGAAAAAGAAATGCAAAGAAAAATTTCAGCTTTTGGAATCCCCTGCACAGGGGCTTAGATGTGTTTGTTTGTTTGTTTGTGTCAAACTGTGGCAAGGTGGAGGCAAAGTGAGTGATACAGACCCTTTTTTTGGTGTTTGCTGGCTGTGGACTCTCAGGCTGTCAAATCAGCAGTACCATAAGAGTAGTAACGTGCTTTAAACATTTCCCATTTTGTTTTCCCTGCTCAATAAAGACCTGTTGTGTGGCTGTGTGCGTGTCTGGCCGACCATGGCAGACAGAGCAGCATCCCAAGCAGCGCAGCCCTGCGCACGCAGTCTCCCTCTGTTTGTGGCTGCAGCAGCTGTATTTCTGTTCCACGCTACCTAGAGAGCCACGACTCCCGCCCCCTTCACCGGGGGAAGTAAATAATTTCCTTGTTCTCTCTGTGTGACTAAGTATTCATAAGTTTCTGAATAAGAAGACTGTCATATTGTTGAATATCTGAAAGTGTCAAGCTTTTCTGAAAACTCTTTATTTCTCCTGCTCGGAGAGAGATTCCTGCATAGGAACGGACCCAGCAGGAGATACACAGCTCCAGCTTTTTCACAACACTGCCATAGTCTGCTGTAAACTCAAACACTCCTGACACAATGGGCCATCTGGGGACACTTTAGACAAGGAGCAATCCATCCAAACAAGAGTGAACTGGACAGAATAATTTTCAGGTAGCTTCCCAGCACATCCCTGTATCTTCCTCCACACCTGTCAGACCAGTCTTTTTTATTTTTTTTTGGTGAAAATCATGGTTATGCTCTCCGAGGCAAGAGCAGGGTTTGGAGTCTGGGAGATTCTCTCAGCATGAAAATAACTGAAAACAAATGGTGGGAATTTATCACAGGTTGTGCAGATGTTTTCTTATACAACCTAAAAATTTGCAAACTTTCCCTGATCTTGGCTTTTGTTTTAAGTTTGAAAACCAGCCAGGGATTGTTGAAAGGTTCAGGAATATTTTCAAGCTGGCTGTGGGCCCGGCTGTGAGCCAAACTGGCTTTGTGTCAAAACCTGGTGAGTGGTTTCTGAATGATGAAAAGCAATGGATTTCACTCCCCATTCTTTGGATCAACCAAAATCAGCGGTGATTGAGACTGCAGAAAAAAATTCCCACGAGGAGTGGAAAGCTGAGAGATTTCTCAAGCAAAGTCAGGGTAACAGGGAGCTGCAGATCCCACATCAGCCTCTCGTCTTGCAGGGCTCCAATGAAGATAAACTCCAGTAGCTTCTGGGCAGGGATAAGGCTGTTTCCCTATCTTTTATCCTAGGCCCCTGAATTTTGCTGAAAATGTCTCTCTTCCTCAAATGCAGTTTTCTTCCTTCTCAAAAATGACTTTGGTTCAGGGTGAGAGGACCTTGTAGGCAGCTCTTGCAAGGACTGGTGAGCAAAGCGGTCCTGAAGGGCTGGTGAGCAGTTTCATGTTGGTGAAGAGAGCCCCATGTCACCCAACACACCATCTGGTCACAGATTCTGTTATTTTATTTTTATGCACCAACAGTGATTAAAATCCCTTGACAGGAATTATTTCCAAAAATATTACACAGGCTAACAGGCGTTCCCCAGGGTAAATACATATGGTTTCCTCCAAAGAAATGGCAAAATGGAAGAATGGACTGTTCCTCCATACTGGATGTGCTCTTCAGGGAAAAAGAGCAGGGAAAGGACAGGAATTCATACAAATAGTGATTCCTGTGTAAGGATCTGGGAGATTTTATGCAGCCTGGTACATAGGTGGGTGTCTGTAGGGTGATACAGTCAGTAGTGTGATGCCCCCATGTCCATGCAGCTGCCAGCTCATGCTCACTCCAGGCTTCAGACAGGCCACAGCAGTCAGGACATCCCTGGCATTCCTGGCCCGTTTCCAGCTGCCTCCAAAGTCAGGTCACATGTGCCCAAAGGAGAGGGTGCCATGGGGATGGCATTAATAACTGGGACATGTCTGTGGGGACGCAATGGGATGGTGAATATGACCTGTGGGAACCCTTCTGGAGCAGGATCCAGGGGTTGGCTGGGGTCCCCTGGGGTCACTCAGTGGTGTGGAAGCCCTGTGCCTGTGGGAGTAACAGCACCCTTTTGGTGTGTGCCAGTGAGGGATGGAGGGACTCAAAGCTGCTTGGATGAGGCAGATGAGTTGAGGAACAGCCTCTGCCTGCTGAGGAGCGGTGGGAGACCAAATCCCAGGAGTGTTTCATGCTCTGATAGGTGCAGATATAACACAGAAGACCGTGAGGGGTGTTGGCTCCCACTGGATGAGGACAATCTCTAATGTCAGTGCTTTAAGTAAAGACCTTTTTTAAAACCCTTTCTAATCCACGTGATTTGTAGAGGCTGGGTTTGAAGAGATGTGCAGTGCACCCATGTGCTCTCACCATGAACTAACCCACCAACCCACCCCTCTGCCTGCAAGGGACTGCAGTGAGGTGCTCCTGCCATAAGCCTGAATTTGCATTGATAATTTTGCACCAGTGAATCTCAGTTTATGGTTTCTCTCCAGTTACTGGCAGCTTTGCACCTCAGCATGAAAGAGATTTCTGTTTTCAGGCAGGCTGAGAGCCCCGTGGCTCACCTGGATTGAGAGAAGCAGGCATGGACATGAATGTCTGCTCTGCTTGGGTTTGGCACTGACACTTTTTGGGATGTCAGATCCCGGACATATGCAGCAGATTCCCCAAGACAACTGACTCTTTGTGGCCTTCCCACCCTTCCCAGGTGTTGCCCTAGGAGGATTTCCCTCTCCCCAGGCATCCATAGCAATGTGCTGCTCAAAGCCACCACGCTGGAAAGGCCAAGATCCAAACCCTAATTTTTCAAGTTGCTGTGGAAATGTCTTGGTATGGTGGATTCACTGGCCTAAGCATGACACAGGGGAGCCTCAGCAGGTGTTTGGAAATATGTCCTGAACTGCCAGGCAATCCTGCTCAGATTGAACCACCTGAGGCCAGATTTAGCCTCACTATGAAGAGTACATATTCATGCCAATTCTACTGCCAACATTTTAGTCCTTCCTGATTTAGAGAGCTGAATTTAGTTTTTTTCTGCTCTCTGGATTAGCCACTCAAAACTTCTGGTCTACTTTTGTGAGTGTAGGGGACAGGGATCATTTGGTGGAGGTTCTTCCCATTCCCTGGTGTTTTGTTAGTGCAAGCAGATTTTGAAGAGGGACAGAAACAAAGCGGATTTCTTCTCAGATCTTTCTATTCTTGTAATCCTCATGAAGCTTGAAAAAGTAGCCTAAGCCCACAGTTAGCCATCCCAAAAAAAAAAAAAAGTTCTGTTGAAATACCATCCTTTACTATCCTTCATGCTCACTTGAGTAAAGTCAGAGCAGTGGCTTCTGTTGGGCCTCTCCAGAAATTCTCTGTATTTGGGGTGCTCTCAGAGGTGCCTAAAACTCCTGGTATAGAATCTGTGCAGCAATGCAGTTCTCAACTCCATACAGATCAAAATGCAGCAGGTTTTCCCTTGTTCCTCACAGGGATGCAGATAGTTCTTTCTGCTTTTACTGCCACAATGATGAATTTTCTTCAGCCTTCAGAGTTGCAACTGGGTTGAGGAAGAGGATGAGGCAGATGAAAGAGCAAAGTAGTACCAGGGAGGGTGACTCACCTGCCTTATTTTAATCTTCATCACTCAGTAATGAAATGTTTTATTTATAGGCAAGGAACAGAGGGGGAGAGTTTGGTGAGGAGGAGAATGGTGTGGAGGGGAGAGGCTTTGGATGTCCCAGTTACTGCAAGTGTTGGGTTTGTGAGTTGCAGTATTTTCTGGGCTGTGGATCTCCCCAGGGCTGAGTGGTTCATTATCTCTCACTGCTACAAGGGTCCCAGGAGGCACCTCTGTCTCCTTTTTTACTTCAGCTCTGGAAATGCCACTCAATGACTTGTCTTATGCCTTATTTTTACCAAAAATCCTGTATTGTGCAGGTCTCAGTTTGTCTGGAAAATGCCTGTGTGTTGTCTCTGTTTCAATCCTCCCAGAAAAGTTAGGGCAGATCCCACAGGTCTGTTTATCATGTCCTCACAGACCATCCCATGAAGGGATCCTGGCCCAGCTGCATGGCCTGGATTGGTCCAGGATGCTCAGGATTAGAGTGAGGCTCTACTTTCAGTCCTGAGGCCTGAGCTGGCCCTGAGACCTAATTATTTCCTTCTCAAGTGTTTTTGCTTAAAGTTCCTGAAACAACCAAGGAGTTGTGCTGCAGGTCCACATCATCAACAGGGAATGGAGTTTTTTAAATGGGTGACTTCTTGGAATTTCCCTCACTCTCCTTCCTTAGTAGTTGGTACCTGTAAAATGGGCCAAGTATGCACTGAGATTTTTCATTTTTAATGTAGCATTTATGTCCTCATGTCTGTTCTTTGTGTGCTACTCTCTTACTTCTAAATCAGGACTGCTTACAAAATTCTGGGGGTTCTTATTTTTCTTGTTTGTTTTTTGTTTTGTTTTGTTTTTTCCAAAGAGAAGGTGTCTTCCACATAGCAAACCATGTTTCAAATAATGAAGCATTATTTGTAATTAGCTTTCTAACTTAGGAGAAGCTGTAGAGTTGGCATGATTCAGCACTCAGGAGCACACCTCACATTTAGTGTTCTTGTTTTTTAAGATATTTCTAATTTATGGTCAGTCTATTCCTCCAAGAAACCTCATACCTTCTACAGTAAGAATAAATTCTTGGCATTCACCTGCAAGACTTGAAATAGAGAGGACCTTAATCACCTATTTCAGTCCTCCTTCTTTCAATGAAGTATTTAAGATTCTAATTTTATGGAACATAACTGCATTCTTAACTGTTATTAAAATTAGGATGGTCTTAAGCATATGCATAAAGGTGAGCATGTTTTGTTTAATTTAAGAATAAATGAGGTAGAAGATATATCATGTATAAATTGGCTTTATTACCCATTAGAGCAGACTGCTTCAGGACATTTGCATGTAAAATAGAAGAACCAGCACTTACCCATCTCATTACATCACTGTGAAAATTAACCTTTAAAGAGATCGAAAACTTAGAATGAAAATCATAATCATGTTGCTGTTGCTTATTTTGATCTGTCGTGTGTGTCTAGGTGAGAATAAAAATTGTTAGAAATGACTACATCCTTCATAAGCCTGTCACTTTCAAATATTGAGGTGTTACCTCATAAACATTGGCTTTGTACTTTAATATTCCTTAAGAGCGGGCTTTCCCATCTTTATTTAAATAACAGCTGATGAAAGAGTTACCTGCATATTTCTTTCACTGCTGTTATGAGCTGCCTGCCCTTGATACAGCCTCCTGCTATCCTGAAATCTTGTATGGGAAAAGGTAGCTGGTTCTTCAGAGATGATTTCAGCACAATTTCCATTCCCAGCTGCAGCATTCCCAACATGTCCCCACACAGCTGTGGCTCGCTGTGAGCAGCGGATGCAGTGCTGCAGCGGGGGGTTTGCTTGGGTGCAGGAGATGATGGAGCTGGGAAGATGCTTTCTGCAGACCTGCAGAGTTTGGTCAGCTCGAGGCTTTTCTGTGCCATTCAGGACATGAGGTGTGTTTTATTTTTCAGCAGTGCTGAATTTATTAACTGCAGCTGATTTATTGCCGGTAGCTTTAAAGCCATTGAAAGGACTTATTAACTGTGGCCAGTAAAAACGCAAATGCATGGGGCAGCTTTGTCAGGCTGGAAACTTTCCTGCTTCCAGTCCCTCAGGATTTTGTGCTTCTCATCTCTGAAGGGTTTTTTTTCTGTGCAGATTATCAGTCCATGTCTTGGGTGCACATGTGGGTTCCCCTGGGTGAGCCCTGTGGCTGAGAATGAGGAAACACCAAGTCTGGCCAGGGCTTGGTATCCCAAACACAGCCCTGTGTGCCATCCCTCACCCCATCAGAGCACCCATGGACATTTCAGAGCCACAAATGCAGAAGTTACAGATCCAGATGACGTCCCCAGCTTTCCCTGCACTGCATTAGTCAGTGGCTGCATGATCAAACAGAAACCCTCACGCTGTGAGCTGAGCTGCAGCACAGCTGTGCAGAGAAGGGCTGCAGACAGCCTGAACCATCTGAGTTGGTGCTGGTGCTCTCCTGACGAGCCTGAGCCCCTCCACACAGCTCCCAAAGCACTCAGGGCCACCTGTGAAGGAACTGCATTTAAGGGCTGTGATCAGCAAGAGACTTCTGCCATTCACAGGCCTAACCCATCCCCTAAGTAGGGGCCTACCCCCACAAACTTCATTTTGCATCTCAGGAAGGTGGGGACTCCCTCACCCCACACAGGTTTTGGGGCACACATAACCAGCAGAGCAGCTCTGCTTGGAAAGGTTTTTAATGCCAAGCTCCTGGGCAGGCCAAAGGGCTGGATCCTGAGCACAGCCTAAAGGCTGCTCTAAATCTGCCACCGCTGTTGAAGGGTTCAGCTGTTCCCAGGTCAGCTGCATCCCTCTCCCTGTGTGAGGCACCGAGGCCACGGCAGGGCTGGGAGGTGAAAATCAGTGTCCCAACTCTGCTCTGATCTGTGGAGCACCATCCCCATTTGCTTTTTGGGAGGGGGAATGAGGATTCGCAGTTATCAGCTCTCCGCTGGCTACTGGAACACGGAGGGGTTTTAATTCCAATCAGTTTAATTGGGTCTTTCCCTTGATGTCCTTAATGCAGGGGCACAAGAGATGCACTTGCTGCTCACGTGCATAGGAGAGGTTTTGCATTTCATGATATTTTCACTGACTTCAGCACTGAAGCACGATGCAACACGCTGGAAATTAAATGTGCACTTCAGCTGAACTGGAAGCTGAGCTGCTCCGTGCAGGTGCAGCTGTGTGATATGAGCAGCAGTCATTTGTTATTCGCAGACTGATTTTAGTAAAACTGGAAACATCTTCTCCCGCTCCTTATAAAAGTTACAAAAATGTGTATCACAGTTTTTTCATCTTCTGTTTAGTGCTCATCTCTATCTAAGGGTGTAGCATGCCTGTCAGTTTGCTGGGTTGGGGTTTTTTTCGGTTTTTTTTTCCTTTTATTACAAAGGTTTATAGCTTTGGTAAACATCATTGAGCAAATGTTCTAAACTGCAATATTGCTGTGCACTAAATTTTAATTGAGAGAGTCGCCTTTGATGTAGGGTTAACCTAAAGCTGAGGCTGATTCCTCTCTTTTGCAGCTTTTGCAGTTCTTTAAAAAAAAGACATAATGCAGCATTTATGTAGTTGCTGATTTCTCTACTGCTCTGGGAAATTATCACTGGAGTGGAATGTAGAATTGATTCCTCAGAATTTCCTGCTTATCCTGAAAGTCTCTGTTCATAATTTGTGATTCTCAGAGCATAATTAGTTTGTAGGAAAGATGTTGGGTCCAAAGTTAACCCTCCAAGATGATGTGTGAGAGTTAAAATCCCAGAGGAGTCACCTCCTCTGAACACAATATTTATGGGAAAAAATAAAATAAAAGGGGTTTGGAATCTCTGGGCAGTAGCTCTATTTATCACTTTAACTAAGAAATCTCTATAGTAAATTGGCTGGTAAGTGGCATCTTTGCTGCTTGCAAGAGAGGGTTTTTGTAGATTCTTAGTGTTTTAAGTGGTATCTATATTTTTTAGTAAAAAGTTCTATGAGTGTTTAATGAGGGTATGTTGCACACAGGACTGAAAAGTCAAATAAGCAGTTAATTGATTTCATGGGCAGATGTGGAGTCATTAAGTAAAACCTGGATTACTTTTACATGGATGAAATAGGAACTCTGCCTATGAAAATGTATACCTGCCTCTATTGCCAGGAGAAAGGACTGAATTTCCTGAAATTTAAATGTTTTTAGAAATTTGTCATCAGACCAAAAAAAAACCTTTCCACAAGATATACATAGATTAAAATATTATTAATAAAAATAGTGAAATCTTGGAAATAAGGGCATGTATTTTCTAATTATTCTCAGATCAATTCATGTTTCACCTCATTTGGCTGGCAGCAGCATTTAGAAAAGTACCTTTGCTTTTAGAAGAAGACATATATTCCAAATATACATAAATTCCATTTCAAAAGCACTAATTCCAGCCTGCAAAGATCTTTATTCTATTTTAGAATTGCCACGTCATGTACGTTTTTTCTGTTGTGGTTTTTTATTTATTTATTTATTTCCCCTACCCTAACAAACTCTGCTGGAGATTATGGAGGATTATCTGAGCAGTTATCATAGTAAAAGCCAGTTGCCATTTTGGGATTTTTTTTTTTTTTTTTTCCCCTCCAAGTCCTTTTGACATTAGCCTTTATAATTCGGTGCTGTGTAGTAGAAGTTCAGGTCAGAGCTGAGGAGACAGGCCTGGGGATTAATGCTGTGTGAAATATATGCAATCTCCTTCCACTTTGAACGTGCTAAGCAGACCATGTATAATCCCTGGAATATTTGGTAGATCTGCCAGGCCTTGAAGATGGCATTCCTAATATTTGTCTAGCTACATGTATTTTTACATGCTTGTCCCTCCCTGTGCCATCCAAACTCTATTCAAAAGTGAGGAGAGAGGGCTGAACAAAGACTGAGAAGTAAATGTACAATTCCCTGGAGGAGATTTTAGAGTTTGGGCTTTTTTTTTTTCTTTCCCCCTCTCTCTGCTGTTGCTTTTTAATGAATCGTTCTTCTAACCTACTTTAAATTGAGCTTCTAGCACGCTGGATGTTTTGCAGATGAATCATACTGTGCAATGCACTTATGTATATCTGCTGTGCAAGTACATTGTCAGCTTGTATTTGATAACCTACCAGCAAGCAGGATCTTTTTTTATGGAAGCTTGGGATGCTAACGTCGTTCTCCAAGTGAGAATAATGCAACCACTGTTAATAAATCAGCCTGGGTCCGAGGATGTCTCACCACTTTCGCTGCATCCTTGATTAGCATTATCCTCAGAGGTATAAATTAAAGAGGAAAATATATAATCTGGGAAGCTTTCCAGCATCATCTTTGAAAATGAGAGCTCAGTCCTTTGCTGGGATTTCTTTGGTGGAGGAATACTAATAGCAATGCTGAAGTTGTGCTCTGATTGCACCCTAAAGAGTAGGAAGATGCACAGAATAGCTTTTTTTTTTTTTTTTTCTTTGTCATCAAGATAATTTCTGATGTGATCTGCACTGGGTGAACAGTTTTCTACATGGTTCTGTAAATTGATCCCAGAAGTGCAGCTTCAGTCACTCCCTTTTCTACTACTTGTTCCCTTTGTCTGACATCTGCATAGAATCTGGTGCATGTTTTCCCATCTCAGCCTGCAGACAACGGCCTGCAGCAGCTAGAGAGTGGACACAGCTCCTCTGAGACATTGGCCAAAGCCTGAGCTTCAGCAATAAAGATTTCAGGAATTTCTTCTGACTGTTCCTGCAAGGTGTCATCACAGCCGGATGGCAACTCCTGACACCTCCCTCCCCGCCAAGGGAAGAAAATTGTGCTGTAGAATGTGCTGATCTGCAAAAAAAAAAAAAAAAAAACCCCAACAAATTTGCAGGGAGGGTTTGATTTTTGCAATGTTCCAGCTGTGGCTGTGCTAAATGAGCATAAAGGGGAGTTTTCAGCATATCAGCAACACGTTGGAAATGGAAGTGCCACATCTTCCAGCACTTTCTGAGTAAGTTTTCCCCTTCCCTGATTGAGTCATTGGCACTGACAGGAGCAAGGAGTTTGGCATGTTTTATACTTGGAGTCTTGCTGTATAATGTCTGTGTTGCTATTTGCTTTCCCTTGGCCAGCTCTCTGCCAACATCTTCCTTTGCTTTCCAAGAGATGGCAAAGAGCACAGAATGCAAGACAAAGCTGTTGTTCCTCAGGTTGCTTTCTGGGGAGACGTAAGATACCTTCATTACTAATTTCCTGATGGAACATCTGATCCACAGGAGGGTGAAGAGTCACAAAGAGCACCCAGGAGCTGCATTTGAGCTCAGTCTGGGTCTGATGAGGTCCAGGCAGTGCCAGGCTTCTCCAAAGAGGTTTTGGCTTCATCATCAGAGACTCAGTTTACAGGGCCTCTCAGCTGAGACTCCAAAAAGTCATTCCTCTCCCCTGAAAAAATGTAGGGCAGTTATTTTTGCTTAGTTCCTGAAGATAGTTAATTTTTTTCCTACATGCTATCACTTTTAAATTAATATTGAGGATCCTCAGTTATGTTTTACAAAGGCATTCACCCTTCCAGCTCAACAAAATAGAGGGAATACCATGTGCTATTTGCCAGCTCTACTGATATTGGTAGATTTGCTGAAGCAACGTGTTTCAACATTTCCAGACATTTTTCCTGTGGAGCTTTCTCTTCCATAGAATGGTTTTCTGTTTCCCCTTGATTTGAGATGAAAAGAAAATTGAAAATAATATGAAATTTTCCCACAGGACAGAATTTCTTTAGCAATAGCTCAGCTTCTAGGTAATGTCATGAATAACACAAACCACTGTGATCAGTGTGCTTAATTTCAACTCTGCATTTATGACTTATTCCTTGACATTTCTGTCTGAGGAATAATGACATGAACACACTTTACTCTCAGCTTGAAAATACCCATTAAAACTGAGAGCTACTGCAACAGCAAGTAGGATTTGTGAGCATTTCTTTAATGCAGTCAACAGGGTTGTGACCTTGGTTCTCTGTCACTGGAAATGAAATTGCCTCCTGGTCCAGCCCATCTCATCGCTGCCAAGCTGTAGCACCAAGCAGGTTATTTTCTCTTTGAGGCAGATGACTTTGCCAGCACTGTGCTGAAGAAGACAGGAAGTGTTCCCCAAGCCAGCAGCTGCCCAGGGTCCTTGGATTTAAATAATTATCACAGAATCATAAATCATAGAATGGAATGGGTTAAAAACCACCCAGTTCCAGCTGCCCTGCTGTGGGCAGGGTCACCTTCCCCTATCCCAGGGTGCTCCAAGCCCTGTTCAACCTGGCCTGGAACACTGTCAGGGATCCAGGGGCAGCCACAGCTGCTCTGGGCACCCTGTGCCAGGGACTCCCCACCCTCACAGGGAAGAATTTCTTCATAATATCTAACCTAAACCTACCCTTCTTCAGCTGAAGGCCATTCTCCCTTGTCTTATCACTGCATACCCGTGTTCAAAGTTTCTCTCCAGCCCTCTTGGAGTTCCTTTAGGCACTGTAAGGGGCACTAAGATCTCCCTGGAGCCTTTTTTTCTCCAGTCTGAGCACCCCCTGCCTCAGTCTGTCTTTATAGATGTATTCCAGACCTGTGGTAGCTCTCGGCTGGACTCATTCCAACAGGTCAACATCATTATATAGTGCTCCTTCTTTACTCACTTAAAAAGGTGACTTGCCTGTTGATGCCAAGCAAGGGAAGGAAAGTGAGGGAAGACAGCAAATTAAACTCTTTCTTCTTAGTCTCTATACAAGACTTTCCTTTTGGAAAAGCCCTTCCCTTCTCACGCTGTGAGCAGGAAAGCAATGCAGCTCCTCATGAGCGGGAAGTGAAGCCTTTTGGAGCCACTAGGTTCCCTTTCCTGACCCTGAACTTGCTGTGCTGCTTGCTTTAGTCAGCTTTTCAGAAAAAAAAAAAAAAAAAATGGTCTGTTCCAGAAGTTTTCTACCAATTTCAGTCCCATTCAACTGGACTGCAGCAACTGCTAGAGCAGGTAAAATCCGAATCTTACCAGGAGTCCTCTGCTCCTGCCTGCTTCCAGCACCAGGTGTCCCAGGCTTTTGTAACTTTTAGAAACAAAGAGCCAGATGTCAGCAAAAAAAACATGTTGAGCAAAGAATCTGCAGAACTGCTCACTCAGATTTCTGGTTACAACTGCTCTGCTGTGCTAGGCACAAGCCAGTTTCTGAGAAAATTAGTTAAAGAAGCTGGTTTCTAACCTTGTCCAACATAAAGTTGGGAGGGAAAGGGTTGTTTGGTCCTGGTGCTTGGTGAAACTGTCAGGAGAAATGAGCTACACTAAAAATCAGTGTAGGCAGAAGGGTAAAATGGTGTAAATTACACAGGAGTGTCAGTCCAGGGAGGAGAGGAAGTCAGCACAGAGGGGAAAATGGATAGCAAGAAAAGAAATCCCAACTACTCTCAAGAGTCTGGATTTATCAAGCAATGGATTTCTCACCAGTTTATGAAGGGATGTAGTGATGGGGGTTAAGCTTATAAATTCAGCAGATACTTTTTGGTCCCTGTCTCCTGTGCTCACAAGATCTGGAGGCAAAGTTTGCCTGCAAAACCATCTCCTTCCACCCTTTGTTCAGTTGGAGCAATTAACATAATTGCATTTAAAAAAAAAACCCTTTTGAATGCTTTTTTGTTTCTTAGTTATTTCTTTCAGCCAATTGAAAGGGCATGAAATCCCCATTCTTCAAAGCAGAGACAGATCTGTTGAGCCTTGCACCATGTGAGCAGTACCTGGAGGAGTGCTGTGCCACAGCAGGACCTGCCTCATGTGCTGGGTTCACTCTCCAGACCCCTGGAGGTTGGCTGAGCTCTCCCAGCTCCTACATCTAGCACTGGGAAACTACAAGGAAGACTGTGAAAAAGCAGAATGGTCTTGGCCAGCTGTATAAAAATCTGGAATAAACAGGAGGAGGTTTTGCAGGGACAAGGCACCTCAGCAGGAAGAGCCAGCTTCCTAAACATGGGGTGGGAAACTGCAGATGAATCCATCAGAGAAGGACTGGGGTGTTGTGGGTCACAAGGCAAACCCAAGCCACCATAGGCTGCAAATCTTGTGCTGTTTTGCTGTTGCTAAACAGCAGATGCCAGGCTGAGATGTGGTGATGTGTTTTTTATGTGCAAGGTGCAATAAATGGCCTGGGCATGAGCATGGTGTCCAGTCTGGGGCACAACACCTCAGGAGCAATGCAGAAAACCCAGAGGAGAGGGACCAGAGTGATCAGATGTCAGGGAAATACCACCTAGGAGGGAAGATTAAACATGTCTGGAAAGAACCAGGCATGTTTAAGCTAAAAATGAGAAGTGCTGCGGTGCAGGACAAGAGCAGTCTCTAAGAGCTTTGAATTCATGAGAGCCCAAGCAAAAAGCCTGAGTCAACCTGATCTCCAGGAATGGGTGTGGCTTCAGCTGCAACATTCAGATTAAACATTTGGAAAAAGCCTTTGGAGAATGTGGGCTGGTGGGACAGAGAGACACAGGCTGCTGCGTGGGTGCTGGCTGCAGCTCAGGTGCTGGAGTGGGCAGTGCAGATCACTTTGCCTTCACCCAGGTGGCAAAGGAAGGGATGCTGCTGCCTGGGGCCAGCGATGGAATCAGGGCTTTCAGATCTTTCTGGCCTTTTTTTTTTTGGTGAATCTATAAGCTGAGGTGAGGGATGGCAGCAGGAAATACACTAATTTATTCTTTTCCCATATTAGTTTGGTTACTGGTACAAACCAGCAGCTTCTGTTACTCTTCAAAAATGTGCATCAACCATAAGTCACAGAAAAGTAGGTGTTCTTGGGTGACTTTATGATGTTTGATTGGCTGGTTTTTGTATTTCAATGTCTTTTTATGGTAATTATTTATTTTTAAAAGAAAAATAGCTTTATGTATGTCTTGTGGGGAAAGCCCTGCTTTCCTTAGGGGGAGCGGGTGAATTAGACAAATCTCAATTTAGCATTCAATAAGTTGGACAAACAGCAAACTTCAGCACAAAATAATAACAAGGATTTTAAATAAATGCAGGCTTGGCAGAGAGAAATTATAGAAGATAAAGTGTGCAGTGATAGTTGGATACTAAGAGCATAGTGCCTGCATCCAAGGAAGGAAGAAATGGAAAATGATACAGCAACTACAGTCTTATTAAACTGATTTTATTAGTATTGTTGCAAACATAAAGGGAAAATGGCAAAAGTGCATCACTGATTTATGAATATGGACTGTGGAGACAAACCTGATAGTTTACTTCAGTAAGTGATTGTTTTCTGACAGGGTTTCAGTGAAGTGTAAACTCCATTAGTGCTTGGAGCACTTCTGCTGGGGAGACAGGCTGAGAGATTTGTGGTTGTTCATTCTGGAAAAGACTCCGGGGTGACCTCATGGTGACCTCCCAGTACTTATTGGGAAGTATATATATAAAACAGGGTCAGTGACTTTTAATGTGGGCAGATAGTGATAGAACAAGGGGGAATGGGTGCAAACTAAGAAGAAATTCTTCAGTGTGATAGTGATGAGACCCTGGCACAGGCTGTCCAGAGAAGCTGTGGCTGTCCCATCCCTGGAAGTGTTCAAGGACAGGATGGATTGGGCTTGGAGCAACCTGGGATAGTGAAAGGTGTCCCTTAGGTACCTGAGATAAAGCTGTGAAATCAGAGAAAAAGATATCATTGAAATATTAAATACCTAACATGTGGTTCCAATGTTTTTGATTTGCTTTGAAACAGTTTTAATTCAATTAAAAAAAAAAAGTCTAGTTTTATAGAAATTACATTTTCTAGCCAATTCTCTTAAGTAAAAATTTTCCATGCTTCTGAAGGGGCAAGGAAATAATCAATGAACATTGTTTAGAGAAATGCAGCACCTCTTCCCAACTGTGCTAATATTGGTGAGAAAACATCATTTCCTCAGACCAACTTGTGAGTCAAATTTGGAAATTATTCCCTTTATACTTGGGCTCTATGGACTGCTCATGAATATTAGAAGTATGAGCTGTGCTGCTTAATTGTAGCTTCTTGTATGAGTCACATGATTATTTAATGAGGATCCTTGATTGGAGGCATGAGCAAACACATCTCTTATACACACTTGATTGTGCCAATTTCAGGGCTCATTTTCTCTTGATGCTGATATGTAACACATTTGTCATTGGCCTTGGCAAACATTCCTTTGACAGAAAAAAAATTAATTTCTCGAGTATCAACAAAAAATGATACATGGATTTAGCTAATATAACAACAATAAAGTCACAGAATCATGGAATCATTTAGGGTGGAAAAGAATTTTAAGATCATTGAGCCCAACTGTTCCCTCAGCAGTGCCAAGGCCATCATTAACCCTTGTCCCCAAGTGCCACATTCACATTTCTTTTAAATCCTTCCCTTCACCCCTTCTGCATCATCTCCCCTGTAACAACATTAAGAAAATAACATTAAGATTCACTTGTGAGATACACTTGGGTGGCTGCAGCATGTGTCTAGCTTTGGGAATTTTATTAGGCCAAGTCACAATCCTCTTCAGGAAAGGCTGATCCATTTGCTTTCCTAGCTCTGCTGTAAGCTGGGATCTTGTTGGGGTTTTTTTGGGGTTTTTCTTGTGTTTCTGGTATGTTTAGGTTTCTCCTGGGCATGAGGGTGGCTGTAATTCTCACCTCAGAACAAGAGTGGGTGTTTCAGCTCTGATATAGCTGCTCCAGTGCCACATCTTCTGCCCATCTCTGGGTCTCATCCTGCAGCCAGCATTAATGAGGAATTACAAGGTCCTCAAAAGATCTCCAAAAATCATAGAAAGCCTTAGGTTGGAAGGGACTTCAAAGGTCATCTAGTTCCAGCTGGGGGAGATGGGTAGTTTTTACCATTTGTGGTACCCTGCCTATGCGACAATTTTCTCATGGTAGTTTGTTTATTAAGTTTTGGGGGGAAAAAAACCACCTTTGTGTTTCCTGAAGACTCTATTAAAGCACACAGCTACACCAGATTTCAGGAGAGCCTTCTCTGAAGTACCTTTTCATTGGATTTAAAGCTGTGTTTTGTGAATATAAAACATGACATGTGTGATCTTCCCTCTGCCTAGCAGCGAAGGCTGATGCTGATGTAAGACAGAGTCGATGGCCTGCCTAGATTGAAAAATAATCTTCATTTTTTTCACTGTAAAGGTCAGTACAGTTGCACCAGTCCAGGATACCTGACCTACTTGATTGCTGAAGTTACAGATATTTTTTTAAAGAGTACAAAAATGAGATTATCTTTTTGGAAAGTGACTCCACTGGTACAATACAGTCATTTTCTCTTCCAGCTGTGATTCCACCATTCCAAACATTGACAATTGTTTCCCAGCTCAAGTGAATGTTGTAAATTCATTGTGGTGGCATGGTTATTTTAAAAATTCCTTGGTCTATGTGTTGGTTTAAATTATTAACACACTGTCCTAACACACTGCCAAGCCAGCCACAACCCATGAACAACAAACAATCAAAATCAAATTCTTTCCAAAACACAACATTGTTTTTTGAATAGATTCACTGACCAAAGGAATGAGAGATTAAGGAAGAAAAAAGAGAAAGAAATAACAGGCTTGGACATCTGAAGCTGGGCATGGATGAACAAGAGGGGATCATGGCAGTTCTTTCAGTATGCAAAAAACACATGTTTGGGAAGAAGAAATGGAGAATGGTTAGGAAAACATCTGCAAGGAGTGATTCTAGATGGTTGTTTCCTTTTTGATTGGACCAGTATTTTTCTGATAAAACATGAAGACCCAATTTCATGTTTTTCAATATTTACAGATCTCAGTCTGTGTGTAAGAAGGAAAATAAAGTCTCAAATAGAACTCTGTGCATGCTTAAAATAATCTTGATATTTTCCACTTTGCTGACTCAGCCTAAGTGTCCTGAGATTTTGAAGTACTGGGAATGCTCCAATATTTTACCACTTGCTGGTGTGGGAATATTGCACCCCTGTTACAGAAAGGGTTTTATTTAGAGAGGCAAACTCTGGGCACTTCATGATTAGAAGATTTTAGCTTATATTCCCACCACAGCAAAATCGAGTTGAGCTGGTAGCAGGGTGGCATTGACTGGAATAATTTTTCTTAATTTCTGCTTGTGGCTGGTGGTACAGTTCTTGCTTTGGAGATTTGGTAACCTCAAAGATATTTTCAACTGCAGGAATACACTTTCCCCCATCAACCACTATGAAATGCCAAGGACAAAAGCAATTTTAAAAATAAATCTCTAGATTTTTGTTTGCAGCTTTGAGGTAACATTGTTTTCCCCACTTAGAAGGGAACATATGCATTTTATGTAACCTTGAGTAGCTATAACAGCAAATTATTATGTTTTCTACAAAATATTTGTGCTTCCTTTCACAGACCAGTGGTCTTAAACTTATAAAACCTGATGTTAAAGTGGTGTTGGATTATGGGTATTTTTTCATTTCATTGTGTGCAGTACTGAGATGAACCTCCATACATCTTGACATTCAAGTGCTGGGTTTTGAGTGGGGCTACAGTTAACATCATTATCCCATGGGGAAAAACATGATTTCTGAGGAATTTAGAGAAGTTCTTTTGCCTTTTTCTACCTGGGGATTTCTTGAGGATATCTTGAGGATGCTCCCATCCAGCTGGACATCACCTTTGCAAAACAAGATGCTCCCACATTTTAGGGACCCCCAGGTGCAGCACCATCTGCTGAGTGCCTCATTTTGGGTATCTGAGGAGAGAACGTGGCACAGCTGTGGGTGTTGTGAACACACCTGGGAGGGGTCCAGACTCTGCTGTTGAGTTCCAGCCCTGAGTCACCCTCCTGTCACATACTTGGTCCTGATCTGGGTGCCTGGTGCCATGTGGGTCACTGAAAAAAAGTCAAAACTCTCTGCATTACAGGACACTGAAAGTAAATAATTTCCTACTCAGGGAGTGAATAGCATTAGAAGTTTTTAGGGTCTTCCTTCAGTTTTAATTGGATTTCAGTAGTTTAAAACTCATCAGAACTTTGCTAACATAATCTGAAAACCACATTTATTCACGCAAACATACTTGGGTGTATTGCAAACACATGGTGCAATTGTCTTGCCTGAATGATGTGCAGAGGTTCTGGTGGTCAATAAGTTGGGCTGGAATGAGCAGCTGAGTGAGCTCAGCCAGGGAGTTGAGAGAAGAGGTCATTCCATTCCCTCTGTTCAGCCAAGGGTGGGTAGAAGGGGAATTGAGCTACCTGAGCTAGCTTTGAAATGACTCTGCTTTGAGCAGGGGTTGGGTTGGAGCCCTACAGAGTTCCCTTCCAGCCTAATTTTTCCTGTAATTCTGACTTTTAAGACTTGGTTTTATCACCTTTCTCTCTGCTCTTCTTCTACCTACTGTTCCTGACCACTTCCTCCCGTTTTCCCATTATAGAGATAAAGGTAATTAGGGCTATTTTAAAACTTGGCTGCTGGCCCTCGAGACACTTCTGCACCAACAAAGGGCTTGGGTTGCTTCTCAAACCCAGCTGCGTGGCTTGTTGCTCTGCTGTGTAAATCTCTTCACTCTTTCTGGTTCACAGACTGAATTAATGAAATAAATTGTAAGTATTTCTGCCTGAGACTAGAAATTTTCACTTTCCTCAGGAAAACAAACAAACAAACCAAATAAAAAGTTGTTTTTATTAAATCCCAGGTGTTCAATTTTCTCCCTGCCAGTTCCTTTCACTTCACTTTGGAAACTACTTATTACTTTTATGAAAAATCAGCTTGGGAAAAGACACTGCACATAAATTGCAATACAGTCTGCCACAACCACTGTGCAACAAAATATTTCTTTTTAGCTAAAATAATTGCCTGAATTTGGCAGAAACTTCCAAACGTTGGGGTTGATCAAATGTGAGTTTTTCACCCAATCATCTATCAAGACCCCAAATCTCAGCCATCTTCAATTCTGGCAGTGCAGCAGGGAATTCCTGTATGCCTTATTTGTGCTACAAAGGCCAGTTTTTAGCAGTGTAAAGGAGAGATTTGCACTGGTGAAACTGCTGCTGGTTTTGAGGAGGAATAATCTGCGAATGGAGTGTTTTTTCTTGTCTTGTAGGAGTGAAAAGCTGGGCTCAAACTAAGGAGAAAGGTGAAGGTGCAGTGGATGAGTTTTCTGTGAGGTGATTTGACTGGGCAACTGGAATGGGGACAGCCACCTCTTCTGTGCACATCTCTTTTCCTGTCTTTGTCCCTCTTTTCCCCATCCTCAGAGATGAGGAATGGTTTTCTCCTGGAGCTGGCAGTCTTTGCCAGCAGCGTTTTGTGCGGAGGGGTGGTGATAACAGAATAAGGGCAAGGTAGTGACAAAAGTGCTGATGTTTGCTCATGTGCTGTGCTATCAGCTCATGGGTGGAAAACCTGATTAACACTTGAAATCTTGATTTCTCCAGGGGAAAAAGTGTTTGGCCATGAATCTGCTGCTCCCAGTTGCACAGTGGTGGGACCCAACTCTCAGCAGCTGGTTTGGACAAGGCAGAGGGGTGCGAGCAAGAGTGTCTGGCCACATCTCTCCTGCTGTGGGCTGGCTTGTTTATTTTCTGGCCTAATTTCCATGGGCAGTGTGCACTTCTCCTGCTGTTCTGCTCGCTCTGAGGTTGTAACAACTCTTGAGCAAGGCAGGAAAGGAGAAAAGAAGCTGCATTATCTATTTCAGTCAGTAGCTGTTGGCATTGAGGGCATCCTGAACCCAAAAGTGGTGGTCATTTTGCATTCCTCAGTTCCTCAGGAGAAATTCCCTCTGTTGAATGCTGTGGTATGTGGACAGAGTGTGATGTGGGGTGGGTATTCCCAGGGAGACCAGAAGAAACAGCACTGTGGGGATGCAAGAGCTGCAGATGACGTGGAGGCAAAGCAGCATGTTCAGTTACAGAGAAAATGGGAAATTTCTAAGAGAGATGCTGTGGGCAGCTGAAAGCAGGCCATAGCCAGCAGTTCTCTATGGATGAGCCACCTTCCACCCATCCTGGGCAGTGCCACACTCTGTGAAGGTGCCATCCTGGCCTCATGAGCTGCAGTGCTCTCCCTGTCTGCTCAAAATTGTCCTTTCAGCAGGACTGAGCGGCTGTGCCCAAGGACAAAGGTGGACATTTGCCACCATCCAGGCTGTGAAAGGTGAATGGGTTTGAGAACAGTCTCCAGCTTGTGATGGTGACTGGTCTACAGAAGGTTTGGGAATCCAGAGGACACTCATCAGGAGGTCCAGTTATAGAGGATTACATGGAGATTGTAGTCAGGTGGGAATGGCACACAGAGGTTTGTAGGATAGAGGGGTGAAGGCACTGACAGAAAGCTCTGCTGTGCTTTGCTGTTGGTTTATAGAAGCTGTGAAGAGTGCAGCCCTGCTGAATAACATTTATTTCCTAAGTGTAGTTTTCCAGAAGTCAAACTGTGCTGCTAAGCCTTCATTGCTAAGTACTCTAATACAGTCTGCCCCAAATATAGTCTGCCATTTATCTGCACAAAATAGAGTCTTTTCTCAACAACAGAAACTCCAGCAGCCCTTAACTGGGTGGAGTGGATGGAAACATGAGTTTGAATCCTGAAAAAATATGAAGCCTATTGTTAAGCCCTAAATGTGTTTTGAAAGGAGGTCTAAAGAAAGAAGAAATATTTACCACAGATATTTACTACCTCTTTTTTGCAGAATTCTGCCTCTCTGCTGTTCCTTTGAAAAATCTCTGCTGGAGTTCCTCCAGTAAGAGCAATGACATCCACAACACCTCTGCCACCCCTGCATGGGCTTTGTCCTGCTGTGAGTGCCAAGGGTGACATGTGGGGTGGCACACCTGGACCCTTGGCCACTGCAAGCCAGCAGAAATCCACTGAGGTCCCTTCTCTGGTTCTTTGGGTTCAGGTGGGCCATGGATTTGCAAAAGCCCATTCCAAAACCCTTCTTTGCCCCAGGAGTATCCTTGGGACGGGTGAACCTAATCCCTCACAGTTTGCACTTTATTGAATTTTCCCTGCTACCTTCCTATCTTGATTTTTCCAAGAACATATTTGGCAACTGCTTGGAGGGCTTTTGGACACCCCTTTCTGTTTTCTTTGGATTGCAGGCATGGAAAACTGCATGCAAAATATGCTAAATACTTCCATTAATTTCACACTGTTTATGAGTTACTCTGTCTCCTGACCCCTCGCAGCAGCCGATTAAGCTGGGGTTGAATTTCCTCTAATCTGTAAATTGAGCAATTTGTCAGCTATATCCCTTAGTTATGAAACTGGGATTATTCCAGCATGGATAAAATCAGAAGGCCATCAACTGCTCTAGTTGAGCTTCTCTCTAGCTGGGAGCAGGAATACATATCCCCTACTGTAAAACCAGCTGGGTGGGTGCATTGTTGGGGGGTGTACTCCACCTCTTTTAAATGCTACACTAAAGCCAGGATGTCCTTTGTTTATGTTCTGAGTAGGAAAATGAAGCCCTTGGCACAGCACTCTGTTACAGTAGGAGTTAATATGTGGTTTGGTATCCAGGCCATTTCCAAGGAGATGTGATGTTTGCAGGTCATCCCGAGTATCCAAGCTTGTCCTACTTGCAAGCAACCAAGCAGTTCTGCTCCTGCTGGGGAATTTAACCTCGTACTGCTTGGTTTTGCCTCCCTTTCTCTCCTGAGCACCAGCTGGACATCCCTTTATTTGCTCCTGTAACTCCCCATGCAGGAGCCAAATCACAGGGTCCCTGCTGGTCCCTGCTGGTCCCTGCTGGTCCCCCTGGTCCCCCTGGTCCCTGCTGGTCCCTGCTGGTCTCTGCTGGTCCCCGCTGGTCCCCATGGTCCCTGCTGGTCCCTGCTGGTCCCCATGGTCCCTGCTGGTCCCTGTGGTCCCTGCTGGTCCCTGCTGGTCCCTGCTGGTCCCTGTTGGTCCCTGTGGTCCCTGCTGGTCCCCGTGGTCCCTGATGGTCCCTGCTGGTCCCCGTGGTCCCTGCTGGTCCCCCTGGTCCCTGCTGGTCCCTGCTGGTCCCCCTGGTCCCTGCTGGTCCCTGCTGGTCCCTGCTGGTCCCTATGGTCCCTGCTGGTCCCTGCCGGTCCCTGCTGGTCCCCGCTGGTCCCCATGGTCCCTGCTGGTCCCTGCTGGTCCCTGCTGGTCCCCCTGGTCCCTGCTGGTCCCTGCTGGTCCCTGTGGTCCCTGATGGTCCCTGCTGGTCCCCGTGGTCCCTGATGGTCCCTGCTGGTCCCCGTGGTCCCTGCTGGTCCCCGTGGTCCCTGCTGGTCCCTGCTGGTCCCCATGGTCCCTGCTGGTCCCTGTTGGTCCCTGTGGTCCCTGTTGGTCCCTGTGGTCCCTGCTGGTCCCCATGGTCCCTGATGGTCCCTGCTGGTCCCCGTGGTCCCTGATGGTCCCTGCTGGTCCCCGTGGTCCCTGCTGCCTGGCACAGCCCTGGTGTCAGACAGGGCCCTCTCCACCACCCGTCACAGCCGGCCCCTGCCGACACCGTGACAGCATGTCTGGGATGCCTCCCGCTTCCCTCCTTCCCATCTGTCTCATGGGGAAAAGCACAAGGCACAGCCTTATCTGCTCTGACAGGCAGGGTTGTACAGAGGAAAGCTCCTCCTGGAAAGCAGATGGGGCCCATTGAGAGTGGACAGGGAGATGTGCTAAATAAATCTGGACCAGCCAGTGCTTTGGGCAGGTGGGGAGAACACATGTGCCAGGCATGGAAAGGTAACCACCATGCACAGGCTTGACTTGTGGCTGTTATAATCTGGTAAAACTCCCATGCAGGAGCTCAGGGACGTTGTTAAAAGCGTAATATTTGCTAATAATAATATGCTGTCTCTCCTGAATGGTAAAAAAGCGTCCAGATCATCCAGTACGATGGTGTTTCCCTTAAGGGAGTGGCTCCAGCTGAATGCACGTGCTGCTGGGTGGGATTTGCTCTGCAGCTGTAAACATGGTTTGTGTGGCCTTTCTGGCCCATCCAGGCAGACACCTGGGGCTCAAGAAACAATTAAATGCATCATCAGGATAAACTAGGAAAAATAAATGTGTCTCCAGGGCTATGAGCAAATTTCAGAAATATTTCTGCTTCTTTCTTTGATCTGTTCCAAAGAGGAATTAGCTTCTGTTTCTGTGTTTGGAAATAAACTTGGGGCATCCTTCAGAAGATCCTGAGCTGTGAAAGGTGTGCACACTCTGGGATCTGAAACTGAGGGCAAAATCCCAACATGGCAAAATTCCCATGGGTAAATCCAAAGTTCTGGATAAGGAACATTTTTCCTGACCTTCTCCCCTCTCGATGCTCTTAGTGAAACCAGGGAGAGTTACAAGGTACTGCCATGTACACGGGGTCACTCACCTGGCAATTTTTGAGGGCATCAAAAAACATCCCAGTAAATACACCAAGGGAATGTTTTCCCTGCCCATAATAGGGAAAGCTCCTGGAGGTGTTTGAAGAACATTTGCTATATACTTTGTATATTTGCTATAACTTTGTTTTGACATTTTCCAGAACATTTCTCATGTTTGCAACCAGAAGCCAAAATCTCCAGGTAGCTGTTGCTACTAAAAAATTGAAATTCTTTGATCAAGGCCTGTTCAAAGCAACACAGACAGAGCAGGACAGGGAGAAGGAGGAGGGTCAGGAAGGGGGTCAGTCTTCTTGGAAAGATTTCCATGTCATCAGAGAGCAACATTTTCATGCTTGGAATGAAAAACAAAAGGCTTTGACCCAAGAAAAACTCAAAGTCCAGCCTGGAATAGTTTATTTTATTTTCTGTGTCAATAGGTTCTTGTCTCCATTCGTGTGTCCAGAGAAGGGCAATGGAGCAGGGCAAGAGACTGGAGCATAGGTCTGATAAGAGCAGCTGAGGGAGCTGGAGGGGCTGAGACTGGGGAAAAGGAGGCTCAGGAGGGACTTTCTCACTCTCTACAACTCCCTGACAGGAGGGTAGAGCCAAGTGGGGCTCAGGCTTTGCTCCCAAGGAGCAAACAACAGGATGAGAAGAAATGGCCTCAAGTTATACCAGGGGAATTTGGTTTTGATAATAGGAAAAAATGACCATCCAATGCCTGGGGGTGGTCAGGCATTGGAATAGGTTGCCCAGGGAACTGTTGTAAATGCCATTCCTGTAAGTGTTCAAAAATGGTGTGCATGTGGCACTTTGGGACCTGGTTCAGTGGTGATCATGGTGGTGTTGGGTTAAGTGTGTGACTCGATGATCTTAGAGGTCATTTCCAGCCTTAACAATTCTGTGGTTCTGTGATTCTGATCCTGTGAGACTGTGAGCACCTGAGAACAGCCACTGCAGGTCTGTCTGCCCATTCCATGTCCAACTGCTTCTCCATCACCAGGATACACAAGAAGGAAGCAGCAACAACCAGACCTCACAGGCCTGCTGGGGTTCAGCCCTTATTGTCCCACCCTTCTCTGGAGCCAAAAGGTTCTAGCAGCCTGTGGAAACCCCTCAGCCTTGTGTCTCTTTATAAATAACCAGGCATATTAAAGCAGACTGGGAAACCCTGCTGGGATGCTGCTATTTTCCCTCTCCTCTGGATTTGAATCATTTGCTTTGTCCTTTAAAAGGACAAAAATGCTGATGAGCCTGAGATCAGGCTGACCCCTGGTTACACTCAGGAGCCTTGAGTGGTGTTGATAATGAAAATCTTGCAAGAAGGACTAACACAGTCCAGGGCTGCACCTCTCTGGGAGAATGGATCTCTGGGAGCACAGACAGGAATTGGTACCTGCCTGTGGAGATGAGCCTGCAGTGTTGGTCACTGACATTTATTCCCTGTTAAGGTTAATGGGAACTTTTAAAGGAAAATTTTAAACACCTTTTTAAAAGTTTTAGATCAACTGGTTTTCGTTTGTCTTTTGGGCTGGTTTCCTGGCATTCAGTGTAAATAGGTGTAAATAGGAGAGGCTGTCCCTGTGGGTTATAATCCTGCTGACTATTAAACATGCCTATGGTGGGGTTTGACAGGAATGGGGGGAGTTATGTGAAAAAAAGGCTTCATCAATCACAAAATCAGAACAGATGATCATGAAGTACAGGGAAGAGGGTTTTTTCCCACTCTTTTCAGTAGGAAAGGTGCCTTTTCCAGCAGCAGTTCTGCCAGATCCCCTGCAACCTGCAAGGAGCTGAACAGATGTAATAAAAAAGAGAACAGTGGAAGTACATCCTGTACTTTTGTTGTTGTTTTGCCCTCATGGTGCCTTTGAACAACCACTCTTGTTGAGGTGGGAGCTCCACTGCAGCTCGGGGGCTGCTCAGCAGGGCTGGGCTTTATGGCCCCAGTGCTGCCTCCCTCTCCATCCTCCCCACACGTGTGTCTGTGTGGCTCTGTGTGGGCTGGGGGCTCCCAGAGAAGTCTGACATTCCTAACTAGCAGCTTCTTCTCAGCAGCTGAACATGCCAGACGCTTTATTCACCTTCCCAGTGGCAAACACCCTCAATTGCTCTCCTGTAGGATGGGCAGAGAAGGCTCAGGGGCTCAAGTCTGACCCACCACCACCATAGCCCAGGTCTGAGGGGGCAGGGATGTTGCTGAACTGTTCAGAGATGGAGAGTGGGCAGTGGCAGGCATGAGCACAAAGGTTTTTTGGGCTGTGCCACACACAGGGGACTCTCTGCTGTTAGGAGAGCATCCTCCAAGGGCAGTGGTGCAGGAGGTGAAGCGGTGCAGGAAGTGAAGCCTCCCTTTACCCATCAGGAGAGATCAGCCCAGCAGGCTTGCCTGCCCCTGTGATACCCAGGGATGGCCTCTGCATCTCCAGCTTGTGCAATATTTATGCAGCTGATCTGCTAAATGGTGTGGGTTTTACTCTCTGTCAGGTGGATGAGTGACCCCTCAGCTGCCCCAGCCACTGTGGACCCTCCAGAGAGCTCTGTGGCTGCCTGAGAGAGGCTGTGCAGCATCATTTCCACAGCTTTCTGCAGATGAATTAAGCTGGAGAGCTCACACATGAATAAATGCAGTTTTGGAACACACAGGTTAGCAGTGTTGAGGCCTCATAAAACCTGTGGGGGCAAAGACACAAGTGTTTGATGAAACTGTGCAGTGAGTCTGTTTAAGCACCAAGGAAGGGGAGATCCGTGGTGAACAGTGGCAAACCTCCCCTAAAGCCTGGAAAATACCTGAGGAAAGAGGAAAGTATGGCAAGCAGGACAAAACTCTGCCTCCAAGCCATGATCTGCTGCAGGGCTGGGGTGTCCCCTGAAGCCCAGGCCACTGCAGCCCAGCAGGGAGGAGGATGAGTAGGAAGAGGATAAGAAGAAGGAGAAGGAGGAAAAAGTCTCCAAGGACTTCAGCACAATGTAGTGGGAGGTGTGGGGAAGCCCTTTTCCAGGGGGATGTCCCCAGATTGCCAACGTGCCTGTGGCACTTCCCCTTTCCTCTGCCACCCTGACACCCCAGTTACACACCAGCTCAGTCCCAGGCTGCTCCCTGCAGCAGCAGGAAATTCATCTTTGCCCCCTGCTAGATGTGGATGTGGGAGAGCCCCTGTCTGCACTAGCTGGGAAGGACTGAACTGCTAATTAGGAGCTCAGGCTGAGGCTGTCAGGACCAGCCCAAAGAGGGATTTGGAGACATGCCCTGCGGTCATTCTGGTGTTGTTAAAACCAGTAAGTACCCGAGCCTGACACAAGATTTCTGTCTGCATCCTAATCCTGGAGCTGGGTGTCTCAGAGCTGCCTCTCCCCCCTCTTCACAGATTTCCCTCTCTAGCATCTTGCAGGCTGCACCAAGCACCTTCAAATCCAGCTTTCACCCCTGGAGAAATTCTTGGGGTTATTTGGTGGTGAGCAAAGACACCATGGCCCTCCAAATGTCACATTTGACAGTGCACTTAAGGGGAAGGCAAGGAAGCTGGCTGGATTTTCACCTGTATTTAATACTATTCACCCATGGGACTACAGGCCATAAACCAGTTTTGTGCATAGGCATTCTCCCATTTTTTGCAGCCTGGTTTCACACGACAGCTACAGCACAGATAATGTTGCTGCAATAACAATTTGTTGGAATGTGTTGGGCTGCAAACCTGCTTGCTTGGGACTTCTCTGGCAGAGGGGAGAGCCCCTTTTTAGCAGCACATGGAGAAATTATGTTGGAGAGTTTCTCTCCAGCAAGTAGAGCCCTCTGAACCAGAACCCTTATGCAATTATGTGTGTTTTTTTGACTCCAGATCCTAAGAATGTCTCTCTTGAATAGCATGTTTCTTGCTAGTTCGTTCATCTGTGAATTTCCCTGGCAGGTAGCGTATAAATAGCTCTGAGACACAGGCGATCCACGAGTTCTTTTCAAAATACAGCATTGAGTCATTTTAAAGCCTCCTACTGTAGCTCTTTTAAAGATTAACTCATTATTTTAAGTGTAAGATTTGTGCCTCAGAAAGAAGGATAAAACCCTGGATTAAGATGTTCTTCCAACAAAGTACCTTGTTTAAAAACCCCTAAATAAAATGTCGAGGGAGCTGGCCTGTGAAGTGAGCAGGGGACATCTGCCCATCCCCACCAGGCTGTTCATCACCCAGAGGCTACACTGCTTTCTAGAGCCAGGAATAGAAACCAGAGTTCCTCATTCCCAGGAGCCCTTTGCCATGTAGGGCAGAGCAGCCCAGCTGGTTCCCCCCAGCCTTTTTTCTCTGCCTAACCCCAGGCACCACTCAACTTTCAGTAATTAGGGCAGAATTAGGGCAAGATCCCAGGGGATGGAGGCTGCTGGAGCACGGCTTGCACAGAGGGCAGAGCTCTTCTATATATTGAGCTGAGCCTTCTTTACCACCTGGAAATGTTCTCCAAAGAGAATTAGGGGATTTGACACACTTGTACAGGCCTGGCATCCCAGCAGGTTAGAGCAGCAGCTCTGTCCCTGGGTGTCCAGAAGTACCTGTGTCTGTGGTGCATGTTCAGATAAACACCTGCTGCTGGTGCTCTGGGCATCCAGAGCTTCCACTGCCACAGGCTGGAATACCAAAGTAAGCAGGAAAACTGAAAAGACATCGTTTCTGTCATGCCATTGCTCATGGTGTGCAGTGTTAGCAGCCTGAGGAACAATAGAGTGTGCCTGGTGCTGACTGCACACACCAGATGAATAACATATTTCATTGGAGCTCCCAAACAGACCAAATTGTAGTGTGGAAACAGCCCAAGACTCTTCTTCTCATGTGCAAAACACCCCTGCACTGCCCATGCTTAATTAGTGAAGGACTGTTTCACGCACTGTCATTCACATGGATGTACCTCAACACGATTTTCAAAAGCTGGGTCAGGATTTACTTCCCCAATAAGTTAGACCAAGATTTTTTGTTGGTTTTTTTTTTTTTTTTGGTTTTTTTTTTTTTCTGGAGGGAGTTTTGGGAGGAGGAGACAGCTCTGGGATTGTTTGTAAGTCTGAAGTGGGAAATGCGACCAGATTAAACCTGCAAAGAGAGTTTCAGTAGGATACCTGGGTGGAATTTTTCTTTCTTTTATCATCAAAACATGCCTGAGTGCCCTGCCCAGTGCTGCTATCTCCTTTGCTAGATGCACTGTGCACATGTATATTTGAATTAGTTCTGTGCCTTCAGTCCATCCTCCTGCAATGTGGCATCAGGATTCTGCCCTCAGCATGAAGTGCAGTGGTGACTTGTCCCTCCTGCAGGGTCAAAGGAACAGAAGCAAATTCTGTAAAGCATAAACATCTCTGATGTCTCTAAAAGTTCAAGGTGAAAATGAAAAAGAGCTGTTTGATGCCTGAGACTTTTGATGCATCTTTAGCTTTGTGGTTCTGCTGACAGGAGCTCTGTGAGTCACACAAGCCATCAGCACCCTGCTGTTCCCCAGGGCACTTTTAGGGGTTCTCCAGGGGACACTTGTGCCACATCTGCTGTCAGGCAGGGCCCACAGAGCAGCAAGATGCAAAGGTGATGCCCACAGGGGCACAGTTTGGGGCTCTTGGGCTGGTTTAGATGCTCTGAGTGGGAATAATCTGCTGAAGATCAGGCCCTGTGCTGTGTTACAGATGAACCATGACACGCTGAAGTTCACAGTCTTAATGGTTGCTGATGTTATGATAAAGTAATATATCCAAGTAAAAAGCCTTCTTTCTTAAAAACCATTAATAGATTTGAATCCATCTATTATTGATGAGGCAATCAGCAAAATGCTGTGCTGGGTCTCTTACAGAGACTCCCTAATGCATTAGTGCATTACTCCTTGGCTCAGGAGGTTGCACAACTTGAAATTGTAGTTACCATCCTGGAGAGTTCAAGTATCCATAAGGGCTAAAAATACATAGGGAATTGTGGTGCATGAGTGTGGGTGCTTGGGATACAGCAGAGTTGAGATGGAAGTGCAGGAGGAGGAGCACGTGGCCTTCTCCATTCACTGGAACAGCTTAATGTGAAAAGAGGGAAAAAAAGAAAGAAAGCAAAGCTAAAGATCAGTTGCATTTCATGGATGGAGGGTTACTGGTGGAAGGAAATGGTCCTCCTTGGATTTGAATCAGAATTTTAAATGGCATCATTTAATCTGACATCCTGCAGAACTCATGCTTAAAGATTTTATCTTACAGTGCTATGGCAAGGTCAAACTCACTCTGTCAGTAATTACCTTGGAAGTCAGAGTGTGTTTCTGTGCATGTCCACATTTGAAAGGGAAGGCAAATAGATGAAGCCTTTTCATTTCTTCCTGGCTTTCGGTATATTTGAAATAAGTGAATTCCCTTACATTGTGTGGTTCTTCAACACTTTTAATGGATTCATTCTGCTGCCTCTTCCCATAGTGGGTGTGGAAATACCAAGGCCAAGTGACTAAACAGATGGGGAAATTAAATGGAGTGCTCAAAGGCACACACCTCTCCCCAGACGAGGCACAGCATGAGAGTTCACAGCCCTGTGCTGTGTGCAGGCTGCCTGACCCCATCTCTCTCTTCTGTACCATCCATGAGTGTGAAAACACACATCCTCTTTTCCTCCAAAGCTGGAAATTATTTCACAGCACTTCTTTTAATCTTCTTTGACAGCTTTTTTGTTTAAAAATAAAGGGGTTATGACAGTGGGATAAAGCAGTGCTCACAAGTGTTTGCTTGAGTTTTGATCAGGTGCTAGGTGGCTCATCCAGCAATGCTCCTCCTCATTTCTACAGGGCTGTTCCTTGATAATGTGGATATTTGTTATTCATAATCTGCTGCTGGTTACTCTCCTCATCAGCTGAAGGAGACAACATAATGTGTGTTAATTGTTTAGTTCCACAGCATCTAATGAGTAGTGTATATATTCCAATATAACAATTTTCCATAGCTCCATGGGAGAGAGTAGTAAGTGTTCAGTGACAACATGCAAATAATGAATGTATTTATAGAAAGCAGAACTGAGGGACAATAAAAGGGCCCAGGTTTATGGATCATTTATTTGAAACTAACAGTGTGGTTGTAAAGGAGATCCAGATTAAAAACCTAGATATGCCATTTGGGAACTCAGATGTAATTCCTAGCTTTTTAAAAGTTCAAACCTTTTACAGATTTTATTGAAAGCAGTGGGAGTACATCTGTGAAAGATGTGGCTGTTCAGTGTTTGGTTAAAAGCAATCCAGCCTTTTTGTCTGGCACTGGTGATACAGTTCCCCCCTAAGAAAATTTCTTGCCAATCTATTTTCAGCAAGGCAGAGCTTGATTCTTACTTCCAGCCCTCAGAAAACCACGGCTCTCAGGTGAGCACACTCAGAAAATGTCTGTCTTATTATCACATCCATCTTATAATATCAATCAAGGTCAAGGCACTATTGAGATTGGTACTCTACGGGTCTGTAATAGGAGAGATCCTCTCTCAGAGGTGCACAGAACCAAAATAGTAAATGGTCCCAGTTCCACTGACATGACTTCTTTGTGTTCCCCATTTCTCCTTCACTTTCTGCCTCTGCCTTTTCAGGCTGCAGCCATTTGGGGCAACACTATATTCTTTTCTCAGCTTTCAGTATATAGGAGTATAAATCACTACTGGGGTTCCTATTTCAATTTATTGAAACTCAAATAATTGATAATAATAGTACATGCACAACAGTAATAGATTGTGTTCTTGTGTGCAAGAGCACAGGTTTTTATGTGCCTCAGTGCCTCAGATGTGCACCAGAGAGGCAGGTGACATTTTTAAGAGCATTTCTCTTTGGAAAGTATGGCTTGAAAGTCAGGCTTGAACCTGTTCTGAACGTATTTTGGGCACCCTGCACTTATGTATTCTAAGATCAGTACTGTGTGGAGACGCTGTAGGAGACAATAAACCCACCTGCAATGCAGAGTGACTGAGCATGAGTGGGGAGCAGTTGTATCTCCTCATACAGAGCAGCACCAGCAGTTGCTACTGCTCCACCTCTGCTTCTAGTTAGCACAGCAGAGCCTTTGAAGAGCTCTTGAAATTCCCATGTTGCTCCTTAAGAGACAGGCAAGGCTTTCCAGGCTGGCTTTTTAAAAGGGCATTTCATTGTAATTGTCTGTTAAATCTAGATTATTAGGGGTTTCATTGACCCCTCGATGCAGTGATCAAAGGACATTTACCACACTTGATGGCAATGACAGCCACTGACTTCAAGTAGAAGAATAAATGAATTAGTTGGGTGATAGATTTCTTTCTTTCTTTCAAACACCCAAGGCAGAAATCAATCCTTATAGTGACAAGGTTTAGTGTGCTAAATTCCCTTGGCATTACAAACTCTCTCTTTCTTTCCCTACCCTTAAAAAAAAAAGAAAAACAGGCAGATATAGCTGATGCTGTGTCGCATCCCACGCGCTCGTGTTGCTCCTGCAGTCTGTTGCTTTTTGGGATTCACACACACATTTGCATTTGCAAGCGCCACTATTGCTTTGCAGTAAACACTGCTCACAGCTCTCTCCCCAGAGAATCCAGATGTCTTCCTCTCAGGACTCTGCATTTATCTTTAGGTTTCCCAGCCCACTGCTGCATGCACTGGATGTTCTTTGCTTCTGCTTAGAAACCCCGATCCTCATCGCAGAAATTGCGTTTTGCAGTGAGGACATTGATTGGGAGTTAAAGGTATTTATCTTCCAAACACCCAGGTTTCAATTTTATTCTCCTGATTCCATCAGGTCTCCATGGATAGGTCTGTGCTAGGAGCACTTTTCCCACACAGCCAACTCTGCCTCCCTCAGCCTCTTTGACTGCACATGGTGTGTGCAGGTATTCACTGGCTTTTGGGAGGTGAGTAAGAGAAGGATTTTATTTTTTCATTAGTTGAAATGAGGGGCAGGTAAAAAAGGAGAGAAGATATTCATCTCATTTTTTTTTTTAGGAAAGGAAGGAGCAATCTGAATGAACAAAAGGGTGAAACCCCTCTTGTTGGTGACGAAATGAGCAGCAAATCCTGATCACCCTGAAGCCTGGTGGAGTTTCCAGTGATCAGGATATCATCCTGGGAGGTGCTGCTGCAGGCTCAGTGAGATCTGGAGAAGGGTTCATGTGTTCATTCTCCCTCCCCCTTCAGCCCAATCTTTGTGGTGTTATAACACCTCAGACTTGGCCTTCAGAGCTGTTTTTCAGAGTCAGAGCAGCACAGCAGCTGTGATGGCCTGGGGACACATGAGGCACAACTGGTAAGGAGAGATAACAACTTCTAATGGACCAGCTAATATTGGTAGGGAAAACAGACAGCTCCCAGGCATGAGTGCTCCCTCTTGTCTCCAGCATTGTGGACATTCAGAATGAGGATTTGCATCTCCAGGGCACAAAGTTCCTGCTGACCAGGATAAAGGACCAGCTCCTCAAGCTCAGCACAGGCAGAGGGTGATTGTTATAAATGAGCAATTCTATAATTCTGTTTGCATCCCTGGGTACAAACCTTTTTTCTTTCCACATGATTTCCCAAAACAGGACACTAATCAGGTTCAGATGGCTGTTGGGAGCAGAGTCACAAGCTGCCTCTTTCCCCCTGTTTTGCTACAGTAAAGGAAAGGAGAGGGGTTTTAACAATCTTTAGGCTTTTACTAATCCTTGTAGGTGATGTGTGCAGGAACTGTATTTTCCCTATCCCCACTGGTGTGTCATCCTGAAGGACTGAAGTTACAGAAGAACAGAAGGTCTAGCAGAACAGCAAAAACAACAGCATTATAAAAAGAAGCCAGATGAGTGGTGGCATTGTTTGCAGTCTGATGTCTACTTGAAGGTTATAAACACAAGTTTATGAATGTACCAGCATTAATGTCTGCTGAATGACACACATGAGTAAGGAGAAGATCAAGCCAAGAGATGGTTGAACTCAAGGACATGGTTTTTATTCAGGAGACATCTGCAGAGAAGGAAAGAGAGAGAGAGAAAAAAAAAAAAAAAAAAAAAAAAAGAAGTTCCTAGTATAAGATTTTTGGCTGCA
This sequence comes from Poecile atricapillus, assembly GCF_030490865.1. NCBI lineage: Eukaryota > Metazoa > Chordata > Aves > Passeriformes > Paridae > Poecile > Poecile atricapillus. The sequence continues at coordinate 176,330,129 of NC_081249.1, forward strand.
TGCAAGCACAGGCAACCTCCAGGGAAAGTTCTGTGGAGCCACCAGGGTGATCCAGTCATGGAATGGGAAAAGGCTTTTTAACAGCCTACCCTGTGGATGGAAACACTCCATGACACACCCTGATTCCAGCAGTGCCAGCAGGGCATCTCTGACCCCTCCTGTGCTGCTCCTCTTGCCCCACACAGCTCAGCACAACCATGGGGCTGGCCATGCCACCAGCATGTCCCCTGCCTCACTTGGACCCCTGTCTCTCTCCTTCTCTCCATCACTTCTTGTAGGAAGGAAATCATCTACTAGAGCTTGCCATTTTGCTGTCTTTTTTCCAGAGGTGGGTGGAGATGGGAAAATAGAAATAATTTGATTTTTGATGCTGATGCTCTTTCACCTTTTTGTCTACTATATAATCTCAATCTGCAGCAGAGGAGTTCCTGTAGGAGGAAACCAGGATGACTACAATGTCCAGTGTCAAGGGGAGATTTTATATGGAAAATACTCAGTGTCTCTACCAGAGGCCAGTGTTCCCCTCCCTGCACAGGCAGTGACTCAGCTGGTCTCATGCACGTGGAAGATCAGGGGTTCAAAAGGGATTTGATTTAGCATGACCTGCTGTTTCAGCTGGTACACATGGCACCCATAAGCTCACAACTTATCAAAACACGTGTCTGCAACTGGGCAGGGAATTCACATCTCATCTGTCACTGGATTGCTGGTTTGCAGATGGGGGATGCTGTCGAGGCAGCGTGGGTTTGGGTGAAGATTTATTACAGGACAAATGCTGAAACCATCAAAATAAATGGGGAGATGAGGTTTTCAATGCATTATTTGTGAATGGAGCTGCTGACAGCCAAATACTTTAGCAGATATGATGATCCATTTCATTCTTTTTGAGCCAAAGCAGAAGGAGTTCACCTGCCTCCAGTGGCTCCCTCCTGCATATCCTTACTGCACAATGTACCTTGGTGATATTTTTAGTATAGACTAACACCTTTATGTCTTAAAACACAGAAGCTTCAGCCATGAAATGATCAAATTCAGTGAATCTGAGACTTGCATTAGCAATTCCAGTCTTGCTGAATTTGGAGGGTGGATCCATGCCCAGCAGCAAGGACTGGGCTCTGAGCTGGTCCAAGCCCCACAAAGCCACCCTGCCTTCTGCATTTACCAGGAAAAGCAGCTTCTTTGATGCCTGAAATGGCTGAGTGCAAATCTCACCCTTTCCCCCTAACAATTACAGAGCACAGGTGTTTCATAGCTAAAATCTGGAAACTGAAAAAGCATCTCAGATCCTTTACCCCCTCCTCCTCCCCTTTCTTAAGTGGTATTGAGGATTACCACATGTGGTTATATAATGATTTCCCTCAGCCTGAGCTTTTTAGTAATTAATTAGTAAGGGATTTGAGGGAAAATATGTCTAAAATGGTTGAATATTTGCTTACTGATCCACAAATGTACCCTATTTTATTGTAGCTGCTGTTCTAAAAGCCTAAAAATGAATATTTTTTTAAAAATTGGAAGAATCTATGACAACATATTTTTTTTTGCTTTCATTTTATGTATCTTTATCAAGTGACCACGGGTAGGGAGGATATGGAAAGCTAACACACAGCAGGGAGAACATCACTGCTAGTGCCAACAGGTAATGCAGAGCCTCTTCCACCCAGCCAAAGGTGATTCAGGTACTTCTGTTTCTCAAAATGCTGTTTCCTCACTGTGTCTCTCAGAAAAAACACTTCTGTAACCCTCCAGCGTGGCTCTAAAATTGCTCAGAGCTGAGGAGTGTGAGATGTGCTCCATTCAGTGCCCAAGATCAAAGCCATCCAGGTTGTTAACACCATCCTCTGAGCCATGTAACCACCTGCTGAGTCAGCCAGAGCCTTTCAATGCTGCTGCTTCCTAAAGCTTTGGGAAACCTTTGACTGCTTCAAGGTCTGTGGGTGAAATGTGCTATGTAGGGGCTCGTTTATTTACTGCTGTCTCCCACCAAAACCCTTGGACAAGGAGAGGAAAACTCACTGAGATTCCGTGGCTCAGAGGGGGAACTTTCCTGTGAGCTGAAAATAGAAGAAGTGCCCTGTTCCAGGGGCTACAGACACAGCTTTCAAAGCAGAGCTGTGGTTTTTTTTCAGCCCCATATTTGCTTTGTTGAGATGCCCCTTATCCTTTGGAAGACACCACTGCATTTCCCTCCAATCCCTCTCCTTTCTCTGTGCTAAAAAGGGCTCTAGAACATCCTTGTCCCTAATAAAAATCCCACTGAAGGAGTGTTTCCAACTTTATGGGCTTCCCTTCTTATTTCTGCCTTCAGACACCAGCTCACAGCAGTGCGACGAGTGGGTGCTAATTATGGAGAACCACATTCGACAACAGAGCCTTGCTGCTGGTGAATACAGAAAAATTGCTCATTAGAGCAGCATGGTATTTAGTCAGATTGGCTTCCCTAGATATTAACATTCTGGCATTAATGCAGACTGGCAGCGTGATACTTGAATAAAACCATCTCAGGATAAGATGTGCAGAGGGGCTTGTGAAATGTTTGTCCACCATGTGGGGCTTGCAAGACATTTCTGCTGAGGGTTCCCATATACTGCTTTAGGAAAAAAAAAAAAACCCAAAACCCACCCTTGGATTTCAGTAACTCACAGATACAATTTCCTGGTGGTTATGTCTTACCTCACATGACATGGTTCATCGTGCATGTGATTTATTTTGCTGGCATTAAGCACGCTGTGCTCGATTCTCTCTCTGGACATCCAAGGTTTCACAGTCCTGTTTGGTGTGACAGTGCTGTATCCATGGTGCAGGTGGCAGAGCTCTCTGTGCACAGCACAAAGTGTGTGTGTGACAGTGAGGCCACCCTGAAAATGTATTTTTTGTGCCTATTGTACAGAATAACTTCATGAGGGAGGCTCAGCCAAAGCTGGTTTGAGCACAAAAAGCTTCAGGTGCCTTGTTTTAATACAGGGAGGCTTTAGCATTGTGAAAAACGAGGTTCACATATTTTTGTATAGAATTTAAAAGTTTAATAAAAAGACAATTAGGAGATAAAAATAAAGTCTACAAATACAGCCAGGTGTCTCTGCATTCAGCTAAGAGAGCACACCTTACTAACAAAGGATTGTCCCTTAAAAACAGAACCCTACTACATATCCATAAATTCTCATACATATTCAGACATTCTTCTTAGGATCTTTGGTGTTCTTCTGTTTAGTTTTCTCTTGCCCCCTTCCCAATAGATCAGTCTTCTTGGCACCACTGAGATTTTCATTCCCTGATAGCAGAAATGCAATAAATTCCTCCCCCAGAGTTCTGGTCACTGCTGTCTTCATCTGGATAAGATAGTTTACCAATGCAGGAGTTCTGGAGTTCTCTAGCTATTTTTTTTTTTTTTTTTTTCAATCTTCGGGTTATACAAACAAAAGCAGTTTTTATTTTAATACTATGCCATAGCCTAACATATATGTATTATACCACTATTTCTAAGTTGCATCAATAACAGAAATAAAGGAAACTATATTAATACAACAAAAATTTCCAATCTTATACACATACCATTCATTTTAATATTTGCAAAAAGCCAACACTGTAACATGTATCTATAACAGCAAGAACCAAAGCTGGGGGCTGTGTGCTGCAAGTAGAGGTGTCTTTTCTTGGGCACAGCTCCTTGCTCCCACCTCTGCAGCACCAGGACACCTCCAGCTTGGTTTCTGTGGCTTTGCAGAGCTGCTCATGCCTCTGGAGCTGTGTGGGGAGAGCCAGGGCTGTGCTGCTGGTCTGTGCAGCTGTGTGAGCTGCTGGAGCTGCTGCTGGAGCCACAGCCACAGGGAATTCCTCGATCCCATGTCCTGCCCTCTTCCCCCTCCAATCCTGCATCATCAGCAGCCGCTCCAGTGGGCTAATGCAAGCTCTATAAACACACACACAGAGGACAGAGCTGTTCAGTGGCCAGCAGAGCTCAGCCAGACACACACAACAGAATTTCCCCTCCTACACCCCTCTGCTCTCCACTCTGACTTGAACACCAGCGTTTTCTAATTAGCTCTGCTTCATATAATTAGCCCCCAAAATGGGAGTGCCTCCCTCAGTCACCCTGAGCTTGTAAAGACCCCAGAGCTGAGGATTTGTGTGGGTGAAGGATTTTCCCTGAGGTTTGCATGGTGTGTGCTCACTTCTGTGCCCTGGGGAGGTGTGTGAGGGTGTCCTTGCACTGGTGGTACCCTGTTGGTCACTGCAGGAGCTGGATGGACCTGCACTAAGTTGCCCCTCAATTGCCAACCTCTTTCCTGCCTGTGAGTTTACTGTGTGGCTTTTTTTCTTTCTTTTTTTAATAATGGTCATGGTATGTTGCCTGCAGTTTGCCTTGGGAAATAGAGTGTGTCCTACATCTGTATCTATTTTAAGACTCTGCTCTATTGCCTGCTACCAGCTGGGGACATGGCTGGAAGGAGTAGTGGTTTCATGTTGTAAGAGGAAATACTGGATATTTCTAGGAGCCTATAACTATGAAATATATTTCTAGCCCAGGATATTATGCTCTTAGAGACAGCACTCATTTCACCTGGCTTTAGTATTTTAAAATATGGCTTTCTGGCTTATCTTGATCTGTAAGATCTATTTTCAGATAACAGAGACTAAGACATACCCAGAATGCAAATTATTTTGTTTCTAATATTTATTTCATTAAGAAGAATACTTTTTTCCTTTGGGTTACTCCTGCTCTGATGTGTTTGTCTTTAGGGAAGCCAGTAGAGATTTTCTTATGGAAATATTTTCATTTTTGTGGTCTGGCCAGATTGAAGTGTCAGGGGGCTACGGCAATTTCTTCCAAAATTAAAACAGACAGACAGACCCTCTGTTTGTCAGAAAAACATGAGAATGCTTCCACATAGCTGAAATTCAAAGATTTGGAAGTAGGTGCCTTTCTTAACGTTTCACATCTTATGTTTATACCCATGAAGGTCTCCTAGTCCACAACTCTCCAGCTCAAACATTGGATCATTTTCATCTTGACTGCTTTGTTGTGTCCCACATGTGTTTAATTCAGTGAGTTGAATAGCATGGTTTTAGCTAAATCCCACTTTAGGCAGTGATGTGGCTCAGCAAGAATTCCATATGGGAATCCAGGGGTCTGGCTCCATCCTCTCTGTGTGTTTGCCCCATCCTGGAAGGTTTTATGCCCTCAGAAACCTCTGGGTGCTCTCCTGCCACAGCCCTGGGTGGGCAGTTTTGGGTGATGCTGCACAAATACCACTGTGCTGCATGCCATGGTGCTTGTGTTCATGGATTAAAAAACAAAACAAACCCCAAAATGACCCACCAAAACAAGAAAACCTTCCAATAACCACCAAAAACCTCTATGTCCAGAGGTGGCCAGGAGGAATCCCAGAGCAAGTGTTTTGTGGTCTCTCTGGATTACCTTTTTTAGTGTTTTGGCCTGGGGAAAAAGAGGGACAAAGGTGCATAAATGTGACCTTTTAACTCAAAGGTATCTACTTGGTAAACCTGGCAGAAACTGTCCCATGGTGTAGGGTGGCTTTCTCTGAGGTGCTTCTATTTTGGTTAAAAAGCTCTTTGCTTCACAGAGCTGGGTATTGGTGGGTTTATGTGCTGTCCATGAATTACCAGGTAATAATCTGTTTTCTGAAGGGTGTCTCACTGCATTCAGTGGTTCTCCAGGGAGGTCCAAAATCACTTGTAAACCTGCAGGTCACCTCTGAGATTGAAGGAGCAGAATTTTCTCAGTCAGAGTTTTGCAGCCACTTCCATCTAATATTTAAGACACAGCATAAAAGTTACAGTTTAAGCAGTAGTACTGGGGAGTGAATTTTGTATTGATTTTAAAATTAGTCATTTTTAGCTTACTGTTTTAGGCATCAGAAAATGGCCTCAGCTTCATTAAGAATGCTGTATATTATTAATATACATCATTAATTTAGTCTTGGCACAGGGCTAGTAAAAGCACTTAAATCATTGCCGTGCCCTTAAAGTTGGACAAGTGAGGTAGTAATAAATGTGATGGGGAGCAAAGCCATTTCAGAAAAGAGCTGCTGGTCCCAGCCCTGCTTTCCTCACACACCTCATTTTTGGGGGGGTCACTTGCATCTCCAGCTGGGCCTGCTCAACAGGGGAGTCTGGAGGTGCTGAACTCACCATCTGCAGGTCTGAGTTTTGGCACCCAGGCCATTGGTTCAGAGGTTGGGAAGCCCAAATAGTTGCTAAAGCAGCTGATTTGGGTGGAGGAACAGGGATGGGGAAGGAATCTGCCCTTCCCTAGTGCCTTATCCTCATTTTCAGGGGAGCTGGGCATGAGCTGCACCCAGCACTTACCCCAGCAGGGTAAGTGCAGGAGCCTCTGTGCAGCCAAGTGGAGATGGAAAGTACCAGTGCTACAGGCAGGCCTCCAAGGCAAAGGACCCAATTTCAGTCCCTGTTCTTGTGCTGGTTTATTTATAAGCTGTTAAAGATGCATAAAGTGATTTTTGGAGCCTGTGCCTCTCTGCTTCCAAGTGCATGGTCTGATTGACTGGTTACAGACTCCTGCTTGCTTTCCCACGTCCTCTTTTTGGTGTTAGATTCTCCAATATTGGACACTGCTCTTTCTCAGCTGGCATAAAAATTGAACTTTTGCAGGGTTTGGGCAGATCCTGGTAAACCAGCAGCCCTTCTGTGCAGGGGATTTCTTGTGACACTTCCCACCAGAATTTCTGGTATTGCATTCCTCCTGCTGGCTGGACATGGCTCCATCTTCTCTGCCAGTTTTGTGGGAAAGTGACACTCACTAATTTAAAAATACTTTTGGTTGAGCAGTAACTTCAGCGTTAGATGTACATTGGTAGAATGGTTTGGGTTAGAAGGGACATTAAAACCCATCTTGTTCTACCCCCCCTGGCATGGGCAGGGACACCTTCCACCAGATCAGGTTTTTCAGAGCCCCATCCAGCCTGGCTGGAACACTGCCAGGGGTGGGGTATCCACAGTTTCTGTGGACAGCCTGTTCCCCATCACCCTCACAGTGAAAAATGTTTTTCCTAATATTGATGCCTCTGCTCTAAAATTATTTTGCTGCTCTCAACCTCCTTGCTTTTATGGCATCCTGCAAACAAAGTTCTTTATCATTGTTCTGCTAATGCAATTAAAGGAAAAATGTGGAAGGAAACCCTGCTGCATCTGATGAGTGCACTTGTTATTCTCTGGCAGTAATCTATTTTACACAAATGTGTGATCTTGTAGGATGGCCACCTTAAAAATGAAACAAACTAAAATCCCTCAAAGCAGTTTGTGGTCATCACGATTCACCCAAGTTATTTGCTGAGGTCTGTTGCTGCACAGATATTGAGGTGTGACATCTGAGTTGGACTGATGGTGCTTTCAACTATCCCATCCTTCTTGGTGTTAGTTCAAGAAATACATAATGACAGATGGCATTGTTTTAAAGCTTGAATATGCCGTGCAAAGCACTGAAAAGGCCTCAACCTTAGAAAAATCATTTTGTAAATTGCTATTCTAGAGTGTCTTTAGCCTGCTCAGCATCATTTACAGCAGGACACCTGACACATAGAAGCACTGTGGATGTGCCTTTAGGAACAGAAAAAGACAGGTTGTTTTAAGTTCTTGGATATTGGAGGATGTACGAGGCAGAAGGTATTGTCATCATGTGGTTTTATTGTTTTAAAAGTAATTGTAGTAAAAGTTGTGGTAATCCCTGGTGTTCTGCTTCAAAGCCCCTTGAAGTCTGCAATAATGGCTCCACTGAATCTTGGCAGCCTTTGAGCCGGTTTTTCCCATTGTGGAGTTGCACTGATCAAACCTGGAGCTCCAAAGCTCCCTTCAGAAACACCTCTCACTGCTCTTTCCCTCTTCCCCAGGCACTCACAAACGCCGACACAACCAGCATTTAGAAAGTTTCCTTAGATCTGTTGATGAAAAGGACTCTCTAAGAGCTTGATATTATTCTGCCATCACATGTCAGGTTAGTGGGTTACAGAGTCTGGGCTACAGTGAGGAGCTTGCTGCTTTGGATGTCAGTGTGAACCCGTGTACTTCCACTTTTATGCTCTGATGATGGAGCTTTGCTTTTGGGACCAAAATCTATTATGATCCATCTTTGACCAAGCTCAATAAATGCCTCTCCATTACTGCCTCTTTGTCTGAATATGAGAGTAATGTCCTAAAAGAGGGTTTTATATTTGAAAATGTGCTTTTTTTTGAAGACTTTGGGTCTGTTCTAACCATGGTGCTGCAATAGGGCTGTGTGGTGTAAGGTACTGAGTGCACATGAGTGAGGGGACACATGGCAGCCACCCCTTCTGTGGGGTGAGCAGTGACCTGAGGTGGCCATTCACTCCCTTGATCCTCCCATTGTGGCTTTGGACACATTATTTAAATGCTCAACCTCACAATTTCTCACCTGTGGAATGGCCAGCTCCTCTCCTGGGCTGGCCCTGTGCAGGGGCTCTCTCCAGCAGGGATGTTCTGGCCAGTGAGTGCAGCACTGGTGAGGAAGCAGGCTGGACACTGTCCCTGCTCTGCCATGCCTGCAGTGCTCTGTGCCTTAGGAAAACGGGATACAAACCTGCACACCGCCTTGCAGAGCTGTGAAATTCCACTCTCTGCTCTGTGCAGGGCCTGAGCTGTTTGTGGGCAGCCTGATGGAGAGCTTTGTCTGTAGCTTCCTCGTTGAGCAGCAGCTTGTTGAGTTTGTTTTATTTTATCTTTCTTGTTAGCATTGCCAGTCACTCGGTGACACCTAAAAATGTGTTTTCCAATGTAATTCTTCTGACAAACCTCATTATTGGCTGATTGGGGAGCTCCTTCTCTGCACTTAGAAATGCAGCATTGATTCACTCCTGAGAGTAAATTTAAAAAGCAGTGAGCCTCTGCTCTCAAGGAGCAGTTCCTCTCCTTGTTTAATAATGTCTATAGGAAAATTCCCAGCACTTGGCACAGTCTTCCTGTCTGCCTGTGTGCTGTTCAGATCCCAAAGGATCTTGCAGCTAGAATGTGTCTTCTTACCAGTTCTGGGCTAAGTTCTGTAGAAACTTATTAATTCCTCCCCTGGTTTGTTCCTATAGGGGATGGAGGTGACCTGACTGAAAGCTTTATGTAAGTAGAAACAATTCAGACTGGTTTTATTGAGTTTTCAGCTGGGTCTCAGATATGTGAATAGCTGCAAAACTGGGATATCCATTCCTACAAAACTCTACAGGTAAAAATATGCTTTGTAGCAGACCTGGACTCAGTTTGCTGTGATCATGCAGCTGGATGTGGAGAGCAGTCTGAGAACATGGAGAATTGTCTGTTACCAGCTAAATATTACACTGAGCCCCTGCACACACACCCAAGCCTGTGGCATTTGCTTTTCCACATTAGAGACCTGCTGGGCAGGTAGTTCTGCACAAAATCCATCCTGTCTGCACCGAGAGCAGAGGCCATGGGGACTCGTGGGCTGCTTTGGAGGGCAGTGTGGATTCAGCTTTTTATTTACAGCTGCTCCCAGCACAGCAGACAGCGTGTAATGAGAGCTATTAAGGGAAGGGGGACAACCTTTTTGAAAAGTGTGTCAGAAAGGTGAGGAAGTACATGTCTGATGGGCTTTAGGAAGAGGAGATAAGGTTCTTGGAGAGGGAAGCAGGATGTATTTGTATCTTGTCTTCATTATGCATGGAAGAGAAAATATTGGATTAATGGGAAGGTACTGAACTGCTGCTAACTGAAGCTATTTAAATTGAGTTAAGAGGAGAATTGACCAAAGAGATTTCTGGGAATGGGGAAAGCTGAAATTGAATCCACTCTGGAAAGCAGAAGACAGGGCTGGGGAATTGAGCAAACACAGTTGTGGTACTTGTAAATAAGGTAAATGAAAAAGGATTAGCTTCAGCTGGATGGAGTGAATGGTCTAAAAGTCCACGGGGAGAGGTCACAAATTTGCTCTGAATTTTTGCAGGTGATTGCTATCTCTGTCTTGTCCATTATCTGTGAAGGAAGAAAAGCTGCCTCTCTTCTGGAGGCAGCTCCCCTGGGTCCACATCCCAGTGGCTGTGTTTGGTGTGTCTGGCTGGTTTGCAGCTCCTGCATTGGGCAGGTCAGGATTTGGCTGGCTTTTTGTTTAGGACTGGTTTAGGGCTTTGGTTAGGACTCCAGCTCCAGAGGTGGTTTCCAGCACAAAGACCTATGGATGCCTCAGAGCATGAGGTAAGTGGAAAACGTGTCAATGAGCATGGGGACCTATGGAGCAAGAGGGCAGTGAAAATGGCCAAAAAACGTTTTTAGTGAGGCTTACTAGGTGAAGAAACAGCAGAGGAAGAGGGAGCTTAACAGCAAGAAAATTCTCTGGGTGGGCTGGGAGCTGGAGAAGAAAGAGTAGGACTGAATTATAGACAGTGAAGATGTCTTTACAACTCGTGACTTGCAGCTTTTTGTATTTGCTATGACTTAGCAAAGCAGTGGCTTGTATTCTGTCTCTTCCTGTGTTTTATGTTAAACATGTAATTAAGAGGTCTGAGTAGGAACCTGTGGGCTCTGCAGAAGGAAACAAGTTGGTGCAAATCAAGTCAACAGAGGGAAAAACTCCAGCAGAAGGATTGGAAGCAAGAGCAGGGCAGCACAGGCTGAGAACTGCAGCACACATCCACCTCCTCTTCCAGCCAGGGGTGCCACAAAACACTGAAAGCTTTCTGGGATCTGAGCTTAACATTTAACCTGTCTTGAGTTAAATAATCATGATAGGGAAAATGGGCTTTTATTCCATGAAGTGGTGAAGTCCAGGGGTGGTGATAAATTAGCCAGTGCCCAGAGGATGAGGGTAGTGGGTCAGGGAGCTTGTGGTGCCCAGCTGCTTCCTGATCTCCTGTGCCCTGGATCTCATCAGGACATTGAAGTGGCTCTTCTGGATGTGGGCCAGGCTGCTTTGGAGCTTCCTGAAATTTGGGATGTGAGAGATGGTGAGAAACACAGCCCACAGCTCCTTGGTCATGGTTCTCCCCATCCACCAGCTGCTGGCTCAGAGCAGGGATGAATGACTTGTGGGTGCTGGTGAAATACTGCCTAACATGAGAGTTTATCCTGAGATGTGTTTAACAAAATATGCTGTGAATGTTGCACTGATCACCTCTGTCCTCTGGAAGTGGGATTAAAGGGAGCAGGGGTGTGGGAGTGTGTGACAGTGGATGGGCTCCTGGCATCTCCAGGGGCGCAGTGAGGGTGACAGAGGCTGTGTCCCCATGGGCTGAATGTCCTCCCCAGCTCCTGAGGACGCTTGTGGGGCTATGAAGCTCGTGGGTGTGAGGGGCAGGGCAAGGCAGGCAGCCCCCACTGCTGCCTTCCCTCCATGTCCTGCCTTCCTGAGAGCCAGGAAAGAGAACTTCTCCTCCACACGCCTGGGGAGGTGATGCTGGGGTCGCTGGGCCCTTCCCTGCAAATTAGCTCGTGGCTTTGCCAGAAATGACATCATTTGTTAGGCAGATTTCTTCATTAGGAAGCTTTCTAATCTCAGACATGAGCAGTACAGAAACCCTCCCCGCTCCCCAGGCGCCGAGGAAGCCGGGCTGCGCTGCCAGTCTCTGCAGCACACTCTGCTTATTTATCATTCATGGCATCATGTTTGTTTTATGACAAATGAACTTAATCATGATTTTCACAGTGGAATACACAGGAAAATATGCAGGATAGCCATAGCTGCAGGTATAGAAAACCAAGCTTAATTTAGAAAGGATATACAGGAGCAGTCTAAGCAGCCAAAGAATTGAATTAATCTAATAAAAATATTCAGCTATACATAATTTTTCATGCTGAAACAAAAGCCCTGTGAGATAGGATGGTGCTCAGGTTCTGCATTAAACTTTTTTCTTTTGTGCTTAATGCTCAGCCAAATCATTATTTGTTACTGAAAGGTGCCTTTGGGTGTTGGGAATATTTTTTTCCCCACTATGTCTTAAAGTGGAGGAGGGCAGGAATTGCAGATCATTTATTAATGCTCTGCTCCATTGTGGTGTTAATCTCCAACAGATGGGCCAGGATAGTCTGGCTGACATTCAGTGTGAGCCTGCTGACTTGCACAGAGCTTCCCTTTTCAAGCACAGTGATGCAAGGACTGGAAAAGGCACTGGGTGTAGTGGTCATCCTGAAATGTGATTCCAGCAGTTTCAGAGGCTGAGAGTTAATCCCTGTGCTTGGGAGAGAGGGGATGTGCACGTAGGTGTTTGTGCACACACGGATGTGCCTTCCTGTGGATGTGTTTTGGAGTAGCTGGGTTTTGATTCTTTGATGTGGCATTACTGTGTGGCCATGCTTGCCAGGGAAACTCTGATAACTGCATTCTTGACCCTGATAATCCTGTATGCTTCCAATTTCAGCACCATTTCTGATCCTTATCAGTGTTTCTCCTCCTTTCTTGATACCAAAGTAGAAATTATTATGGTTGAACCAGAAAGAATAATGCTTCAGAAATGACCCTACTACTATCAGTGGATTTTCATGCTGCTCCAGCCAACTGAAATAATGGTGTGGGCTGCCTGCACTGCACTAAAATGAATTTCCATGTCTAGAAACATCATTAAAGAGTGGCTTAAAATACACAGCATTAAAGAAGAATTTAGGACAAAAATTAAAAGAAACTTTCTAGGGTGTAGCACCAGGTACCCTAGAGTCTCCAGGAGATTTAGTGTCCAAGGCTGGAGAGCTTTCCTGAGGACACTGGTGACAGTAATTTGTTCAGCCTGGCAAAATGAGAGATCCAAGGGAGTGATTGCTTCCTATGAATATTTTCAAGGGGCAAGAGCTGATGCTGACAGAATAATGGATGTAGGTTGGCGATGAATAAATTCAGGCTGGAAATTTAGGAGACTCCTAAATATCAGACAGGTTTTGTAACAACTTTCTAAGGAGTGTAAGGAATCAAAAGCCAAATTGTTTTTTAAGACAGAGGTTGATGTCCTGAAAAGGGCCTTGTGACAGTGTTTGTCTTTTGGCAAGGGGATGGCTTTGCCTAGTGTTCCAAATATTCCCCACTTTTAGCTTTGAATTTTGTGGAAAACTGGTTCCTTGGCCATGGAGTGTCCTTAAAATGTGCTGGAAAGCAGCAGGGGCCTGTGTGAGGGAGCAGCTGGTTACAGAAATCTGACTCCTTGCTTTAAGGGTGGGGTAGCTGGAGATAAATTGGATGGCCTTGTTTCATCTGAAGACCCCAAAAAGTGGAGTTGAGAAGAGAGTCACGGAGATGCCAGATCTTGTGGGGCTAGAAAGGGCAGGAACTCCAGGTGTATCACCTTGTTGTGTGCCAGCCCTTGTCTTGCACATCTGGAAGGCATTTCCCAGCTTCCATTTGCCCCTTTCAACAGGCTGCCACTCACTCCCAGCAGCATCTCCTGCCAAGGACTGATAGGAAATAGATTTATTTGTGAGGGTTGAAGTGCTGATAAGCAGAAAGGACTTTCAGCCATTTCCAAGGCTGGCAGCAATCCTGAGAGCTGAGATATCCATCTCCTTCTTTAAGTGTGGCATCAAGGCAGGCTGTGCTTGAAGCTCTGCTGCTTCTCCCATATCTCAAACCCTTTGAGGGTTTTGTTCCTGCCTTGCCTGTGCTCTGCATGGCTTTGAATGGGATGACAGAGGAGTATCATAGGAGACACTGATTCCCATGTGAACATTTGTGCATCCTCCACCTTCTGCATATGCATTGGTAATTGATTTCACCAGGAAAATGTGCTTCCAACCATCAAGCAGCACTTCTGCATCTTCCCAGCTTCTGCTGCTGAGCCACAGCCTTGCCAGGAGCTCAGCACTGCTGCTCTATTTCCACCCAGCTTTACCTTCCTGCCATCTCCCTGCACCTCTGGCTTATTCCTCTGGCCACAGGACACAGCCCAACCAGTTAAATTCATTAAATTCATTAAATTCAGTTAAATTCATTAAAGCCATCTCTGCTGCAGCCAGGTCTTCTGGAGCTCCAGTCCTGAAGACTTTGGGAATGGACCAGAATTGGAAAACATATGGATTTTTAAGCAGGGATATGTTTCTTCAAATTGCACATCAATTTAATGAGGATCAATTGTGCAGGCACTCAGACTCTGATGCACACTACTGGTATTTTTAGTGTCTGGACTCTCAGGAGGGTGCATCTCTGTCATCCCAGTTGCTCTAAGAGGCAACTGAGTAAAGTCAAATTGCAGGTGGACCAAAGTCTTTTGTTTTTACCTCTCACAAAAGTGATGCCTCCAGTGCCATTTTATAAAATTCACCAGTGCCTGACTTCATAAACTTCCAGATGAATAAGGCTGCACAGTTTAAATAGTCAGTAAAATCTAGCAGCTAAAGAGAGGGAACATTTCAAATAATGAAAGGATAGCTGGAAGATTGTTGCCCAAGTCCTGTCAAACAGTGTTTAGCTCCTGCATCTCTGCTCATGGGTGTTCCCAGCCACCTGCCAGGGAGAGGGACATATGCTTTTCAAAGCAGGCTAAATGTTCCTTATGGCCAAATGGCATGGGGCTGGGGGGAAAAGATGGGTGGGAATGGCCTTGTGCATCTCCATGTGCTCGCTCTTCATGTGGGGTAACAAGAGTGGCTCCAACTGGAGTTAGAGCAGCATTGAGGCAGGGCTAAGCCAGCCTCCAGCAGCCCTAAGTGGAGGAAACAGGAGGTGATGCTTCCTCAGACTCCATCCCTGCCTTCCTTGACCTTTTCCTCAAGAAGGGATGGTGGTTTTTTTACAAATGCTGGGTTCTTCCTCCTGTAAGTGCTTAAATCATCCCCAGCTGATGCTTACAGTGAGGGGCAGAGCAGCTGTAATGTGCAGGGAACAGGACACAGCAGCTAATTTGACTGATTCAAGCACATAGATTACCCTGGGGGAAAGTTCAGCCTTAAATCAGCACATTTCTGCCTTAAGCTAATCCCCTCCCTGCCCAGTGTTTCCCACTGCAGCAACATTCAGCCCTGCTGATGAGGATGCACAGAGCATCCCCCCAGCAGCCTGTCCGCTCCAGCCAAGGTCCCCACACCTGATATGGAACTAAAATAGCATCAGGCTGCTGCTCCTGAGCCTGTTTCAGGCTATCCTCTGGCAGATTGGCCTGGCCATGGTGCAAGGAGCTGCTGCCTTGGTGCAGCTCACGTGCTCACCATGTTCCTCTGTGCACATGTTGCTCCTCGTGCTCTTTGCTGCTCCAGACTGGAAAAGCTCATTCCCCACAGGAAGACAGGTAAAATGCCTGAGGAGGCAGGTAAAATTCCATACAGGGAGGCCACCACCTCATCATTCACTCCCAAACATCCTCCTCTTGGGGGCTGTGTGCTCATCTGAGAATAGCTCCTTGCCACAGCCTCCTCCGCAGGAACAGCGTTATTTATTCATAGGCGCTGGGTTTGCTCTGATAGTCTTTCTGAATTTATTCTAAAAAGAGATCTGCCTTGTGCCTGGGAAGTGCCTGGCCCGTTCCTCCAAAATGGAAGTGAGAAAAGCTCCTTGTGTGTTTTTTGTGCATGGTTAAAAATAACCTCCCAGAACTGTATGTTGGATAAATATGAATGAGGGAAGAATAAATGTAGTAACCTGCAGAGTCTACAAATGGGACAGGTATGTGTGTCTATCCTAGGGCTTTTAAAATGTCTTTTCTCACCCATTTCATACTCCAGTCTCTTTCTTCTCTACCTTTCTTTGTCCTTTCTTCCCGTGGCTTTTAATTCTCCTGCATCATTCTTTTTTTCATTTAACTCTCACTCTGCTCTGCCTGTTTCTCTCCCTTCCCATCAGGGTCCTTCACTGCCTCTGCTTTCCACTCTGCTCCTCCACACCTCATCTTTTCCTTCTTTCCCAGTACTTCTCCCTGTTTTTAGCCAGTGCTTCCTGTTCTCCCTCTTGTCTCATCTTCCTCTTCACTCTGGAGACTCTTGATCCCCAAAGACAGCCCAGACCTGGGTTGCCAGCACATCCTTTGGCTCAGGGATGGGGATGTGGCAGCCAAAGGGAGGTGTTTTATTGCATCCTGGCTGTGCAGACAGAAATACCTCTCTGAAATGGCTGTTTACACTTGTCATCTTGGTCAGAATCAGACATAAAATCCTTAGGCCTGTATCTGATGTATTTAAATGGAGGAAAATGTTAGAAATGAAGAGTCTGCCCATATGTTGTGAGTGTCTTACAGTGACAGACCTGAATGTTTATCCACATGAAGACCCTTTCACACTAGCAAACAGTGTTAAATGGCTTCAGGGTAAGTGGATTCGAGCCAGAGAGGGTATAGACAGCCTGCTGGAAATGCTCTTCATGCTGTCTCCTATCCTCAGCTTCTCTCATCTCTCCCATTTCTAGTTTTTCTAGGAGTAAAATGTTGTTTTTTTTGATACTTCAGGTCAGTCTGGGAGCTGTGTGGGCCTCAGCAGCTCTTTTTGTGTTCAAACCTCATGGCTGATGTAAGCATCTGCTGGGCTCATGGGCTGTAAGGAAAGAGCCTGAGCCATGTGGCATTTAGAGAAGAAAGCATCAAATGCTGTTTAAAACTTCTTGAAATCCCCAACTTATTGTGGAAAGCCATTGACTAACAAAGAAGTTGTATTTAACCACTCAAAGCCACTTTTCCTCTTGGAAGAGGAATTTATTGGAAGGATGTAATTACTTCTGTTTTAGAGCATGGGCAGCCTTTTTCTTCCTCCATCCAGTGCTCTCTGGCCATCCTCAGCTCTGTAGTAACTTAATTTCATGTGTGCTGAGGAATGTGCACTCTTCTAATATTTAACATTTTAAAAAAAGTGTTTATTGTCATTCTTAGTGAAAAGGAAGCGTTCATAAAGTTCTACTGAAAAATTAAACCTCTGCAGCATCATACTCTAAATTCTTATCAAAAAAAGGAGGGGAAAAAGTCTGAATTTTAATGTTTTTGCTTGGGCTACCAAAATTCCTCGTTGCCTGCATTTACGTTAGAGCATATTTTGTTCACTTCTGGAAACTTTGCTGTGAAGAGGCAGCTTTGGACAAGCTGGGCCCTTGGAAGTGAGGTTCCTTTTGCTTTTTGCCCTCCACAGCTCTGTGGCACAATTGATAGCACTGAGGGAAGACAGGACATGGTTAATCCAGTGCCTGGATCAGCTATTCTGGGGAGCAATGGGAAGTGGAAAGCCATTCAGGCAAAGATGTCTTCTACCCCTGCTGCACAACTCCTTCCAATAGATGGGATTTTGGAACAGCAATTTATATTAATACTCAATAGGATGTTGCTATAGCAACTATATGATGTGGTGAATAATTTCATGGGCTTAAATCCAAAATGCTGGGAGCTAAGATGGGTCTGAGCATGATTTAGAACTTTGGTCATGTGAGTGCCTTGCTGGAATGATTTGACTTGAGGAAAAGTTGGGCTAGAAGATAAAAGGTGCTTCTCTGGCTCTGAAGGGAGCTGGACCCTGTTAGCTGGGGTGGGAGAGTGAAAATTAAGGACACTCCAGAATCCTCCCTATGCACCAGTCTGCATGTGCAGCCATGAGGGACCCTGATGCACAGCAGTTCCCTTCTGGTATTAGAAGTTTGCTGTAAACCAGATCTGACATTTAGCTTCAGGTCAAATTAAATTGATTTGACCTAGAATGATTTTTATTGGTTTGTTTTTGTTTCATGTTAAAAAGAAAATCGTTAAAAAAAAAAAAAAATCTGTTGCAGCTCAGTTCCAAGCAGAATTACTTCCCTTTAATTTTCTCTCTTGCCAAGCTGAAGAGTCTCTTATTTGCCCAGTTTTCATCTGCAGTGCTAAGTTACAAGAGGAAAATTGGGCTGTTTATGGTGGTGCCAGAAAAGGACATCTGGAACCCTGTCAAATGGCAGAACTGGAGTTCATTCCCTCACCCAGATGTGCTGTGATGGGGAGATGGTGTATGGGCACCCCTGTGCTCCCTGGTCCACTCCCCTGCCCTTTTCCAGCAAGAAATATAACTTGACATGCAGCCTAATTTTATATATTAACTTCAAGCCACTTTTTCTCCCATCCTCTAAGACTGTGACTAATTCCCTCCCTTCACTTATACCTGGAGAATATTTATAGTCTGTGATCCTGTTCTTGCCCTCCCTTCCCTCTACTGTGCAATAGAAATTTATCTGTTATTCCCTCCTCCAGACTGGTCCCAGGTGTCCTGCCCTCCACTGCTTGTGCCATCAGCATCTTCTGTGGCTTCTCTGCATCTTCCTGTTCTTGTCCTCCTAAACAGGGAAAACAAACCCCAGAAATGCCCAGCTTCTGTGCTAAAGGACCAGGTACAGACAAATCACGGGGGTCTCTTCTCCCTGCCCTGTCCATTCCTGCCAGGGGCTTTCTGTTTGACATTGCAGGTTTAGTGCATGAGCTCTTATTTGTATTATTTCTGTCCATGGGCTGCCTCTGGCCTCCTTTAGTGTCCTGCTGGGTGTTCAGTGGTGCTCAGGCTGCAGCACTGCACACACACCCTCACTCCTGAGCAGAGTGCACCTCATCCCTGAGCACAGAGTCATCCACTGAGGCATTTACACCACCCTGGCTGAGGTTTTTAATGTAATGGATGATTACCAGTATCTGATATTGCATGTAAAGACCTCACTCCTGGACATCTTAGCATCTTCATCCCCCTGTTATCACTTTATCCATCTGGCTGATATCCTGTATGTACGTTAGGAGTTGATTACCAGAGGGAACCAAATGTCAAAATTATAAGAGAAAATGAAGTTTCCCACACTCAGTATTTTTCCTCTGCTGCCTAAAGCCAATATTAGAGCCAAGAAGGCTATTAGATTTAATCTTTTAACACTTTTTTTTTTAAAGCACAAGCCAGGGGCTGGACATGACTGAGCAGTATGTGCTGGAAGCACCAAAATTCAACTGTCCTGGGCTGCAACAAAAGCAGTGTGGGCACTGGGTTGAAGAAGGAGATTCTGCTCCTCTGCTCTGCTGAGGCCCCACCTGGAAAGCTGCATCCAGCTGTGGAATCCTCAGCACAGGAAGGACATTGAACTGTTGGAGTGAGTCCAGAGGAGGCCACCAAGATGCTCCAAGGGCTGGAGCTGCTCTGCTCTGGAGACAGGCTGAGAGAGCTGGGGATGTTCAGTCTGAGGAAGAAAAGGTTCTGGGGTGACCTAATTGAAGCCCTTCAGTACCTAAAAGGGCTACAAGAGATCTGGAGAGGGGCTGTGTCCAAGAGCATGGACTGACAAAACTGAGGGGAAATGGCTTCTAATGACAGAGGGTGAAGTTAGATTGGAGATCAGGAGGGAATTCTTCCCTGGGAGGCTGGGGAGGCCCTGGCTCAGGGTGCCCAGAGAAGCTGTGGCTGCCCCTGGATCCCTGTCAGAGTTCCAGGCCAGGCTGGAGGGGTTTGGAGCAGCCTGGGATAGTGGAAGGTGTCCCTGCCCATGGCAGTGGGGTGGAACTGGATGATCTATAAGGTCTCTTCCAACCCATTCTATGATTTGAATGCTCTTCCAAATGCCCTCTGGCTCACTGACAGTGGTAGACTCTAAAAATGGGCCTTTCCCAGAGGAAAAACTGCTTCACTTGCCCTGAAGTTTTCTGGATCTCCTATCTCTTTGAAAACAGTGCAGAAAAACCTGCTTGCCATATTTTCATATTCTCTTTGGACATTTTTATCATTGTGGTGCAAACCTGTGGGTGAATCAGCAATATCTGCAGAGATGTCCTGTCCTGAACTTGTTCTGGAAGCTGCTTTCTCCTCAGCTGAAGTGGTGTACCTGGTGTATCTGCTGGGATGGAGAGGTCCTTGTTGGTCATCACAGATGCAATTCTGACTGTTGTGTGGCTGCTTTCCAAAAGTAGCTCATGCCAGAGCCTGAAGCAGGAGAACTGCCCTGGAGGTCATGTATTTACCCTGTCTCTTCAAGCAGGAGCACCTCCACTGATTGCATCTGAGAGCTCCTTCTGTAACTTGCAGTTGCTCAGGATCTGAAACTTTCCTGGGCTGCACAGGAAACTATTTCAGTGCCTTCTGCCTCCTCTAGTGCCAAGGTGGCATCAGGCTGGGAGTCTTGGATGTTCCACTGGGGGAAAGGACATTCTTTGGAGGCAAACAGACCTTCCTGTGACTGAAAAATCTAAGTTTTTTCATTGCAGCTTTTCCTAGAAATGCTGCAGCGGGTGAGGATGAGGCAGCAGCACTGCCAGCACATGGATGGGATGACAGGCAGAGCAATGCTGGCACCTGACCCAGCTCTGGTAAAGCTGCACCAGGTATCAGGACCTGTGTGATTATCCCCAGCCTTTCCCTCATGGAGCCAAACCCCAGCTGTGCTGCTGAGCACAGGGAAAGCTCCTGACAGGGAGGTTGGTCCTGATGCTGCAGCGGAGCTGCTGCCCCCCTCCTGCTTTAATAACACACCACAATTCCAGCAAATGGTTGGTTTGGATCGAGCCTGCTCTGCCACAGCCTCTAAAGCTTTCAGGAGTGCAGGCTCTGCTGTGCTTAACTCTGCAGAAAGCTGTGATTTAACCACCAACCTCGGCTGTGGGAGCTGGGTCCCCCTGTGAGGAGGAAAGGAGCAGAAGCATCTCCTGGGCTCTCAGGGAGGGTGACAGTCAAACTAACCTTGAAATCTTAATTATGTCTTAATTATGAGCACAGAGGTCAAAGTTTCTGGCTGCTTTCCTGAGTGGGTGAATAGTTTTGGTGTCATGTATTTACAGTAAAGAGAGGCAAGGACTCGTATCGGCTCTTCTGGAAGGTGGAGTAAAGGGTGGGATGGGTCTAAAAAATGTTCTCCAAGGGAATGAGATGTCTGGGGAGGATTTTCCTGTCTCTGCTTGGAGTGAATTCTTCTGTGACAGGAGAAGAGACACAGTGGCAGGTAAAGAAAGGAGAGACCTTGAAGGGAAGGACATTTCTAGCATTAGTTATAGCACACATGGTCCAATCCTCCTCAAGCAGAAGCTGGAGCCAGCAGGATGATGCTGATTTATGACTGCAGTGGCTCTGCCCCACATTCTGCACTACTTTGAGAGGTTTAACTCTTAATACACTTTTGAAAACTTTTTGATTGACTTTCAGGTGCATCCTTGGTGGCACCACCTTCTAGAAACAGAGAGAAATCATTTAATGTGCAAGGAAACCCCATTAGTGCTTGGATCAGAGTCTGCTGCCTCACCTGCCTCTTCAAAACGTCCCCATTTCTCCTTTTTTCTTCAAATATTTTCTGGTATTATATATTCTGTATCCTGCTCGATGCTCTATTTGGTCCTAATGTTTCTGCTGCTGCCTGTAAAGGTAGACACCAGGAGCCAGCACACCTGCTCCTCTGGCCTTTCTGGAGCAGTCATGTTGAGGTGGGAAAACCTTGGGTGGAAAGAGAGCTTGATGATGATTTTTGATATTTTTCTGTGTCTGCCTGCATCAGCCTGGCACTGCTGTGTCCTCTCTGACCTAGATTTCCCTGCTGTCCCCTGGGCATTAGATTTGATCCTGATTTATGGCCAGTAATGCCTTGTCTTCAGACTCTATTTGTTGGTTCCCAGGGCCTCGTACTTCCTTCCCTGGTGACAGTTTTATGCAGGTGTAGCTCTTGTACCTTTGGTGGAGTCACTCCTGATTTACCCCAGCCTGCAGTGCCTGACAGCTGGTTTTCTCCCTGAATTACTGTGCTTGACACATCACTGTAGGTGTTAGGCATTGTCACAAAATTAATTTTCCTCTCGAGAGCCCTCAGTGATTTCAGCTGAACCTCTCTGCAATTGTCACTCTGTCTCCCTGGAAGATTCATGCAGCTGGAGTGGCTTCAGCCTTGGGGGATGGGGAATCAAGTGCAAGACAGCCCTTTTTGCCTTTTCTCTCATTTTTTTATTCATGGCTTTCCATGCAATTCCCACGATTTGTTGTGGTCAGGGATAAGTGGCATAGAGAGAACCCAGCAGTCTCTCCAGATGTGTATCAAATTTGTACTAAAAATCTTCTTTTTCAGCAAAGCTCTTCTCCAGCACTGGGTTTTGCCTCCCTGTGGAAGATCCTGAAGTTGCAGGGCAGTGATTTCTCTCCCAGGTTTATCTCGGCATCAAAAGCAGTTGGCATTGGAATTTCTCCCTTTTCCAGGCTGGGTTGGAATCTGTAGCTCCATGACTGGGTGTTGACTTGGAGCAATCATGAAAAGCCAAATTTACAAGGAACTGGGACCCAGCAAAGGTGGGGCTGGATGGGCTGAAGGTGCCTGGGACAGGGCACTGCAGGGATGGAATCTGGCCAGGAGAGAAGGTGGTTCTGCAAGGGAGGTTGGAGAACAACCTGGTCTGCTCTAGGGTGAGCAGCTGAATTTCCTGAATCATGCTGGAAGTGGGATTTAGGTATTCTAAAGCTTAAAAGATGAATGAGGCTTAGCCAAACACATCCAGATTTTGTGAGGTGCTTTGGACTCTATTGCTCTAAAGGGAGTTGGGTCCCATTTCAGGTAATGGAAAAACATGATTTAGGTGCTAATTCACTTAGTGCTTGGAGTATTTTTGTCGTGGAGCTCAGTGAAGTTTTACCATTCCAGGGGAAATGCGACTACAGTGAAATAAGAAAGAATTAATCTTATAAGTGGGCTTTAATTATCCTCAGGAAATTGCATTTGAAGGTATTTTAGGTAGTATCATGGTGTCATTGAAACCTATCAACCAGTCATGTTACCATCACTGGAGTGAAAACCTTTTTACAAGAACTAGATTTTTGTTAACTCACTAAATGATATATATTTATTTTTATTTTTTTTTAATAATGCTGCATGTCTAGAACCATTTACAAATTTGTACACATTTCAAACCATTTGTGTGCTTTCTCAGGCTTTCTTTTATAATGCTCTATATTTTTCATGCTGTCCAGAGTACTGTGGAGGGCTGTCACAGATCTTATGCCAGGGTTTTACTGCCAGGTCAAATTGGAGCTCCCTGAGACCATTTATTGAAGCAGAAATCCCCAAGGGCATGTGGGGGTGGGGAGTGCTGAATCATTTTCGATGGGTTCGCTTTGCACACCCATGGTTGGCTTTGGAGCACCTGCTCAGCATCCCCTGCTGGATTCTGTGAGCCCTGGAGTCCTGGGGGTGCCCATGGGAGCTGAGGATATTCAACATCACCAAACCAAGCTCTGCTCCCCTGTATGACCTGGCTTGGTCTGGGGTGCACCATGACACCCACAGGGGCTACTCAGCAGCAGCAAAAAGATGGACCCTGGTGTCTTTTCAGAGGCACTCACAGGGAGAAAATAGCTGCTGTGGTGCAGCACCTGTGGCCAAAAAAAGGATGCTGCTAATAACCTGCTGGGATGGAGTGGACCTTCTTAACCTTATTAAGAGCTCAGCAGGGTTTCCTACACATCCCTGCCACAGATGAGGCTGTAGCACCCCACAGCAGAGCCAGGACCTGATCCAGGCCTGCCCAGCTGCTGGAAGAAACCAGAAGCTGTCTGGGGCAACAGGAAAATCCCCCAGGCAGGGCCTTGGGGAGAACCATAACGTGGTGATGACCTGCCCCCAGCTGCTGAGGGGAGTTTCTCAACCAGGCAAACTGATGCTCCCAAAAGTGTTAGAGCCTCTACTTGTTGGATGCTGAAAAGGATTTGTCCCCTGCTCCAGTCTCTATGCGTACAAGAAGGTGGGAAATTGATAAAGGTTGCTGATCCTCAGCAGCCAAGGTTTTTGGGGGTTGGGATCCCAGCTGACCCCCATCCCCCATACGTTTATCATGTGCAGGACTGAGATTGTGTATCCCTGCATCTGGAAGCTGCAATGCCTGTCTACAACAGACAGCTAAAGCTGTGGAAAAGTGATGCAACTCCAGCTGGGAGGCTGTAGTAACTCATATCCTCTGCAGAATGACTTGGAGGAGAGGTTTTACGTGCATCAAAGCTGATCATTAACTTGTTTGAATTTAGGACTCGCTTCCTTCTTGGGGGGGATGAATCAGAAGCCACTCCAATGAAATCAGTTGAGTAATCAGAGTGTCAGTAGGATTTAGCCTGTTTTTTCCACACTGTCCTCTTGCCCTCCTACCCGTGCAGGAGACAGCAGCTGCCTGGCAATGTTTGCTCTGGTTTCTGCAGGATCTGGAGGGGCAGGAGCAGTAACCTGCAGAGCTGGGGCACTGAGTCCCTCCTGTCCCCGGGAGCACAGGCACAGCTGCTGGGGACAGCGGGGAGCAGCATTCCCTCTGCTCTGTGCTTCCCCAGCACATTCGGGACCACTCAGAGAGCCACGGGGAGGAATCATGGAACTGGTTCCCTCCGAACCAGTTTTTACACCCGGTTTTTCCGTAGCATCTATTGTGCAAATGAATCCCCAAACGACTCTCGGGGTGTGGCAGTCCGTGCCTGCCAATGCGATTTCTGGGGATATATCTTTGTTGCAGACAAAGATTATGAGAGTTCTGGAGGAAAAAGTTGCCAACCTGAGAAGTGGGTTTGGGAATCCCGAGCTAAAACAAAGAGCACCATCTCCTGGCAGCTGGGAATAGCTGGCACCGCTTGCAGGGATGCTGCAGCTCTCCTGCGGGCTCTGTCTAGCCCAGAACATCTGGAGGTGGGACAGCTCAGGGCTGACAGCTGGCTCTGGCCACCGAGAAAAGCTAATCCAGGGCACCCTGGGAGCTGATCCAGTGGTGTTATCCACAGCACAGCGATGCCTCTGCCTGGTGTGAGAGCTCTCAGCCATTTGGGTTTCAAGCTCTACTCAAGCTGACACACAGTTGTTAAAGTACTTTGGAGTTTGGGTATTGAAGTGTTTGGGGTTAGAAAATTCACACAGAAGGGTCTTGCAGAACTGAGAGCATGACTCCCAAGTGGAACACAAATATCCCTGAGGGTGGAGGATTCTTTTGAAGCAGTGTATGATTCGGGTTGGGGTTGAGAGATGCCTCTGCCACTCGTGCAGGTTGCCCTTGCCACTGCCAGGAAGGCACCAGTCAAGGGCGTTCGGAAATCTGGAGCTTTCCTGAGGTTTGGGTTGAATTTGAAATCAAGCAGAGAGGGAAAAACAGCTTGGTCTGGATCCAAGAATATGGTGTGCTTTGAATTTGGAGACAGACTTGGGACTGCTGGTCTGTCTGGGTATGGTAAAGAGGAGTGGAAAAGTGATGTTGAACTGAACACCTGCATAAAGATGTGCATGGATACAGATGAGAATGCAGTAAGACACTGGGAGTTTTAGAAATGAAAGTAACTGAGTTGGGGAACTAAAAGGACACAATGAGACATCATGTATCAGGGTCAAAAACCAGGAAAAGGTCTTTCCCTTTTTTCCCCTCCTTTTTTAAGTGTGAGGAATAAAAAGAAGCCAAGGTCAAGCAAAGGCTTTTTACTAGTGGCTGATGACAAAGTTGTAAATTTGGTACAGAAAAAAAAGGCAGGACTGTTTAATAACTACTTTTGTTGTGCATTTGGAAGAAAGCAGGAAAGTGCATTTTCCTAATGGTCATGGCTGAGTGATAGAAATGAAATTATATCTCTAATTGGTTAATTGTTACAGGGATTGTTGAAATGGGACAAATCCTGGGTAGACATTGGAGAGAGCTGGGAAGACTCTGCTCCTGGGAGCTTTCATCCCTGCAGCACTGGGACAGCCAGTAATGACTCCTGAAGCTCAGTATCCAAAGCAAAAAGTCAGAGACAACTATTTAAAAGACTTACAGGAATTTGCTGGAAGCTGCTTGCTCCCACTATTCTGCTTTTGTCTGAAAAGGTCACTGAAACCTTGATTCCTCCTATTGCAACCAAAAGGATTTTGTCTTCTCTGCACCGCTCCAGGCTGTAAAAACTGCATCACCTAATTAAAGATTAGTTCTCCCCTCTCTTCTTCTGAAAAATTATTAATTTTGAGCAGATCAGTGACACACAATAAATACAGAACCTTGCATTGAGGGGTTGCCATCTGTTTTGGGGAACTGAAATTTCAGGTCACAGAAACATGGAATGGTTTGACTTGAAAGGGACCTTAAAGATCATCTTGTTCCAGCCCTCCTGCTATGGTCAGGGACACCTTCTGCTAGACCAGGTCCCTCAAATGTCTGTCTGTGCCAGTGAAGATCACCAGAGCTGCATGTGAAGCTTGATAGGCTAACATGAAATAAGGTTATTTTATTGAAACTTGGGCACAATATTCTGAAGTGATCCATTTTAATAAGGCCAAGAATTGTTGGGGGAAAAAAGAATTAGTTTTATTTAAATTAGCTCTTTTTCTTGGCTGTGATCCTCAGCTAACTTTTTGTTCCCTGTTCCAGTGTGGTGCAGCAGTGCAGCTTGCCTTGATCCAAATTGGTCTTCAGCTGCCTTTCTTAAATTAAGAGCTACTCTGCATGGAACCGATGATTTCTAAATTATTTCCTGTGTCAATTGCTAAATAGCTTTAAATCCAGTTCTGTAGGAGAGGATTTCTGGAGCATTCACTTATTCTGAGCAAACAAAACAGTCATTTTCCAATATTTATTTTTTTTTCCTTTGCAGTTGATGAAAACACATGTAACTTGCTGAGCATCTCAGCTGGGCTGGAGTGATTGAATCAGACCCATTACTTCTTAGCTGGTGGCAGGAAGTGAAATTATTTCCCGAGGGCTCGTGTTACGAGGGAGCACAACTGCTGCTCTCAGGAGCTGAATAGCTTTCCTTCACCTGAATTGGCAGGCAAGTTTTTGGGCAGTTTTGAGTGAAATCCAGATTAAAAAACCCCCAACCTTTGTAACAAGGGTAAATTCAGACCTGATACTGTCATCTGTTACCGGTGCTATTCAAGGCTTCTCCTTCCCACGGATATTGAACCAAATAAACTTAAAGTCAGAAAGGGCACTGCTTAATCACCAGGCTCTGAGTACACCATTCTTCAGCAAAAATCTGCTCAGCTATTATCAGTTTCCAAGTCTTTAATAACCAATCTAATAGCTGAGAGATTCACACTTCCCAAATGAGAGGCAGTTTCAGCAATGGCTTTAAATCAATCCCAGTGGAAATGGGGAGTTACATTAAATCCTATTAATTAGGCAATTTCATCTGGCTTCAGTGCTTTTGACTCGGCTGTCGCCTTGAGAGTTGGGATCCCCATATGTCCTGCTAATGTGAACCCTCCCTTTGCTCACATACCCTGCAGTTCTCTATCCTCCTCAACCCCAGTAGGAAATGCATTTCCTGGTTTCATTTTTATTTGAAAAAACAAAAAAGGTTTATGATGGGCAGTGATTCCATTCTAAATCAGCTCCTGTGTTCACATCTGCTTACAGCACCGAGTTTGTACTACTTGAAACTGTGATATTTGTGTCAGTGACTATTTCAGGGTTATTTTTCTTTCTGCTGAGGAATAACCTAAAGAATAGGTTGGTATTTTCTCAACCTCTCTTTATCACTGTGGCTCTCCTGCGAGCTGCTCCTGTTATGAAGCACCTGACAAAAGTGCATTAGAAACCCTTTCACTGCTCTATTGATCAGCATTGCAAAGAGCTGCAAATGCTTGTGCATCTGGCTCCCGTGTACTGTGGACAAAGCACAAATGGAAGCTGGGAACAGCACCTGTGAATATTGCTTTGGTGGTGGCTCCAATCTCCTTCCACTCTGTTTGTGCTCCCTCTCTCCTAGCAATAGTGGGGTGTTTGTAAGAATGGATTTTTGGCCTCTGATGGTGTTGTGACAGCTTATTCCTCACGAGCAGAAATTATTCCACAGCCGTCTTGAGCTGGTCCACAGCCACTCCGAGTCAGTGGGACTTTTCTAGTGAATTCAGTGGGCTTTGGATCAGGTCCAGGAAGCACTGAGGAAGCATTTAATGAAAGAGCAGCCCTGAAACCCTGTGATTTAGACAGCACTCACCCAGCACAAATAGTAAATTACAAACAGCAGATACTGGCAGCAACAGACATGAATAGTCTGTAGTCAGCAGTTCACAGTCTGGAATATGTTGGCGTAAACAATGCATCAGATAATTCCAGCTAACCAACACATTTGTGAAAATCCAAGCCTGTTTATGGATAGTTTTCAAAAAAGGCAAGTTCAGCAGGAAGAACACTTGCAAGGAATAAAACCATTCCCTTTCTGCTTACTGCTCATTTAGCAATGTGTTCTGGGTGTGAGCTGTCCTTGCAAGGCACTGGATCACCTCGGGTAGAACGTGGGTATTGGGCAGCCCAGTTTATCCCTTATTCTGCTTTGGTTTTGCTGTGGTTTTCCACTTAGGCTTTGTTCTCACATAGGTTTGCTGCTGGGACTGAGCTTTTCGGAGCAGTGAGGATGGGAGCTGCCTGCAGCAAGTTACAAAAGCATCTTGCAGCCCTGAGTGAGCTGGCAGGAAAATAGATGATGAAATTTGGAGTAGGTGAAGGTAAAGGTGTGTAGACAGAGAGGAGGGATATAAGCCCCAATTTCACATCTCCACAGTGACCCTCAGCACCCTGAGGCAAGAGCTTGCCTTGATGAGAAATGTTTCCATGGAAAGTTCTATGCAGTGCTACACAGCAGTGAGAACACCCAGCTGAAGGCTGGGAATGGCTGATTTCTCACCTGCTGGCTGCAGCACCCCTTGCTCTGTGCTCTCCTGTGGCAAAGGCTGCTACAAATCCCTGGCTGAGGGGATGGAGCTGCTGGCAGCATGGTGTGTGCAGGAGCAGATTAGCAGGGAGGATTTCTGGGGAGCAGCAGCACCCAAAGCCAGGGAGGGTGGGGACACAGGAGAGGTAGCTCTTGTTATAAGTGCATATTGTATTGTTAGCTTTTCACAAATATCATAATGAATATGTATAAGGTTAGAAAACTTTGTTGTACTAAAGTAGTTTCTTTTATTTCTGTTACTGATGAAATTTAGAAATAGTGGTATAATACATATATATGTTAGGCTATAACATTATATTAAAGCACAAACTACTTTTTGTTTATATAACACAGTTCTGTAACAACCCAGAGACTGAAAAGATAGTCAGAGACCCTCCCCTGCATTCTAAAGATTATCTTGTCCTCCAAGACCTCCAAGAGAAGGATTTATTATCGGAGGATGTAAAACCCAGTGGCACCAAGGAGATTGATCTACTGGGAAGGGGACAAGGTACAAACTAAACAAAGGAACATCAAAAAACTTAAGAAGAACATATGAATATGTATGAGAATTTATGGATATGTAGTAGGGTTCTGTTTTTAAGGGACAATCCTTTGTTAGTAAGGTGTGCTCTCTTGGCTGAATGCAGAGACACCCAGCCGTATCTGTATACTTCACTTTATTTTTATCTCTTAATTGTCTTTCTATTAAATGTTTAAATTCTATAAAAAATATGTGAACCTCATTTTTCACACACTGGAAAGCAAGCAGAGGCACTTTTGGGTTGCTTTTTTCCATACGCTACCGGGCCTCCCCTTGTAACAGGCAGGCCTTGTTGTTCCCAGCCTAGAGGTGATCCAGGAAAAAGAGATTACTTGTACTACATCACAACACTGAACAATACAGAAATATGATGAGGGAAATGATCACTCTGCCTTTGTGCAGGGCTTGGGGGGTGTGTGTGTGTCAAATCCAGTGAGGTTGTACAGTAAAATAAAGCTTTCAGCTACAACTCTGAAGTACTACAGGGCAGAAAATGCTGCTTCAGGGCTTGCTAAATGAACTGCACATGCCTGATGCATGGAGGGTTGTGGGGAAAAGCAGTTGTGGTGGTGTTTAGAGATGGTATCATTCTCTGTGTGTGAAGGAGGAAGGAAACACTCAAAAACAAGTAGCTCAGGAGCTTCTGCATGGACTTTTCCAGCTTCTGGCTTTGCAGCTGCAGCAATGTCCCTTTATTATGATGAAGTCTGCACTGTGTGTAGTTGCCCTGGCATGCATGGAGCAGGTCGGGAACCTCACATCCCTTGCAGGTGATGAGCAGAGGTCGGAGAAAGCCAGCCAGCCCCTGTGATGCTTCAGCACATGAGGGGTTAACAGGTTGCTCCCTCCCATAGGCACCAGCTCCTACAGACATCGGCTTTGTTCCTCCTCATCTCTCCCACCTCCCTCCTGGGGGATCTCGCTGTTCCATCATCGAGCTGTGCTTTGTATGAATGCTGCAGAGGAAGAGTGGCCGCTGTTTCTAATTTAATTAGCATCATCCCCAGGAGCTGAGAGCGTGGCAGAGAGGGATTTAGAGGCAGTGCATGAAAATGATGCATGGGTTTAACCACTTTCATGCCAGCACCATTGCTAGATGACACACAAAGGCTACAGCTTTCTCAACATGTGGACATCACTAAATGAGGGTGTCGAGTCTCTGCCTTGGTGTGTCACAAATTCAGGGTGGTTGCACTTAAGAGAAAATGTAATCTAAATCTGCTTGCCAACTTTCCCTCTCAATTTCTGTCCAGCAGAATTCTTTTCATAATAAAAAGTTTCCTTAGGATTAAATTCCTCCTGTTCTATGTACTTAAATACTGGTTTAGTATTGGATATTTATTTATTTTAAGGATATTGGATGCTGAGCCCCTGGGTTGGATTGTGAGGGATGTTGTGAGATTGCAATCACAGGAAGTTTTTACTGACAGGCTGGGCAAACATTGGCCAGGAATGGTTAGTTACTGTCAGGATCCTTACAGCAATTTGAAGATGGAACAGCAGCTGGAAGCCTTGTGTGACAGATGTGCCACTGTATTGCCCAAAGGTATAGAAACAGACAGTCCCCAAGAGCTTGCAAGCAAAGTCAAGTCTAGTTCCCAGACCAAATCTAAAATCAGTAGGGGTGAGTGTGGCTCTGCAGAAAGCATGCAGGAATTTGTGTCTTACTGTGCCTCCTTTTTGTGTGTTTGCTTCAGGTGTCACAGGCTCGTCACATCTCTTTGACTACGGCTCCACTGCCAATGGAGGGGACAACTCCTTCTACACCTCCCTGATCTCCGATGTCCACTACACCACCCCACGGGACTCCACCTATTTCACGGGCATCTACCAGCAGGAAAACACCCCCATTCCCTGCTCAGGCAGCACGGAGGGCTTTAATGCTCTGGGGCATCCTGTTCAAGATGTGACTGGGTTTGAGTCCCGTGGCTTGTTTAGCTCAGACTCGGGAATAGAGATGACTCCTGCAGAGTCTACTGAAGTCGACAAAACCTTAGCAGATCCCATGAAAGTAGAAGCTTACAAATACATGGACATGAGTAGATCAGAAGAAATAAAGTACCAAGGAAAACATGACTCTGACTCAGAAGATGAGAGCCCAGACCTTAGTGATAAGTACCGGGGAACACCCGCAGGGTCCAGCCATGTCGCTGAACCTCCGCGGACGCCTTCAGAGAGCACAAAGGCAGCCAAGGAACAAGACCTGCTGGAAGACAGAAAGTCTGGGGGTCAGCACAGTCCCTCTGTGGCTACAACCCCCATCAAGATCACACTCACTGAGACAGAAAGCACCAAGGAATCTGCCAGCAAAGAGCCGAGCCCGACTCAGCCGGACACCGGCCTGAAGCCGAGCCATGAGGTGGTGCCAACGGTGACGGTGTCGGAGCCGGAGGATGACAGCCCAGGATCCGTCACACCACCCTCCTCTGGCACAGGTAATGCTGGTGTTGGTGCAGGGCACTGAGGGTTTTGCCATTCAAGAAGGGATTGCAATTGTACCCTGCACAGTGGAGAATTACCATGGATTTTGGGGGTGAGTGGAATGGGGTGTGAGAGGGCATTGCCAAGTCTCCGTGGCTGGAGGTGTTTGTGCTCTGCTCTGGCACCAGTTTGTGTAGCCAGAGGGAAAGGGGGAGGCAAACTGTGCTCCCCATCACAACACACTGCTCGGGATGGGCTGCCCTTGCTGCTCCTGTGGAAAGGGATCCAGGCCTGCTGAGCCCAGTCCTCAGGGATCTCTCCTGGAGGGGAAGCAATGTGCCTGTGGCCATCACTGGGGTAACTTCATCTAAGCCATGGCTTGAGCTGGATCCTCTTGGTTTGGGGGTCTCTTGGTCCCCCTGATCTCTTGCTCTGCCCTAATTCCCCAAGAAAAATGAGGTGTATGGGATCAGGGCAATGCAACTGACTGAGTTCATATTATTAAAATTTTAATGGCTGGCTTAACATCTCTTTGCTCCTGCAGAAAATAAGGTTAAATTGTTAAAAATCAGTGCTGTTTTCATGCCAAAGTGCTGCTTTTATAAAGTGCTGAGGAGGGAAATGCTGTCACCTCATTTACAAAGGGGCCTGGAGGGACAAAGGGCCAGTCTTTCTAAAAGACTCCTGCTTTCTATTGGAGAGCACCAAAATCCTGTGTTTATATGTTTTCTTATTGTCTGATTACTGTGGTAGTACATAATATCTATTCCTCATTTTCTCTACTATACACTGCCAAAGTATGAAAGCAGCAGAGTGCTTTGAAAAGGGATAAAATTCTGTGGCAGGAAACAGAGTTTTTTAGACTGAAAATTAAATTTCATTTGGATCAAAATCCTTTAATGGTGAACATTTGACAAAGAACATCCCCAAGCTGAAACTTCAATTGCTTCAATTTCATTTTGAAGAGTTTAAAAAAAAGTAGAATTTCCTTAAAATGGCAGTCTGACACCCACACTAATACCTCCCCTTGGAGAAATATTTGGTTCCTACAGAAAAGTGAGGGAGCATTTGTGCATTTCCACATAGGAAAAGGAGATAGAGTCCACCACAGCTCTGAATTTATTCTGCCTGCACCAGCCAGAAACTTTAATGAATAGACTTTAGAGCCACATTTTTCTTCTTTTATTTGACTGAGTGAAATCACACACTGCTTCCAAGACATGCCACTGTTCATCGATTTACACTTTTTGCTACAAGGTAATTAAGGATTTCAGGCACTGTTACTTATTCAGTCCCAGTGGCTGTTCAAGGCTGCCTTGGGGATACTCCATATCTGTATCCCATCAAAACTTCTTATCCATCGCATTAGGCAAAGAAGAAGGCATTTCCTTCTAGAGGCTGGCTCACAAGGGGTGTTTTCTCTGGATTTCCCCCCTTTCCTGTAGCTGGGAATGTTCCATTCCCAGACCCCACATTCATAAGTGATGAAGAAATTTAAAACCTGCCCTTGCTATTCCCACGCAGTGACCCAGCTAAGTCGTGGCTCCTAGATACCCCTCAAGCATTCTGGCAAAGCTGCCAGTCACCTCCTGCTTGGGCCAAGACTTTTTGAAAACATTTTGCTTTTAATCTCTGGCCCTCATCTTTCTGGGTAAGGAAGACATGGTCTGTCTCTGTGCTGGCGCTGAAAGGCCGTGGGTATTTATCCGCCTCCCAGTGCCAGAGGTAAATGTGACACCCTGCTGCTGGCCACAAAGGAGTGTTTTATTCACAAGGTGAATGCCAGGGCTGGGAGTTACACACTGCCAGCACAGGGAGGAGCGGGCTGAAGCCCAGGGACAGCGCGTTGCTGTGCTACGAGGGCTGGAAGTCACATGCCTGTTTGGATTCGTGCCGGATTCTGTCCTGGCTCAGGGAGAAGATGCTCACATGCGGTGATGCAGGAGAGCAGCGCAGCTTCCTGCAGCCAGAGGAGGATGCACAAGCTCCCAGTGCAGCAGAAAATTCCAGATAGGAGTGCATTGTAACAGTGCCAGCACCTTAATCCTGCCTGCTGCCACAATCTGGGGTGCAGAAGAACTTTCTTGTGTCATCTGCAACCACAGAGCTAGAAACCTTCCTCCACTCCACTGTGGATACTCCAGCCCCGTGGATACCTGCAGGCACTGTCCTGTCATGGAGCTCTTCAGCAGCATCTGCTGCAGGAAACTTGGGGATTTATTTTCCTGGCGACTTCCTTGATGCCTTGCAACTTGCAATACCACTTAACAACCCCATCACATTAATAGTGATTTTAAATTAGGGAATGAACGCTCAGGATTCCAGAGGACAAATTTCCATGATGGCTGCTTCAGTGTGACTGGGAATTTGCAGTCAGAAAACGCAGACTAGGTTGTTAATTGTTTTGTTTTGTTTTGTTTCAAATTTTGGGTGACGAGACAGTCATTATTTTTCTTCATATAGTTCATGGTGATGTTAAGCATTACAGTAGAAAAAATTGGTTTCATTCTTGGACCCAAGTGAGCTAAAAGCAAACAGAGAGAATTCACCACCCACACCCTGAAAAAAAAAATAACCCCCAAATTAATTAAAAATTAAAAAATTAATTAAAAATAAAAAATAAAAGTTTCTGATCTTAAATTTTCCACACCTGAAGGTTGAAGCTTGGCAAAACTGCAGGTAACTACACATGGGTTGCTAGGATCAGCAGAACCCATGAGCCCCATGTGTGTATTTGTCCCCAGAATAGATGAGCATCTCTTGGTGACAGTCTGATGCTGTCATGTGCATCCTGAGCCCATGTTCCTCTTGACTGAAGATTTTCCTGGTGAAAATCACGTTGCTGAGCCACTGGTAAAGCAGTGACCAGCATTGCCTTGTACCTCAGCTTTTTCTTCAGTAAGTGATGCTTCTTTTATAAGGAGTACCTGCATGGCAAATGCTGTATAAGATCAAGCTGTTATTCCTGTTAGTCATTCTAGCCTGGGAGACTTTGTGCCTGTGCTCCCAGCCAGGCTAGAGGGCTACATGCTGCTGTGAAATCTATTGTGTTTGATCCCTAAATTACTAGAAAATAAGATTAATAAATATTTTTTTAATTTTTTTTTTCTCCTGTATGACAGAACCGTCCGGCTCAGAGTCTCAGGGCAAAGGCAGCCTGTCGGAGGACGAACTCATCAGTGCCATCAAGGAAGCAAAGAGCTTTTCCTTCGAGCCCCCGGAGGCTCAGCGGCCGCCGGCAGCTCCGGCGGAGAAGAGGGAGCAGCGAGCCAAGCCCGGCCGCGCCGCCGCCTCCTCGCACGCCGACAACGAAGCCAGCAGCGCCGAGTCCGGCGACTCGGAGATCGAGCTGGTCTCGGAGGACCCCCTGGCTGCCGAGGAGGTGCTGCACTCCAACTACATGACCTTCAGCCACATCGGGGGGCCGCCTCCGTCGCCCGCATCTCCCTCCATCCAGTACAGCATCCTGCGGGAGGAGCGGGAGGCGGAGCTCGACAGCGAGCTCATCATCGAGTCCTGCGACGCCTCCTCGGCCTCCGAGGAGAGCCCCAAGAGGGAGCAGGACTCCCCTCTGATGAAGCCCAAGGTCATGGACATTATCAAGGAGGAGAACAACTCGCGCACCGACGCCTCCGACTACGAGGCCAATAAAATGACGGAGAGCAGGATGAACAGGGAAAACCTGGCAGAGTCCTCGTCCTACCTGAAAAGCTCCTTTGTTGCACCAAAAATAGGCGCTGAGCCCCCGACCTCTGCCGTCAGCACCGAGGAGCTGAAAGAAAGAGTAATCCTGAAGAAACCCATTGAAGAAACTGTTGTTAACCAAAGTAAAGTGTCTTCCAAGGACTTTGGCAAAAAAAGTCCTTTGGCCTCGTTCCTACTGCCGTTTTTAAATAAGCAGAAAGGTAAATGCAGATGTTCTGTCGGTTTTTGTAGCGCTGCTGAGAGCAGGGGGAGGGAGGGAGAAGTGCCTGTTCCTTGCAGGGGAGATGTCTGAAGTGCAGAGCAGGGGGAGCTGCTGGCACAGGATACCCTCAGGTGGAAGCTGGGCATGCCTGTGACATTCCACACACTATCACTGACCTGCCCATCCTCAAAATAAATACCAGCAACAATAATTTTTAGGCTTAAGCGTAGATACAGGATGGTGCAAGGACCCCAGCACCATAAGGCTGATTTGTGCATCTGGAGGACAAAGAGCAGCAAATGAACGTCTAACCTGTTAAATACTTCTTGCCTTGTCCAAGGGCAGGGGTGCAATCAGGGATGTGGTCCTGCACCTCTCAGAAGTGTAAGGATAAAGATTTTCAGGATGCATTTATGAAAAAAAATTAAAAAGAGAACGTTTTGGAGGGGGGGAAGAAGAGTTGGTTTTGGTGAGTCTGGGTGTTTCTGGAAGTGTTGAAGGCCAGGTTTGATGGGGCTTTGAGCAATCTGGTCCAGTAGCAGGTGTGTGGATCTCTGTCTGTGGATGTGGGGTTGGAACTGTGTAATATTTAAGGCCACTTCCAGCCCAAACCAGTCAGTGATACTGAAGTTTAAACAAATCTCTCTCATGGTGGCTGACACCCTTCATTCTTAATAATGAGGATGATTCCAGTGCAGGGAAGTGGGTGGCTCATCCCAGCTCTGCAGGACTTAGGGGACATCCTGTGTGCTCCTCTGGGATCCCCTTCCTTTACCCAGCAGTGTGAGGAGGAAGGGTAAGACACTTCTAGGTGAGCTTGTCTCCCCACAGGATTCCTTCAAGGCAGTGCAGGACCAGCTGTGTCCAGGCTGGCTGTGCCAGGCACTGTGGTCTAACAGGACCCACCAAACTTTTGGAGACAACTCCAGGTTTTAGTCTGAGCTGAACCCTGAGGATCAAGGTCATGTGGTCACTGCACTGCTGGGGTCCCTATAGCCTCTAGGGGGCTTGGGTCACAAACCACACACAAAAAAGTTATTCTTTACAAGATGCCAGCTTTAAGTAGCATTTTGTGTGCCCTGGCTTTGTAGGCTGGTGTGGGAGGGAGGGACTCTGGCACTGCCCCACACCTGCCCTGCTGCCCCTCTGCCATCCCCCTGCCTGGGCTGGAAGTGCCCACATCTCTTGTCAGATGTGTTTTTGGAGCTCAAAGAACTGCTGCTTCCCTGCAAACAGCTGGATAGAGATTGGAGGAGGGTAAGAATCCCCCTCACCCTACTTAAAGAGCATTTTTCTCTGTCCATATTTGTGCAGGCATGTCCCACATGATGGCCCAGAGATGAGGCAGGTATGTGTGAGTGGCACACTTAAAACCCATTTCCTGTGTGCTGTGAATCCAAGTGTTTCTGGCCAGGAAACAGCCTGAACTTGTGCTGAGATCTGCAGCACAAACAAAATATGTTAATACTGATTCTGGGTGGTAATGCACTAATGACATTAATAGTCTGAATAAGAAACATGATTATTGCTTGTAAGTGTGTTTTCCTGGCAGACTCTCAGAGCTCCCAATGCCATGCTGTGAATCTCATCTCCCTCACAAACAGTCTGAGCTCAAACCATCTCTTTCCCTCTTACCCAATTCCCATTTTTCAGGACTAGACAAGCCTCTGCCACAAATCCTACAAGTTGTAGGTCTGATTAAATTAACATTAAACACTGCTCCTTCAGTTTAGCACTGGGTCTCTGCAATCCCAGTGTGTGTGTGTGTGTTCTGGACAGAACAATAACAATTTGGTCTTGGAATTTGGAAAATAGTTGGGGACTGTCATGTGGACAGCTAGTGTTCTGTCCCTCTGTTTTGAGGTTTCAGGATCTGTTACAATTTTTAGTACCCCTCAATCATATTCAGATTTTTTTGGCCTAAGTTTCATGACTTCCTTTATTTCTGTCATTGCCTAAAGTGATGCTCACATTCCTGTTCTCATATGGTGGTCAGAGAAAATCCCTGTGTACGTGAGGAGACTTTGCCCCTGTACCCCTGTTTCCTTTCTTTATTTCCCTAGGACAGCAGAGGCAGGAACTTTTCCTCACAAGACAGCTAATTATTGCTTGGTGGTGCAAAGAGGACTAATTCAGTATGTGCTTTTTTGCTCTCAAGACACCCTGGTGCCTAAGGCAAGGAAAACAAAAACATAGAGCCTCTTGAGAGTACTGTTGGTAAAACTTGTGTACCTTTTTTTAAAGCTTATTTCTAGATATGTGGAGGTGGGTTCAAGATAAGAAAGCCTGGATGATGGCAGGATTCAGTTTACAATGCCTTCTAGTCATGGGTGTGTTGCTATATTTGGGAAATATTTAAATTGTTATGTTAAATGTGGTATATGGGGCTCTCCTTCTCTCCTGGGAAGGGATAGCTGGTCCCTCACCGGGAGAATCCACATGAAACCCACAGGAAATCCACATGAAAGCCAGCACTTTATCAATTCTCAGAGGTGAGCTGAGGGATGTGTTAACCGGCTTGGTGGAACCAGAGCATTCCCATGGGTCCAAGACACATTGTCTGGCAGGGAAATGATGTGGCAGAGCATGACTTTCTCAGGCACTGCTTTCATGGCACCAGCCTGAGGTCTTGGCAGAGCTTGACATCGCAGCATCACATTTGTACATTGTGCCAACTCAGAGGCACCTGGCAGGCATTTGGCACGGGCCACACTCAGCCAAAGTGACAAAAACAGGGGGAGAAGTGGCAGTGACACACAACAGAGGTGCAGCAGAGTGATGTCACCCAAAGCAGGAACAGTCATCATTTACTAATTAGAAGAATTATCTTAGTCATAGTTATGTATCATTAAGAGAGTACTAACAAGATGCAACTATTTGTTAAATACAGAAATCAGAAAAACCTTGATTGTTTCTTATTACTTGCTTATTCCACAAGATAAAATGAAGCTGTTCAGCACACCTGCCTGTGTTTTTGACACCCTGCTGTAGATCTTTCTGTGGGCCTTGGCCAGCTCATAGCCAGGTGTATGTAATTTAAAACCAGTCCCCCATCAGTTTCAATGTAAACCTTAACTATTTCACAGTGTGGTACTGCAATCCCAGCAGGTCTTTTTTCACCCCTATCCATGGCATTGATGTATTTTACATTGCTCATCAGAAGAGCTTGCTCTGAGCTGGCGAGACAAAAATTGATTTTAGGTGCAGGAAAGGCATTGAAAGGCTGTGCAAAGGAAAAGCCCAGCATTCAACCTGACCCCAGGAACAGCCTTTCTGGTTGTGTTGTTGCCAGCCTGTGGGCTCTGGTGTGTCTGCTGGGCGTGCAGACACCACAGCCATCCCCCTGAATAACAAGGTGGAGCACAGCAGTTG
Organism: Poecile atricapillus; assembly: GCF_030490865.1. Taxonomy (NCBI): domain Eukaryota; kingdom Metazoa; phylum Chordata; class Aves; order Passeriformes; family Paridae; genus Poecile; species Poecile atricapillus. The sequence continues at coordinate 176,368,858 of NC_081249.1, forward strand.
CATGCGTGGTTTGCACAGTGATGTCTGCTTAACATCTATTGCCATCCAGTGGCAATAGCAAAAATGGGCAGTGACTTCCCACCTCCATTTTACTGGAGCTGTCAGGATTTGATGGAGTGGAGCCCTTCCCACGCTGTTGATCACCAAGCAGCCTCTCCCTGCATGGTCTGGATGATGGCTTTGCTTGATGCACCCCTCGGGCTTTGGCCAGAGTTGTGCAGTTGCTCCCTGTGTTGGTGCTGCCAACTCCTCCTGCAGAGCACCGAGGGGAGGGCAGAGCTGCAGCCAAGCAGCTGCTGTTTGCCTGTCGCTGCCCTCACATCACTCCTGGCATCTCCTCCCAGGGGTGGGCACAGCCCTTACACAACAGGGCTTGGAGCATATCTGACTGTGGCGCTGCAGAAACTGGGCTGCCAGCTCAGTTTCTTCTTCCTTTTTATTCTTTTTTTTTTAATTGTTATGTGCTGGACTTGCACATGGCTTGGGCATACAGGGAATTTCAGAAAAGACCTGCTGTTCTGGAAACATGAATCCTTTGGCCCAGGGCATTTTACAAGAAGCCCAAAAGAAGCCTGGATCAATGCAAGCTGAGAAGGAGTTCTTTGGCCGAGTCCTTTCCTGTCTTGTCTTGTGGTGCCTTTTGGCCACTCTCTGCCAGGATGGCCTGGCTTACCTTGTGCTGGTGTCCCACAGCCTGAGGACCTGGTCCTGGGAGGAGATCTCCCTTATGCTGGAGGATCATGTCTCTCCCCAGCCCCTCCTTCAGTGACAGTATTAAAAGATTCCTTCTTCTTGATCCATTTAATGAAATATGCAGCAGCCTGTCACCTTTCAGATCAGATGCCTGACCTCGGGATGGAAAAGAGATGTGGACATTTATAGTAATGGTTATTTCAATTTTCTTTTTGCTTTATGGCAGAATTTCACTTAAGAAAAGCCCAGGCCTGGGGCTGTGGGCTGTCACTCACAGGTTAGATGACACAATGGGCAGGACCCAGGCTCCAGGCAGGATCCTGCTGGACACACAGTCAAATAAAATTAATAGTTTCAAGTACACTATTCTGCAGCATAGTCCTGTGCCAACCTGCCATGAAGCATCTTGATTTTGATGCCTTATGAAAAACTTTCACAGCACTACTCCAGTCAGTCCCCTGCAAATATAGGTCTTTGCCACACACCCTTGGTGGCTGCTGTGCCTCTAAGCACCCATGAGGGACACCAAGGGTCAGGACCACCCATCTCTGCGTGGTATCCTGGTGTCTCTTAGGTAGTGTCACAAGCTGCAGTCAGAATCACTTCTGGGGTGACAGTGTCAAATGCCCTGGATTGAAGAAGGTGTTTTCCCTCCTTCCTGGTGCCTCTTGTACTGTCCCATGGTGTCCAGGGCTATCCCACAGTGGACAAACACTAAGCAGTGTGGGCTTTTCCTCCATTTGGTGTCACAGAAAAGCTGATTATACAGAGTTTCTCAAGGAAATGATTTTCCAGCAGAGATCTGGGAAAGACCTGAATTTGTTTGGAATGTTTTTTGTTCAGCTAAACATTGTCTGCATTGAGTTAGCACATCCCTGCTGTTGGAGGAGCTGCTAGAGAGGCATTTTTCCATGGGAAGGGGATGTTTGGTTGGGTGCTTTAGCAATCTGAGGCTTGTTTCTCATCTGCATGCTCTCACCAGGCTGGCTCTGCAGTCAGCAGCAAGCCAGGCCAAGGCTTAAGCATACGGTAATGTTAGTTTAATATTTTAGTGCCATCTGCTGAAAGTGCCTCCACACTCTGGCCCATCTGTTTTCTGTGCTTCAGTTTGCTTTTTATGGGGCTCCAGCAGCTTTGCATCCTTTGGAAAGCCCCTGCTTGGAAAAGGTGTAGGGGAGAGGGAAGTTCTGCCTGGGGGTGGAGTGTCTGCACCTTGTGATGCTGGAGGAGGAGTGGGATGACAACCTGTCCAGAGAAATAAACCTGTGAACCTAGTCCTGGTCTTGCCATGAAATCTTGGAGTAGCTTGGTGAGCCTCTGTGGACTTTCCTCCCACACAGAACGATTCCGGTGGGAAGGGGCCTGTGGAGGCCGCTGGTCCAACCCTTTGCTCTCAAAGCAATTTGGTCAGGTGGCTTGAGGCCTCCTCTGCCATCTTCATCATCTCTGACCTCCTCTGCCACCTCTGTCCATCCTCTCAGCCAAGGCAGAGGTTTTGGGGAGCTGAGAGTTGGAGCCTGCAAGTCTGGGTCAGTCCCGTGCTGACACCTTGGTGCCGCTGCCTGCGGGCAGAGCGGGGTAAAGGAGAGATGCCACCCAATGCAGCTCAGACAGAGCAGGCTGGCAGGAGCTCCATGAGGTCCCAAAAGCCCATCTCCTGGCCCACAGCCACGATTCCTGGTAGAACACTCTTGACAGATGCTTGTGACTCATTTGAAAGGCCTCTGTTGGCAGATCCTCCACTCCCAGGTGTCTCTCAAAAACTGTTAACACTCTTCCATCCTTCTTTACTTTAGGCTAAGCAGTTCTGGTTTCTTCATTTTTTTACCTTTGTGGTTATGTTTTTGAGCTTCCTGAACTGTCTTGCTGCCTCTGTTCTTTCCTGCCATTGGGGCCCAGACATCACCTCCAGCCACCATGACTGAAGAAGTTTCCCCATACCAGCACTGACTCTTCCTCTGCCCATGGAGGAGGAGAGAGAACTTCACAGGTACACATTTCTGCCTCACCTCCCCACTTCTGGCCATTTCATGCAGTTCAGCTGCCACCTGACAGATTGTCACCCATCAAGCTGTGACAACTCAGCCAGAGCTGAGCTGGCAAAGCTGGACATGTGCAGGCCATGGTGGTGGAAATGAGCAGCGTGAATGCCAAAGGGTCTGTGCTGTACAGGATTTGTCCTTCACTCCTTTTCAGGGAGCAAGGACTGAATTTGGCTCCTTCTGGCCTCAGGAGTGGTTGCAGTGTGACCTGTCCCCTCTGCAGAGGGGACACAGAGAGCTGAAAAATACTCACATGCTGACTTGGGAGTTCTTCCTGGAGTCCTGGTTTGACAGGAGCATAGCAGAGTCTCCTAAGTGAGGAGTGGTCACTTACAGGAGATACCTGCACCCTGGAAAGGATCAGAACAAAGCAAAGAACAGGGGATTTTCTCCCTGGATAACAGTTTGCTTGGGCAGTGGCTGGGATCAGTGGTGATTACTGCAATAATCCCTCTCACAGTGAGCACCATGTACATACACCAGAGCATGACCTTTATATAACCTTCAGAAATGTCTCAGTAAATCTCACCCCTTCATTCCACAACCTGTGCTATCCATAGACTGAGTATTTGGCCTGCTTCACCTCTAGCATCTCTTTCCTTCCCTGATTTTTGTCTCTGTTGCTGAAAATTACTCCCCATCTGTTTGGTAAGGTCAAACTTTTAATGCATGTGTGTCAAAGCATCTTAAACACAGTGACTGGATGCTCAGAGGGGCTTTTAAAAATTGGTACAGCTCTAACGTGGGAGGATCACATGTCTTCTCCTGGGACTGCTGTCTACTCCACTGCCTGTGAGTGTTAAGTACTGAGCTATAAAAAATTATAGGCTTTATCCTTCCGCTTTTATATATCTCCCTTTTCAGAGCAAGGGACAGCCTCTGAAGAGCTGTCATCAGTCCCAGCTCTCAGACAGAAGTGTACCTTTCTGACAGATATGAAACACAATGGTGTTTATAAAATCTTCCTGCCAGATCAGGGTTACATAGTGACCAGTAGAAAAACAAACAAAAAAAACCCAGAAAGCTACTTGTTTAACTGTACACAGAGACCTGATGGTTGTGTCAAATGTTCAAGTGTCAGGGCCATGCACAGCAAAGTCCAGGCCAAGCACAGAGAGTTGGCAGGTATCTGTAGACAAACAAGAACCTGCTAACAAGAGGAATGGAGAGAAAAGATGTTTTAATGTGCAAACACTTGTCTCTGTGAGTCCATAGCTTGCTATATCCATATCCATGTCTGTGTCCATGCCACACCAAGCTGAGCACCCAAAGCTGGCTCAGTTCTGCTCCTGGGAAAGGCTGCAAGGAGACAACTGCTCCTTTCATGAGTAATTTTTCTGTTAATTCAGGTATACCTCTAGTGCAGAATCACTCATAGTTTAAACAGATTTTAAAAGCCAAAATCTTTACACAGAGTCCCTTTTGGTGTCTCTTCATGTCAGGGATCAGGGGCTCAGCTTTCAGACAAGGCTGTGACACTGGCAATCTCAGTGGCCAGATTTTGCAGATGCCTGGATGGATGGATGGATGTTTTGCCTGCATATTCCAGCAGATTTGAGAGATGTCATGGACAGAGAATCATCTAGCACCTATGAGATAGCAATGATAGCTTTTCTATGGCTGACACAATATATAGTGAGAGGTGATGTTTACTCTGGGCACACAGAAACAGGAAAAAACCCAAACCCTAAGTCATAAATAATGAAGGGGTGAAAATTATACAACTTGTAAGGTTTTTCTGTAAATCACATTAAAAGATCTTTCACAGAATCAGAGTGGTTTGTGTTGGAAGGGATCTTGAAGATCACCTTGTTCCACCCCCCTGCCATGACAGGAACACCTTCCGCTAGACCAGCTGGCCTTGAACACTTCCAGGGATGAAGCATCCATACCAAGTCAATGTTTTAGCTCAGAAGGTGCTTAGGGAAGTTTATAAAATGGAATACAGATTAGGTGAAGGAAAAATCAAAATATATTTATTTTGCTAACACAGAATATTTTTCTCATGAATGCAGTTTTCTCATAATTTAGTGTTTTGCAGGGAATTCCTAGAATGTTTTGTTTTCTGATCTAGAAATGCTGCTTCTTAACCTCTGCAGTGCTCTGTGAGCTGGGAATTATGCTTTTTCATCAGTTTCATTGATTAATTAATTTGAAGAGTTTGGACTCATTTCAGGTCAGATTTAAATTTAAGATTAAGCTCCAGTGATACAAAATTTACTTCTAGGCCTCAATGAGAGGTGGAATACAAATTTCTGAACCTGTTGGCTCTAATTCCTCAGATGTTCAGCTGAAAAATGACTTCCCTGAGTATTGCTATTTGTGTCTGGTAGATACCATGAAGTTAAAATTAATTTATTTGACTGTAGTGAAGGGTGGGCATGTGATAGATTTCCATTGGGAATAAAACCTGGAGGTGGGTATTGATTTTCCTGGTGTTTTTCCTTAGCTTCTGAGGGTGTACTGCTGATTGGGACATAATAGCTATATTGACTGAAAAGGGGATTTATTTTTTTGTTCTCCTTGGGGAGCTGTTGAGTTCATGTCAGTTCAGAACAATATAGAAATTAAGGGGCATGCAATGATCCAAAATTCAATCCAAGGGCTTGAATTCCCCCCTGAAGGAAGTGTCTCATGATCTTGTCACTAGCTCTTAATCTTACCTCAGTTACCACATTCCTTTGTTTTATTCCTCTGCAGTATATTTTTTTTCTAACTCTCTTGACCTTTACACAACCTGGGCAATTTAGTCTGCTATTTTTTTTCCAGAGAGAGATCACAAATACCCTCTTTCCCCTCTGGCTCTGAGAGCAGCTTTGTGGTTTGATGGGAACTGTGGTGGTGAGAGGTCATTCTGGTGTTCTGGCTCTGCTATGTTTCATTTGTGTGTGAAGAATACAAACAAGTGTGGAAAAAACCCTAATGCACATGGAAGATGGGTTGGTTTTGTTGCCAGTAATCTCCTGTCCCCACCACAGGTCTGCCAGATGCAAGCATGCTTGTGGTGGGGATATATGGGGATGTCAGGGTTGCTTAAATCAGCTGTAGAAATGAAGGTGAAGGTTTGTCTTTTGGGTGGTGATGACAAATTTCACAAGTGCTCTGGGTCTGGGAGGGTCCAGCTGAGCCTTATTTCTGAAAATTTGGGATACAAAGCTCCTTGCCCTTCTGAAATAGGTGTTTCTCCACTCAAGATGGCTGAGCGACTGTTTCCTGCATGTTCAGGGCTCAGAAGAAACAAACCATGAAGGATTTGCAGCTACCTTACATAGAAGTGAATTTTTGGGGGGGGGAAATCCCTTCCCAGGTGGGTTGCTTTGGTGCCAGAACCTCTGGTTTTGGGGTTTATCTTCCTTGCAGCTTCTACTTGACTCTCTGTTTGAGTCTATGCACTGAAAGCCCTTTGATATCACTTGCTCAGAGAAAACCTTTCCCAGCTGGTGCCATGAGATTTTATATGGAATTAAACCTCCAATACTCTCCTGCAACACCTGAGCATCACTGGAAAAGATGTACCAGATTTCTCCCAGTTCATATCAAAATAATTCACAACTCAGTTCATGAGAGTGCAAGCTACAGCGAGAGGTGACCTCAGGAGTCCTCTGAGCTGGGGTAACTTGAGAGGCACTAAAAGGACACAGATAATCAGTATTACCTTTGCAAAAAAGCCATGTCTTAGAAAGGGAGATATAAGGCTTCCAAGGTAGCAAATTGAGCTTGTCTTAAGGATTTGTCATTAGATCATCCAGACTGCCAGGTAGTGTAGGAATCTCAGTAAAGACTGTCCTCCTTCAAACTGGGTCCTAAAAAATAATTTGTCAGGGAAACAGCTTTTGATGTTGCTACATCATCCATCTGGGATGAGAGCAACACATTTCATACAAATGAGAAAAATGTAATTTTTTTTAATAGCTTCTTATCTTTTGAATAGAAGGTGCAATGAGACTGCAAAATTCAAGGGATAAAATTGATTCAGATTTCCAAGGTTTTGTACCAACATGGCCTGGCTGGTACAAGCTCTGTGCCTTGCTTGGTGCTATTTGGGATCCACAGTGGTGTAAGATCAAAATCCAACCTCTGACAATCCCAGATTGTTTTCTGAGAAACTCCCATAAAGGCAGCCCAGGATCTCTGCTCAGTCAGTGTGTGCTGTTGGCAGAAGCAGGCATTGTACAGACAGGTTTTTCTGCTCTCTTTTAGGAACAGAGACAGTTCCTTACAGAGCAGTGTGTGAGGGGGTCCTTGCATTCATCCTCATGAAATTCTGATAGCATCCACAAAACAAGGTCTGTATCTGAGCAATGAACAAAGCAGGGAAGCCTGAAGAAAAGCCAGCAGAGATTAATAGCCAGGATTTCTGAAGGTTACTTCATCAGCTAATGAAGCATTGAAACACTGAAACACAAACAGCTGTGCTTACTTGGGTTAAGTGCAAAAGATGTGCCAAGGAATTGGAAGTTACTTCCCAAAGAGGGAGAACAGGCTGTTTGCCCTGTCTGTCTGGGATTCCTGCACTGGAGCTTTGCTGCTGCAAAAACAGAGCCACATTTCACCCTTGGCTGAAAGTGAAAGGCTGATTGCTCCAGCCAGGGAGTGATAAAATGAGTGGGATTTAATAAAAGCAGTAGTAGCAATTGTGCCTTTAGAAATGAGCACTCACCTTAACCCTCATGGTCACAATTATTGCAGCTGGATGTCTCACACTGACTTCGCTACACGTGCACAACCCCTTTTGTCTAGAAAAGCTGCTGGAAAAGGACTGATATTGGCTAATTTATTGTGTGAGTAATTGATTTGTTGGGTGTGATGAATTGCTTTCACTGCAGTAACACCAGGAACACACAACAAAACTGGGAAATTACCTCAGTTTTTTTCCGAATTCTGGTTTGTGATATTATCCTTATTGCATGGTTATTGAACCTTATATCCAATAGATGTCTCTAAAAAAATATAGCTGTTTTTTCTGTCATTAACAGAAGAAGTGAGCAGGAGCAGTAAGGCATCCAGCAGAATGATTAGCAGCACACCATGCCTATCAAAGAGGGAATTTCCATATATATTGTTATATTTCCATATAACTATGGAAGTGTGCTTTTTACTTGTAGATCTTGCTCCTCCAGCAGCAATGAAGGGGAGATTATGTTGGAATGAAGTTTAAATGGAGAAAACGACCAAAGAACTGATCCTACTAAGAACTGAAACAGCTTTGGCACGTGTTTGATGTTGCTGAATTATTCATTGAGCTGGCTGGGAAAACTGACATTGCAAAAGGAAATAAATGAGGGTGCTGGAGGAAAAATGTTAAAGGGTGTGTTAGCCAAAAGTCCTGGTGTCACAGAGCTCCCAGGGAATGGGGGCAGTGATCCCACCTTGAAGGGCCAGTGGCTGTCAGGTGCAGGCCTCTTCTAAAGGAGAGAGTGGATGTTTTGGCTGTGCAAACAGCACTGGCTTTAGTGATGTTTGTGGGCCCAGATTAGCTCAGTCTGGGATGTGAGATCTTCCCTTTGAGGGGAGGCATTGCAAAGAGCTGGAAATGGCCAACAGGGCACTGCTTAGGGTCAGAGGCACTGATGGGGCAACTCATGGAGCATGCAGAGCCACACAGACTGAAATTCAGCTTTGTCAGGCACACCTGTCTGGGGAACATGCCATCTCTTATCCCTTTTCAAGGAGTCTTGCTTCCTTCTGTTCCTGCACCCCTTGTTCAGTTCTATCAGTGCCTTCCCTCAGTGCTTCTTCTCCAGGTGAGAGGCTCTTTCCCTGACCAATCTGGGCAGCTGTCTGCAGCTATTCCCTCTCTTCACTTCAAATCCCACAGAAAGAGAGCAGCAATGGCTCATCACACTGCTCTGCATTACACCACTACATGTGAAGGAAGATGCTGGAGTCAGAGTGTGTGCCCTTGTTTCTGATACCCCAGAAATTGGGGTAACATTGCCGGCAAGCTGTGGGGGAACCTCTGGAAAATGAGTTTTACTGTGTAGTGATGTGGCTGAGAGGATGTTCCCTGTGTCTCTGGGGTTACTTATCAGTTTTGGAGGGTTTGTGATCTGAACTAGACGCTGGGTATGACCTTTTCCTCCTCCTTTTCCTCTTCCTTTTCCCCCTTCTTCTCCCCCTCCTTCAGCCCAGCAACAGAGATCAGGCACTTGATGGAGAGGTTTGACCAAGTGGCCAGGGAGAAGGAGAAGCTGAGGTGGGACCTGGAAAAAGTACAGAAGTGCAGCAGAATCAGAAAGAGAAAAAAGAAACGAAAAAGAATTTAATAAAAGTTACAGAAGGGAGGGAACTGAAGCCTGTTCCTTAGCACAGCTGGGATCTGGCACTTCTTGGGGACAGTCTGAGCAGGAGCAGTGCCTTTGCAGTGCTCTCTGCACTACAAGCCACAGCAGCAGCTAAGAGGAGAGTCTGGATGAGCAGTGGTCACTTAGCTCATGCTTGATGCTACATGGAAGGAGAGTTTAAAAAGGTCAGTGTGATAATCATGGCCTCACAGGCCTGCCTGTGCTGTGGTTTGAATCCTGCTTGGGGAGTAGAATCATTTCCTGGCACCTCTGTGTCTGCTAAGAGTAGAAACGTTGCCTCAAACACTGTGTAAATATCTCTGTTACATATAGCTGTGCTCTCCTGGGTATTGTGAAAGGAAATATTCAGAGCACTTGGCTTCAGCTCCTGTTGTTGTTGTACTGGTTGGAGATGCTGGCAGATGAGATTTTCAGGATTTATTCAGATGAGAGCTTTGCTTTTGCCCTGTGGGCAAGGCTGGAGTTCAGAGCTGCAGACTCTATTTGTGGATTTGAGTCAGGCATAGACCCACATCATACCTGAATGTATAACCCTCTACCTGCAGTTTTTATAAATCAGGATTAAATGTAGGAGTTTGGATCTTTCCACAAAGGTGAGATTGCAACACACTTTCAGCTGTCATCCCCACTTTTGCTGACCATAATGTAAAATGTTGAGGCATCCCCTATGCATCCTTTTAGCATTTTTCGACCCAAAATAGGAAGAGAGAGGATGTAAATATTTACTGGGATTGTGTATCAGAGAGCACCCAGGGATCTGCATTTGGATAATCTGCATTGCAAGGGAAGTCAAGGGAATAGCAGATGACTTTGAAAGGCCGCAGTGCTGGATGTGTTTCTTAACATGCACAAATTGCTCCCTGATTTCTCAGGAAAAAGAAAGCTCTGGGCTGATTATTGGTTTTAGATCTTATTTTAGATGTAGTGCCTAGAGACCCAGTAAAGATCAGGATCTTTTGTTAGCCAAGATAAGAGCAAGCAGTAAGGCTCTTTCCTTGGAGAGCTTGCAGGATGAATTTCAGTGTGAGGAGGATTATTTAATGCAGGAATTGCCACCTTTTTGTGTTGTCTGAGGGTCAGCCCTGCTTTGCCTGGTGCCTGCTCCTTTTTTCCAGCCCCTCACAATGGTGTTACCCTTTGGGTGAAGTGGTGGGTGGAAAGGTGAAGGAGAGGGGAGAAAAACAAGGGGTCTGCTCTGCTTTTTTCTCAAACCTTTTCCCTACTTAGAGGCAGTTGAGAGGTGAGAACTGGCAAACTCATGTGTTAGTGAGTCCCTGCATGCCTGACAGTGCCAGTCAGCCCCATGTGCCCCAAGAGCATCTGTCCCATCTCAGAGAGGAAGGATGAGGAAATGTGCCTAACACAGCCATACAGAAGTCTGCCCACTGATGCTGAATGAAGAGATGCGTCTCTCCTCCTTTCCAGGAACTGTTTTGGCCCATTGCCTGCAGGTAACATAAACACAAGACATTATTTCCAATCCCCACACCCCAGCTCTCTGATCAGTCTGATTTGAAGGTGCTCCCATTCCCATTTGATTTGAACTCAGCTTTAAATATAGCTCATGGAGAAGGATGCAGTGGGTTTGGTAGGAGGTGAAGCAGAGCCAGTCCCTGTGATCACAAGATTCCTCCTGCCACATACTATAAATGATGCTCCTGCCGTGCATTAGAGGAACGGAACTACGCAAGGGCCTGAGGACCAAGTGCTCTGCTTGAATTATTCATCATTAGCTGTAGCTATTATTATTTAAGCTGGTCAGTTCCTTTCCTTGATTGCTACCATCCACTGTCCTTCTCTTTTTTTTTTCTCTTGGGCTAAAGCAAAACTCTTCTCCATCAAGCCGTCTCCAACCCTTTGCCATATCCCACTCATCCAGATCTCCTGGACCTCCTCTCCAGGCTCTTGCTTGCAGTTATTCATACCAAGCCAGAGAGTGCTTTGCTGCTGGTGTTAATCCCAAGTTTGTGCTGGGTTTCCCATCAATATCCCCGAGTCTGACTCAGATGCTTCATACAATACGTTCACGGGAACAGTTCCCACCGGCGGTGCCAGCACGCCTTACTATCATCCCCATTTCTCCCTGAGAGGCACAGGCCTTGTTTACTCCTCTTTTAATAACACAGATGGTTTTAATAGTTCTCTGCCTTCGCCCCCAGTTCTTTCTCCTTGTCTGTAGTCTGTTTAATGCTTCCTTCTAAGTGATGGCTTTGTCACTTAATCTCATTAAAACTTCTCTCCATTGAACTCCGTGAGCTGCTTATCAGACCGTAAGCCTAATCTCTCATTTGTAATTAATTTGTTCTGTGCCTCCTACAATTTGGCATCATTAGATAATGGCATCACCCTCAAGGTCACTGATACACAGCATGAGGTAAACACCCATGGCTCCAGCACAGGCTGCCCTGCTGGCCTCCTCCTTCCTCCTCCTCCCTTTGACACACGGCTTGATTTTATTGACATGTTTCTCCTTTTCCCTCAGCCAATTTCTGATGATGCTTCCTGTCCAGCCTGTGCTGCTGTGTGACTGCAGATCAATATCTCTGACTGTCTAGAAGCAAATGCTTTTCTGATATCCTCCTAGTGCAGGCTCATCTGCACCAGCTTTCTGCTCACCTTTCATTTCCTTCCTACTTGGTCCAAGAATTTATTTGCAGTGCTCTTCCTTATATGTTTTTAAAACTTGCAGAGCCTTTTCACAGAACCCTAGAATCATAGAATACTTAGCTTTGGAAGTGACCTTAAAGATTTCCCAGTTCCAACCCCCTGCCATGGCCAGGGACACCTTCCACTAGACCAGGTTGCTCAAAATCCCGTTCAGCTTGGACTTGAACACTCCCAGGTGTGTCCTGGTGGGCTTGGAGTTGGGAATAGGACACAGGAACCTTTCACCTTCAGGCCTTTGGGCCCAGTGGACACTCAGTGGCTTATCAACAGCATAGGTAAAACAACCCATAAATCACTATTACAGTTCAATCAAATCATAATAATGCACAAACCATTATTATGATTTGACATCCTTATTTTTGAATAAAAAAGGGAAAAATCCCAGATTATCACAGTTCAAGGCACCAGCCAGTATCACCAGGCAATTTCTACTGGTGAGATGAAGGATATTAAGCACTAGCCAGAGATGAAAACCAATCCAGTGCACCCTCCCTTAAGCCATGTGTTCACACACTTCTAAAGAAAGAGGGATACCTTCTGTGGTACTCCCATCTGTTCACTGGGATTTGCTGGTATTGGGTTCTCTGGGACCTTTGCAGGCTCTGAAAATAGGGTCAGTCCTGGTACAAGCTCAATCTCTTAATTTTCTCCAGTAGATTTATTTTCATCTCTCATATTTCCCTGTTTGAGTGTAGTTTATAACAGATTTGACCCATTCATTCAATTTTTGCTGTTATCTGCCTGAAAACAATCTACTAAACTTAAGTCCTAGACGCACACAGAGCTGTCATTAGATCATAGCTATCGTTATTCAATACAGTATTGACCACAGTATTCAGAAATTCAGCATTCAGGCAGCTACAGAGAACAGCTCCAAATCCATTGCACACAGAGCTGGGGGGAGGAAATCTCCCAAACACTATAAAACTCAGGAGTCTGCAACTCTGTCTTCTAATTGGCAGCTTTTGTAAGCGTGCCTAATTTTTCTTGCCTGATAAACAAGAAAGAAAAGCAATCCAAACCTGCTGGTGAGAGATTCTGCAGCCTTTTGGGACAAGGCAGGCTGCTATAAAAGAGATATATGTTTTTCTGAGGGGGGGGTGAGTGCAGGAAGGACATTTTGCATTTATCCTGTAATGGCTGCACACAGATCAGCCCTGGTGCCTTGCTGGGAGCTGGCACAAGGCCACCAGGTAGATCCAGCTTTGCCACTCGAGAGCAGCTACAATCAAGTCACCCAGTGCCACATTTTGGCCAAGAGGCAGCTCTTACCTGGGGATAAATGACAGTTACTCCCAATGAAATGTGCCTGGCTCAGCAGCAAGATGTATTTGCGATTGGCTTGTGGACTGTTAGGAACTGTGTGTTTTCTTTGGATGGGGTGATGCCCCAAGATGCTCGTTTAAAAACTTCATGGTTATAGTCAGAAACAAGTTTATGCTCAAAGGACATGTTGATAAGACAAGCGACTGACTGTCAGTTTGACTTCAGGAGACTCACTCCTGAGATCAGAAACAGGTTTGATCAACAGATAAACCTTTCCTTTTCCCAAACGATTCATATTTCCTAAACCATCCTTGGTTTGGTCTCTCTCACTCCTCCAAACCAAGCTGAAGACATGTTTTTATTCCATTTGTTTAACTGCCTTTGTGTGCTGTGCTGCCATTCTCTGTGCTCACACAATCACTACACCAATGTGACCAACAAAAGAGCAAAAATCATTTTATTTGGCGCATACTCTGATTCCTCTGAGAATGAGCCCAAGTTTGGTTTCATTCAGCTGTGATGCACTTGAACCCCTGTCCCTCAAGAGAATGTTGCAGCACTAAATACCAGTTACCTACTATCAAAAGGGATGTTTAAAATTTCAGGTGTTATTTTATTTTTAATGATCCATTTGTCTTTCCAGGCTTGTGAGCAGGCACTGAAATTGCTGTGATTTGCAGCCACAGGCTGCCCGTTTCCTCCTCTGCTTCCATGGAAACACGTGTTGGATGAGGCAGAACCAGGCACAGACTTAAAGTACATGATTTCCAAACTATTTGCTTTTCCTTACAAGGAGTCCTTTACCTCCTGTTTTTACAAAACTCTGTGTGAGGAGGAAATCTCTCTAGGGAGAGGCAGCTTTTTGAGGTGAATGACTGGTGTTGATGCACAGGTTTGAAAGTCCAATCCCCAAGCATGTGAACGTGCTGCTCAGAGGTGAAATGCAAGAGACAGAGCAGGAACAGTGCCTTTTGGAGCTTGTGTCACTCTGGCTGTGGCATTTGGGATCAGAAGAGTTCTGTTTTTATGTAAACTCTGCTTTACTTTCATCTCCTCCCTGGAGAGGTGAAGATTGTACCTTCTTCTGCACTTCAGGACCCCAAAGATACCCGATTTGCTCATGTAATAGATCCATGTGTTCTCTGGGCAGCCCCTCTCCTCCTTACTAAAAACCTCTCTCCCTCAGGGTAAAAAACAGATTATTTGCAGTTTGATGGTAAAAAGAGGGAGGGCTGAGAAAAGGGCAGCAGCTCACACAGAGCTGTGTGTCATAGCTCAGTACAACTCTGGTGTGTTTTGTGTGGGGAATTGATTCAGAAAGAAACTGTAGGAAAAAGTGGACCTAAAGTGACACCCACCAGCTCTTCCTTTACCTCCCATGCAGCAATCTCCTTTAGAAGGGCTCTCACCCTGCAGGGACACCGGCTTGCTCTGCCACCCAGTGCCAAGCTGGAATCCCAGTGCCATGGGAGCCAGATCCTGCTGTGGGGGCTGAGTCTGCAGGATCTGAGCCTCACCTCTGGCAGATGCACGCCTGGTATCTTCTATTTGACTCCTATTTGTCAGTAAGAGGGGAAAAATTGCTTTTAGATGTGGTGACTCTAATGAGGCACTGAGACGAATTGCTGGGTGCTACATTTGCAGGATGTCTTTCCTGCGTGGAAAAGGAATGTATTTTATCTTCCATCACTGGCAAAGCATTCATATTTAGAAGGCTGTGGTAGCCTAAGCAGGGCAGAAACCTTTTTTACAGAACAAACCTCAGGCCACGCCCTTTCAGCTGCAGGAAAGGATGGAAACATCATCACAAAGCCCCGTCCCAGGCATCAAGAAGTAAATGTCACTCCACACTGTCTGATGATTCCACAAGATTCACACAAATCAGAGCCCTTCATTAATTATTTAGCTTCAGGGAAATGTGCCAAAGGGTTCTGACACTTCGGATGTACAAAATAATTGCCACGTTTTCTTCCCAGCTAACGGGGAGGCCAAAATAAATTGTACCAAGCTGAGTGGTTGTGTGTGTGTGGACAGGGGCAGGACCTTCCTGCCCTTGCATGTGATTCCATCCATACCCCAGAGCCCACAGAGCTTCTCAATGTCTCAAAGAGCTCAGGACTGTCCCCCTGTGTGTCAGTGTGGGCTGGACGTGTCACCACGCTCAGCCACGGCCATCTCCATCCTCCCCTCCACGCAGTCTGTCCCCCTGCATCATGTCTCCATGTGCCTTCTCTCACTCCTGGGCTGCTCTGGCTCCTCCAGCCAACAAAGGGACTGCTGGTGGGTTTGTTCTGAGTTGCCAGAGCAGGTCTGGACCCTCTGTTGGGAGCAGTGGAGATCCACACCCTGCACAGAGGGTTCCGCTCCCTCCCGGCTGCTGAACGCGTGGTGACAAACCAGCAGCTCCCCCTGCTCCAGAATAAGTAGGTCTCTACAGCAGGTTTGAAACTTGAGAAAAACAAACACAGAGCAGCGTGCCTATATTTATCTGAAATTTAGAAGCTGTGGTTCACAGGGAGCTTTGATCATTTTAAATGTCAGGCAGTCGGGTAAAAGAATGAGGGGGGAAAAAAGCACAGTTAAAAAGAGTTTTGGAAAAGGTAAGAGCTGCTGCTACTTCCAAAATGAAGTCCTTCTCTTCTTCCCCCAGTATTAATGATCCTAATTTTGAGGGGCTGGTGTCTCAGCTTCAAGCTGGGGATACTCAGAGGCTGAGGTTTCCTAAGTCCAGCCCCACAGGTGCTGAGGACCAGCTGGACTCAGAGTCCTGCCCTGTAATCAGGGCTGATCACATCTACTGCACCTGTGAAAGAGGCAGTTCATCCAAAACAAAATAAGACAATTGAGTTTGGGGTTTGGGTTATTTTGGTTTGCAAACCAAAATAAGATTGTGGTTTTCTTGAATTTACAATGATTTGAAATTAATGTCATGCCATTATGGTTTGTCTCTGATTCATCAGCAAGACATTAATTTTAAGTACTTGGCACTTGAAATTCAAGAACCTCACATGGGACACAAGGGATATTGTGCTTTGGATCCCTGGGTGGATTTATTAAGAATGAACTAACTGATATCATGCAGTGAGGTATTTGGTGGTACCTGTCTCAGTCAGGGAGTTTTATCAAAGCCCCATGTACTTAAATGTTTGCAAGAAGGGAAACACTTAAGGAAAGTAGCCCTAAAATCCCATTAGACCTTTTGTGAATCTTGCCCAGACCTATTTTACTGTTCTCTTTGGAAATCCCCCATTTCTGCAAAAGCCAAACCTATTGCAAGGGAATTCACTACTCATGCAGAATATGTACTATGCTTCCTTCCACCTCACACTGCTCGTGTGCAGTGCTCTGGGATACAGCTATTTCTGGATCTCTGCAATCTGCATTTCTCCTGAAATTCCTGTGCTTCTACCATATCCACGTGCTGTTATCACAGCACGTTAAACGTGCTGTCAATAAGGAAAACATTTTCCCTTGTTTAGTTTTGTCCAATGGGCTTTTAATCTGCTTATTAATTGATAAATATGGAAAAATAATTATATTTTTCATGTATATATTCAAATCCACCCTATACATTCTCTTTTGCTCACACTCATCCCAGGACAGAGAGTTATCAGTCCTTCTGCAGCAGCAATCAGGAAAATGTGATTTGTGGTTTTAAGCAATATCATCGGGGAAATCTGAATTCCTCAGACTTTTTCATTTGGTTTTGTAAATGTGAAATAGTTTTGCTGATCTATCTTTAATCCTTTAGCCTTGAGAATGGGAAATTAAATTGTCTTTTCTCAGATACTTGATGTCAGCATCCAAATCAGGAGTTTCTCATTTTGTGCAGAGAAGGAGTGAGGTTATATGATACTCAAGTGCTCAGAGATACGATCTCTTCTTCAGAGAGAAACCCATTTCCACAAATTCAGTGGGTTCAGCTGGGTTCTGATTTTTTTTTTTTCCCTTCTCTTTTCCCTCCTTTTGCATCTGTTTTCATAAGATAACTAGTTTTAGGGATGACTGATCTTAAGTTCCTAATGAGCTGGCTTCAGGGTGTGGATTTTCATGGCATATTCTGCTGATTGGATGCTGGAAGCTTGCTTCACCTTGCTGATGGTATCTTCCATAAGATATACACATATGATTTTTCCTCTTCCCTCTGCCCCATGTGAGGGGATGTGCTGGGGCAGGGCCAGCTCCCCACTGCTCAAACCATTTCTGATTTTCTGTGTTGCTTCGCTTCCAATCAATGTCTTAAAATGCCACAAAAAACCATTTTCCCTGCTCGTTTCCCCAGCAAACACGACTCTGACCACTTTTCAGCCAACACTTCTGGCACATCATTTCCTGATCTAATTCTTCTAATTGCCCCAGAGGCCCATAATAACATTTAAAACTCAGAGTGCTGCTTCACCGTCCAAAGCATTTCTCCAGCCAGTGCCCACACAGACTCTCAGCAGAACCCTGCCCTGTTCTCTCTTTATTTTCCCCTTCTCACAGCCTGCACTGCCACTTCTGCCTTACACACCAGGATTTTATGTCCTTCATTGTTCCTTTTGGGTTGTTTTCCCCCACTTTGTGCCACGCAGCATGGTTGGCATTGCTGCAGTAAGCAGCCACAGTGCCCCTTCATCGCTTTTCCAAACGCTGTAGGCTGTGTTTGCTCAGGACAGGAGCAGCTGCTTCCTCACCTCTCCTTGTCCAACCTGTCCTCCATTCCTCTGCAGCCTCAGCCAGGATTTTCCCATATTAACAGCCAGCTTCCCAGGCTGGCTATGACTGGAGCTGTCTCTTTGCAGAGAGCATCTTGGTACCCAGGTGTCTCTCCTCCATGGAGCAGGCTGTTGAATCCAGCAGTGTGGCAGTGATTTGCTTCTGTTTTCCAGGGAAAGCTGGGGTTGCCATGACAATGGTGTGCCGGCCGAGCCGGTGCATGGCTGTAGTATCCACACACCTCCAGCACTAATGCATTTCATCCTCTCTGCAGGGTGGGGTGGGGGATGTAAAACTGCCTCTGGTGAGATGCTTGAAGCAGCTCTCCAGCATGCTGAGAAGCTCAGGCCCTTCTGGGGAGCACCTTTCCTCAAAGATTATTATTTTTTGGGGGAGTATCTGAAGCTGGGGAAAGGGGGTTGATCTACATTAAATTATTCTGCACCTTCTCCCCTGGTCTGAATTGGGCTGGCAGCAAGAGTGCCAGGTACAGGAGCTGTGGAGCCAGCAGAAATGCTGCAAACTACAGCTCATTCTCAAGCACCCCTGGCTGCTTTTGAACATCCCAAACTCAATTAAGGGCTTGTGGCACTGCTGCAAACGTAGCTTCAGTATCCTGAGCCTCTGCCTGCAGGTTGTTGGTTTAATTTGCAGTCACATTTGCAAAATTTGTAGTTGCATTTTGCACTTGGGCAGAGCACACCAGCCCATGAATCAGCACCTGGAGCTTAAAACCTTGGGTCTGATCCCAGCAGAGCCGGAGCAGAGGGTGGCTCTGCAAGCTGGAAGCAAAGCTTTGGCATTTTTTGTGGGAACATCTTTCCTGGGGTGCACCAGAGCTGCCTGAGCTCAGGACTTGGATGTGCAGGGGAGCAAAGGGCAGGACCTTGTGACATGTGGCACTGGCATGTGACACTGCCTCATTTCCCCAGCTCAGGCACTGGATACCAGACCTTGCTTCAAGAATTTGCTAAAAATGAATCATCATCATCATCTCTTCGGGGCATGCTTGGTCAAAGAGGAGAGACCCCTGTGCCCCTTACACACCACCAGGCAGGATTTCACCATTTCCAGGAGCAGTGCAATCCAAATTCATCTTTACAGCCTCACTTGATGTCCCCTGGCCCAAGAATGGCAGCCAGTAACATCAGCCTTGTGAGTTGTGTTGCAAAAATGAGCGAGGCTCCTTTGTTGGAGCTGCAGATGTTGTGCTGGGTGCTGCAGAAACAAAGCTCAAAAAGCAGGTGATGCCCCAAATTTAAATAGACTGAGCAGACCCAGAGAACTCGGAGAGAGGATTCCCAAGGTCACGCAGTTAGCCTGTGGCAGACGTGGGGACTGAACAGAGATCTCCTGAGGCTCAGCCACGCTGTGGTCTCAGGACTGTCTTCTCTTTTGTCTTCCAGTACATTAAGAAGATCAGTTAATGAAATGGAATTAATAATGCCAGCTGCAGCACCAGCAATGCTGTAGGAGAGCAAAATTTCACAGCACAGGCTTAAAAACAGAAGGCTTGAAAATGGTAATAAACTGCAAGCACTTCCCTTTGTAATGAGGGAGTGCAGGAGGTCAGAGAGGGTTTTAGGGTCTCTTCAGCTTTACTGATCAAATCTTAAAGGAGGAATGAAGATGTAGTGACTACCTCCCACAGAGGAGAGAAACTCATGATTTTAAGGTTCCCAGCAACTGAAAAAAGTAGTCCCACTGGAAAGAATCAAAAGACTTTTCTAGGTCAATGGCAGGAATAGAGGCTTTATTTCTATGAACCTCACAGTTCAAAAATAACATTAAAGAACCAAGAGAAATTAGCCACCTCTGAAGAAGCAGGAGTAAATCAAAACTGATTGTCATGTGTTAGTTGTGCTGCTGCCTGCAGTAATCAGGGCACCACAGGAGTCCCGGCCATCTCTGGGATGGCTGCTGAAGAAGGTCTGGGCCGTGTTCACTGAGGAGCATCAGAGGCTCAAAACCCAAAATTGTTTCTTATCAACAATGTTGAATCTAAGGAGCTCCCCCCAAAGGGCTCATTTACTAGGATTCAAGGAAAGGCCACCTCATTCCCAGGGAAGGAAGCAAGCACAAAGCTTGTCTCAGCTGGGTCTTTCACCAACTCATTTGGCTTGTGTCACTGGCTTGCTGCTGAAAATCTTATTATAAAAAGGTCGTCCTATACAGTTATATACAGTTATTATACAGTTATATATGGTTGTTTACAGTTATATATAGTTATTATACAGTCTTCTTATACAGTTGGGGCTCTTGAACCTGGAGAAGGGGAGACCTCAGAGCCCCTTCCAGCGCCTAAAGGGGGCTGACAAGAGAGCTGGAGAGGGATTTTGGAATGGGCATGGAGTGATAGGAGAAAAGGGAATGGCTTCATCTGGCAGAAAGCACATTTGGATTAAATGTTGGGAACAAAATCTTCCCTGTGAGGGTGGTGAGGCCCTGACCCTCGCTGCCCAGGAAAGGTGTGGATGTCCCATCCCTGAAGTGTTCCAGGCCAGGTTGGATGGGGCTCTGACCAACCTGGGATAGTAGAAGATGACCCTGCCCATGGCAGGGGTTGGGAACTGGATAATCTTTAAAGTCCCTTCAAATTTACACTTCTATGATTAGATATGTCCATATATATCTATATATATATATAGATATACATCCATAATCTCAGCCTTTGAGCAAAGATGGGTATGAAGAACAGTTTTGCTGAGCAGAAACAGAGGCAGCAGAGCAGAAACTTAGCACATCTCAAAATCACACTTCTTGTCCTTGTGAACAACCCAAATATTTTGACTGATGATTAAAAAACACCCCTATATATCCAGGCATTTCAAGACTTTAAAAGAAATCGCAGGGAGACTGGAACATTATGTGATGTGCCAGGACATAGGGCTTCCTTTGTTATGATTGTTCAGTTTCAGGCTTTAATTGTGCCAATTTAAGACCATATTGTCTTTTTTTTACCAGCTTATTGATTCCTTTTGTGGTTTGAAGATCTGAGAAAAAAGGTAATTCATCACTGCATTACATCTTCTAAGAGAAAATAGCAAAGACCTGGGGCAAAAGACAGCAAGGACAGAACTATCTATGTGCTTCCTGTACTGTGAGAAGGGATGGACCTGAAACAGCCATCAGCATCTCCCAGCTCATGGCCTTGCCATTTGAGCTGCCTCTGAGCAGCTCTGCAGACCAGAAAATGTGCAAGAATGAGCACAAGACAGTGAAAAGGATGAGAGCAGAGCCAGGATTTGGCCCATCCTTCTGCTATTGACAGCCTCCTGACAGAAATGTAATTGCTGGCTGCCCTTGCTTGGAGTGCTCAGGCAAAAATTCCCCGTTGCTCTTTAGAGCTTCGAGACATATTAATGCAACTTTTAAAATAGCATCCTCTCTATTTTTGTTGCTAATGCTAAGAACAAATTAGCTTAGAAAAATAACCCAAATGATCTCCCTTAATGCTATTGTTCTCCTAAAGTGCTAAGTGTCAGGATCTTTCAGCACCACGTTGCAGATCTGGCGCTGCCCTCAATGTGTCCCACGGAGCCTTGGCGAGGAGTGATGCAGGAAAACGCCATCAGTCCAAAGTGCCTTCAAAGTCACTGCACTCCAGACAGTGGTTTCAGCTCTGTCTTTGGGTTTTTAATCATTAACTAATCTTTGAAACCAACTGAAACCAGCTGACCTCCACCCCTGCCCTCCAGCTGGGTTGCTAAGGGGTGCCCTGACATTTACCTCCTGTGGTAGAACAGTGGGTGCTTCTGAGCTCTTATGGATTGATATATGGTCCATTCAAGTATATTTACCTAAAAAGCCTTAAATGTTGCTAACTCTGACCTCATCAGAGCTCATCAGTGGTTCACAGGTGGGCTGGGTGACCGTGGAAGGACCTTTGGAGGGAGGCAGGGTAGGGCTGGAGCACCGGTCCCTGCTGCAGGATTTCCTGTGGCCCTGCAAGGAGCACAACCCTGGTGGTCACACACTATGGCAGGGTGGCCCTGTCCTCGGCAGAATTACAGTCTGCACCTCATTTGGCCATCCAGAGGTGGGTGCCCCATGTCTGGAACTGTTAAAGGCCACGTTGGACAGGGCTTTATGAAACCTTGTCTAATGAATGGCATCCCTGCCCATGGGCAAAGGGTTTGGAACTAGATGCCCCTTAAGGTCCCTTCCAAATCATTCTGTGATCCTGTGATCTCTGTTGGAGGGACAGGAAGAAATGAGGCAGACAGCAATACTCTACTCCTGTGTCTGCTTGGCCAGTGGTTTCCTGAAATGATCCCACTGCAGGATGGGCTGAAAGCAACCAGGTAACTTTATTTTACTGAGTGCTTACCCCACACGTCCTGCACACCCAGATCATTATCTCTAGCAGAGCTATGTAGCAGGCAAATATTGATAAGCCCTCTTGGCTTGTGGCTGTGCCATCAACACTGAGCTTCATGTGACCTCACTAACACATTTTAAGATCTGTAATGATTTCAGTAATACCCACAGGAGGCTTCCAATGAACAGTGCTCTGAAGGGGAGCAAATTCCACTCAGTACTTTTCATCCTGCTCCTGTTCATGATCACAGGAAAGCTTTCTCCCAACACTGAGCTTTCCTGCAGCTGATGCCATGATCTCTGTGCATGTCTCACCCTTTCAAGATCCAGGCAGTGCAATGTTTATTTGTGCCTTCCAGCCTGCTCCTGGTTTAGTTCTGTGTCAAAGAAGAAGTTCTTAACCTCAGGAGTGATGGCCAAGTGTTTAGTCCTAATTCTGTCTCACTACTTACTGAATGCATAATTTAAAATCTCATTATGGAAATGCATTTTTTTATCAATGGCCATTTTAGTCCTGGACCCACCCAGCACTGACTGGGATTTTGTGCAATTTCTGTAGTCACACATAGAGTTGCTTCTGTCCCCCACCTGCCCCAGGTCCTGGGACAAGTGAGTGCACACTGGAAGCTCTTCTTAGCCCATGTACATTTTCAAAGAGTCTTCATCTCACTGTTCCAGTTCAGCTCTGTTTCTGACACAAATGCAGTGTTCTTGTTACTGCTGGTAAAGCGATGGGTTCTGGTGCCTGTGGATTAAAATAGTTCTGGAAGTAGTGTGGGAGAGTCCAATCACATGGGCCAGGTCTGAAGAGACACTTGTGCAAAGGCGAGTAAGAATTTAAACAGGAAGCCTGATGGTGCGTTCGTTTTGGTAGCCTGGAAGAAGGAATGGAGACATGAAGTCTGAGGCAAGAAAAATTTCCACCAGCAATGAAGGCAAGGAGAAATAATTAGTGGGATGTTAAATGTGCATGGACTACTCTTCTGTCCAAAGAGAATTTGTTCCTCACACTTGACTGAGAAATTTGGGTTAGTGAGACCCAACAGAGATCTTTTGCCTTCTCACTGCTGTGTTGCTGGTGGTATTCAGCCAGTAGCCATGAATTTGACCTATGCACCATGTTTGGGGTGTCTATGGCTATTCCAGGGACAAGCACACAGAACATTTATGTGAATTATGTCTCTGTTTTATACACACTGCTTGAAAATACTTCATAGTATGGCATGGTGCTGGGAACCCCCATTGCAGAGCTGCAACATTTGCAGGGAAAAACATATCAATAGAGATATTTTCTGCTCTTGCAAAGGGTCTAAACCAATCAGTCCATGCAAATTGTCCCTTGCCAACCTCTTTCCTCCTTTTCTTTTTTGTTTTTTTTTAAACAAAGCCAGGAAGAAGACAAAATCCAGATTTGTAGCATTCTAGATGGTTTAATCTTACTACAATGCAAAGGCAGCTGAAGCCAGTTCTGCCCCAATTAGCTAAGGATTTCCCTGCTAGGGCAATGAAGATGCTGAGTTCAAGCCTAAGCAAGTATTTTTGGGGATCTCAAGGATGGTTTATAAACATGAATAATCAGCTGTTGGCCCTCATAATTCCAGCAGAGTTTCCTAGGTAAAGAGTAAGATAATACAATGGTGAATCTCCTTAATTTTTGGTTTTTTTCTGTGAGTTACCTGAGGGAAGGATAAGTGCAGTACTACTGCCAGTTGGAGGAGATATCTGTTAACTCAGGTTTTAAAGACTTTTTATGTTTGGAGCCAAAAGAGCAGAAGGGTTCAAACTTTATTCCCCATGCTGATGAGCATGTGACCCACTGCGTCTGTGTTCCACATAAAAAAACCAAAATTCAGTAAAACACAGCTAAAGTGAAATTATTTCACAAACTGTCATGATTTAAATGTCTGTGTTCCACATAAAAAAAAACCAAAATTCAGTTAAACACAGCTAAAGTGAAATTATTTCACAAACTGTCATGATTTAAATGTTTAAATCCAGCCACAGAGCTGAGAGGTGCCCAGCTGGGGTCATTCTGCCCAAAATGACTGGATATAGTCTGACATACTGGTCACTCTTCAGTGAAATGGGGTGACTTTTTGGGGAGTTCATTAATATTACTAGGCACCCCAAAATCTGAAAATGCAAGCAGGTTGAGTGGCAAAGAATTTTCTTTCCCAGTGTTTGCCAAGTATGACCATTGCATGGTTATGATGTCTCTGCAAGGCTATTCAAAATTGTTTATTGGTGGGGAAACTGAGGCAGAGGCTGTGTCCTCCTAGGAAAGGAGTGGTGGGGGCCATGTTAAAATTCAGCTATCAGTGGGCATTTCACGAACTGTCCTGCATTCCTGCACTCTTACACCTCAAATCCTGATTTATGCAGCATTTTGGGCCATGAGAGAAGGCAGCACTCGTTCCCTGCACACCCAAACCTGGTGCAGCTGGGAGTCCTCAGCATCCTGGTGTGGCAGGGCTTGGCATGGGGGGCCACACGAGTCACCCCGTGCCCGCAGGGTTTTCCAAAAAAAATAGCAAAATAGGGGTTTCTCTGCAGGGCTTGCATCCTGACCTTGTTTATTTTCCTGTCTGCTCTCCGACCCCACCCAGCCGGCCAAAGGAGAGGGAGGCATGAAAACCTGGAGCTGTGTGAAATTTGGCCTTCACCAAAAAAAAAAAAAAAAAAAAGAAAAAAAAAAAAAAAAGAGAAAAGAAAAGGAAAAAAGAAAAAAAAAATATACCAGATTCCATCACTGTCAAGAAATTTCTGGAACACGAACAGTCACAGCCGTACTGACACATAGGAAACACTGCTCACCCCTCACCGCCCCCCCCCTTTCCCCACACCCAATTTGTTTTTATTTCTTTGCCATCAGGTTGCCTTAACCATTTCCACGGCTTAGGAGGCTAAGCCGCCGGAGCGCAAGCTTTTGATTTGAAAAGGGACCGCATCCCCTTTTCAAAGGAGCCTGCTCCCTAGGGCAGCCACATCACACTGCTGATTTGCTGCAGTGGAGACCGCAGCGCGTACAATATGCCCTCCCCCTCCGCCTGTGCTGCTTACAGCATCAGTCCGGAGCCGAGCGGGGAGAGGCAGCGGTACCCAGGAACCCACCCATGCTCGGGAATGCCTGACTGCTAACGCAGTGCCTCCGACCAAAAGGACCGCCAATCCCTCAGCTCTCCGAGATGCAAGCCAGTGCCGATTCCACCAAGATGGACTGTCTTTGGAGCAACTGGAAATGTCAGGGTATTCTATCTATTCTGGTGTTGCATGCTAGGACTGCATGGCAGAGGAGGCAAAGGCAGGATCCATCCATTTTTGCATTGTTCACCTGTGGGCCTTTGCATGCTGTTTCCTCTCCCTCCCCGCCGAGCTTTTCTTTGGGGGTAATTTAAGAAAGGAAGATTAAAAGCCCCTATTTCTGCTCTCGGAATGCATTTCTCCCATCCCCAGGTGTCTCACCCTGAAAGCATCCAGGATACAGGTCCTCCCTTCCCACCTTACAGCTCATTCCCACAGCATCCGCCCTTGCCTTTAGCGGCGTCATTCCTCATCCTCGGCTCTCTCCGTCGGGATATCGCTGGCATGATTTCCCACCTTTCGGGCTTTAGGGAGGCCGGGTGACGGTGCCCTGGTGCCCGCCGGGGTTGGAGGTGGTGGCTTTGGGCTCCTGGGTGCCTCCTGCCCACGGACACACCCAGAGCCGGGCTCAGCCCGTGTCACACAAAGAAAACGCAGCTTCGGCAGGGAGGGCGACAGAGCCGGGGCACCGCAGGATGGCCCCCCGCTCCCTACTTTGTTCTAGGGTTGTTTTTTTAAAAAAAAAAAAAACAAACACAATAATCCTTTCATTACGTTCCCTAGCACTCGTTCGGGGGGTAAAATATTGCGATGATGTTGTGTCGCTGCCGCGTAGGCGAAGGGAACAATGGCATCTCCCTTTTGGGCTGATTTTCAGTGTATTTTGAGCGGGTCGGTGTCTGCGCTGGGTGGGGCTGGCCACCTTCCCGGGTGCCTTGGACAGCTTTTCAGCCATTTTTAGTCGGCTTCACACTTCCCAGCCGGCATCCAGCCTTTGTTTTGATAAAAGACAGTCTCTGTGACGCTGCTCGGTGGGCAGATTAGAGGGAGAAAAGCTAGCGGCTGATCCTGCCGGGCAGGCTGGGGCTGCTTCGGGCAAGCTTTGTTTGGATGTATTTTTTATTTTTTTTTTTAATTTTAAGGTGCATGTTTACTCTGAATAGTCAGTTCATGATGCTGATGCTCACAGCAGGGTCCCTGAGAGAGAGATTACTCCATAGCATCATCTCATTAAAGGCTCCAGGATGCTTGCAGACAGTTTCATAAACGCAGCTTGGTGCAACAGAAGCTGCAAAACCGATTCTAAGTGTTTTTTTTGGGGAGGGGTGGGGATGGAGAGACCTTTCAGAAGCTTGTCTCTAGGGAGCTTGATATTTTTGCAATCTCAATTCAGCATTTAATTGTATTTAGGAACTGAGGGTTTTTAAAGGAAGATGAGTAGCTGGAAAGTAAACAGATGCACCTGTTAAATGCCAGGCTCCAGCAGCTCCGGCTTTCCACACTGAAATGAAGGGCAAGGGTTTTCCATGCATTTGTGGGATTCATTAAGCTTATTTGAGAGAGTCACAACCAAACTTCAGGGTCTTTTCATCTGAGCTTTGCAGATGAACTTCCTTGTAGGGTGGGGTTTGGGTCTTCGAAAATGCTCAGTATTTTGCTGATTCTTATAAAAACATTGGCTTGCTGAGTCAGATTGCTGAACCACCTGTTTTTAGAACCAAACTGAGAATTTTCCTTCTCATCAGAAAAAAAAAAAAAAAAATCACAGATTATGAAAGTGGAATAATGAAGGGCATGCTGCTGTTGTTTAATTAGTAATTAATAATAATAGTGGGGGTTTCTCTCCTTCAGTGCTTTCCTTTTTGAAAGTGGGGTAGATTTGATGAAAATTGAATGACACAATATGTCCCATGCTGATTTGAAAACAAATCCCAGGTCTGAAAAAATCAACGCAGTTAAAATAAATCACTTGCCTCACTTCCACAGCATTTGCATATTTTTTATTTTCCTTGGGTGGTGCTTTATGATTCCAAAATGATCCTGCAGAAAACATGAAATAGCCATAGAATATTATTTCTGTCATCAAAATTCTTTGATCAGTCCCAGATAAAATAGAGGAAATTTAAAATTCAGGAGAATGAAGACTAAAGACGATTCATTGATTCCTTTAATATCTATTATTCATGTTGTCTCTGTCTCAACCTGGAATACCAATTTTGTGCAAATCTGGAGTTGTATAATTTTGCCAGCTTGATTGTCAATGGAATTGTGGTTCCTCCCTGAAAAGTCTGGAATGTGTCTGTGAGTGTAACAGATGCAGAGAGAAATCTCAGTAAATACAGAGCATATTTTTATGGAAATTATGGAGATTCAACAATGAGGTTAACAAAAGTTTTGAGTACTAAACAAGCAAGCCTGCAACTGTCTGTACCATTGAATTGATCCTCTAGCACTTGTAATTGATGTAAAATCAGGTGGGGATTGTGAGAAGCTGCAAAGACTCTTGGTGAAGCTTTGACTTTTTCCTGCTCAGTCAAGGTACTGTTATTTATTTCCCTTGCAGTGAATCAACTGCTGCTGCTGCACACAGTTAGAAATATTGGTTTTTACCTGCCCATCCTGCAGGTACAGCAGGATTAAAGCAAAGGTAGATCATGACCCAGCCCTTGGGTGAGCAGGACAATAATTCACCCTTGCTGGGCGTCTGCTTCATTCAAAATATTAACATGGGTGGCTTTGGGGAATTGCAGTGACTTCCATGCCCAAGTCATCTCCGTGCTGGAAGGTGATGCATTTGAAGCAGGCTGGGATGGAGCCATGCATAATGCATGAGTGTGAGGAGAAATGTCCCCCCTGGGTGTGCTGGTGGCTGTGGGCCTTGGAGGAGCAGCCCACAGCCTGTGCCAGCCGTGTGTGTGACACGGGGTGTGACACGGGGTGTGACACGGGGTGTGACACAGGGTGTGACACAGGGTGTGACAGAGTGCGCAGCTTCCCACCAGAGCTGCTGGGCCAGGGCAGCCTTCAGCCTCAGGTGAAGGAGCAGATCCCTGTGCCTTCCCCAGGGACTCAGCTCAGCACAGCACAGCTTCACACCCTGCTAGAGATGTTCTCTGGATTAGGAAGGACGTAAAACCATGGAATATCCTGAGCTGGGAGGGACTCACAAGTTTTGTGTAAGTCCAAGTTCTGGTCCTGCACAGGACACCCCAACAATCCCACCCTGTGCCTGAGAACATTGTCCAAACACTCCTTGGATTCTGCCAGGTTTGGTGCTGGAACCAGTGCCCTGAGGACCCTGCTCAGTGCCCAACCACCCTTTGGGTGAGGAACCTTTTCCCTTCTATCCAACCTAAACTTCCCCTGACACAGCTCCAGCCATTCCCTCAGGTCCTGTTGCTGAGGACCTGAGACCTGCTGAGGCACCAGACAGAAGAAATCAGGAGCTCAGTGCCCAAGTTTGCACCCCAGCCTGGAGGAGTTGTTTGGTGTCAGTACCCTCATCCTCATGAATATTCCCTTTTCCACTCTTCCTTCTACATGCCAGCTCTTGGATGGTCACAAGTGTCAGGCTTGCTCCTGCAGCTTCCACCTGCTGCAAGACTTATTTAAAAAAAAAGTAAAGATCTAGAGATACAGGCTGGTGAAATGGTCATAGAAATGATCCTAAATATTACCCATATTATAATTATAACTTAACATTGAAAAGAACTGCCGACTTTATCAAATTCATCTAGTTGACATAACTGTGCTGGGACTGCAGTTATTGATTATCATTTTCTTGGCAGCTGTTTTCAGAGAGCCAGCTGCCTTGCTTGACTGATACATCCATTGGTTTCCAAAGGGTGATGGGAAGCTGCAGCAACTGTCCATGGTGATGTTCCTCACTTTAAGACTGATAAAGAATTTCGATGGCAGTAATATGGTTGCATGCTGGTAATCTGTAATCTTGTTGACAGTTGTGAAGTCTGCCTAATTACAGCTTTATAATGAGAATGAAACTTCAGCCAGTTGGTACCTTCAATGCTTTACTGAAAATACTGTGGGCTGATCTCTCAGATGGGACCCACTTGATAAAGATCTGCCCCACTGTTTGGTTCTTATGTTGGATCTTGGTAGGAATAAAACCCTGGTACCAACTCAACACCTGCTGTAACCAATTTAGCTCATAGTTTCATAAAACTATACCAGTTTATGGGGAGCTTATTTCCTAATTTCACAGAAGATTTCCTGTGAAGTTTGAAGGAAATTTGTCAAGATTATTTACCACTTTCAGATCTTTTCTTTTCACTCATGCAGAATTAGTATCAATTCTTCTTCCAGCATGTTCCTGTTGATGGCAAAAAATAATCAGTGAGAAAATGTGCTCTGCACATCTGCTGTGCCAGCACAGAATCACAGAATGGTTTGGGATGGAAGGGACCCTAAAGACCACCCAGTTCCAACCTCCCTTCTATGGCCAGGGACATCTTCCACCAAATCAGGTTGCTCAGAGCCATGTCTTTCAAGAACTGATGGACAATATTCTTTCATTGCCAGAAAAAGGGGAAAATTCCCCCAAAATAAGAGTATATTGAGTATTCCCTGAGGATTAATTTAAACTCCATCAAGGGGGTGATGGGGGGCAATAGCTGAAGGCAATGTTGGAGGGTTTTTTGTTTTCATTAGCTCTCTGGGAAGTGAATTCTGGTGAGGCTTTTATGATATCAGAAGGTGTATTTTCTCCACATCGTGTTTAATTATAAATAACATAGGTCTGAACCACTCATTTTGAAAATCTGCAGATTTTCAAATGTTTGGATAGAGTCTAAAAGAGAGTCCAGGTCTATTCCTTTGGTCCAGGAGCTCAGGAAAATCTTAACATTTCCATAGCGTTATGTGCACTCAGAGCCTGCATTCAAGGGCTCTGCTTGGTCTCCTTGGTTTGTGCCCAATTAAGGTGAGAACCATAACATTCTCCACAGAAACTGCCCAAGGCAGGCAGTGATACAGTTTGATGAGCAGGAATTGTGTGTTTCTCCTGCTGCTGTTCTCAGTCTTGGTCTTAGAGCATCTCTCATGTGAGCATGAAAGTAACAACGGCGTGATTGTTAATAGCAGCACCAATCACATAATAATTAATAATTAATGACAGTAAATGCTACAATAGACTCATGTGTGGTGTGGTTGTAGGGTTGATTTTTTTATTGACAATCCTCTTTTACTGCCAGTCCTCTCCTGTCTCCCCAAGCCTACTCTGGTGCCTCACATAATCCATCAATATTTTTTTGCTCACATCTTGATCTTGCAGATGTTATAGGATATAACATGGAGGGTGTCTTGTATCAAGGTTTTCCTTTTCCCTCATCTTATTTTTGTTCCAGGTCTTCTCTCATCAAACTCTGGGGACTAAGAAGGTCTGAACTTTCAAGTTAAACCTTGAAACAGGTGGATGATAAAGTTACAAAGCTAAACTTAAGAAGTTAATGGTCAGTGTGTACAAAGGTAGAGGTATGGAGAGATTCCACAAGGCTGGAGATGAAGGATCAGGAGATATGCCTCATGAAACAGCAGAGATACTCTCTCTTGGCTCTGCTGTTCATCACAGCAGTCTCCTGAAGGCACCAGACTGCTCATTAAGCTGTGTATCCATCTGTATTAGGTTAGAATCAAATCTGTTGTGGGGAGGGGAGCAGTGTCCACATTGGATCTTTCATTGGAGGGGAGAGGGAAAGGCTGGTCCTGCAGCCTGTGGTTAAACCTGCAAGCCAGCCTTGCTTTGAGTGCCAGCAGTATTTATTTTTACTCAGAACCTACAGCATTGTCTCATTTGTTGTCAAATACTTTTGTGGCAGCGCTATAAACAAGATTGTCCTTCTTAAATTGTGTTTCTTGTTTTTTTCACTCCCAGAAGGTCTGATAAATGCCTTATGAAGTCATTTATATTTATGAAGTTGTAATGCTACACTGTGTACAGAAGTAAATGCTGTGCACAGAGAGGTTTTTCTCACTTCTCTTAAAAACTATTATTAGATAGGGAGTGAAGCAGTACAGCCCATTGATTTTACCTCCTAAGCAGGTCTGGTGGTATCTCCACAGTGGGAAGGACAGCTTGATCACTTCCAAAGGTGTTAGTAGTGTACTAGAGAGAATGCAACCTTTTATAGAATCATCAAGGCCCATGGGCTTCATTTGAAGGCTGGGTACCAAGGCTTTTCTCACACATTTTGTACTAACTTCCATGGAAATGCTGTTTTCTGTGTGATCATTTTTCACACATTTGTTGAAGTAGGAGAAAAACTTGCAAAGTCAGAAGGAGAGAACAGAGATTTTCAGAGGAGAAGCTGTGGAAGATTTGAATTGTCCAGTCTCTGCATGGTTGATCATTAATTTTCATACTAAAATGCTTTCTTTGAGATGGGAATGGGAAGATCCCCATTTTTCCTACAAAAGTATTTTTGGGAAAATAACCAATGCAGGAGGACATTTTAGCTACAAGTTGGTTTTGATCCTCTGGGATCTCTGCTGGGCCTGCAGCTGCCCTGCACCACGAGGCTTCTGGGGACCACAAAAACCCCCAAAGCCCAGCCCTTGTGCTTCCATATCCAAACAAGGATGGATTCAGGAGCATTTTTAATCATTCTGCCTTGACACTGCCCTTTCCAGCCCCCACATCTGTCTTCTGGCATTTTTGATACCAATTACTGAGAAGCAGAAACATTTTCTGCTTCAAGCCATGGAAAGAGCTGTGGGAGTTTTTAGGCACTGCAGAGCCATTACTTGCTGCCACAAGCTCTGCCTGCTGCTGCTGTTTCTTCTATTTGTGAGGTTAGTTTTAACTTGCCCCACAAACATGGGTATTTACCAGCTGTTCATATTAACAGGTGGTTTCTTGTACCATGGAGTTCACCTTTGCTAGACTGTGACTTGGCCCCGAGTGCAGCATCCCACCAGTTTAGCCAGATGAGGTTCTGCCATAAAGTATCTCCTTGAAGCACTGTTTTAGTACCCTTGGAAAATATCTTGCAACTGGAAGATTACTTGAGTAACATTTTGCAAGTTCTGCTGTGAGTTAAAAAGCACAAGCAGGCGATACTTGCAGATAAACAGCTCATCAGACACGCTTCTCCAGAAAAATTCTTCAAAGGCAGTGGCAGTGACCTGCAGCACTGCTGTCTTAAAGATGGCTGGAAAGTCTTCCTTAATAAATACAAATAGTTTTGAGTCTAAGGCAGTTCTGGCAAAACCCAGAGTCCTTTTATACCTCCACAAATGATTCAGACCTCTGATGAGTTATACTGTTAAGAGTGCAAAGTGAGTGATGTTGCTTCCCTCCTTCCAGGAGGCTAAAGGGAGACCATGGAAAGCTACAGCATAACAGCTTCTGCATGTTAATGGGCATGGGCAGGATTTTACAGTAGTGATTTTCAAAACAGAAGGAGCCTGACCCTCAAGTGAAGCCAAGGCTGATTTCAGTGCCCAAACCCCTTTTGCAAATCCTCGCTGCAAACTGGGTGGTTCGAAGTTGGCGTTTTGGCTCTCGGAAGTGGATCTTGCTTAGCCAAACAGACTGAGCCCCTGTCCAATTGCATGCACATCACACATCAACAGCCTCACGTGGCACCAGCCTCCTGCCTCATGAATATTCAGTGTGCATTGCTCAGAATTGTGCCATTGTGGTGGGGTCTGGGCAGTGCCCTGCACACACACACCCCTTCCCAGTAAACTTGCAGGACGCTGCACCATGCTAGGACCTTTGATTCTTTCCCTTCTGATTGACCAAAGCACTCAATTATTGAGTGGTTAATTCATGCTGTGAGGTATCCTCTGTGCTTTAGTTTATCTGGGGAATGCTGTACCCACCTTAGAGCTGGGCTGGAAGCTGTCTCAGCCTGACCAAGCGTGGGGCTGGCGTGTGCTGGCGAGTGGCTCTGCAGAGGAGGGTGTGTGTGAAAGCTGCGCTTCCAGCTCGGCTCCTGGCCCTGTCATCCTCATCCCCACTGCATCTCCATGTGCTGGGGAGGCTCCTCTGAGCCTGCCTGGGTGTCTCTTCAGTATGCCAAGCCAGGGGTACAGGCAGGAACAGGGAGCTGCCCTTCAGCAAAGGCACTGGTTATGCTTAGTGACCTGTTGGAAGACATTAAACCCATGGGGTCAGAGTTATTTGGTATCTTAATCATTTTTACATGAATAAAGGCTGAGAGAAAACTCAAAGCAGACATATAAATGTGGTGGACACACTCATCTTTAGTTTTAATTCCAGTTTAGAAAAAAAAAGAAGGGGTGTGATGAGGGTTGATGTAAAAGTCTGGTTTCACCTGATGGCCAATGAGAAAATTTCTCATTTGTTTTCCCCTTGGTCTCTATTTACAGCACCAGCCACGGAGGTGACAGGTGCTTTGGCTCTGATGTAAATGGTTACAGGAGAAAATGGCACTCTGAGGAAGCCAGGCAAAGGATTCCAGCTGGGGCATTCTGCACCCAGAGCACCTCTCCCTGATTTTAAGAGGTATTTGTTTAGGTAAGGAAACGTAGGAGAAAAATGTGTTTGACTACTGTCTCAGCAAGGAAGCATTTCTTTGCCCAGAGGGTGGCCAAACTGGAACTGGCTTCTAGAGAAAGGGTCAATGCTCCAAACCTGTGTTTCAGAATTATTTGGAAAATGCCCTCAAAAACATGCTTTAGCTTTTTGTCAGCCCCAAATTGGTCAGGCTGTTAGAGGAGGTGATGGTTGTAAGTGCCTCCCAGCTGAAATAGTCTGTTATTTTCTATATTCTATTCTATTCTATTCTATTCTATTCTATTCTATTCTATTCTATTCTATTCTCTCCATTCCAATAATGTAAAAAGCCTTTGAAGTGACTGAAGCTGCAACTGAAAGAGAAAAATGGCTCTGACAGGCATAGCTCAGGTGTTTTTAGCAGCATCTAAATTCCAGGGGAACTGATAGAGCTCAAATCCCTGAGGCCTGTCAGCCAAAGTCTTCCCAAGTCTTCACTGATTTCTAGTTCTGGATTCTC
Organism: Poecile atricapillus; assembly: GCF_030490865.1. Classification (NCBI taxonomy): domain Eukaryota; kingdom Metazoa; phylum Chordata; class Aves; order Passeriformes; family Paridae; genus Poecile; species Poecile atricapillus. The sequence continues at coordinate 176,402,929 of NC_081249.1, forward strand.
CTTCTTCCCCTTCCCTGCCCAAGGAGCTGTGAGGTTCACCTCCCTCCTGTGTCATCTTTTTCAAAGAGGTTTGGCTCAGTCCATTCTCCTTAAGGGAGAGGAGGAGGAATGGCTACAGGAGCATCAAATCCCACCCAAACAGCTGGACAGGGTAGCAGTGCTGCAGCTCTCTGTCCCTTCAAGGGAGATGAGGAGAAGGCAGATGTTCTTCCTGCCCTTGAGAATCCTGAGAGACCTGGCAGGCCATGGGCGAGGGGAATGTGCTCCCAGGCTGGACCTGGGCACTGGGAGAGCCATTTAAAAATCATTGAACTCGTATCTCTCTTTCCTATGCTGAGATTTTCCAACTAGCAGTTGGCACTTTTTTTTTCATGCACATTGGAATATTTGCCTCAGGCCTAAAAGACACAGGATCCCTCTCTCCCAGGTCTCCTTTGGCTGGAGAAAGAAACCAGATGCTTTTTCATCTCCTCCCTGGTGCATGCACTTGTTCCCAGAACTGTGTCACTTGGCCTCAGTCCATCTCGCTCTGATCCTTTCCTTACCTGATACAGCTGAGTAAATATCCCAGTCATTCCATGGCAGGAACAGATGACTTTCAGGATATACACATACCTGGACAAGTCTGTCCTGAGTAACTCAGCATCTTCCCTTTTAAAGGGAATGAGGAAATGCAGTTTGGCATCTCTCTGCATGAGAATGCAGCCCACTGCCAGTCTGCAGTTTGAAGATCATAGGAAGAAGAAGGCTTAGTTGGTCATTTTGGATCTTAAAATTAATATGGATTGACTCAGGGAACTCTGTTGGAGTTTGGTTTGTATTTTTTGGCTCAGTTCTCATTTGTTTGCCTCTCTACTGCCTGTGTCCCAGGGAGTGTTTTCCCCTGGCACATGTTCTTTTTCTGCCATCGGCAGATGATGTACTACATACACCAGCTTACCTGTGCTTATTTAATTTAATGTTGAGGTTTTGTGTGATAGAAAACTTAAATATCTCAAAGCCAGATTTGCATAAATTTCCAGTACTGTCCTCTGACAGAGTAATTTTTGAGCACAAAAAGTATCAGGTTGTGAATAATCACAGAATCTTAGAATGGGTTGGGTTGGAAGGAATCTTAAAAAATCATCTCATCCCATCCCTCCTGCCATGGGCAGGGATATTTTCCACTTGTTCCAAGCCCCATCCAGCCTGGTCTAGAACACTTTCAGGTAGGGCAGCCACAGCTTCTCTGGGCACCCTGTGCCAGGGCCTCACCACCCTCACAGAAAATATATGTCCAAATGACACCAAATGTTCCCTGGTGACAGCACCCAGTTGTTGGGCTGCAGGATTTTGAAGTACTTTTACTGAATAAATGAAAAATGGCCAAACCTGCATGCTTGTGTTCTGGTTGCCATTTTGAAAGGATGGTTTGCAAGGATGGAGCTGCGTGCTCCAGCCCCTCATCACCTGAGCAATCTGTGGAGTTCCAGTTGTGTCCTGCAATACAGCTGTGCCTGCTGCTAAACCTCCTCATCCAGGTGCTCTGACCATGCTGGAACTGCATTTTGGAGCGTTCCATACCCCCTGCCCAGGGGCTTGTGCAGGAATCAGGCATGGGCATGTATCTGTAAAATCCCTGTTTCATGGAGTCAGCACCCAGGATCCCTAAACAGGCACCAAAGTCCCTTGTCCTGTGGTTTCCATGCAGCCCATAGGATCCAGTCATGTGTGTTCATGATCACAGGTCCAGTGCTGAACGCTCAAAAATAGTAAAAGGTTTTTTTATAGTGTATATTGATGGAGAATATAATTGGATGTGAATGATGCATGAAGAGAGGAGAGCTCAGCAATATAACAGCAATTTTTGCATTCAAGCCCATCACTGTAAAGCAAGGCTAATATGTGTAATAGTAATGAGTAATATAACTCATTGACTCAAGGCAAACATGCAGTGATGACTCACAATTTTTAGAGATTAGATGATAAGGACTAAGATGCTGGATTAATTTTGTTTCTTTTAGTATCAGTCACTTTTTTTTTTTTTCCTTGACAGATTGCAGTTTTCCTGAATTTACTCTTTGTTCAGAATGATTTGACAAGTGCCATCTCTCAAATCTGTTTGGCTGGTGGTGTGTTCAAACTGTTCTTGAGGACTTGTGCAGTGTGTGAAATTAAAGCTGTTTTGTTTAGGTTGTTATGAGCATATTCTCCGGCTGGATGAAGAGTCCTCTCAGAAACAGGTTGTGGGTGTAAACAGATTAAATTCACCTTTGTGGACTGGATATTCCACAATCCTTTTATAACATTGTGTTATTTTAGTGGCTGTTCCAATGTGAAAATTTCTTCTGGAGAGGTTGAAGTAAAATTTGCAAAGTGGGTGGGAAAACACTGTAAAAGTTACTTGCTTTACAAATGTAAAAATGCACTAGTTGAAAATGGGTTTATGCACATTTTTTTGGTCTAACCAGCACCTCCCATGGACAGGGGAAGTTATATAACAAGCAAACGGCTTTTTTTTTTTTTTTTTTTTTTTTAGTATTTCTGAGACAGTTGGGTTGAGTAGCAAGAGAGATTTTTTCTGTATTTGAAGGCCTTATCTGAAAAATGGTCCTAGTCATGGAACTATTAAGCAGTGGTAAAGACAGGAGTCTTTTCCTTTCTCAAAACTTATGAAATAACAAAATTAAATTGTCAAAACTTTGAATGGGAAAGTGGTTTATCATGGCTAGCCCCAAACTTTCTCATTCATTTATCAACAACCAAAACTGGAAAACGCTTTGATCAAGCATTCAGCATTTGAACTTGTGGGGGGAAAAAAAAAAAAAAATGAAAAATTGGAATTTTCAGATTCAATACAAGCGAGGTAGGTTGAAATCTTCCAAACAGCCCTAGCAACAACACAACAAGCAACCCCAGCTTGCACTTGCCTTGCTGCTGCAAGGGACCCACCCACCGTGCTGCGGTTGGAGATATTCATCCATCTTATCTAACCCAGGCACAGGCACAAGGAAAACAAGGATTTCAAGTAGGTCATCGGTTGCAATTTCCTCAGCGTGTCGCTCCAGTCCCTTCCCTGCTCCTGCTGGGGAGCTCCTGTTGATGCTGCTGTGAGCAGAGACATCGCTGCTGGCAGGCCTCGCGCCGCGGCCACCGCCGCTGCCTTTCCAGTCCTTTAACAATTTGGTCTTCTCCCCCCAGCTATCGACCTGTTGTACTGGCGTGACATCAAGCAGACAGGGATCGTGTTTGGCAGCCTCCTGTTGCTGCTCTTCTCCCTGACCCAGTTCAGCGTCGTCAGCGTCGTGGCCTACCTGGCCCTGGCCGGCCTCTCGGCCACCATCAGCTTCAGAATCTACAAATCGGTCCTACAGGCCGTGCAGAAGACGGACGAGGGCCACCCCTTCAAGTGAGTGGCTTCATGGTGATGCCCATCTTTTTTTGTGCTGGATGAAATTCTCTTCTTGCTCGTAAAGAGGGAAATAATGATATTTTCACAGCGTCTCAAGAGTTGTAAGGTTCTATCGGCTTAGATCCTGGAGAGAGAAAGGAAAACACACCACACAAATCGTCATCTTCTTAGACATGGGGTTTTTCTTCTCAAAAAGATACAGGAAATTTTAAGCAAACAGAGAAAAGGAGTTTCTTTAGAGCTAGTGATAATACAGCATACCTGCAAGCAAAAAGAGCATTGTTTCTGAGCACAATCTATTGGGCATGGAAGGAATCTATCTATGCCTTTTCTCCAGAAATCCAATATCAAAGTGATGGTTCCAGTGACAAAGTACACCCCACTCTCCACAGGGTATGGGGGGTTTGCTCCACAGGACTTTCTCCTCTGCTGTGCCAACCAGTTGGTAAACCAGATCATGGAACTGGTGTGGTTTGCAAACACACACACTAAAAAATAATCTTGTTGGGGTGCTGCTCCTTCTGCTTCACTTGGGTCAGTTCTGAGCAGCGACTCAGGATGGGAGGGCATAGCTCAGAGAACAGCACAGAAATTTCTGGGGAAAACTCCCAGGTCAGATTTGTATCCCCCTCTGGGTGAAAAAAAGAGATAAATCCATCAAGACCAGGCTCTGTGTGGGAAGAGGGTGAGGCTGGAGGAGAACAGCCCCAGCTCAGCATCACTCAGCAAGATGGGTCATGCAGGGTGAAGAGGGTGTGCTGGTGGCCCTGTGCCTGCAGGGAAGGGAGCAGGCTGCTCCAGCACAAAGAAATGAGGTCTGGGAAGGAGGGAATGATGGGTTGGATGGGTACAAGCATGAACAGCAGGGGAAACTTCCCAGCTTTGTAATGGGACCTGTGTTTCTGGCAGAGCCTACTTGGAGATGGAGATGAATCTTTCACAGGACCAGATCCAGAAATACACAGATTGTCTCCAGCTATACGTCAACAGCACAGTCAAAGAGCTGAGGAGACTCTTTCTCGTTCAGGACCTCGTGGATTCTTTAAAAGTAGGATTGCTTTAAGTAATTTTAACCCCTCTCTAGGGGATCAATCTATATTTCAAAGAGCTGCTTCCCATGTTGACAGGGCTGTCATGAAACCTAGTTTTGTGTAGCTTCAAATATGAAAGCTGCTCTGCTTTTTGATTTAAAAATGTTTCCAGCACTTTAGAGGTTTGGCATCTGAATGTATTGATAGGTAATACAAAATGTATAAATTTGCAGAACCAGCTTAGCTCCACCTCAGTTCTAGAAGCATCCCAGCATTATGCTTTCTATTGCTTTGCTGTAAAATAATGTTCCCCTCTGTTAATCTGGATTTCCTCTGGTGGCATTTCCTGCAATGGATGATCTTCTTTCACTCCCTGCTGAAATAACTATTGATTTTTATCCTTACACTCAAGCCGGTGTCCTTTAGAGCAAAGAGAAGATCATTAAGAGAGCAGGCATAGGTTAGACTCCTAAATTAGTAAAGAATTTTAGGAAAATGTACCCCTCTCCCAGCCTCAAATGCTATCAGTCCCTGAGATTATCACTTCAAGGCTCTGTTTAACCTCTGGGATGACCTCTGCCATCATAAAAATTGGATGCAGAAATCTGCCTATGCCATTCTCAGTGCAGAGTCCTATATGGATGCAATTTAAACCCTAAATAGACGTGAGAGCTGAGCTAAGAGGGCAAGGAGCAGAACAGAGAATGGGGTTTATACACCTAGAGAAACTATCTCATTCCTAATGTGCTTTAACTTCTCCCTTCCACATTAAAAAGGCTAATGTGCTGCTATCTTAACTAGTTAAGCAAACTATTTTCTTCTTATGCTGGCACTGTAGGTGATGTAATGATCCATCTTTAATTTAGTTTGCAGTACTAATGTGGCTGCTGACTTACGTGGGAGCCCTCTTCAATGGCCTGACTCTTCTGATAATGGGTAAAAATCAACATTTCTTTTAAAAATCTATTTTTAACTTGAACTCCCTTTGGATTTCAGCTTAGACAAAACAGCCTATCCCTGACATGCCTTGTCCTCAGTTAAACCATCAACATTTATTTCCCATCCCAAATATTCACTGTTCTATCATGCTGTCCCTCCTGCTAGAGCTACTCTGCAGCTCCCAGTCCCAGAGCAATGGGGAATTCCATATTTGGGAGGCTTGAGCAAAATGCATTTTTAATACAAAGCTCCCTGGTGGATCAGCTGACCAAGTGGCACCATAACATGTTTGCCACTGAAGTAGGTCTCTCCTCTGGAGGAATCTGATCTGCAGGAAGGTAACACTGTGCTCTTTTTCTCCTCAGCTGTGGTGTCTATGTTTACTCTCCCCGTTGTATATGACAAGTACCAGGTAGGTCTGTCTGCATTTGGGGTGGCTGGGTGGCTCTGCCTGGTTGTTGCCTCTTTGACTTGGTCCCCTCTTGCTCTTTGCAGGCACAGATTGATCAATACTTGGGGCTGGTGCGGACCCACATAAACACGGTGGTGGCAAAGTGAGTTCAGCGGCCGATTGTGCGAGGCTGTGGTGCCCTTGGGGGTGGCTGGGACCTGGGTGCTCCTGGGGACACCGTGTCCTGTCACTGCTGTCCTCCCCAGATCCTGGACTGGGAGAGGTTGAGGGAGGGCAGAACCCTGGAGAAACTCAGGCCCTCTCCTGCCATTTGGGGGAATTGTGGACAGAGCAGCCCACTCATGGGCTGGTGTCCACACTGGTACCCGGCCAGGACAAACAGCAATGAATGAGTTCTCTTCCCCACTGATCACTCCAAGCCTGGTTTTGTGCATTCAGGGAGTTACTAGCAGTGTTGAACAATTAGGATGCCACCCTTTTACAGAAAGCACTTACCTGGAAGCACCATGATCTTCAGTGTTTCAAGCCCCTATGAAACAGGCAGAAGACCTGGGTGAAATTTTGGTCTGAAAATTCTATTTTTAGACTCCATTCCTGACTTTCTGTAGACAGTAGACCATGGAGAAATAATGTTGGGGGGAGAATATCACTGAACTTATCCCAAGATTACATGAACTACCAAAAACCAGGCCTGTAAGAACACCTAGATGGGCATCACTTCTATTACTCGTGGTACTTCAATTCACTTGTTGAGACAACATGCTGAGCATGGACTAGAGATTATCTATAAGAGTCCAAGTGGGGAACCACTGGAATGGAATAACTGCCTCAACATATAACCCTTTTTCTTTTTCTTCTTTATTTTTTAGGATTCAAGCTAAAATCCCAGGTGCTAAGAGAAAGGCAGAGTAAAGCAGACATCAAGAATTCATTGGCTACAGTAGTACATAATGGGGAAATCTGGAGTGAAAACAGCTCTGTTCTTACACTTTACTGCAAATTTATCATTCTTTTTTTTTTTTCTCGACACCATAATCTTAGAAACATGAAATCTGGAAGCAGTGCTTTTCCCCTGCTGCTTCTGCACTTAGAATATTTGCAATCACTTGTGTCAAGCACTAAAGTATAGTAAAGAGAAAAGTGTACTAGATGTGGTTTTTTGTGTTGCTTATAAAGTGCATGATGGTGAGAGCCTAAATAATATTGACCTCTTTATTTAATTTTCTTTTTTTTTTTAGTGTTTTTCCTTCTTCTATTGGCATTGCTTCTATAACTTTTAATGTTACATGTGGCTAGGGGCTTTCCTGCTTAGCGCACTTGATGCAATAGTTAAAATTGCTTCTACGTCACTGGGTTGCTGGTTGGATTCATCTTTATTAACTATATAGAATTGTAGACTGATGTTTTAGTGTTTTCCAGCACAAATAAAATAAACAGTAATCGGTACTTATGGTAATCAGTTTTGTATAACTCAAAAAATAAAAAGAAAAAAAGAAAACAAAACCCAGTACTTTTGTCGTAAAGGATTGACAGGCTGATTTACATGTATGGTAACTGGAAAGTTCCAGCATGTTCAATTTATTACGATTTGTATTACATTCTCTGTAGTTCCTAATGGACTTAATTATGGACTCTGAATATTTGCACTTATGTACTTGATACCGAATGCAGAAATAAATGTTACTAAATGTAAAAAGTTCTCTTTCTTGTCAACACTGGGGCTACCTTGACATTTGTGAGCTGGACATATACTGTACAAAAAGGAGCATTTTCCCTCTTTCTCTCTCCTCTGGACATCTGCACACACCTTGCCCTTACATCATGGTGCAGTCCAGCAAGTAATATCTAACTAAGAATAAGTAGCTCATCTAATCTTTTTACATCTTGATGATTTTTCTTTGAATAAAAGGAAGATCTCTGCACAGAGTTTGTTTATTTTTGTTGGTGGTGTAGCAAATATCAGGTGTCAAGTGAACAAGTGTCTCTTCCTCCGTTTGCTCCCTGTGCAAACCATGAGCAGCACAGCACAAAGGACATTTCAGTTTCCTTACCACCAATTGCTCTCTTACCCAAAGCTTTTCTCTGAAATCTGTTTTAAACAGAATCAGTATCAAATCCAGAGACTGGGAGCTGAAACAATTGTTTACTCTGGTTCAAAGGTTAAGGTTTTTAAGAATTGGAATTTGGTGTTTGAGAACCATCAGAGGAGAGAAACAGTTGTTGAAAATTATCCAAAGTGCTTCAAAACAAGCAATTGGTTAAGTGCTTGATTTATCCATTTGTGGAACACACCTGTGTAATTTTTATTTTTTTTTTGTATAAAAATGTGAACATCAAAATACCTTCAGACAAATTGCCTGTTTTCTCTTTTTCAATCACAAAGGTTTTATGAAGAATTAATTTTTTTACAAATAACTAGATTTTTAAATACTTATCCCAACTTTTTAAATTTGAAGTCTTTCCTTAGACTCATTCATTAATTCACCTTTGTCTCAGTTCCATGTTGCCACAGTGACACCTGTCCAAGGCCAAGCTGCAGTTCTGCTTGTATCTAAAACTAAAATCCAAATGCACATTAAGAAGTTGGTAGAAACATTGGTATGGCTGTGGGCTAGTTAATTCTTGTGACAAGTCTCAAATATCCTCATTTTCATTTAAGCTCTATATCTAAATGTTAAAAATACTAGGTTGGGTTTTAAATGTCACTTGCAGCTAGACAGGAACATTTTTCCTCTATGAGAAACTGAATGTCTTTTATATATATATGTACTAAAAAAACCCATATATTGGTTTTGATCAAATGAAGTATGTTTTCTTTAGCATGGGCAGTTTGCAGCCAGGAGTTAAAATTCAACATGAACCCCCAGCTTTAACTGCCTTGGAGCTCCCTGTGTCTCTGGGGAAGGGAGTGCAGACCATAGAAAACATCCTTGAGAATAAAGATTGACCACCAGAATTCTTATTACTTACAAAATGAGTGTGTAAGCCCAACATTTTAATTTTGAAAATGAACCCATTTAATGTTCCATCCCCCTGGTCCCATAAATGTGCTCCTCCCTCACACCCCCATTGCAGTAATGTCCAAGACTGGCCTTTTGCAATGCTGAACCCCAAGCACAATTTAAAAGCTGCATTTCCTGCCTATTTGGAAATAAAGCAAAATAAACCTTCTGGAAGAGTTCAACTATTCCCAAGAGCCTAAACCAATACAGACCAAGACTCCCATTCTTGCCTCCTCCAGTATCACCCTCCCAAGCCTCAATCCCAGTCATGCTGACTATACCCCTGCACACACCTCTCAAACCCACATCCTTTTCTCACATCCCACCTTGCCAAGAAAACTTCCCAACTTCCTCAGAGCTCTGACTTTCCATATATTGGCAGAAACCTTCTGCAAGTGCTGCTGAGCAGCTGGGCTGCCTTAACCTGCAGGGTGAGACCAACTGGGAAGGCCAAGCTGGGATGTGGGAGAAGCAGAGGGTTAAAGACAGGGTTTGAATTGCTGATGCTGCTCATGGCCACCATCCTCTTCCTGGGATCACAGCAGCACTTTCTGTGGTACCTTTGAACATGGAAGCTTGGAGAAAGGCAGCCTCTGCTAATTCCTGCTCCTGCTACACACCTTGCAACAAGAGAGTCCATGTGGATATAGGGAGTGAAGATTTGCGGCACCTTTGGTGTCCCTGGTAAGTCTCACTCACAGAGCAGCACCTTGTGGAGTGGTTGGACATCCATTCTTTTGTTTTTCAAACAAGTGTGGGGGAAAATAACCAACACTGAGCTCTACTTGTTAAAATGTTTTAGTGTGATTACAGGAGATGGCTGAAGATAACAGAATAATACATTCACGAGCTGTGCTCTGAGATACACAGGCTGTGAAGCACTTTTGTTTCTGATCTTCATTTGCAAAGTAAAAAGCAGTGGTAGGAAAGCTTGACTAGTAAAAGCAGCAAACCTGTGGGTGTTTCTAGGCAGGTGAAATCTGGGAAGTAGCTCACTCTGCCTGGGTAAAATGCAGGGGAAGATGTTAAACCACTCATTTCTCTTCAAAGTGTCCCTTGAGGGGGGAACTTGGACATCAAATCACCAGTGATTCAGGGGTCAGCGCTTCTGCCTGTTTCAAAGGCTGCTTTGAATGAGATAAATGAATGCTTTTAATGAGATAAACCAGTGAGGGGTGTTTTGAGGACCCACCTCACCAAGGGAGGTGGTTCAGGTGGTTGGAGGTAGGTGTGTGCCAAGTACCCGGCCTGGGCTCTGCCTCCCTCCTCATCTCTGGATAGTTTGTGAAGCTGATGTTCCCTTTCTGGAGAGGAAGCTGAGAAGTCTCCAGGGTGAATGTCAGAGGCTTTAGATGTTAGAGGCTGTTTAGATGCAGGGACAGGTACAGAGCAAACCTTTCCATGGCTGGAAACTGGCTGGGTAATGTAAATACAATTTTTGATCTGCCCAACATGGTGCTGCTTTTCAAGGAAGATAACAAGTCCACCTGCTGAGCTGAGCTCTGAAAGCCAGCCCAAATGACTGTGCTAATTTGAACTGAAAGTAATTTAACTCTGACTTGGGGATATGAAATCAGGAGTGCTCTGCTGGCAGGTGACAAAACTTTGTCAGAACATCTACCTGAGTTTTCTCATCTTCTTTGACTTTAAAATATCTTCTCCATGGTTTCACTTGTACCTTCCAGAAACTTTATAACCCTGCTCCTAAAATGCTCCCTGTTAACAGAGGCTTAATGGTTACTTAAAATTCTGTCAGAACTTTATGTCACTTAAATGTCTGTTCCCGTACCTTGAAATGATTACTGCATTGATATTACCTGTGAAATGTGAATATTCTCTGGTTTTGATTCCCTGGTTCTTGGTGCTTCAGCAGCATTCCACAGTATCATCAATTCCACAATACACATTGTATTTGCCTCTGTTACTGATCTCCTCTATGCTCCTTCTGCTCTTTAATATTTATCTAGTGAGAGTAGGATCATAAAGCAGATGAGTGTGAGGAAAGCCCTGGAACTGGGAGAAGATAAGAATGTTACAATGTTCTGTGAGCAGCTAATCCATTTAAAGAGAACCTGTCTGCTCCCCCGTAGCTTTTGCACTCTCCCTGCTTGCTTTCAGATGGCAGCTGGCTCCCATCCCTGTCCTGGTGGGTTACAAGTCAGTCAGCTGTGAGCTCACCAGCCTTTCCTTCTCCATATGGGCTTGGGAAATACGTGGCAAGCCCGTGTGTTTGCCCAGTGCAGCTTTGAGAAGACCAAGTGTGATGCATTTCTTCCTGACTCCTCTCAATATATTCTTCTCTTAGGCACAGGATTAAGAGATGCTCCATCAGGGAGCGTGCCTGTGGGTTTCCTGGGATGCCAGGAATGGTTGGAGTGAGGCTGCTGGCACGAGGGAGCCTGGTGAGACTGGCTGGTGCATGCAGCACCGCAGGACATGTGGTATTTGGGTCAGGGTGAGATATGGCCACTGACAGGAGTCGAAAGCTGCAGTGCCTGAAGCAGAAGGAGCAGTGGGCTCTGCTCATTTCTGCCAGGCTTCCTTGGTGCTCAGCACCTGCCCAGGGGAGTGGCAGAGCCCTGCTCTCTGACACGACAGGGGAAAGGTACTGGCAGTGGGGACCCCTCTCCACAGGTGCACAGAGAAATGGGAGTGGATTCTACACAGGTAAATGGGCTTGTCCTGCTTCTCTCATTTATCTGAGCTGCTCATTTCCTTGTCTTTGGTGTCTGCATACAAGGGAAGAGCCAGACCACTGTGTGCTGGACCTCTCCTCTGGTCAGCATCTGATCCAAGTGGCTGCCACTTCTGCAGCTCCCCTAGGAAGAGTTCTAAATCAACAAGAATGCCAGATTTATAACCTGGGGACAGCACCAGGTGTGTGCAAGGCAGGCTAGTTACCTGTGCAGTTACTGCTCTGTTCAGCATTTTGGCAATCCCTCCTCAGCTGGAACATGCTCATCTCTGCAGTGCCCCTGTTCTCCTCTTCCCTTTCACTCCCTCTGCCCCAGCCAAAGCACTGGGAGATGGCACAAGTGTCAGGGTAAGAGGATGGATAGAGCTGCAGAAGGAGTCTGTCTAAGAAATCCAAAGGATGCCTATGCTGACATGCTTTCATTACTTTTCCCTCCTGTCTGCCCCTCTACCAGCAAGTCAGACTCATTTCCCTTGTTCATTGAATATTAAAGAGGTTCAGCCTCAAGGCTGCAATTTATGCCTCCTCATGAGTCTTTTTGTTTTAGCTGAAAAAATAATTCAGTCCAGCGAAGCTAATTGTCATTCACACTAAGGTCCCTCTGCACACACTTCCCTTTATGAGGGAGCTGTAAAGAGAATTTAGTTACGTTTTTATTTCTTTTGCACAGCCCTCTAATTTAGATGCAGTGATATAAAGTACCCCAGACTGGTGTAAAAATTACAGAATTATAGAATCACAGAATAGTTTGGGTTGGAAGGAACCTTAAAGCTTATCTAGTTTCAACTCCCTGCCATGGGCAGGGACACCTTCCATTATCCCAGGTTGCTCCAGGCCCCATCCAACCTGGTCTGGAACACTCCCAGGAATGGGGCAGCCACAGCTTCTCTGGGCACCCTGTGCCAGGGCTTCAGCACCCTCACAGGGAAGAATTCCTTCCCAATATCCCATCTAACCATCCCCTCTGGCAGTGGGAAGCCATTCCCCTTGTCCTGTCACTCCAGGCTCTTGTTCAAAGTCCCTCTCCAGCTCTCCTGCATCCCCTTTAGGTTCTGGAAGGGACTCTGAGGTCTCTGTGGCGCCTTTTCCAAGCTGAACAGCCCCAGCTCTCTCAGCCTTTCCTCACAGCAGAGGTGCTCTGGCCCTCAAAGCATCTTTGTGGCCTCCTCTGGATTCTCTTCAACAGGTTGATCTACAGTATCATCAAAAATTCTTATAACATTTTATAGATGTGCCAAAAACAACAAAAAATACATGTAAAATCCAGGCAGTGGAGTGACTTCAATAGCAGATGTCTTTACACAAAATATTCGTCATTTGCCAAGTTAGACATGAGGTCCAGTTTAATTTCTCCTAATTCCACAGATGCTTGCTTGGAGAAACCAGCATCCACACAATCATTCCACTGAGTGAAAAAGTATCACTTTTGGCACAGGTTAAACATAATTACTGAGCAGTTACCAGCAGAACATCAGCTTGACTTCTCAGCGTTCAGCAAATTTGAGGCACTTAGTTAGGAAGAGGTGGGCTGTAACCTTCTTAGAAGAACCCACCTGGGGAAGCACCTCTTGTGTTCCTTCTAGCTAGAAACCTTGGAGTTCTGGAAACCTCCACACCTCTCTCCCCTCAAAATCTATGCAATTTACAACTTTTTCCTAGATAAAATATAGAAATATGGTGAACTGCGGAGAGAAAAACTCTCAAAAACTATACTGTGAGCTTTCACGTGCCAGCTTAAAAAAAACCTGAAGGAATGTAAAATTCTGATAGTACTACTGTCTCTTTTGAACACCAGACTTTCAGGAAATCAGCTTGAATTTTAATTCTGACATCATCATGTAATCAAGAATCTCTCTTGGTCTCAAGTGTTTTCTCCCACCCACTTTCCCCACAGCAGTCACACGTCTATGACTCACATACTATACCAACAGTGCAAATTAAAAGAAAACATTTTTCCTACTGCCATTTAGCCAGAGGTACTCCCACAGCTCCCCAGTCACAAGAGACTTGAGTAAGTTGGCATTCTAGGGAGAAATGGGGCTGTCTCTGTTATGCAGAATGAACTGATGATCAAAACTAAATTTTGCAAAGAAAAAAATCATCCAGAGAAGCTCTTAGAGTACCTGGAGTCAAGGTGTCATGGGTATGGTGCTGTGAGAGAAATTATGAGTGAAGCAGATATAACCTTGATTAATGCAAGATTTTTAAGGAGATGTCCAGGAGCAGATGGGAATTGGTGGCATAAAATGAAAATAAAAAAGCTTCTGAGCTTTGCTAAAGATATGAAGTGGTGAATGTCATGAGGGGATGCCATAGGGGAGGAGAGGGGTAATCTTGACACCCATGAGCAGTAAAAAATAAGATTATGTTTTGCATTGCAGAGTTTTGTCTTGGATTTAAACCAGAAAGTTTCCTTGTTGGCTAGAAGGCTGCTAGTTAGAAACAAATACTGATGAAAAATTCTGGTTAAACACTGTGTGGAAATGCTCAGTGGGGGAGAGAAGTGCTGCTAGGGTTATGCAGGGGGATGTGGGGCCATTACAGGACTGGAGTCCAGAAGAGTTCAGCTTTGTTACTTTTAGCAAACCAGAGGCTGGGAAGGGGGAATAGAATTGCTCTTTACATGTACATTGGGCAAAAACACAGGAAGGCTACAATCTAAGCTGGTGCTTAATTAAGGTGCTAAATAACAATGTAGAGGAAAAAAAATTGCATTGCATGGTTTTGTTCTGTAAGTTCAAATTTATTATTGCTCAGGGAAATTAACACTGGCTCCCAAATAAGAGTTAGAAACAAATATTGTGAATTTCTGAGTCATTCAAGGTGGGAAATAGATTATGAAAAATGCAGAGCGTCTTGTTGATAACATGTGCAGGTGGCAATTCCCCATGTGGCTTTCTGTTGTGAAAGGTGAATTAACAAAAATAAATTCGTTTAAGAGAGAGGATTGGAGGGAACCACACACATTTTTTTCCCCCAGCAATTACTGCACCAGTGCATTTAGCCATTAGAGAGTGCCTGTGTTTATTTATCAGGAGGAGACCAGTGCATGGATGTGGATATGACCAAGCAGAGCTGCTGAAGGCAGAGAAGCTCTCCCCAGATCACATGAACTCAAAATTTGGCCCATTCTCCTTGGGAAGAAAAGATTGCTCTGGTCATTTGTTATTATGTGATCCCAAGCAGGGTGTTTCAGGCTCAGCTCTCACAGAGGGAGGCACTCACCCAGCCACCCATGAGACCATCCTTAGGCTTGTGACAAAATTTCAAAGCCTTGTCAATTCTTCCATTTGCAGATGGTGCTTCATGACTCCTCTTGTTTCCTGGGAGTTAGAAAGATGCTGTAAAGGCAGACTGGTGAATCTGGTTTCCTGTGACATAATTTTGCAGGTGGGGAAAAGGGTAACCAGATTAGATTCGGGCTGTGATGGATAGGTTAATAGAAATGAGTGCAAACAAACCCACGGGGGTTCTCTGTTCGGTGTAAGTAAATAGAAATGGAAAAAATCTACTAGAATTTCCTTCTTAGATTTTAATAAACTTGTCAGGACGCAGGTGATTTATGAGAGATGGAAATTTCCATTCACAGTGAAGGTGCAGTTGTTCAGACTGAGAGTTGTAGTGTAAGGAAGGAGGGAGCAGAGCAGATCCTCCTACGCAGAATTACCTCTGCTAACTCAGGCCCAGCACCCTGGGCTCTTGTAGGCTGGTGCTGCATTTCCCAGCTACTCTTGCCTTCAGGCTGGGCAGGGATTTTTCTGTCCCCATTTGATGATGATTGCAGTAGCTGAATTTATTTCAGATGTAGGGCAGCAATAAATCCTTAGAAGACTGGGGCTAAAAACCAGAATTTAGCTTAAATGTCCTGCGGCAGCGGTAAAACCATCCCAATTCATGACTTACCCTTAGCTTTTGCACTTTATGTGTCTGTACTTTATTTAACAACCTCATCTTTGACAGAGTTTGAAAGCAAGACCTGCAGATAAGGTTTTATTGGACATGCAGAGGCAGCATGATGGCAATGGAAAAGACATTTCTCTAGGAGAGGAGACACCCCTGTGGAGGACCTTTTGTGTAGGAGTCACCAGACATCTTCTTTTAAGTGTTAAAGGACTGAAATTCCTGTGCAACTCTGCAGAGCTGTTTGAAGTGAAGTCCTGGCTTGAAATACCTACTGGAAAAAATAAGTTACTATTTCATATCAGAAGTTCTGATTTTAAGGCTGTTTTTACAGAAAAAAAAAAAAAAGAGAGGTTATACACTTCATAAAGCAAAAGTAACATTACTATTATTTTTCCATTAAAATCTGTAATTCCACTGATGTATTTGTACAAAGCTGTGCCACTACAACTGCAGGACCATAATATATATTGAAAAAAAAAAGGTGAAGAATAAGTAAATATTCTACATAGAAATATTTTATTGCTTGAAAAGGAACCAACCTATAATTCTTCCTCAAGAATAATTTTTAGTTGAGGGGCTAAACTCACCAGGAGAATGGAGTACTTTGGTATTATAGTGCTGGGTTAATGGTTGGACTCGATGATCTTAGAGGACTTTCCCAACCTCAGCAATTCTGTGACTCTAAATCCATTTATTTACTTGGCCTAGAGCTGCCTGAATTTCAGTCAGGTACAAAAGTGCAGCTACCAAGTTCACTGAGGCCTGAGTCCTGTTTAAGGCTTGAAAAGATATTCAGAAAAATCCTCCTCTTCTTCCTAGCAAAGTTTAATTGTTAATTATTCAATTGGCTGTCATGCAATGAACAGATGACTTTTTTTGCCCCCATAAAGCCAGGTAAAATAGGTCTTCTGCTATTCCAGGATAACTGTCTTCATCCAGATAATGGTATTTTGCCTGCAGGGCAATGAAGACATGGATCCATCTATTTTTGGGATGAACTGGAGACACTTTGCACATTCAAATCACAGAAGAGCATCACTCTAGCCCACAAGGTGGGGAGCAGTGATTTCCCCCATCCCTTGCAAACATCAGGAGGAGGGATGGGAAGGTTCTCACCTCGCTTGGGATCAGGTCCTGACACACAGATCGTTTAACACCTGGCTGCTCTCTGCACAGTTCAATTTCCAAGGCAATTTCTCAGAGTGCTGGAGGTGAAGGATGGCCCCACCTTTGCTGCTGGGCCCTTGCTGAGCCATAAATCGATGCTGATTTGGAGTGGGGAAGGTCTCCAGGAGCAGCCTGGCAAGGTGGCAGCAGCTGTAAATATGATGGAGGAAAAGGGGCCATTTCCTATCAAGCTGATTGTCTCCAGAGGAAAGATGCAGCACTTTTTATTAGACTTTTTTAGGTAATTGAAAAGAGGTGAGGCTATCCTGCTGGTTCTTTGTTTTTACAAGCCTGTTTCTCACAGAAATGGTGAGCAGTGCCACCTGATATTCCCTCATATGATCACAACAGTATCTTCAGTTTTGAACTGAGGATATTTGCCCTTAGACCCCCCTGTGATAACTGTAAAACACAGATGGCTGCATTTAAACACATCCACAGAAAAACCCCAAAATGCAACTCAACTGCAATGTGCAGGTTTCAAAGAGAAAATAAAGTGTGTAAGGTTTACTGCTAATATTTCTTAAACTTTCATGGTTTTAAAATTTGGGATGCCAGCATAGTCTCCAAAATTATTTCTAATAGTCTAATTTTTAATCAGAGATTATTTCTTTTAACTGCTAGAAGTACTGTATGCCCTGTGTTTTGTGAAATGACCATCTCCTTGTATTGTACATGTTTTCTAACATGAATAATGTGGGGTTATTTGGAGCCAAGGATTAATAGGGGAAATGGGTCTTATTTTAATTTACTGTTTTTAATTGTTTTGTTTGTTTGTTTAAAGATCTGCCTAAGAAAACCTAGTTATCCCCATGGCTACAGTGACTGTCTTTTCCTGTTTCCTGGGGTAATGTAAAAGACATAAAATCCAAAGGGAAGAGTCACAGCAAGCATTTGGTGGGGAAGGGCCATGTGAAGGCCACATTTTCCTAGGTGAGGTGGCTGCCATGGTTATTAATGCATTTCCTCCTCATCTTTTTGGTTTTATTCTCACATATGGGGCCATCTGGTTCCTCTGTGGGACTCCCAAGACTTTCTGGCAAGCACGTACCTGAAGATGTCTAGGGTTTTTCCTCTTTGAGCCTTTCTATTACATCTTATTTCTGGAAACTCTGCTCAAAAAAAAAAAAAAAAAACCAGAGAGCTTCAGTCTCTACCTGTCAGACAAGGCTGGCTGTCAGCAGTGTTGATGTTGTAGGGCAGCACTGGGAAAACCCTGCTCCCCTGCCAGGTCTGGTGGCACGTTAAAGGAACACGGTGGAGCGGTGGCAGGTGGTGAGAGACAGATGCTCCTTGTCCCCTCGGCCTCTGAAGTGACCACATGGCCTGGGATCTGAAAGCAGAAGGAAATTTAAAATATGTTCCGAGCACAAATTCATTCTTCTCAGGTCTTGAGAGGTTAGAAGCTCTTGAACTGTCTTGAATGTTAATATTTTTTTCCCCAAGAACCTGGTTATGGAGCTGTTGGGCTTTCTTGGAAGATAAATGTGACCCATTGAATGCCATTTGTCACGGTGACTGCTGTAAGAAATACAGCCTGCTGTCAGGGTACCTGGATGGATTACAGGGATGCAAAGCTGGAACAATTCAGCAATCAGCATCTCAGTGTGAAGGCCTTCCTGAAAGAGATGAAGTAATGGCTAAAAACAGAATAAATTTGTTTCAGAAGGCAAGATTAATCCTCATGCAGGAGAAGGATTGCTTCAAGTGCAAGCAAGGAAATTGCTCTATGAGTAATAAAGTTGCCCAGAGAAAAAAGCACCAAATAAACTAAGTACCAGGAGACACATTTCAAACAAGTTTTATCTGTCTCTGAAATGCCCCTCTTTGAGATGTAGGGGCAGACATGGCTGAGCAATCCCCAGGGATGGATTTCACACTGCCTCTGGTTATCACTCCAAATTGTCCAATTTCAGAATGCTCAGAACTTTCCATCGTTGTCAAATGTGTTCAACTGTAATGGAAACTTATTCCTGTCTAACAAAACTGATTTCTTATAAATAGTGAGGATTTGGCTCAGCTTGTGCTTGTAACATGTACAGCACAAAATATTCACTTCTGGAGGCCTCAGCTATCAGAATAAGAATGGGATGGGGGCCTGAGCTGCCCTGTTGCCTTTGGGATGAGTTTCAGGGTGATTTGGTTTCAAATGCTGCACATTTCTAATGTCCCTCGAAGAGCTTTTAACCAGGAGGTCAGAAAAAGGCATTCACAGATCAGAGAAATGGCTTGGGGCCACATGAGCTGGTTGATGAGATGTGAGATGGTCTGGAAACACTTTCCCAGTAGCAGTCCATGAGCTCAGCACTCTGCCCTCCTGGCCACTGTCAGGCTGCTCTTCAGGAGGGATTCCAAGAGGGACAAAGCAGGGACTGTGCCCTGTCCATGACATGATGCCAGTGAACAGGGAAGAGATGGAGTCAAAATCCCTGCAGGGGTTTAACAACCATGAGGATGTGGCACTTGGGGACACGGTTTAGTGGTGGCCTTGGCAGTGCTGGGGGAACTGCTGGAACTGATGATCTTAAAGGTCTTTTCCAACCTAAATAATTCCATGTTTTTTGGGAATATGGTGCGCAAGCAGTGCTCTGCTGTGCAGGGAACATCAGCTGGTATTGTTCTGAAGCCAAAAGTTTGTGCCTGTGGCAATGAGTGAGAGAATCCAGGAAGGATGGAAAAGGGTCAGCTGACATTTTTTTTGCATATCATTTTAATTTTTAAGCCACTTTTATAAGGCTTAAAGGCTTGATTAGGAGAAAAACTTCAGCAGTGAATAGGTTGGGATAAAAGGCTGTCTGGATTTTGGAGGAGTATGTAGGAAAAAATGGCAACACTTTCCAGAGGAATCTTTTTCCTTAATAAAACCCCTATATTTGAAAAAGCTTTGCCTCACTAATGTGAGTTTATGGCTGGCATTTATTTTTGGTTTAGAAAGAGGCGTAGAAAGAAATTGAAAATATCTAAATGCTTTATCTCAAATTTTCCTTTTTTTTTTTTTTTTTTCCTGAATAAGATGTTTAATCTAGGAAACAGATACTTTGAGAAAGCAAGTGAAAGAGACCTTTTAGTGCCTTTGAGGCCCTGGAAGAGGCCACCAGAGAGCTGCAGAGGGGCTGTGTACAAGGACCTGGAGGGACAGCACTGGGCCAGTGGCTTCCCACTGACAGAAGGCAGAACTTAAGTTAGATTTTATCATGTATCTTCATTTATGCACAATATGCCTTAAATTTTCTGGTGTTTCTGGGGAAAGTAACTCACAGTTCTATTGATCTGAAGGTGGCAAAAAAAAAAAAAAAAAAAAAATTGTGATTTCAGACTGCTGTTGTTAGAAAGAATTGCAGGGAATTGTTACAAAATGGTGAAGCTGAGACAAATTCTGCCCTTTCAGAACAGCAACTCTGCTGTTTCCTGCATGTATGGACTTGTTTTCCAACATTTCTCCTGCTGATATTTCACAGACAATGCCATGCCAGGGGCTGGTCACCATCAGGGATGAAGATGGGCAGGTAAGGCTGAGGTAGGAGCTTCTCCCTGGCCTCTGCTCCCCCCAGCTGTGGATAAAGACCCCATGGTCATGGGGCTCGCTTTCCAACAAATTCGTAGATGAAATTACAACCAGAGCTCTCAGCTGGCCAAGTGCCTCTTCTTCACTACAAATTATTCATGGATTACAATTTTTCTTTTTCCCTCTCCTATGAAGATTTAGGCTCTGTTACAAAATCAGGATATAAAAAAAAATTCATGCCATTTAACAGGTACAATAATATTTTGGATGAATTCAAATCCCTGCAGTTACTATTCTAGCTCAAGCTAAATTAAAATTTGCAACACAAAGAATAGCTCCTGGACTAATGTAAATCTCACTTCAGGCTTTGACGAATCCGGATTAGTAGTTTTGGTTAGAAAAAGACGTAATGAAGGCATGACTGCCTGGAAAAATTCTGAAGATTAGCTACACCCTGCTTAAGGGGAAATTATTTTGATCCACAGCTCTCAGTTTAGTTTAATAACCTCTGTAAATTTCTCTGAATGAGTGTTTTAAAAGGTTAATTCAGTAGAATTGTAGTTGGAAGCATTTTGTCACTGAAAATTTTACCAGGTCCTGTGGACCTCAAATGCTGCTTGTGCATCTGCCTCTTCTGTGCACCAGGAGGAGGAGGAGTGGGAAAGATGCTGACCTACTTTAGAAGAAGGAAAAACAGCTTTAGCAAATGATTTTTTTTTAAAAAAAAATCCTTTTCTTTCAGAGTAATCCTTGCAGAACAATAGAGCAATATTTGACACTTAGAAACCATACATTGTAATTTCATTGTGTTTATTCATTTAGGAAAACACTTGGAAAATGAAGGCTCTGCATTCAGTGGGGAAATGGTGCAGTGTCTTGAAGGTACTATTGCTGCTAATAAGAAACTGGTATGGAAAATTTAATATTAAGTCTCAAACATTTGGGAATAGATTAGTTGGTAACCATGGAATTAATCTTTCACGGTTGTACTATTAGGAGTGTTCTCTGGTGTGAATTAAGAGAGAGAGAGAAAGGCATTTTGGGGTGATCAGGGAGTGCTTGCCTGCACTTTGCTGCCTGCAGAAGTTTGGCTGTCACAGAAAAACCAGTCTGACTAGGGAAGATAACACAGCTGAGCCAAGCCTTGGCTCACCTGGAGGGGTTTTAGTGGGGGAGCAGAAGATGTCATTTATACATTATAGTGTAAAAGCTGGGGAAATGGGATGTGTTTTGTATTTGAAATACTTCTGTCAAAGTAGAAAGAGTAAGGGTCTTATGGTCAGTGAAATAAATTGTGACTCAGGGCTGGAGTTCTCATCTCAAATCTGTTGTGATTTCATTGTTTGCTTTTGTGCATGTGCAGGCGCTGGGTCTGCACTGACTCGACAGGAGCACCTTGAAAATCACATGGGGGCAAAGATCTGCTCATGCAGGGCTTTGTGCATCGTAAAGACCTTAACACTGTCAGTGCCAGGGGGGAAAACACTGCTCCCCTCCCTCAGTGCTGCTGTGGGGATGCCCCCACTGCTGTCAGATGCCCTGGGACCGGGTGCAAAAAGGATTTTTTTAAAAATAATTTATATTTACTTGAAATTTTGTGTAGATTCATAGAATCATACAATACCTTGACTTGAAAGGGAACCACAAGGGTCATCAAGTCCAACTCCTGGCCCTGAAAAGGGCATCCCAAAAAATTCCACCATGGGACTGAGAGTGCTGTCCCAACATCTCTTGAATGGTGATTGATAATAAAAGACCTGGCAGCAATTATGGGCTGGGGATGGCTGCTCACAGGTAACTGCTGTAAGACCTCTGAACCCAACAAAGCCAGAATGGCTTCAAACAGAAAGTGTTTTAAAAACATCTCCATAATGTATTTATCTATGCAGGTGTAAAACTTCTAAAATTTCCCTTTCTCCTTCAGTGGGTCTCTAAATCATCTGTTTCAGGCCAGCTCTGCATTAGTCTGTCAGATGAGTGTTTTATTCAAGGTGATGAAATCATAAAGCTGTTTTCTTTTTCGCCACTTCAGCTAATTGAGGATGTAACTCACAGGTAAATTAAAACCTTTTATGCATTTATTTCACACCTCTAAATATTTCACCTTGCCAAGGAGAGGAGAGTAATTTATATGCATGGATGCAGAACTGGCTCTGCAGACAGCAAAGTTCAACAATATAATTTATTTACATAGGGTCTCAGCAGGTGATTGTAACTTCCAGAAAAACAGAAGCAGAAAGATTTAACTGGATTTATGAATAAATTATGATGCTTTAAAGACCATCTTGTTCCAACACCCCTGCCATGGACAGGGACATCTTCAACTACCCCAGGTTGCTCCAAGCCCCATCCAACCTGGCCTTGGACACTGCCAGGGATGGGGCAGCCAAAGCTCCCCTGGGAAAACTGTTGAGCAAAGTGAGCAAGCAGAATGATTTACCTAGACATGGAAAATATCCAGTATCAAATAATTAAAATAAAAAAAAAATGTAAGGAAAAGGTGCTTTTTCATCAGTTGTATTACTTCACTGTCACCTGTGGATTTTTTTAATTGTCAGAAATTTGAAGGCATACGGTGGAATGTATAGAAGAGACTATAAATAGCAGCAATCTTTGCTTCAGAATGCAGAATTTTCCAGGAGAGATTATTGCAGAGATGACAGGTAGTCTTGGCTTAACCAGCCCTGAAAAAAACACCCCCCCAAAAAAACCCAGCAAGAGAACTGAATTTTATATGCCTTTAAACAATTTGAAGTATTCTATAAAATAAATCTTACTGCTAAAAATTATTATTAATAATTATAGTTAATAAGTTATTAATGGAAGAAGATGGGTGTTTGCTGGTGTGTGATACTGTGAGGGTTAATTTTTCACATGAGAGTTTAAATGAAAGGCATCTTTATTTTTTTTTAAGTTTTTTTTTTTAAAGTACTTTTTTAAAGTACATGTTTTACTTTTTTTAAGACCCTGCAAAAGCAGAATGACTTAGAGGAATGACTGGAGAGCTGCAGCTTTTAATTCTGATTCCAGCAACTTCCTTCTGTGTGAAGTAGGGATAATGATGCTTAATCAGATGTGACATTGCTTTTGGGTGGGGTTCACCTGTCCAAATGCTTGTCACCTGTCCCTTTCAGACAGCAAAAAGAAAGAGGCATTTTCAGACATCCTGCATCCTGGAATAGATGCTTTAAAGCAGATCAGAAGAATCACAGCACCATTTAGGTTGGAAAAGTCTTCTAAGATCATCAAGTCCAGCCATTCTGCCAGCACTCTCAAGGCCACTAACCTGTGTCCCCAAGTGCCACATGCACACATTTCTTAAATCCCTCCAATGATGGTGACTCCAGCACTGTCCTGGGCAGCTGTGCCAGTGCTGGAAAACCCTTTCAGTGAGTAGATTTTTCCTTAATAACCAATCCAAACCTCCACTGGCACAACTTGAGGCCATTTCCTCTTGTCCTGCTCCTGGTTCCTGGGAGCAGAGCCTGATCCCTGCCTGGCTGCTCCAGAGTGTGGGAAGTTTCCCTTTGAGCCTCCTCTTCTCCAGGCTGGAGCTGGAGCTCATCACAAGCTGGAAGTTCCTCTTTATCTCCATTGGCTATGACAGGAGGCTAAAACTTCAGCTCACATTTGGATATCCACATGAAATAAAGTTTGAGCTCTACTTCTTTTTTTTCCCCTCAGGAATGACTTGACTTGTAGGATGACCAAAGCATCATATTCTGCTCCCACCCTTCTCTTTGCTCTGTGTTCACAAAACAAATTGTTCAGGGAACTGGTAGAGATGAAAGTCAGGGTTTCCTTTTCTTGGGAGAAGCAAGGGAGCTGCAGTTCTTTATCCAGCTGACCATGAGGCCACATAAGTGTTAGTGGTGGCACAGGAGGAGGGATGGGAATGTGGCAGGGTGATCAGGGAGAGCAGGACTGGCTTTTTTTGAACACTACTGAGTTAGATCAGCTTTAAATTCATCAAGAAACAGCAACCAGGCCTTCTCTTTTTTTATTATTTTTCTTTTTTTCCCCCCACAGCTGTGTTTGATGTTTGTTGTTTACTCTTTTATAGCCAGTTCCCTGCCTCACCTCTCTCTGCCCACAGCATGAGACGGCCAGAAGGCTGTTTGTACTTTTTACTCCCATCCTGCACTCCCTAAGTGGGTTTTTTTTGCAGAGGTGGAAGTTCTCTGGTGTGTCTCTTATCTCTGAAGCTGAAGAGATGCTGTAGTACAACAGACCTACACAGAGGAGCTTCACCCCCAGTGCCTCCACACTCTTCCCTTTCACACAGCTTTGGCTCCTCTGGGAGATAAATACTGAATTTCAAGGCAGGTGATCCCACTCCTTCTCCTTGGCTGCCAGAGCTCATTGTGCAGAAGATGTTTTGGGGAGGAAAGGAGTAATTGGTATCAGTTCACTCTATGTCTAGTGAGTTTCTTAGATAAACAGCATCAAAAAGAGCATTTGTTCTGTGAGACCACAGCAGGCTGCTCCTTGTTGATAAATGCAGATGACTCAGGGAAAATGTGGTAAGATTAAACTCCTGGAATAAGTCTGTGATTTCTGGGATGTTGGAATCACAGCTATCCTTCACCAGCTGACAGCATCAATAGGAGAGAACTGAAGATTATAAATCAATCCCTTAATGCATTATCTTATATATCTAAATAGCTTTTTATACCTAAGAGGCTTTTGCATGTTCTGCATTTATTTTCTAGCCCTTGTTATGGCTGCACATGAGTCTGGTGCTGCTCAGACACATCAGCTGCAGCTTGTTGTGCTTATGGAACTGAATTTTTGTGTGAGAGGCAAAAAAAAACCTTTGGAAAGAGAGAATGCTGCACCATGGCATGCGTGGAAAATTGCACTGGAGAGATTATTGAGGGGAATAGAAATACTCTCAAAACATGGTGAGCAGTGCTTGGCCCTCACCCCTGCAGCTCACTGCTGATGTTCCTAAGCAACTCTCTGCTGCAGCAGCAAGAGGTTTTTAAGATCTTTTTTTCTGGAACAGCAGAGCCTGCCTGCTGCTGCCTGCCTTCTACAGCCCTGGTGAGCTCGCTGAGGAAAAACTGGAGTTCTTACAATTAATGTTAAAGAACTGCTGCAGACAAAAATCACAGAATCATTACTTTGGAAAAGCCCTCTAAAATCATCAGGTCCAACCATTAGTTCAGCATTGTTAAGCCCATCATTAAAACAGCCCTAAATTTTACATCTTTTAAATCACATATTTTAAATCCCTCCAGGGATGGTGGCTGCAGCATTTCCCTGGGCAGCCTGTGCCTGGTCACCCTTCCAGTGACAACATTTTTCCTAATATCCAGTCTAAGCCTGGCACAGCTCTTGAGGTTGTTCCCTCAGCAAAAATCACAGTTTTCAGATTAAAAAAAAAAAAAAGGGATAAAAGAAGAATTCTAGTAACTGTGCTAGAGATCCATCTTCTTCTTCAGGAGTTGCTCCAGCAGAGACTTGGGAGATATTTGTTTTCTCCCTGCCAGATTTCACGTCACTGTCACCTTCTGCTAGAGCTGTTCAAAAATAAATCACAATACCCCTTCTTTGGGGAAGCCTCTTCCTGCTCTCGTTGTTCTTCTTGCAAGCAGCCCTTCCATTTTCAGTGAAACTGGTGGGAAACAGCTGCATCAGAAAAAACATGAATTTCTAGAAGCTGAGATACAAATAACTGGAATCTGTTTCATTGGAACACAAAGTCCTAGATGGTCTTATTCCAGCTACTGGTTATGACATGCTTTATTGTGTGTATATTCATTTTGTTCGTGTGTGGATCAGCAAGGATTCATTCCAACAAACACAAAATAGTGGAAGCACAGAATGGTTTGGGTTGGAAAGGACCTTCAAGCCCATTTTGTTCCTCTGCCATGGGCAAGGAAACCTGGAATGAGATCATCTTAAAAGTCCCTTCCAACCCAAACCATTCTGTGCTTCTGTGAGGTGATAAAAAGGTAAAGGCTTTGACACCTGCTCCCAGTTCTGCTGTGCCAAAAATGAAATTTCCTTAGAAATCATTCCAGATGTTGAATTTTGCCTTCTCATATTCAGCTAAATGTTTCCACAGTGGCAGAGGCAGAAAAGGGACTCCCTTGGCCTTGGGTGCACATGTGCAGTTTTGCCTTCTGTGTGTGTGTGGTTTATATAAATGTATGCACTCACAGACACAGAATGTGAATTTTTTTCTGTATCAGAACCTTTCAGAAAGTCACATCTGCTTCTGACAGACTGTGAGACAAACAAACACACACTTGGAATTCACTCCCTCCAGGCAAACTGCTTAAAATGAAGGTACCTGCATTTCCCAGCAAGCTGTGAGATAAGGTTTTACTGTTTTTTATGTTCTGTCCTACTTTCTGTTGTGTATATTTGATATAATTTCTGAATGACAACATAAAGACAGATTACCAGATGAAAAATTATTTAGATTTTTTACTAAAACTGGTATAATCAGGTTCCTACAGTGGAATAAAATCACATGAAATTTGGCCAGGTTCTAATTTGCATGATATACTAGTTAATCATAGTTGCTTTACCTTACAGAATTTTGTCATTTGGTGCATAACTGTGGTTTTTGCAGAAAATTATTTTCTTCTAGTCTTTTTGTTTTGTTTTGTTTTGTTTTGTTTTGGAAGTCTTCAGATGTTTTCATTTAAAGTGTTAAATGCTGCACAGTACATTGCTCAGTTAATTGCATTCTTTTTAATATGGAAGAAAGAAATTAAAAGAAAATCCTTGATGCTCATCTTCCAAGAAAATCTTCCAAGAAAAAGGTTGAATTTGAAAAGCTGAATATAAAATTTTTGGATTTACAGCTTTTGATAAGTCAGAATTCAATGTTAAATTATACACAAAATTCTTTGGGTTCATTCAGTGCAAAGGTCAAAATTCAATTTCATAATTGGTCAAAGTGAGGGGCATTTATAGAGAAATGCAGTCCCTACCTTTTCAGAAAAAAAATGAGCTTTTTTGATGTCTGACCTTATTAACTGTTAATTACTTGGTTACAAGGTCATTTTCAAAAACACCAGGTCTGTACAAACTGTTTTACCAGAATCATGGAAGAGTTTGCTACTCTTTTGGTCAATTTGTCAGGACATTTTTATAAGGAATGTTAAAAAGAGTCAGGGAGAGGCTGATTTGGATCCCAGTCCCTCCCCTGCCTCTGGTGGAGCTGCTTGGAGGACCAGCTGAAAAGGAGAAATTAAAATCAACAGATATTTAGTAGATGCAAACTCTGATGTGAAATAGGAAATTGAGAAAAGAAGACTGTTCAGACATTATGAAAGACTTTGTACACCTCCAGAATTTTAACCTGAATTAATCCTGAGGGTCCCTCAAGTAGTAGACTTCACAGGTTAACATTTTAAAGTTTATTTTCATTACCAAGATGCATTGGTTATTTTTTTTTAACTCTTTCTGTGATCAAATGCTTTTAAATACAGAAAATACTGCCTTAACCACTGCTCCTTCAGTATTTTTTCTTTGCAGGCTGTTGAAATTTTAACTGTGAAATCTCAGAGGGGTTAGAAAATAGTAGATACTCATGCAGATATTATGAAAACTTTAAAAAAAAACCCACCAGTAGCAGTAAAGGGATTCATTATCTGCTGTTTGGAAATTTCATTTGTTTTGACATATTCTGTTTTATTTTTATAGGCTATATTTAATTCCCATAGCAAAACTGAAAAAACAAAACCAACAAAACCAAGCAACTGGAAAAAATGGAATTTAAAGAGACAGACATTTTGGCATCCTCAAAAAAGAGAATCTGTGGCACAAGGGTTTCTCCTTCTGTCACCTGAACTGCAAGGCATCACAAAAGGTGTGAACAAACAAAATAATCCAAATATTCTGTGGACTTATCCATGTTATATTCATGGAGCTCAATGTGCATATCCTCAATTTAACACTGTAATAATAATAATTTTATAATTATTATTATATATATGTTGTTTCTCTCCTGATGTGCCTTTTGAAGGGTTGTAGTACAAAAGTAAAGCTGAGACTCTTCCTGATGAACCAAACCCCACTTTTGAATCCCCTTCCCTGTACAATCTGAGCTAGGAATCCCTACAGAGAAGAAAATACGAGTTCCTGGAAACTTGTGTTAAACCATTGCTCAGAACTCTACTATTTTTCTTGGTGACAGAACTATTTCATTAATGTCCTCATGAAATGAATGTTGCCATTAATTAACAATGAAATTACTGTAAAAAATGAGCTGCAGCCAGCATCCAGCCATGGCCCTTGATCTTGTAGGCAGTTATAAATGTCTTATCTTTCCTCATCTTTAACTTCAGTAGAAATATCTTTGCTGGGGAAGTTGACCAAGATGTTTTGAGGGCCCAGGGAGTTATGATCCAGAGAGTTGCAGACCAGGAATTTCACAGCCTGAGTGGAACAGAAGCATTGTCTTCCTCTTTCTTTTTTTCATTCATTTGTACTTTTTCTTTTTTTTTTCTTTGTGCTGCATTTTTACAGCTGCTCAGTTGAGTTGAACTGAAGAAAATATCTTGTCAAGGTATTTTTTCCTTTATATTTTTTGCCACATGCTCCCCAAGCCTGTTCAAGATGGATTTCTGGTTCTGTATTTTTTGCTATAAGACTGCTAGGGTGCTGGGGTTTCTTATTTTTCTTTTTTTCCTTTTGGTTTATCCTCTTCTCCTCTGTATCAGATTTTTTCCCTCAAACACTTCTTTAGGCAGGCTCATGCTTCTTGCACAACTCCTTTTTTGTACAAGAAATTAAAAAAGGAAGCAGTTATCCCTTGTTCTGAGTGAATCTTGTAAAACACAAAAATGCACAATGCTCACCCAAGAGAGAAATAGAAATTTGTGCTCAAACTTTTATTCTGTAGACCAGAAGGTTGGACTTACCCACCTGAAAGCACCTGTTTTCTCCCTGTGTATTTTTCTGTGGAAAATATTGCCTCTCCCCACAAGCCTGCCTTGACTTGTAATTTAAGACCTTGTAGTAGAAATCCTACAACTTCTGGATGTCCTTGCTTTCTTTGCCAGTTTTATTCTCATCAGACATGTCAGTGGGAATTAATGAATAAAGATGGAATGGAACAGAGCTCAAAAGCATGTAGACATGCCTTATATCCATATAAGAGATCTGAAAATTAGAATGCATTCTTTTTTTTCTTAATTTTAATTTTTTTAAATTATTTTTTTCTTAACAATCTCTTAAATATGTCTGCATTGGTTTTGTTTATTAGGATTCAGCTTGATTCTCAGTAACTACTTTTACAATCAAAAATTGCCCAGGAAAAGAAGGATTTCAATAAGGAACATGTAAAGGTAAGAGAGATATATTTATCCTGGCTCAGGTTCTTACAACTGAGGACATGGGCTGATGTTGAAAGATTCAAGAGGCATTGAGAGGTCTGATGAGCTTAAGGAGACTATTTCTGTGCTGGGATGCAATGGAAGAGAGGGTGATGAGGTTAGGATGTTGATTTGGGAGGGACTAAATGTGCAGTAAGAGCATGGGGCAGACAGATGGACGTGGGAGGATTGTGGGGAGATTTGTCAGCAAGGATGAGGTTCCTGGTCTGGAAAGCTGAGTGTGGAGTTTTCAGAGTTGTCCTGGCTGACTTGCTCCAAGCATTTTTTTGTGTTAATATTGACTTTCACTCTATGGGGGGGGAATCTGAGTCTCTTGGGGGCTCTGCACACGGGGGCTCCCCTAGCTGTGCCCAAAACCTCTCCTCCAGAAGAGTGCATGTCAAACAAGAGGCTGGGCCATTGAAAACTCTGCCATGCTGGGATTAGGCAGCACGAGCTGGGAGCTGCATTCTCCCCATCCCATGGCCACTCCACCTGCTCTTCTACAGCATTCACAGCCGTGACCCCAATCACCCACATTCCTATTTCTTGTGTCTCTTTCATTTTCCTGCTCTTGCCTCCATTAGCCCAGACCCACAACTCCTGCCTTCCCCCACTGATATCACATTCCTACCACCCCATCCTTCATTGTCAAGACTTCCCCATTTTAGGCACGGGTGGAAGTTTTCTCTGAATTATTGCAGTAAATCTACTGGAGTGAGTGATGGTGGTCAGGACATCCCCCAAGGCTACTGGCTGTCACTGCTCCTTAGAACAAGGAGCAGCTTCTTTCCCAAAGAAAGTAGGGCACTGAAATGCTGAGTATGAACTGTGCAGCTCTCAAAGATTCCAAGAGCTCCTTTGGTCTGCAGCAGATGCTCTGTCCCCAGGGAAATTGTCTGACTCTTGGTCAACAGTCTGATCTGAGACAGGATAAACCAGGTGCCAGGAGTGCAGGAAAGATCCTCTGTGCACGCCTGACTTTAGAAAAGTGGATTTACAGCTGGCCTTGAGGATTGTTCTCATTCTGCTGGTGGAGGGGTTGGGCTCCCACATCACAAAGGACAACCGTGGTCCTCCTCAAGCCTCCCTAAAAACCAGGGCTGAGGCTGTCACTGCTGAGAAAACCATTGTGCTGGATTCATTCTCATGCTCTTTCTGGCAGCTGAGCTAAGCAGAATGTACAAAAAGGATGCCAAATAATACCTTGATACTTTCCTACTCCATCTTTTCCTTCATATGATCCATCCTAAAAGATCTTCCTCCCTCACCTAACAGAATGCTGATGAGAATGCTATCAGAGGATTGCCCTTTCTTTTGTGTCCTAACAGAATGAGGTATAAAAAGTGATTGTAACTGTTTATTTTCACTCAGTGACACACTGGTAAAACTCTCTACTTTTTAAACTTGTTCTGCTTTTCTTTTTTTCCTCCTGTTTTGATGAAACAACTGAAGTTGCTTCCTTTTCTCCTCCATTTTTCTTTCAGGGCTTTCAGTATTTCTTGCACTTGCCCTCCATTATTTTCATTTGCAAAATGCCTCAGTCTGCATGCTGTGTTATGGAGGTGATGTGTGTGAGAGGAATAAATTCCTTTGTCGGAACTATGCCAGATCAAGCTCATTCTTCTCATGACAGTGATGCAAAATATCAAAGTAGTTCACAGAAATGAGACTCAGCTCACCTTTCTCTGCCTTCCTCACGTATCTGTTACTGCCAAGGGAGTCATTTCCTCTGTTCTCCATGTTTTACTTTTTTTTTCATTTTTTATACCAATTTTTCTGCTACAGCCCTTTATAAGAAAAAGAAATGTAAAGCTCGTGAGAATATCCAAACATCTATACTTTGAGTTTATCTGATGTTTCTGGTCTTTGATCACAGGAGTGGATACGACAGGTTTACCCAACTTTAGAGTCTCAGAGGGAACAAAAAACAGGGAGTGCAGCACTTGACATTGAAGTCCTGTACAGAAGTGAGTTCAGAATCCTGTGTTGCTTCACATCCTGGGCCCAGTTTCATTCCTTTGTTTGGCTTTATTTCCTGGGTATCATCTTGTTTCTCTGTTCTCCAAGTCTCCCAACCTGCATAGATTGTTCCTGCCCTCCCTTTCTGTGCTTTTACCTACTGCAGCAAAACAAGAGGGACGTATTTTTCCACTGAAAAGTCATTTAACTTGTGACTTGTGCTTCTTTGGCCTTAACCAAGATGAATTCCACTATGCTGAGAGATGCACATACATCAAATTAGACTTTTTTTTGGCCAGAGCTACTCGTGATTATATTTAAGTGCTCATCAGGAATAGGTGAGTGAAGTTCAAATCAGCTTCAGTTCCCAAAATAGCCACGCTGGGTGAGGCTCAGGGCTGGTCCTCCCAGGATCCTGTCTTCTGCAGTGATCAATAGTCCTCCTTGGAGGAGTAATGCAAGAACAGTCAAATATAGAATGACCCTTCTTCTGTATAATCTCCATGACAAATGGAGTGTCAGGAACTTCTCTGGGTGAGGATGATATCTGCATTTTAATAGCTTTTGATGGAATTTTATGCTATGCTGGATCTTCAGTGCAATATTCTCCTATCACTGATTGACTCTTTTAGCTCACACAGACATTTATCCTCCCTAATAACTTATATCATTTATTTAATAAGGACAAGAATTCTCGTGTTTTAAACCTGCTGTCTCAGAAGTTTATTGGCATCCTGCAGTTCTTGTGTTATGAGAAACAGTAACTCATCTCCTGAATTGCTCCAGCAAAGGGGTGTGCTATTTTTACACACCTTTATGTCCCTTCAACTGCCTCTTTTTCAGGCTGAGCAAAAACAGCTGGAAAAATCACCCTAGATAATTGTTATCCATGCTTTACTGATTGAATAGAAGAATAATTCCTGTTAGTTTGCAGGAGGTCTGGCCTCATACTGGAATTAATCTTTTTTTTCCTGAAGGACTCAGGTGATAGGATAGAGCAAATGCTTATCATATCTGCAGATGACAAACATGATAAGAGTGGGAGCACCCTCTGCAGGGAAGAACTAGAATTAAGAATTATTTTAACAAGGCAGAAAATTAATTTAAGGGAAAAAAGGTTCGTAATAATTTTTAAACATCCATTATTTTGCATTTAGGTAGGAACAGTTATTCATGCAAATCCATCATGAGGGAGATATTTAAGCAGTGAAAAACAGGATTAAAGTTGAAAAGTTGAACATAAGTCAACACAGATTTGCAGCAGTGAAAAAGTCAAACAGTCAGACCAGTGTGTGTGAAAAGGTGGCCTGGAAAAGTTTAAGGTGTGAGTTCTCACCTGTAGCTGTGGTATAGGACAGACCTGGAGTTTAGAGGAGGATGCAGATTATTTTGAGATTGAAGAGGAATTCAGTAGAGATGATGAAAAAGAGACTGAAGAAATGTGCAACTTTTCCATTTAAAACATGTAAATCTAAGAGAAGGCATGGAAGGAACTACCAAATAAATAAAAATTCCTAGCAAGACAGTAAGCTTTTCTCCTTGTCCACTTCTTCAGACAAATCACTGGGAACAGAAGAGATTTAACATAAGAAGAAGGCCCTTAGAAAGCACTGCCAGCACACAGAGGAAGCCCCTGGAATCAAACTGGAATCAGCTGTCTGAGTTTTGCAGACAGAGTATTTCTGCCACCAGGGTTTTTAAGGACAAATCAAACATCTGTCTGGGGTACTTAGGTCTAATTGATTCTGCTGTACAGCAGAGATGGACTAAGATGACCTTTTGAGATTACTTTCAGTATTCTTTCCTCTACTGTAAAAAGGAGAAGAATTAAACCCCATCAGGCTAACCTTGGAAGAAAACCCAGAGAGAATTAAAAGAGAAATACATAAAATTAAAAATAAATAGATAAATTAAATGAGCCTGTTTAAATCAATCATTCACTGACAGACCCTGCTTTTAGTCATAACAGCCTAAATCTAATGTGCAGTCATTAAAGGGTCTAAAAACCCTTTTTCTGCTTTGCAGAGAAGAGAGGTGAAATTTGGAAGGAAACAAAGAGGAGTATCCAAGGGCAGGGCACCTGCCTGGGGCATAATCAATATTGTGTGTCTGGTGCACTGTAGGATTGTAGGAAAAGGCTTCCCTGGCACATGAAGGGGGCTGGGATGCAGGTGAGGTGAGAAACAGGCTTGTGAAATTTGGAATTTATGC
This sequence comes from Poecile atricapillus, assembly GCF_030490865.1. NCBI lineage: Eukaryota > Metazoa > Chordata > Aves > Passeriformes > Paridae > Poecile > Poecile atricapillus. The sequence goes on from NC_081249.1 coordinate 176,436,485, forward strand.
TTTGAAATGATTCTGTACATCTTTCAGGCCCTTGGCTATCAGCTCTACCTGATCCTGTCTGTCTGGAACCGAAGGCTTCCCCCAGGATGAAATTTAGCTGGGTCCTGGTAGAGCTGACCCAACATTATGGAGTCAACACAATTTTGTAGGAGCAAAGGAGGAAGAGTTTCCCTGCTTGTGCTGCTCTGGCTCTTCTCACCCATTTTATTTGGTGCCAAAGACAAGAGTGGCTTGTGTTGATTTGGGAAACTCCTAAAATTTGTTTGATGGAGTGAAATGGATGATGTTGTTGAAAGAAAAACTGTCTTTTTAATGTCAGAGGAATACATTAACCTTTGTATTTCCATAAGGTAAAACTCATTTTATTCTTCCTGATCTCTCTAGAAACAGTGAAACTCTTTGGAAAATATTTAGAAAACTGTGCTAATACTCAGTTGTAATTATTTTTTTCACAGAGCAATAATGAAAGAAGATATTTTTGCAGTGAACTCAAGCCAGCAATATGCAAAAGCCTGAATGATCTGACAGTGCTTCATGGTAACATGTTAATAACTACTTCAAAACCAAAAAATAATTTACTTTTTTTTCTTTTTAAGGTGACATTTTAAAGAATATCTTTCAGTCCTTATATTTTACTTTTTTTGGCACAGCAATCTACCCTATTTTATCTCTTAATTCTGTTGTAAATCTTCTGATGGGATGGTCAGAGGAGATCTTTATTCAAAAGATGAACTTAAATTTTCTGGTGTACTGGTTTGCCTAAATCTATTTCATTTACCATGTAAAAAACAAAGTTCCATATTGCAAATAAGGCACTACCTTCTTTGAAATCATATGAGGCAAATTATTAAATCTGTGTTTTCCAACAATGTGTAAAAACAATTTTTCCTTATTCCTTTTGTTGGTCTGATACTCAAGCTTTTCTTAAGTCTGTACCTCATAATGTTCTTGCTGTTCTCATTCAGCTCATCAGCCTTGTAATATTTTTCTGGTTGGGTGTGGCTTTAATTTTTAACAGAAATTCAAATAAATGATGAAGTAAGTTTTTTCACCAGTTTTCCTGTAAGAAAACCAAACTTTGGGTTTTTTTTATACAAAGATTGGGTACTTGAAAAAGTTCCTGCAGAGCTGTAGGTCTGGTAGTCAAGCTGTGGGAAAACAAGATAAGCAAAACAAGTTTCTTAACATTTTGTGGGTTTTTCATATTAAGAAAAAAAATAAATAAATTTTACTCTGTATCACTACACAGATTTCTGGAAAATGAGTGGGAAATACTGAACACAGTGCCAGCTCTAAGAACAGAAGTTCAGCAATTAGAGGAAAAGATCAGTGTTTTTTATAGCAGGCTACAATACAAGCTGGAAGGACTGGATACTCTGTCAAAAAATCCAGAATGTGTGATCACTGTAAGATATACCGAACTTCTTTATTTTTCCACACTTCCTTCTTTCCTTCTAAATCCCACAGTATATTAATTCTTAGCTGGTTTCATCAGGCACTGTAGTGATAGAAAAGGAGGAATGGCTTCAAACTGAAAAAGAGGTTTAGATTGGATTAAGTTTAGGAAGGAATTCTCCCCTGTGAGGGTGGTCAGGCCCTGGCTCAGGGTGCCCAGAGCAGCTGTGGCTGCTCCATCCCTGGGAGTGGTCCAGGACAGGCTGGACAGGGTTTGGAACAACCTGGGATAGTGGAAGCTGTCCCTACTCATGGCAGGGGCTTGAAACTGGATGGATTTTTAGTCCCTTTCAATCCAAACTCTTCTGTGATTCTCTGAATCTCTGAAACACGAGCAGTGTGTCCAATCCTTCAGCTGCACACTGAGACCATTTATTAGAAGAACCAGAAATGCTTTAAGGCATTCCTTAACTTCCTTAATCATCCTTAACTTCCACTTCCTGAAGAGCTGTGGGAATAGCAGTGAGGGGGCTGTAAAACAGTCTGATCTTCCCAGAACTGTGTGTTTGCTTTTCCACAAAGGATAAATAAAACTATCAGACCCCAGCTCCTGCAGCTTGTGGCTGGGTGGTTATTGCTTCAGGACTATGTGGTTAATTAATGTTTGTGCTCTTTAGAATTTTCATGTGAACAATTTGTACTGCTGCTTCTGTGGCTGCCATTATGTATATAAATATATATATATATATATATATTATTCTTTTAATGCTACTGAGAGAAGATGATAAAAGACTTTATGAATTTGTATTTCACATTCCAGGTTTTGCTGAAGGCTAAAGCACTGGAGTCCAGCTGAAAGGTCAGTGGTTGGGGTGCCAGGCAAGGTCCATGGGGTGCACTCCCTTCCTATAAGCTTTGCTTTTAACAGAATCCCTCAATCTGCTTTCAAAATCAACACAGTGTTTTTCCAGACCTAACAAAATATGTACTCTTCACCTGGGGCTTGTTACTTTCCTTTTAAAAACAAGATCTAACACAACATTTAAACCCAATACACAGTCCACACAGAAATATACATGAAAGAGTAAAGTCCTTAGATGTGGTATTTAACACCAATTTTAATCCCATACTTTTAGAACTCTCCTCTAGATCACTGTGTCTGCAAATTACACATTGTACACAGCAATACAGACAGTATTTGATTTAAGATCAATTACTACCTCAATCCCTAAATAAAACCTCGCTTCTGCATGCAAGAGTGAGTTTGTCTGCACACAATTTTTAGGTGCAGTGAGCCTGCCAAGTGGCATTTCACATTAAAATAAAAAAAACACATAAAGCTATGAGGAAGGGCATATCAGACAAAACAAAAACAACCCTTCTATGGAGGAGAGTGACAGCTCAAGGCAGCCTGGCTGAGGTGACACCTTTCAAAGCCTCTGAGCTGCTGGCAGACTCTGTCCTTAGCAGTGGTGGCAGGTGCTAGAATGAAAAAAGCATTGTTGTCACAAACATATAGATATCTGCACTGTTACAGCCAAAGATCCACACAGTGGAAGGAGTTTAATTTGAGAGGATCTTCTTACTCTTGGCTCTGTTTTTGGCCCTTCAGCACTGCTCTGCCTCTTCCTCTAGAACCTCTACAGCATCAACTTGTGCTGACCAATATTAACCCAACTACCACAAAAAGAAAATCTTTGATCTATTTAATGCTCTCCAGGAAGGTCTCCATATATGAGGCACACAGAGCATAAACTCTACCTTATGGAGAATTTTACAGGGTATTTCTTCTCCTTTTACAGTGCATTTCTTCTCCAGCAGTCAGACTCAAATATCATGAAGAATCATGCATGTTTTATCTTTTGCTGGAAGGAAGAAAATAGTCTGTATCCACTGGTGGGGGATAGAAGCTAGAGTATGTGATGAAAAAATCAAGTTCTCTGGTATATTCAAGCTCTATTTTTTTATTTTTTTTTTTATTAAAGTCTATTGAAAACCAGGCTCTATTGTTTTATTCAAATATCATGTTAGGAAATGCACAATACACAAGCAAACCATTGTACTAGGACGTGTCACAAGCTTTTTATACAGATTCACAGTGATAAACAGATAAAAAGACATTGCTTTTGATCTATACCAGATACTTAGGAAGAATACAAAGTGCAGCTTTTTAACATTATACAGTCTCACCCAGAGGTGTTTCACCAGAAGTCTGGCACATAAACAACTTCTTTTTTAGAAACAGAAGTTTCCAAAGCGTGACAAGCACTAAAACTGCTTCATCCAGATCACTGGGACAGAGTTGTTGGCACAGGCTCCTTTTAATGTCCATTCCCACCTTCGGAGAGGATGCGTGAGGGCTCTGTGTACTTTGCTGTCATCAAGTAGAAGAGGGCAGGGGCAGGTACCAAGGCAAGCAAAGGCAGGTCCTGCTCAAGCTTATCCAGTTTGGAAATGGAGATGATTCCATAGGCATGAAGTAACCAGTGGCTGAAGAGGACAACGAGCCTTTTCTTCCTCACGAGCAAATCCTTGAAAAACTTGCAAAATAAACAAAATATCCTCTTAGCATTCAGCCTGTTACCCAGCTCCTGAAATTTAAGAGGTGTGACAGCTAGAGCACAAAAACCACGTGAAGCCTCCTGGGTTTGAGCCCTTCCAGCACACACACAGCTTCTCAGTGCACCATCAGAGGGAATTCTCATGTGAGACTCCTCCAGCCAAGAGGGGAAGGGATAAAGGAAGAGGCTTAAATGTAAAATACACCACTGAGAAAAGGCAAGAGACAAAGTGGTCTCTGCTCACTCAAGTCTTTTTTTACTCTGAGTTTTAACACAGGAAACATGTTTACCCACCTCCACTTCAGAAGCAGACATGTACACAGCCAGTGTAACCAAAGAGAGCACCAGGATGATGTATGGGAAGGCATAATCTAAAGGCAAACATGCAACACATTAGCAGATGAAAAATGGCATGGTTTATCCTTCAGCAGAGAGTTTTTCCACAGGTGTGAAGCAAACTGAGCTGCTCTAGCTGCCTCTTAGCACGGCACCACACATGCACAGCAGTGAGGGTCAGCCAAGCACAGCCCTTCAGCTGTTCCCTCTGAGGTTTTCTGCTGTTTCTCAGTGGAGTTACTCAACACTTACACCACAAATTGAAAAAGGCACATAATGAGAGAAGTAGGCTGAGTGGAGATTTTGTGGCACTTCTCCAAATGTGACAAGAATGCTGGAAGCTAAACCAAAAATAGTCAATCTCCCCAAATTTACACTGAAATCCATCTCCAAAATCAGACAAACTCTGCCTTAGCAAAAAATGGCACTAGCTCACTCAGAAGTACTTTCCTCTCACACCCCCTCTATTCCTTCTTTGGGAAAGGGACAATCTCTAGCAGCACTGCCTGAGGCAAAGCAGTGTTGGGCAGGAGCCTGGTGAGGACAGAGCTCCTAATGAGCAACCTTTTCAGGTGAAACCCCTCCAAATAACCCTAAACAATATCCTTATTCCCAAAGCAAAAAGTGTCCCTCCCTACTCTCCCTGAAGTCCTCAGTGTGCATTTATAGGTGTGTTCAGGAGTGTTTTTAGGAGAGAACTCACAGAGGAGGCCTCCTCCCACGGCCTGCAGCACGGTGAGGATGGGGAAGAAGTAGAGTGCTGCATAAATGCTTTTAAATCGGTCAGACCTTCCCAAGCCACAGGCAATCTTCTTAACCAGGAGAGGTCGAAGCAGCATCATCAACACGAGACAGAAGGCATAATAGATAAACACAATGGTGTACCTGGAAGAAAAAAAACATCCTTAAAATATGCACTTTTCTCATGTTGATTTGAGTCACAACCAAGGAACTTAGGGTTAGTCAGTGAGCTCTAAAGACTTTATAGGCAAAAGGTGTAAATGATGGGCTCACTTTTCCCTAGGGGAAACAGTCAAGACATTTCTTTTTCAAGAAAAGGAAAACAAAAAGAAAATTTTTAAGCTACTTAGTGACAGGACGAGAGGACATTCTCAAACTGCACATGGGGAGGTTCAGGTTGGACATCAGCAGGAATTTATTCACAGGAAGGGTGATCAGACACTGGAATGGGCTGTCCAGGGAGGTGACAGAGTCACCATCCCTAGAGTTGCTTAAGGAAAGATTGGAATTGGCACTCAGTGCCATGGTGGTGTTGGGCCATAGGTTGGATTCAATGATCCCAGAGATCTTTTCCAACTAAATTGATTGTGCGACAGGCTGGGCTATGCCACTTTCTTTGATTACTCAGAAAGTCATTAAGTGTCGCTAAATCTACGAAAAACAGCTCAATGCACCAAGGATTATAGGAATTGACTTCATTGATCCCAGCTCCACCTGAACACTTCTGGCAGCTTTGAGGAGAGGCAGGGACAGAAAGCCAGCTGTACAAAGGGCAGGGAGCACAAACCCTTGACACTCACAGTGGGTAGACGGCCTCGTGGGTGCAGTGCACTGTGGTGATGTAGTCGGGGCTGGGGTTGTAGAGCATGGTGTACCAGTCCGAGAGCTTCTTCACGCGGCAGGAGCGGATGTGCAGGGAGCCCACGGGGTCGCTGAGCAGCAGCGTCACCACGGCCGCCACGCTGCACTCCAGCAACGCCGTCAGGTGCTGCAGCACCGCGCTGGAGCTGCGGGACAACACACACCGGCACTGCCCCGCTGCCAGCTCCTGCCAAAGCCCAACACCCGCTGGAAATGGGGGGCCTGGGCTGGGCAGAGCCTTCTGCAGAGTTAAAAGCCACTTTGACAATCTCAGATGATTTAGGGTGCAAAAGAGAAGAGCAGTGAGGGTAACGCGCCACATGTCTCAGAAGGGGTGACATTGCTGCATGTGATATAAGCAGAACTTCCAAAGTTGCAAGTTCTTGTTGAAGATGGTAAATATTCATATATTAAACATTCCCAGTCCCCTATCTTTTCAGTCCTCATAGAATCACACAATGACTTGGGTTAGAAGGGAGTTTAAAGACTATGCAGCTCTAACCCCCTGCCATGGACAGGCACAGTTCAGTATACTCCGGAACCATCATTAAAAAACTCCAGTCTGACAGCTAATGGCCACATGCAGCTATGGATTTAAACTTTTTTACAGAACTTCTCTGCTGTTAAGGCCACAGTAGCTCTGCTATCAAGACCTAAACCCAGAATACATATTCCTAAAGAGAAAACTCAAACCCATCCTCTCAGTGCACTTGTGCAGCCCTGCTGACACTGAGTCACGAGAGTGGGGATGATGCAGCCTGCTGCTTCTGTCTGCTGGGAAACCAAATCCAGCCCAAACTGCCAGATGGACTGTGCACCGCCACATTAAAGAGGTATGGACCATGCCCTGAGGGCAGTGACTGGAAAGGGTGTCCTGCAGGACACTTACATTTGTAAATAAACCCTCCTACAGCTGCTCTAAACTTCTGTGAACCGTATCAGCTCAATCAACAACAAGGGTGGATGGGGCTCTGGGCAACCTGGTCTACTGGAAAGTGTCCCTGCCCATGAGAGAGAATTGGAACTGGATGATCTTTAATGTTCCCCACAACCCAAACCAGTCTAGGAACTGCTGGACAGTTCAGTATCTCAGACTGATCACTCATGGATAAAAGACTTCCAGTTTTAAACAACTCATCTAGAGAAAGGGTATACAAACCTCTTTTTTCCAGAATACCACTCAATAAAGAACCAGTGTAAAACCAGGGGCAACATGGCCATGAAGCCGAGGTACAGCCAGTCATAGCGGTCTGGAGACCCCACACATTCCCGGCAGATTTTGTTGTCATCAGTTCTTTGGCCTCTAGGACACACCTACAGAAAGCAGAGGTTGTATTTAGAATCCCAAAAGCAAATCACTGCAGCTAATGGAAAAACAGCTTGAAGCAGTACAGGGCAAGACATAGACCAGATTTCAAAAAGACAAAACCCCAGTAATTTCTCAACTGAGACTTGCTCTCTCTCTGGTTCTTCATTTTAATATAAACAAGGGTGAGGCATGATTAAAAGCCTTCATGCAAGCCTCCATTTTCCTCTCCTGCTGTCACACCACTCCTTTTCATCTCAGCTCCCTCACCAGGCTGCTCACAACCACTGTTCCCCAGTTTCTTGCCCCCCTTTCATCCCACCCTTCCTGAATCTCGCTCTCCCTTAGCACTCCAATAAAATCGGAGAGCACAGCGATTTATTTCAGCACAGTTCTCCAACACCATCCCGTTCTGTTCCAGCTTTTCCACTCAGCTCGGGTTCAGCACCGAGCCTCCAGCACGTTCTTCGTGAAGCGTGTCCCGGTGCAGCTCCTGTTGGTGTCCCGTTTGCTGCTGTCGCCCCCGCAGCCCCGGTCACCCCGAGCCGCAGGGCTGGGACCCGCCGAGCCCCCCGCACCGGCCCGAGCCTCGCACTCACCCCGCAGTCCCCGTACGTCTCCACGGAGCCGTTCACCGACAGCACGGTCCTGCCGCAGTACAGCCCGAGGCAGGCGGGCTGGATGTCCACAGCTGTGGGGAGAGCGCGGGCCGCGTTACCGGAAGAGGCACCGAACGCCAGCCCCGGCCCGCTCCAGCCGCTGACAACACCTCAGCCCCATCCACACCCCCACCGTCATTCCCAGCCCCGTCCCGGTGCCCCATCCCCGCCGGTCCTACCGGCGCGGAACATCGCGGTAACCCAGCAACGCCTCCCCGGCACTTCCGGCACGGCGCTTCCGCTTCCGCCGCGGGCCGGCGCCCCGGGAATGTGGGCGCGGGAACACGCAAGGGGCGGGGCCTCCGGGGGTGCGGTCTGGGGGCGTGGTTACGGTGTGGGCGTGGCCATGAGGCGGGACTGCATTATGTGGGCGTGACGTGAGCGTGACGTCATGCAGAGAGGGCAGAGCGGGGCGTGGTCTCCTGTTCGTGGGCGTGGCCTCTCGGGGTGTGGCCTGTGTCGCCGCCCCGGCGGAGCGGGTGCGATGGCGGCGCAGGGCGGCGGTGACGGGGACAGTGGCGGAACGGGACAGCCGCTGCCGCCGCACTCTCCCTCGGGCGCGATGCTGCAGACGGTGGAGATGCACACGGGCGGGGAGCCGCTGCGCATCATCCCGCGGCTGGAGGCGGCGGAACAGGCGGCGGCGGCGGGGCTGTCGCTGCTGTCGCTGCGGCGGGAGGTGGCGGCCAGGCAGGACCACGTGCGGCGGGCGCTGATGCACGAGCCGCGCGGCCACGCCGGCATGTACGGGGCCGTGGTGGTGCGCGGCGGGGCGGCGGCGGAAGGCGCGCACCTGGCGGCCCTGTTCCTGCACTGCGCCGGCTACAGCGCCATGTGCGGCCACGCCGTCATGGCCCTCGGCCGCTTCGCCCTCGACTACGGGCTGGTCCCGGAGCCCACCCGGCCCGAGACCGCCGTCCGCCTGCGCTGCCCCTGCGGGCCCGTCACCGCCTTCGTGCCCTGGGACGGCCGCCGCAGCGGCAACCCCGTGCGCTTCCACAGCGTGCCCGCCTTCGCTGCCGCCACCGGTGGGGACCGCCGGGTTTTGTGGGGTGGTTGGTGGTGGCCTGGCTGAGGGGCATCAGGCAGTTATCTCCCTAGTTCTGCAGAGGTCACCAGGGTGATGAGCTCTATAAGGTGCCATAGGAGTACTCAAGTTACCACCCCCATCCACTGGGTTCCTTCACTCTGCGAGCCCATGGCTTCGCACAGTTTTAGCTCCTCACCTTCCTCCCTTTTTCTGCTCAGACTTGGCCATTGATGTCCCTGGCCATGGGAAGGTGGTGGTTGACATTGGCTATGGTGGCACTTTCTACGCCTTCCTCAGTGCCGAGCAGCTGGGCCTTGATGTGTGCTCTTCAAAGACCAGAGACCTTGTCAGTGCAGCAAGTGCAGTGACAGAAGCCGTGAAGAAACAGGTATGGATGAGCACTGTGGTATCCCAGCATGTTCCCTTTGGGGTGACTGCACCAGACTGAGATGCTCAGCATGGTGGGAGAGTCCCATCCTCCTGGCCCCATGTTGAATTTCAGTCTGTAACAAGGATGTGAGAAGGAGCCTTCCTGCTTCTCTCTGTTACCTGCAAAGCAGAGGTGGAAATGCAGTAATGTGGCCTTGTCCCCTTCCTTGGTCTCTCACAGAAGCTGCACTGCACACATTGCTGCTGTTGTGTGCATTTGTGACCCTCTCTGTGCTGTTCCCAGTTCAAACTTCATCACCCTGAGAGCGAAGACCTGGCTTTCCTCTATGGCACCATACTGACAGATGGGAAAGATGCCTTTAGCGAGGAGCCCACCACCAACATCTGTGTGTTTGCAGATGAACAGGTACAGAAACGAGCTCTTCTCAGGCACAAGAGGCACCACAATTGTCCCTTAGATCCTCTGCAAAGAAGAGAGACTGTTCTGATTCTTAGTTTGGGCAGTGATTGCTTGTGCTGCTGTCATGTCCCTGGAGAGCCGAGTGCCGATTCTGGTTTTGCTACTAATAGCAGAAATCCTTCTTCACACCTTAGATGGTGACATTTCAAAAAGTTTCATATCCAGAACCTGTTGATTGGAATCCAGGATTCAGGGGCTGTGACAGGAACCCAGCATAGTGCATGTCCCTGAAGTCCTAATCCAGGGAACATCTGCTAGGGATGAACAACAGGAGAGAAATAGGGTGTTAAAATTCTGTTCTTGTTTGCAGAGCATAAGGTATGACCTAAATGGCAGGGGAAGTTCTGGTTGGACTTCCCAGCAGTGAGGAGTATGCAGCACTGGGACAGATCACCTGAGAAGCTGTGTTTTTGGAGATTTTAAAAACCATGCTGGCCAGGAATCCCCTCAGCATAAGGAGAACCAATCTTGCCTTGAGGTGTGAGAATGGGGCAGGTGGCCTTAGCCCCTCTCAGTCCTTTTAAGATGCTGGGAAGATTCCAAGTGTTCCTAAATAGCCTCAGTGCAAAGTAGATGATCCATCCCTAACTGTGCCAAAGCCAATCACAGTCCAAAAGTACCCCAAACTTGCTGCTTTTTTCCTTCTCAGCTCTGATATACCTGAATTCTCTACAAAACCCTGGGTTGGAGTGGCTTCGCCCAAGTGCAGTGTAAAGGTGGCAGAGAGAACTGAAGGGAGCAATCTCATTTTGTATTAAACACCAAAATCTGGAGCTGGTTCATCTCTTCTGCTGTAGGTTGACCGAAGTCCGACAGGTTCGGGGGTGACAGCTCGCATTGCCTTGCAGTACCATAAGGGACTCATCCAGCTGGACCAGAGCAGAACCTTCCGGAGCAGCACCACGGGCTCCTTGTTCACTGGGAAGGCAGTGAAGGCAAGTGGCTTGTGCTGGGCTTTTCCCTGTCTCAAGGGCTGCTGGAAATGTGCTCAGTGGGGAAGCAGAAAAGCCTTTCTGTGCCTGGGGAAGGGTGTAGGGAAGGAGGGAGGTGCCTGTAGGTCTTGCCCTCCCACCAACCTGGCACTTGGAAGATTTTAGGGCCTTGTTTTATGTGGCTGCTACACGCTTTGGGATGTAGCAGGGCAAGACAGAGTGCTTGGGAAGGGGTGTCTGCATAAATGCCAGGTAGCACAGGAATTCTGTGGGGTTGGGAGAGTGGAGAACCTTCTGTTGCCTCTACCCTCATCCCAATCCCTCTGCAGGAAGCCAAGTTTGGGAACTACAACGCTGTCATTGTGGAAGTCTCTGGAGAAGCCTTTTATACTGGTACAGCCACCTTCACTGTCGAAGAGGAGGACCCACTGAAACACGGCTTCTTCTTCAAGTGACCCGAGCCATGGGTGGTGGCAAAGTCTCACTGATGGTGCTGCACTTCTCCTGCCCATAAACTTCTGTTTGCTTCCCCACACTCTGGAACAGGAACAGCCTTGGGTGGTGTGACAGCATTTGTCACATTTCAGGATAACAGGCTTGTTGCCCTGTTGTGATTAGCATATTGGGTGCACTATGATTAGCATATACAAGCTGCTCTGAGAAGCTGTAGTCGTTTTCTTCTTTTTCTTCCCAATAATTCACAGAAAACGGAGCTGATCTTGGGAGAGCTGCCTTCAAATTTATGTGCCTTCTCTATGTCTACAAATTATGAATTTCAAAATTAGATTTCTATTAAATGCCAACTGAAAACTCTGCCGTTTTCCTTGTTTTCACTCTCAGAGCTCATTTGCAGGATTCTGCTGAGTATGTCATGACTGGGTTTGAATTGCTAGCTCTTCTTGTCTCCTGCTCAGCCAGCTGTGCTGCTCTGTCTCATGCCCCAGCTTCCCTGCTCAGCCTGTCCAGACAACCCTTTCCTCACTCATTTCACCCCACCAGGACTCTCCTGCACCCAGGGGCTGGATGCAGCTATTTGATCAGAATTTCCTATGTTCCTGCTGAGTGTCCATGCTGTGCTGCTTCCCTAAGCCTTCCTCTCTCGCTTATCTTGGACCACTGGCTGCAAATACCCTGTGGTTAACTTTCAACAGGAGCAGCTGTGTTTGAAGGTCTGAGCCATTAAGACCTTTGACTGCTAATTATTTACTGATTTTGTCCCAGTCCAGGGGCAGCTTGTGCACCAGAGTGCAGTCAGTGCTTGTTTTGTCAGAGTCCCTCCAGGGAAAAAACAAGCATTTGCAGTGGCAGGAGCAGAGCTTCAGACCTCTGGTGGTCTGTCACTTCCACTGTGTCTCTGGACAAAATGGTGCTTGTTAAATGCAGACACCCATGGGAGGAACTGGCACTTGTTAAAATGAGACATGAAAATGAGAATGATCATCTCACAGAAGCTCATGCAGCAGAAGGGAGAAAGTCATACTGGTGAACTTAGATAAGGTTGGCACAGAAAAGCCTGGGAGGAATTTCTGTCAGCTTGAAAATAACTTTGTAGCAGGAGGAAACAAAAATCCCCATTTATTCAACTGCTGTGCTGACAATAGAGGGTTTTTAGGATGGTATGTGGGGCTCTTGCTCCCAGCTTTCCTGTAACCCCCTTGTAAGTCCCATACAACCTCTAGTCCAAGAGAACAAGAAGTGACACACACATCCTCTGAGCTTGCAGGAGCACACTCTTACCTGTGTTTTCATCTTCTGGGCATCTCTCTTCTGACCAGCCCCCCAGCCCAGCTCTTGGGAAGGAGCTCGGACAGAAAGTCACAAAGCCCAGCACAGGACGTTTGGAGGCTCTTCAGGCATTAATTGGGATGCATCCTGCATTACCTATTCTCCACCCCCATCCCTAAGAAAAATTTCAGCTAGGGGCAGGCAGCTAGAGCACGGATGACTGTGGGGGGAAAGGGTCTTGCTGCCCATGGCAGATCCCTGGCCTGATCCCTCAATCCTACAAGTGATGATCCCTCAAACCCCAGCCCGGTGAGGCGGGGTGGTGATCCCGGCCTCCACCTGAGTGTCTGGGGGTAGCCGGTCCTTCGTGATGGGGAGAGGAGCTGCCAGGGGAGCACATCTGTGGGGACCCATCGCCGACTCCGGGATGGGGCTGACGCCGGTGTGGAGTGCGATACCGCGGCCCCACCGCTCGTCTGTAAGGGCTCCGCTCCGCCGCCCCCGGGTCCAGCCGGGCCGGGCCGGGCCGGTTCCCCGGGCAACGGCGGCCGAGCGACGTCAGCGGCCGGGGGGGCCGGGAGCGGCGGGGCCTCTGCAGCCGCGGCGGGGCCGGGCCATGAGGCTGCGCATGGAGCCGGCGGCGGCCGTGCCGGGCAACCTCTCCCGCGGCGGCGGCGGCAACGAGAGCGGCGGGGCGGCGGCGGCGGCGGCGGCGGCGGGGGGGTGGTCGGCGGCGGCGCTGGCCTCGCAAGCCGCCGCGCTGCTGCTCATCTTCGCCCTCTCGGCGCTGGGCAACGGGGCGGTGGTGCTGGTGATCGCCCGGCACCGGCAGCTCCGCACGGTCACCAACGCCTTCGTGCTGTCGCTGTCGCTGTCGGAGCTGCTGGGCGCCCTGCTCTGCCTGCCGCTGGCTTTCCTCAGCCTGCTCAGCCGCCCGCCCGGCGCTTGGCTCTTCGGGCAGCGCCTGTGCCTGGCCAGCGCCGCCCTCCACGCCGGGCTGGGCATCGCGGCCACGCTCACCATGGCCCTGCTCTCCTTCGACCGCTACTGTGCCATCGTCCGCCAGCCGCGGCACAAGATGGGCCGGCGCCGCGCCGCGCAGCTGCTGGCCGCGGTGTGGCTGGCGGCGCTGGCGCTGGCCGGGCCCTGGTACGGGCTGGCGGGCGAGGGGCGGCGCGAAGCCAACCCCGGCGCCTACCGCTGCGTCTACGTGCTGCCCTGGGGCTCCTCGCGGCTCGGGCCGCCCTACGGCGCTGCCCTCATCGTGCTCTGCTACCTCCTGCCCTTCGCCGTCATGTGCTTCTGCCACTTCAACATCTGCCGGGCGGTGCGGCTCGCCGAGAGCCGCGTGCGGCCCCTCACCACCTACGGGCACCTGCTGCGCGCCTACGGGGAGATGCGCACGGCCACCACCGTCCTCATCATGATCGTCTCCATCATCTGCTGCTGGGGGCCCTACTGCATCCTGGGGCTGGCCGCGGCTGCCGGGCGCCTGCCCTTCTCGCCCACCATGGACGCCGTGGCCAGCGGGATGGCCTGGGCCAACGGCGCCATCAACCCCCTCATCTACGCCGCCCGCAACCCCAACATCTCGGTGCTGCTGCGGCGCAGCCGGGAGGGCGGCTACAGGACTAGGAACAACATGGTGGCTTACCTGTCGGTGCCCGGCCGGCAGCCGGAGCCCCGGAGCCGGGCCGAGCGTGTCCGGGAGCGCTACATCAATCGGCACAGCGGCCCCCCGGGCAGCGGCCTGTCCTCCTCCAGCCCGGCCAGCGGCGGAGAGGTGGCCATGTGGGCCTGCAAGACTCCCGCGGTGCTCTTCTGTCGGGATGGACAGCCGGACACTCTGTCTGAGGCCACCCTGAAGGCCAAAGCGGGCGCCATCGACACCAGCCTCTGAGGGGATGGGGGCCGCGATGGAGGCATCTGGCCCCGGGGCTGTCTCCCTGAAGAAAGTCCTGGCGCTTGGAGCCCTGTGCAGCCGGATTACCGGAAAACTGTGATGGGACTGTGTTTCTTCTCCACTGTGCGAGCTCTGGTTTGGAGAGCCGATCTACAAGCAGCAAGAGCTCCGCAGGGAAGGGAAATTCTTCCTTCTCAGCAGGCCTGATGCATCGGTGACAGCCACCAAGCCCAGCCAGCCTAAGAGCTCAGCTGCAGGAACAGGGCAGCATTTGCTCCAGACCTGCAGAAAGTGCCACTGTGAAGCTCAGAGGCTGACACACCAAAGCTGACTGAATGACTGTGTGAGCTGTTTGTTAAGTGCCAAAAAAGCAATTGAAAGCTGAGCACTGGCAGCTGGAAGCCGCTCTGAAATCACCACACTGTGAAAACCGCATCGTGACAGGAAAATGTTGCTTTTACCCGTTCTATGTGGAAGTGCCAACAGTCATAAAGTCACAGACTGTAGGACAGGCTGGAAAAGTGATCTATTTGTTATTTTATTTAAACTTTGAAGCATAACAAAAAAAGTAATTGTAAAAGGGAAAATGTATGGTACTGGATGGGAAGGAAAGGAGGGTAATACCTCAGGTGTTGGAATCTCAGCAGCCTTTTCTCTTTTTTTGCAGGTACAGTCAACTTAAAATACTATGAATATGAGAAACATGAGTTCCTCAGACAGACTGAAAAGGGTGTGGGCGTAAACTGTGGTGTGCACAAGATGTATGTTTTCTTTTTGAGCTCATCCAAAGTGTCTCACATCTCCAAGGGTTTTACCATAATTAGAGGAGCTGTGTGAGAGAAGTGTGTGAAAGGAGAGGTAAACCAGTACCACATACTCCATGTGTGCTCTGCAGCATGTGAAAATGTGTATATGCACAGAGCAGATATTGTTGTATTGATGGCAGCAATCCATTGGAATACAATATTTAAAAACCAGCTGTTTGCTGTTGAAAATAACACCATGAAAGTGCGATTGCACAGCATAAATTTGAATGAATTTATCAGTGTTCTGATAATATCAATCTTCTTGTTCAAAGGCCCAAAGCCTTAAATTAGTATTTTGAATCAGAAATTAAGATTTGGCCTTCATTTGTCTTTGCCAGAGTTAAGTGTGAGACAGTATTTTTCCTTGTACAGGCTTTAAAAATACAGTGTTTTGGTTTTACCTTATTTTTCAGCTGTTTGTGATGCAAGTAAACACAGTATCATTACTTTGTGAAACAAGAAATAAATTGTCTTTTATGCAGGAAAAGAAAGTGTCTCAGCCTGGCATCATCCTCAGGCCAGCATTGGGAAGGAAACTCGTGTAAAAAATTGCCAGATGAATGATAGAGAGACCTAATTGTTTGTGAAATTTTAATGGAGCTGTAATGCTGTAAGCATTACCGTAACTTTCTTCTCTGATGTTCCTGAAACCCATGAGGAAAAGATCTGACCCTTGACTACACAGCGCTGCTAATTTGCCCTGCAGCTATTGGATTTTGCAGATTGAGCAGTGTTTTTTTGCTGTTTCAGAAAGCAGCTGTGCAGAAAGCCCACTGCTCTTCACAGGAGCTGTTTGACAGCGAGTGAACACGGCTGGCTTGTTGGAAAGGCAGGACAGGAATTTCTGGCACACCTGCCCTTCCACAGCAATGCTGCCTAAGTGTAAATGGAAAGGGGTGGTTGAGAATAATGAGATTGGATTTCACTCTTACCTGGGTAGCTGCAGGTGGTAACAAGGAGGTTGGTGTGGGGTAATTGATCATGCAGAGCATATGGCAGAAAGCTCCTGAAAAGGGTGGTCCTGCTCCCCTCAGTGCCTGGCTCTGGCCACCTTCCCTGTCCCTTCTGTCCCTGCCACCCCAGCTGACTCAGGCACTGAACAACCACTGATTCCCTCTTTTTCATACTGGTTTCCTTTTCTACTGATTTGATGTCCTGACCAGGGTACCACAGCCCAGGGAAGCATCTCTGTGGCTGTCAGTCATGGCAAGGGAAGGGTTGGGGATGTCAGGACTGAGGGAGCTGCACTGTGAGTGGAAGTCACACAGCTTTCTAGGAAAGTGGTGGTGAAGCTGCTACAACACAGGTTTCAACATACTTTTAACAAGCTCAGGCTGGTGCATGTTAGTCTTGTATGTGAGGAATTGAATGAGGGCAGCTGGCTGTGGTTTTGGAGGCATCACAAATTGGCACATTTCTGTGAAAAGCTAACTTGCACTGTAGCAAGGGGAGATTCTTGACCTGATCCTTTTTGACATGGACCTGGTTCAGCTTCAGTAGAGAGCAGCTTGTGTTTCAAAGCTGTGCCTGGCCTGTGCTCCTCATAATCACAGAATCACAGAATCATTGAAAAAGGCCTCTTTAGTCATCAAGTCCCAGCACTGCCAAATCCACCACTAGCCCATGTCCCCCAGTGCCACATCTACATGTCTTTTAAATGCCTCCAGGGATTGAGACTCTTCCACTTCCCTGGGCAGCCTGCTCCAGTGTTTGGCAACATTTTATCTGAAGGAATTTTCCCCAATATCCAATTTAAATTTCTTCTGTGCAGCTTGAGGCATTTTCATCTGTCCCTTGTATTTGTTACCTGGGAGAAGAGACCAGGTTGTTGTAGAGACATCCCTTCCAAACCTCCTTTTCTCCTGGCTAAACACTCCCTCAGCCACTCATCACAGCACTGTCGAACAACTCAGGTACACAGGTCTCTACAGCCACATTTTTAAAAGTATGTTTTAAGAAATACAACCAAATGGTCTTAAATAAACCACAAACAGCACAAACAAAGCTGCAGGCTGCCTGCCAAAACAGTGCCTGAAATGCTGCTGTGTCCCAGCTGTGCTGAGGGTTGTGCCTCTCACCCAGCACCACAGAGTGGGTGAGAAGCTCTGTCCCTGCACCTCACTATGGCTCCATGAGTTCATCTGGGAGAAAGAAACCAGTGGATTAAGCCACTGTTTTACTCTAGGTCTGAAGTGTCTGCCCGTGGTTGCAGCTGCTTGTTCATAGGTGACAAAACATTGCAGCAGGTGGCTCCTGGCCAAGCCACTGTGGGACATCACCCCCACATCTCCCACATGCCCATGCTGGTGTCACCCCACTTAGAGGTCCCCTTTCTTTGGGCTGAAAAACTCAGAAGGCAGGAAGACATTGATGTTTTAGACCCTACAAAACTGGCTCTGAGGCTCCAGCCCTCCAGCCTCTTTCCTTTTTCCTCCCTTGAGAGCCTGGACAAAGCAATTTGCACAAATCTTATTGGATCAAGGATGGTGGGACATATTTTAGCACACCAGAAATCACGTGGATTATTCTGTGCAGGATATTCAGCATAAGAGAAAGAGGAGCTCAAGTGATTTGAAGGCCAGTTCAGCCCTGGATCCTGGAGACAACTTCAGTCAAAGGCAAATTAAAAATGAGTCTTTGTGCTCTTTAGTCTCTTGTTGACTTTCCAGCACACTTAAACCCTCAGTTTAAGAGTACCTTACTATTTGGTGATGACAACATGCTCCTGACTGAACTAATGCATTATATCTCAGAAGGAAAACATTAAATCTTGATGAATGACAAGCATTTTAGAACATACTGCTCCAACTGCATGCAGCGGTAGTTTTCCTGCTGATTTAATCATCAGATTCATTCAAGTAGTTATTTTCCACTCCCTTCCTAATCTGTGGATGAAGCCTCCGTTCAAAGCAAATGCTGTGTGCATAACTTACGAACTGTGAACAATTAGCAGTCCAATTAGCAGTATTTATAAGTGACAGCCAGATGGGCTGTAATAGCTGCCATCAATCACCAGAACTGGGAGAGCTCAGGAGTACGAAATACCCCATTGCTGCCTCTCTTTCAGCACTGGTGTTGATTCCTGTATCCAGCAGATGCCAGCAGAGACCTAAGCAGCCAGCACAGCTGCCCCGTAGTGATCCTGAGAAAAGTCTCTTTCTGTTAATGAGATCAACCCCTGCCCTTCCAAATTCCCAAATCCGAGCACTCAGGGCAGGGGTTGTGACCCATGCCCAAAGAGCACCTCACCAAAATCTAGTTCGAAAGACAGATTCAACACGTGCTGCTCTTTGGGAAGTTTGTTGTACAGGCTGAAATGAATAATTTGGAAAGCACATCAGAAAAGTGGCATTTTGTGCATGCAGGCCAGGGTTGCAAACCTGCAGCCTGCAGGGCTGGTGAGATCAGTCCTAGTGCTGGCAGGGTGCTTTGTTCAGCAGCACAGCTGCCTCTGCACTCTGGCTGCTTTTGTATCTTCACATAATGACTCTGATTATTAATAATAAATGGCTGCTCATCCAGATCTGCTTGCAAAGCATTGCAGAGCCACAGAGTGCTAGGAAGAAAAGGTCCCGAGTCCTCCAGGAGGAATAACCCACAATAAGATCCAGTTTTGGGGGACCTCATGCCCAACTGCACAGTGCTGCTTTGCTGCTGCAAGCCTTGGGCTTGCCATGAGCAGTGGGCTGAGTTTCAGTGGCTTCTCTGGGGCTGAACATGGGAGGACAAGGCCAGCCCTCCTCCTGTAGCATGGCCAGCCCTCCTGCTGCTCCCAGTTTGCAGAGGAGTGATGGGTTTTCAATGCCATGCTGCTGCCAGGCCACTACCTGAGTCCTGAAGTATCTACACTCGCCACAGCCAAAGTGCTTGGGCAACAGCTCAGCATTTCTGGGTTTGGTTTTTTTTTTTTGTTTTTTTTTTTTTTTTTCTAGGAAATCATCACTGCAGGAAGCAGGAGGAAAAGTGATGTGGAGAGAGACAGACTGTGAATCCCTCTCAGCATGAAATGGTTGAGTCACAAGGGGAATCAAAGTGAAAGCAGCAGAAGCCCCAGGGCACAACACCAAGGCCTGCACTAATTTGTCTGGGGAGTTATGGATGATCTCAGCCAAGAAGACCCCAGGAGGCTGTGACAGAAGGAAATTTAACAAGGGAGGCTGTTTGCTGGGGCTGTTTGTACTGGGTGGCAGAGCACACCAATGTGCCCACAGGCTCCTGGGGTGATCATAAGAGATGAGTAGGATCCAGCTGTGATTCAGCAGAGGAAGTAAATTCACCCTGAGAGGAACTGCTTGTTATTTGTGTTATTTCTTGACCTGCTGGCACTGAGCTCCTCCAGGTTCAGCTGTTTTCACAAAGGCAAGCACTGCCAGAAGCCCACAAAACCAACTGGGGAGCAATTTCCAAGTACTTGGGATCCATAACTTTATACGTCCATTATTCTCACCTTTATTTTTAATCTTATCTCTTGCATAGTCAGTTCAGAAACTAAGTGAACATCGAAAGGTAATCATAAAGATAACAAAGTTTTTTTAAAAGCTTTGTTTAGACCAGAGGATTGTGCCTTTCCTCAGGGGCCTTTTATTGTGTGCACTGAAGAGTTAAAGGTGTTTGCAAACTGCAGTGCTGCACACATTTGCTTTCCCTTCAGACATGGGGACACCTCCTTTTCACCATAAAGAAAAGTGGAAAGATGCAGCTGTGATGACTTTGGGGAAGTCACTCAGGAAAATGATATCCCTCAATTCCCGGGATGGAGATTGGGAGTGGAAATAGTGCTGGTCAGCCTTCCACATCTGGAGGAACATCCCTGTTTCTCCCAGGGGCCATAACAAGTCTGGCTGAAGGCAGCAGGGATTTCTTCTCCTTCTGCCACTTCAACACTTTGAATTAAACACTTGGGAGCTTGGCCCGAGGGATTCACTGAGGGATTCACACTCAGAGCAGGTGAAAATTGTCCCCATGTTGAGGTTGCACATGGACACCAGGCTGGCTCCTATGTGAGGTTATGGAAAACACCAGGCTGGCCCAGCCCACCCCACTCCATCAGAGAGCAGCTGGGAGGATGCTGGTGCTTCAAAACCCCTCTGGATGGGCCCTACAAATTAACACACCCCCCAGGCTCATCTACCCTCAGGGCAGGTGTGGACAAAACCAGCAAAATTCATTTCTCTGAAATTCGTCTTGCCCTCCCAGCAATTTCCTCACGACCCTGTAAATGTAATTTGCTTACCTGATTTAGCAACATACTCTGAACTAATCTCAGCATCAGGGATAAAAAAAATGCTCTGAGTAACCAGGTCACTTATTTTTTTTCTAGTGGAATCTAATGTGCTGCAGCATTTGTGCCTGGTCTGTGCCTGTGGCTTCTGTGCTCAGTCTGGTGCATTTTACAGAACATTTGGTAATATAGCATCCCTGAGGTCATGTCAAGTTCTGAATACAGCATCTGAATTGTGGAGTCTTTACAGAAAATGTAACTCAAATGGTGATCTCCTCCTGCTATGAAATTGGAAAGACTTGCTATAGAAACTAGGTCTTGCCTGAGTGCTTCTTACTGATTTCATAGCAAAAAGGGGTTTAGGGAAGGAGCAGGAGCTGGGCAAAGCGCAAATCTGAGACTTGCTTGCTTTTCCTTGAGCCCAGGGGATGCTCTGCACAGAGCCTGGCAAAGCAAAGCCATGTCAAAGTACACAGGCACGAATTCAAGCAGATGGAAAAGCTGCTCATACTCTTCAGCACCCAAAGCTCAGATAAAGCCAGGGGCACTGTCCCAGCCCAGCCTACAGCAGTGTCCTGGCAGGCCAAAGGCATGGGTTAGGCAGCAGGAATGAAGTTGTGTCCTCCAGACTTGGTGTGGTGGTGCCCAGGATAATTTGGTTTAGAGCAGCTCTGCTTGCTGTTGCCCAAAACCAAAGCATGTGTGTCCTGAGCCACCTCTGAGCTGAGAGCACATGGGCAACTACTGGAATATGGGCCAGTAAAGAAAGTAATGGAAAAATGGCAATTTCAATGACTTACCTTCACAGAATTGCTCTGAGAACTAGGAAACTCCAGCTTAATTTCAAGTTCTTTGTGGTGTGACAACAGAGTGCATACAAAGTGTAAGGAAAGCTGGGTAGAAACAGGCTCCCAACACAAACCCTGGCACTGGGGCAAGCCCTGGGGACACTGTAGTGGAGTGGGACACTCTGTGGTAATTTCAAAAGCCATGAAAGTAAGTTCAGATGACC
Source organism: Poecile atricapillus (assembly GCF_030490865.1). NCBI lineage: Eukaryota > Metazoa > Chordata > Aves > Passeriformes > Paridae > Poecile > Poecile atricapillus. The sequence continues at coordinate 176,457,823 of NC_081249.1, forward strand.
CACTAAACTGTTTTGAGTTAGTTTATCTTACACACATGGGAATTTTTGGAGCCTGCACGTTCACACACTGTGCATCCACCTGAAGGTGAGGCATCGCCAAAAGTCACAGACAGGCCACAGGCTGTGACCTTTGGCTATTTGAGTCGAATTACAGCAAAAAGAATTAAAATTAGCCCTCCTCAACCATTCTGGGGGAAACTTGCATAGAAGATTAGCATGAGAACTTTTCAGACCACACTAGAGATCACAGAGGAAAACAAGCTGAACTGATTTTGTACTTGACAGCTCTAAAATGCTGAAGTTGGAAAGTACCAGCAGATGGCACATTCCTCAGCCTGTGCTGAGGCTCCAGTGGGGCCAGGCAGCACCAGATTCTTCCCTGGCTTACCTGCACATACTCATCAAGCCTGGTTTAAGGCTAAAAATGACACAAAATGCTCCAAGGTTTCAGGTCAGAGCGCTCCTGATTCAAACGGAGAGCTCTCCTTTTCACATGCATCTGTTGGAGAACCCTGAACAGTGCCAGAGCTCACAGGAGAGATGTCTGCAGGATTTGCTGCAGGAGATGGAGTGGAGATGGGGTTCATCCCCTCCCTCCTGCATCCATCACCTTTGTGTCCTCATGGCCTCTCCTGTTTCCCCCAGAAGCCAAGCTTGAATAGTGTGTTAACCCAAAGCACAGGCTGGTGAAATAACCAGCTTTTATGGGAATTGAAATCATAGAATCATAGGATTGTTTGGAATTACAGAATGGTTTAGATTAGAAAATATCTCTAAAATCAGTGAATCCAGCCATTCCCCCAGCACTGCCAATCTCACCATGAACCATGTCCCCAAGTGCAATACCTACATGGCTTTTAGATACCTCCAGGGATGGTGACTCCATCACTGCCCTGAGCAGCTTGTTCCAATGTTTGGTAACTCTTGGGACAAAGAACTTTCCTCCAATATCCAATCTAACCTGCCCTGGCATAATCTGAGGCTCCTCTCTCTTGTCCTGTTGTTTGTTACTTGGGAGAACAGATCAACCCCCACCTGGCTGTCCCCTCCTGGCAGTAGAGAGTGAGAAGGTCCCCCCTGATCCTCCTCTTCTCCAGGCTGAGCCCCCCCAGCTCTCCCAGTTGCTCCTCATGAGACTTGTACCCGTTCCTGAGGCAGTCCAGCAGAGCCAGCCCTGCACAAGGACTGCAGATTTGATCAGGCTGTGTGACAGTGATGATGACAAAGTGCAGCTTTACCCCAGAGCATCTGCTTGACGTGTGACACAGGGACAGTGGCAGTGGGGACAGGTCCCATAGCACAGGTGGGAGCAGAACTGGCAACATCCCTGCTTTGCTTACCCTCTCCCAAGGGCCTCCAGCAGGGATGTCAAAGTCTGACAGGTCCATTTGGCCCACAGTCCCCTTTTTTGGGATTAAATAAATAGTCCAGCAGCTCCTGCCAGTGACACAGAGCGGCTGCCAGCAGGATGGGAGCTGGGTGTGTCTCCCCATGTGGCCATACCTGCCCTGCTTGAGCTGAGCTTTGCATGCAATGCTGCAATGCTGCCGTGCCTGCATCGGGCCATTGCCACAGCTCCTTGACTCATCTTTTCCGAGCTGGGGGGCGATGCCAAGGACACCGGGCTGCGAGGTGACACCTGACACTCCTCACTCCCAGCCTTCAGCATCAGGGAAAGCTGCCGGGCCGGAGCAGAACGCAGTCAGGGCTGGCTCTGCAGGTTTGGTGCCACCAACCTGGGTGGCCCCATGGGACAATTCCTCCAGGAGCGCCGTGCCCGGCAGCTTCCCTGGCACCAGTGGGTCTGGGCAGGTTTGGATCATCCAGCACCCAAGGGTGTGCTGGCTCATGGCTGTAACTGGGGGGAACAGCCAGGATTTGGGGCACAAGAGCCTTTTTTCAGGTGAAAACCCAGCCAGCCAGGAGGACATGGGCTCACACAGCACAGGTGTGCCAGTCCAGCACAGTGCCCACCCTGGTCCCCTTTCCTCTGGGATGACAAACATTGTATCTGAAATTTGTATCTTAAACAATAGATGCTGCTAATCCAGCCCTGTGCAAGGGTTTGATGTCACCGAAGCTTCAAAGTTACCAGGATTTTTTTTTTTCCCCCCATCAAGTGTCTTGTTTGAATAAAAAGCTGTGTCCTGACCTCACTCATGTCTCCCTGCCCCTGTCCTGGGGACCATGATGTGTCACACAATGGCATGGCCAAGGAAACCTGCAATCTGCCATAAACTAGAATTTCAGGTCCTCATAGGTTTGTGGGGTTTGGCCAGCTTGTTCACAGTCTATTTATGGATGAACCCAGACCAGCCCTATGCTGGGGACACGGGAATTTATGATGGGAAGAGCAGCTGAAGCCATTCCTGTTTTCCCTGGGTCCTATCACCACACAGCCCTGGGCTGCTTTCCCATGACATCACCAGCCCATGACTGCCGGGGTGGTGATGGAATCTGTGCTCCCTGCCAGCCCCAATCCAAAATGGGAAGCCCATGGGTCACAGCACAGTGCAGATGCTCCCACTGGCACAGGCTGTGTGGTCTGGGGGCATCTTTGGGTGCTGCAAAAATCACTCAAGACTGCTGGAAAAAGAAAGGAAAACAGAGCCTGGATGGAAAGGTGTGTGGGAAAGGAAAAGGTGAGCAGGAATAAGCCAGAAGGGGTTTGGGCTACTGCCAAGGAAACATCACTAGACAGGCTTGCTAGAGGCACGGTGGCCAGCCCAGCCAGCACTTCTCCTGGAAAAAGGGACAGGATCTAATCCCAAGATGCAAAACTGGCTGCTGCCTCGATGCAGGATCCTGGAAAAGCCCCAGTGGGCTTCTGGAAAAATTCCCACCAAGGTGGAAACAGGCATCAGCACAACGAGGAGAAATGAACGGGTTAACCAACTGGGAGGCATTTCAGAACCCACAGGTGGGTGACAATGAGGATGCTGCAATCCTGGAGGGTGGAAAACCCCTAAAACCTCCTAAAATGCAGCACTCAGGAAAAGGGTGAAAGGGTTATCACCTGACCCCAGAAATGCCTGCAAACACACCTGAAAAAGAGCAACCCTCAGAGAGCCTCTTTTTTCAACACCTGCCTCAATTCCTAATTATTCCATTTTTTTGTTCCCCTAAAAAATAACTCACGCCTCTGCTGTGTACACTCACCGAATTTGTTTTGCTTTATTGCATATTGCCATCTTAGAAAATGTACAGTCTCATAACATTACACAGCATTTCCCACTAGCTAGAACTACTAACATCCTTGCACCTAACAGACTACCTTAGTCACTACGAAGCTAATAAGGTCCAAGACATAAACTTTTGTTTACAAATTATTATGGATTTTTTTTTGTTTGTTTTGTTTTTGGCATTATTAAAAAAAAAAAATCATCTTTAAAATACACACCCAAGAGAAAAGAGTGGCTACATACACCAGCACCAATCTAAAAGTAGTTTTCAACAATGGCACATGGAATTACCTGCACACAGCCTTTGTATTTATTTATAGAGATATAATATTTTTTCTTTTTTCTATTTTTTTTTTTTGAAAGAAAACAAAGAAATGGCAAAGTCAGCCTGATAATCAGGCTGTTGTAAAACAATTAAAAAAAAAACAACAAAACAACCCAAGAGGTTTGGAAGGGCAAGAGGAAATCTGTCAGGAAAGGTCCTGATGTGGCACTGGGGTTGCAGAGGCAGGAGCCGGGGTGGGTGCTGGCACCCAGACCCCAGGAGGAGATCGCCCTTTCTGACCTCCACCACCTGTCCAATTAATAAACACGTGTGACCAACCATTCCTTAAACCATCAGAAGCCAAACTTTTTTTTTTTTTTTAACCTTTTTTTTTTTCCTTCTTATTTTATATATTTTCAATTCCCCCCATAGTCCATTCCCTCAATTGTATCAGCCCCATTTTTTTCAGCCATAAATAAAAAATATAAATAGAGGCACTTTAGTTAAGGAATAGTATTATCATTACCTTTTGTCTTTATTTCCCCCTCCTTCTTAAAGCAAAGTGCTTAACTCCACCTTTGAACATAATCTGCAGGTTTTGCAGCTGCTTGGATATGAGGTGCTGGACTTTATTTTTGAGCTTACCTGCTATATTTATTACTGCTTTATATGCTACTCAGAAAGTCTTTTTTTTTTTTTCCTTTTCTCATTTTTTTTTCTTCTTTTTTTTTAAAATCTACAGTGCGTTAAATGTTGCAATGAAGAAAAGAACAAAATGGTAAAACCACAGCTCTTGACAACTCTGCTTTGAGAGAGATTTCACAGCTTTCACTCAGCACACAGACCCTGCGGCCTTCAGGTGCTTAGAACCATATTTTTTCTATACAAATTAGTTTAAACAGCACTTTTGCTATACAGTACATATAGTTAACTGACATCCCATACCCCACCAGTAATACCGATTATCTGACAAAAAAAAAAAAAAAAAAAAGAACAACCAACCTTATTTCAAATAGTGTTAATATCTAGTGCAACAGGGACAAACTCATCTCTCCACAGGAAAAAGAACAAACAAACAAAAGAAAAAAAAAAAGGATCACAAAAGTATTGGTGGTATAAAAAGGTTTTGTTTTGCTTTCTTAAAAAACATACCACAAATAAATAAAAGTAAAAAGTAACAGTCCTCTATATACTCAGCATAATTTAAGAATAGAAATGTTAATATGTTAATGGTGGTTATTTTTTATTCTCCAATTCTTAATTTTCTAAACCCTTAAATTATTACTCCCTGAGAGCTCTGAATTACTTTTATTATTGGTTTTTTTTTTGTCTTTTTTTTTTTTTTTTTTTGGACTGACATTTGACAGGTAGTTCTGCTTACAAATTTGCAATGACAATGAACAGCAAACCAGTCAAAAAAAGGACCTGGCTATGAGACGAGTGTTTCTTGGCATCGCTGCTTCTGTGTGTCCGAGAAAGAAAAAGGAAAAGAAGGTGGGTGAAAGCTGGTGGGTTTTACCCCAACCCCTTTGTATTTCAGAGACATTTGGTCCTGACCCACCTTGACAGAGGATACAGTTTGTCCCATTGAACAGAAAGCAAGAACAAAAGTTACAACGCAAAAGTTTGTGCTCTTCGTCTCCTCCGAGAACCGAACCTTTCCCACCGTCTTGGGCCAGAAAACGTTGCAAAAGTATAAATACATCAGTGTGGCGTTACAGCGAGAAGCACTTTGGGGTAAAGTTTGTCCTTTAGCAAGGTGGCAGCAGGAGGAAAAAGAGCATTTCCCAAGGATGACGGGAAGAGCATCTCTGGGAGCGCCCGCGGCACCGAGCTCAGGAGCCAGCGCGAACGCGCAGATCCGCGAGTTTCTCAGAATAATCACAACAATGAGAGAAAACAAACAAACAAACAACGCAATGAAGTTCAGTCAACTTTGCTTTTTTTTTTTTTTTTTCTTCTTTAAACCGCTTGGCTTGTGTGCAAGGCGTCCCCTGCAAATGGCCCCTGGGGGTTCTGAGCAGGAGAGCAGCAGGAGGCAGCTTCTCCCCGTTGGCTTTGGGACCACAGGGACAACCGGCGGCTTGGGGTTGGGTCCTCTCTTGCTCCACGGACGCGGCATTGTGCTTGTGCATGGGGAGAACTACTTTTTGGAGCGGGGAGGAGTCGGTGCTGGCACTCACCAATGTGAGCTGCACACACACCTCCCTCCACACCCCCCCGACCCGACTATATACACAGTATATACACACACCCACACTCGCCCGCGGGGACAAAGAGCGTGCCACTGTTCCGCTTCGAATCGCAAGGCAGTGTCATGGAAACGAAAAAAAATAATAATAAACAAACAAACCAAAAACCACAGCCACTTCAGAAAGACTGACCCCGCTTGTCTTTTGCCGGGTTTTGTTGTCAGTTTGTTTCTCAGAAGTTGAGCTTGGTGACGGGCCTCTCGCGGCCGCTCTCCGCCAGCTGGTTGGTGATGCGCTTGCGGTTGCGCTTCAGCTTGGTGAGGTCCTTGTCGAAGACTTCTCCCGAGCGCAGGGCCGACACCAGGTCATCGAACTCGCCGCTCTCCTCCCCGGTCTCCTTCGCCTTCCTCGCCTTGCGCTCCCGCTCCCGCTGCTCCTTCAGCTGCAGGCCGCGGTGGCGGGGGAAGAGAAAGCGTCTCAGTCTCGCACAGGTGGTTATGGGAGTGTCCAACACGTGTGGTGATCCCCAAAATCAAGGAACAAGGGTGGTTTCCCACCCCACTGCTTCACACATGGGAGCTGGTCAGGGTTATTGATAGGTTGACCACATCCCTGGAAGTGCTCCAGGGCCAGGTTGGACAGGGCCTGGAGCAACCTTGTCTAGTGGAAGGTGTCCAAGCCCACAGTGAGGGGGATGAAACTAGAACTAGGTCACTTCCAGCCAAATCATTCTATGATTCTGAGATTCTATGATACAAGCCATGGGTCACAGCCCCATGGCTGCTGCTCGTGGGTCACAGCAGTCGACAGACAGCACCAGCTCTGCTGCACATTTCAGCTGCACAAGACCTCACCAGCCCAAGGTCATTAGTTAATCAAGTAATCAAAAGCCAGTGGGTCTAAGACCACAGAAGCTCCCTTTCTGGTCTTCAGTGCTCCCCATGCCACCCTGACCACCACGGGGACATCATGACACAGCTGCCACTCCCAGGTGCCCTGGGGGTGCTGCCAGACTTGCTGGTGTGTGCTCACCTGTGCCTCCATGCGTGCCCGGCGCTCCTCCTCCTCCTTCCTCTTCCTCATGTTCTCGTTCTCCTGCTTGGCCTCGGTCACAGCTTGAAGGAACTGGTCAAAGATGCCAAAGAATTCATCAGGCTGCATTTTGTCTGTGTCTTCTCCAAAGTGCTTCACAGCCTTGGAAAACTAGAACAGAGAAGACGGGTGCATCAGTCTTGGATAAATCCACTGGACTGGTGAAACTTTCAAACTGATGGAGCAGAGTGAAACACTTCCAGCAGCCATACCACACAGCAGGGCTTTGCCTCATCAAGCCTTGATTTCAACCTGAAATAAATCACCTGGTGTGTTACCTTGCCCTGCAAGACCTGGATCACTATCAAGCCCCCTCTCCCCATCTTGCCTCTGGCTCTGCTGAGCCTCCCCTGCCCCAGTTCCACTTTATTAACTAAGCAGCAGTAAAAACAAGGAAGCAAAATACTGTGGGACTGAAGACATAAAACTAATAGTAAACACGGCAGGGGAAGGGAAACTTGCACTTTTAAGTTTTTCTTTGAAGTATTTTTGGGGTATTATTTATCATTGCCACATGCTCTGCTATTGAAACCAAATGTGTTGGTGAAACTTCTAAAAGAGATTTCTGCCCAGGCTCAGGCACAGCCCTGGGCAGGGAAATAGGGAGTTTTCCAGCCTCTTGTGCTGTTTGCACACCATTAATGTGAGGGAGTCGAATGAGGCCGTAGCAGAGGTCAGGACAGGACATCCATGATCTGCCAATGCGTCCCGGTCCCTAAGCAGCCCCTGAGTTGTCCTTGGGACTGACACTCTTTGTTCTCACTTCCAGTCTGAAGGAGACTCTTTGTGCAGAGAAAGTTTGTTAAAATTGTGAAGGCACATTCTGGAGATAAGCATGCTTAAAAGAAAAGAAAAACAAAATCAAAGCACCAACAGATTTATTAGTTGCTTTGATATTGCAGGGTAGACCAAGAGGAACATTTTTAAAGCCTGCCTGTATGATTTAGTTTTATTTGCAGGGGTGCCCCAGGCTCTTCAAAAGACATTTAGTGCATTTTTATTTCTTTGTTTACTTAAGAAACTTAACACTTCAAGATGCAGGGAGGAATCTGAGAAGTGCCACTATATAAGTCAATATAATTGAGGTTAATCTTGATGATTTTAATCAAGATCTTAGAATTCTCTGCCATGTTACAAGAGAATCTGGTGGGGGAGGGAAGGCTGAAAATGCTCTCCTCATGTGATATAAAGTTTATAAAACAGGGATGTTTCTGCTTTCCTAAGACAAAACAGGAACACAACTTGAATCTGGACACGTGTTTAAAAAGCAAAGAGCTGGAGCACTCCACACAGCCCATCCCTTCCAACAACCATGGAAAATTGCTTCAGAGGGGACTTCCACAGATGCTGGGGACCACGAGCAAACCTTCTCCTCCAGATCCAGCCAAATCAGCAGAAGATGAGACAGTTTGCAGAGCATTTGTCACCAGTCCTAACTCACTGCAGAGAATATCTCTGCCAGGTTACCATCAACAGGCCAAAAGGGTGGCCTGAGCTAGCCATGGCCTCAGGGAGGTCCATCATAATGCCCAAGCATGGGTCAGAAGGACAATGCCAGCTGGACAGGGGGTACAGCCAGGGAGGAGAGGCTGAAAAGCTGCTCAGATCTCAAGGACACTGGTGGCCTTACCAGCTCTTTTGTTTCCATCAGGAGATCTTCCACATCCGAGAAGCTGAAGCTGGCCAGTGTGATGAACTGGCTGACGACAGACACAAACTTGTCACCTGCTTGCTGAACCTGAGACTTCTGGAAGTCCAGCTCCTTTGGGGAGGAAAAAAAAAAAAAGGTAAATCTGGTCAGGCCCTGGCTGATGAGAGACACAAATACCATTGGCCTCTGGAAGTGTCATTGGGAGTGTGACTGAATCAGTGCCAGGGGTTCTGCTGGCACCACCACTGCTGCTCCCCCTGCCATGCTGACACCCTGGATTACACTGCCTGAAGCTTTTAAGCCAAATCCTGCAGGAAAGCTTCTGTAAGCAGGATAATTCAGCAAGACAGAGAGTCCTTTGGGATACCTCCACCATTTCATCACCACTCCAGCTGTGCTGCAGAAGTGCTCCCCAACCCTCAGTGGTTTTACAGCCAAGGGGAGACTCCTCTGCACATCACAGGTCCTCCTTGGGCATCATCACTGGGCTTACTCAGCCCTCCTGGATGTATCAGACTTAAACCATGCATGTGCCTGAACACACATGGGAACTTCAGTGCCAAAACAGCCAGGCACACATGCAGGGCAGGAAGGAAAGGCATGCAGATCTCCAGGATGTGAGATAAAAGCTGGGAGCTCCCTGGCCTGCCTCCCCAAGGAGGGATGCAGTGCTGCTCAGAGCCAGGCTGCACTATACTTGATTTAAATAATACTTACAGTCTCCACTGCTCTCAGGCCGCTTCTCAGAGTGTTTATTTCTTTCTCCAGCTCAGTCATGCTGTTGGAAATAGCAGGATGTTAATTTTCAGCTTTTCCAGCAAAATCTACAGCTCTCTGACCAACTTGACCGTGGTTTTCCCACTGACAAGACCCCAAAACCCTGCCCACATTGCCTCCTTTTTGCAGACCAGCGTGTCTCAAGCAGCAAATCAGGCTGACAGCCTCTGAGCTGGGACAATCTCAAAGTGGCTGCAGCTGCTTGTTTCAAAGCAAAGCGCTTTTCTGTATTTTTAATCAAGGGGACTGTGCAGGTTTAGCAAGCTCAGCAGCCTCCAGCCCTCTCCAAGCAAAAGGATGGCTCAGGAGAGGGCCTTGCTGGGCACAGATTTCTCTCCAGGTCCACAGTAGATGGGATCGCTGTCCCAGTGCACAGAGGACGGTTTTTCAAGGTACCAAGGCTGGGTGAACACCAGGCAAAGCATCCTTCCGAGGAGCAGCGAGGCTTTCACAAAGGGAGACAGCCCAAATATAGAGAAATGAAAATAAATCACCATGTCTGGCGCTGGCTTTGTTTACACAAGGCTCGAGCCCCTGATGAGCTTCAAATTCAAGTGCTTACGGGTTTCTACCACTTTGTCTGAGGGGAAGCTTTCTCACAAAGCCTCGGTGACCACAGGCTTGATGCCTTTCCAGGGGTGTCTGTGCAAGGCCTGGGGTCCCTGGAAATGCTGATGCTGGGTCATGGGGCAAGCATTCCTGGCAGGTTTAGTCTGGGAAAATGCAGTTTTGAGAGCCCTGTGCTCCAGCAGTTCATTACTAGGGGTGGGATTGACAGAGGCGGCAATTTCTGCTTCACAGCTGCAGGACTGGGGGGAATTCAGGGTTTTCCAGAGCTTTAGAAACTTTTTGGTTTCGCTCTTGATTGGACCAAACCCAAATGTTACATATGGTGTCCACTTTAGAGTGAAATGATGAAGTTTAGGAGGTAAAGAAACCCTCTGTGCAGGCGTTTTCTTTCCCGTATGTGTGCCTGTACAACAGCTGCAGATCAGGAGCATGGGAAAGCCAAGTCTCCACCAGCATGAAGCATGTCCTGCTCAGCCATGCCCTCAGCTGATGCCTACAAACTGAGCACCACACACCCACAGAACCGTGGAATGCAGGGGAATGACCCCTGCATTCCCCCACAGAACCATGGAATATCCCGAGTGGAAAGGACCGACAGGAATCTCCAAGTCCAGCTCCTGGCCCTGCACAGGACAGCCCCAAGTATCCCATCCTGTGCCTGAGAGCATTGTCCAAATGCTTCTGGAGTCCTGTCAGGCTTGGTGCTGTGACTGCTGTCCTGGGGAAGCCTGTTCCAGTGCCCAACCACCCTCTGGCAGAACACTCTTCCCCACAAGCCAAGATTTGTCCTGTCCCTGTGCTCCATCCCAATGGCTGATGATTATTTTACATTTTATACATGAGGATCCTTGTTTTGCCCAGTACACATCTTCCCTGGGAAGCCACCACTGCTACAACAGACCTTGTAAGCTTGGAAAACCCTCGAGCCACTGCAAACTCCATGTACATTTCATAGCATCATAGAATGGTTTGGGTTGGAAGGGACCTCAAAGCCCATCCAGTTCCAACCCCGCTGCCATGGGACACCTTCCACTATCCTAGGCTGCTCTGAGCCCCATCCAACCCAGCCTGGAACACTCCCAGGGAAGGGTCACCAGTTCTAGCTGCACCCTCTCTATAGATGTGCATTTTCAGCCCTTTTCACGTCAACAGCCAACACAAAGCGCTGCAGAAATGTGTGATCTTTGCTGCTCACATCCCTGAAGCATCAAAGCCCATAAAGCTCCTGTTGGAGTTAACCAAAACAGAGCCTCATTGATTTCAGAGGTACCTCTGCACATACTTGAGGGCTTTGCAGGGCAACAGCACATTCCTCCTGAACATAAAGGTTCAGGCTGTGTCTAAGGGCTTTGCTGAACTGGGGCAGCCTGTTCCCAACAGGTCACCGGGCAGGGTTAAAAAGCTGTTTGCAAACCCCAGAAACTCCATGTTGGCAGAACAAGGGGCAGGCAGGACCTGGATGCAGGTGAGTCCCTGACAGAGCTGCCTGGTCCTGCCCATGCTGCAGGCAGAGGCTCCCTGGCACATGAAGATAAACAGCTGCCCTTTATCTGCAGCCACACCGCAACCGCTTCCTCCCGGATTACTTAATGTACCATTAGAAATTAATTAAATGCTTTTGCGGTGAGATAACAACAGGAAGCGGCTGCTCCAAGCAGCTCTCCTCCCCCAAGCTCAGAAGTTTAGAGCCTTTGCTGCAAGGGCTGTGATTTAGAGCTGTCAAGTGATGTTTGATTCTGAGTGTGGCCACAGCATGGGATACAGCCCAGAAGCCAGGATCAGGCCAGGAGGGTGAGCCAGGGTGAGGTGACGTGGAAAAGCAGGCTGAAATGAGGGGAGAGGTGCTACCAGTGCTGCCATAATGCCACCAAAACCCCTGCTTACTTGACTTTGGCTGCCTGTGGGATGTCTCGCAGCTCCTCATGCAGGCGGAGGACTTTGGGATATTTCTTTTCCACGACAGTGATGAGATAGTGCAGCAGGGTGATGTTCCTAGGAGAGAGGAACACAGAGGTCAGATTGGCAGCTTCTTGGGGAGCTCATTGTTCAGCCAAACCCCGTGGTTAAACCCCAACCCTAGTAATGAACTATTTGAGGATGTCTGCAAGGATGCTGCTTGATGCCTGTGTGGGGCCATGGCATGGGTCTGTCCCATGCACAACTACAGAGCAGAGCAGCCTGGTCCCTGAAAGCAAGGGTTCTCCACAGGAAGAGCCATGGGGAGGTGACTTGAGTGTCCTCCACTATCTTTACTGATGGATGAGACCAGGCAGGTTTGAGACCTGAACCAACTCCTCTTGCTCTGTGAAGAGAGCTCAGCAGGGCAGAGCAAACCAGACAATGGCTGCATCAGCATGGGAGAGTGGCAGAGGGAGTTTTGGCAGAGAAAAGCCCCTGGAAACCCTTTCTCTGGCTCTTGGCAACCCCCTTCAAAGGGGTTAAAAAGCATTTGGAAGATGATCCTCCTAATCAGCCTTGGCTGCAGTTTAGCCAGCCTAGGAAGGAAAGGCCCCATCAATCCCTGTGCTGATCTGCAGCTTGGCTTCCCTTGAAAGCTGTCCTGCTCAAAAAAATGCACACCCACATCACTGGATGTGCCAAATTGGGCAGCAAGAGGAGGGGACTGCTCCCACCTACCCATGTCCCAGAGGTAATGCTAATGACCCCTGCATTCCCCCAACACCCCTGGGGCCCATGGATGCTACCAAGGATAAGGGCAGGGGCTGCTCACTTGTCAATGCTGGACTTGGTGTCTGCGATCTTGTTGAGGCTGGAGATCTTAAACCCGAAGGCGTTGCCCCTCTGGCCCTTGTTCATGTAGTTCCCAAAGGCCAGGACCACCTCCAGGAGCTGCTGGAGGCTGGTGCTCTGCAGCACTGCCTTGGAGCCAGCACGAATGGCTGAAAGCAGAGAGGGGTGGGACATTACCCCCTGCCACAACAGCCCATCAGCAACCCCTTCAGTACCCCCAAAGAGTGACCACCAGCTCCTTCCCTTCCCCTTCCCTTCGTCAGTTCCATGTGGACCAGGTTAATCCTGGCACAGAGGATGCTTTTCCTGGGAGTGATCCCTGTGCTGGCACAGGGTCCCTCAGCAGGTCTGGTCACTTGCCTTCCACCTTGGGTTTGACCTCTGCAACTCTCTCTGCAAACTTCTTCTTGAAGTAGAGGGACTGCAGCCTCTGCTGATAATGGTTTATCCTGGAAAACAAAGAGGAGGTGCAGGTTGAGCTTTGCTTGCTCCAGGCAGAGCTCTGTTGCTCCACTGCTTACAGCTGTGCTTACAAAGCATGCTTGAGCCAGGGTGATTAAAAAATAATGACCCCTTTTCTCCCTGAAACTGCTGGGATGGGAAAAAAATGACAAATGAAGCTACAGCTGTCCTGGGGTGGATCCCCATGGGTTTTAAAGCACACACTTAAGCCTATCCCCTTAACTCAGTAGGCTCAACAAGTGGATTTTTACACCCTGTTGGTATGAACAAACAGTTCTTTCACAGCCACTCCTAAGCAAAGGTGCTGATGAGGTCTGAGATACCCATGGCTTTGTGATGAGCTGCAGCTGGAGAGAAGCTCACCTACAACCAGAACTAATGAAACTGGACCTTCTGATCATCAGAATGATGGGCTGGGCTGGCAAGTCTCTTTCCTGGGCAAGTCAGTGATGGCTCTGCTCCTGTCAGTTGTGTTCATGCTAACCAAGATCTCACTCCTGAGCACGTGGCAGTCTGATTTGAGTCACTTGGATCAAGGACCCATGGGAAACATGCTCACACACAGGGCCATGAGCTACGCTGTTGTACTAATCAGAGGTGACAGAGACATCACACTCGGTTACAGACCACAAGGCAAAATTAAAAAGCCGTGCTGGAAATCAAGGGAAATGTTTGCATCAGCACATTGTGCTTTCCAAAGAATGAAAGCATGGGAGCAACACTTAGGTGAGAGTCTGTGAAGAAGAAAGGTGACCTGTGATAGAAAAGCTAATTCTGAGCATCACAGAGCCCTGAGGGCTCAGGTCTGAACTTCACAGCTCCATCCTGCCTGCCTTTGACACTCAGCAACCACACAGCACATCACTGCAGTGCTCATCGGTGCATTTCTTGGGGAGGACAGAAGCATTTCTATTTTTGATCTCCCAGTGCAATCTCAAATTGTAAAACTCGCTGACCTTGCCAACAAGTGACTGGCTTGAAGTTCAGCTAAGAAATTCAAAGAGCTCAACGCTCAGTTCAATTTAAATAAGGAGCTTCAAGATTTTAACCCAGCACCTCTAGAGGATGTGCATGCAATAGATAAGGTTATTCATCCCTGAAGACTCCTGCGTTTTACATGATTGCTGCCAGGAGCAGGAAGAAATGACATTTCCTTTCAGTCTCATATAGTCTCAGGAGCCCTAGGGATAAGTCACTCCTGAGGTGAGAGCTGGGACTCATCTACACGGCAGGGCAAAATGTACATACATCAGGCTTGAATATTCATTAGGATGAAAGGGAAAGGAGCATTGTGGTATCATTTTAACAGCACTTCCCACCTGGGCCACAATGAATCATAGAATGGTTTGGGCTGGAAGGGACTGATAGATCATTTAGTTCCAACCCCCTGTCCTGTAGGGACACCTTCCACCTGACCAGGTTAGATTACAGAATCTCAGCATTATCAAGGTCCAAAGAGACCCTCAAGATCATCTATCTAGTCCAACCATCAACCCAGAACCACTACAAAATCCATCTCCTCATCCCTCTCCCCTGCTCTGTCCAGCTGCTGCTTGTATAGGAGCACAACCCTGATTTTAGGAGCACAGCATCACAAATTATCCTTACAATCTGGAGCAGCTTTCTTGCCCTCCTGCCTTCTTGGCCCACTCATTTCTTGATGTGAAAAACAGTAAGAAGGGCTTATTTCCCAAGCAGGCTCTGTGAAACAGCCACTTCCCAACCAGCCTGTGCAGCCACTGGCCAAAATGTGTCCCCTGAGGCACCAACCTGCTCATTTCGAAGAGGAACCGGTCAGCCTTGGCCATGCGGTCCAGCTCGTGCTTGTGCTCTTCCAGCAGGTCAATGTCACCCTTTTCAGGAACAAACTTCAGGAGCTGAACAGGAGAAAGACAGCAGTGGACATGAGATCCAGGCACACTTTTTCAGGAGTTAAGAAATGATTTATGTCCTTGAGTCTAACACCTTTTCAGCATGTGCAGACAGTGAGCCCAAGGCACCTGTGAAATAAGTGTTATTGCTGTCCCTGTGACCTTCCTCACATTACTCCATCACGTCAGTGTCTCCTGCCTCTGCCCTGCCATCACTCAGCTTTTACTATGAATTAAGTCTGCTCTAAGGAGGTTTCAACATCAGCTCTGCCAGAGGAGATGTCAGTCAGGGATTCCCATTTGCTGCAACTCTACTTATTAGCGAATGGAAATTTTGTGCAATGAATCCTCCCACATCTCTGCTCAAGGTGCAATTACCAGCTCAGCTTTAAGGACAGGTGAATAATATGCTTCCAAAGGGATTCAGAATGGGTGAAAATGGGATTCCCCTTTTCAGAACTGCACAAACACTGTCTAACCTTTCAAAAATAAACCATCACTGAGCACAGATTTCAAGCTGCAGGCACAGAAAGGGGAAATGGCCCCACCTTGGGGTCCCAGGGCACAGCTGGGTACAGGAATGGCACATGGGGGCCATGCTGTTCCCAGCACTGATGCCACAACCAAGCTGCTTTCCTGCTGCTCCAGCCCACCTGGGTGGGTTTTCAATATGTGACTGGTAAATAATTTGGGGCCCAGCACACTCAAAGCCATGCTTTGGTCCCAAGCACTTGGCACGGCGCTGTCTCAGCATGAGGCAACCACAAAGGAGCACAAGACACGTTGCCCACCTGTTCCAGCATGTCTTTTGGGAGGTCCTCCTGCTCATCCATTGTCAAAATAGCCCGTTTGATCTCCTCATTCGAGAGTTTCAGCCTGGGAGGTGGAGGGAAAGGAGAGTTATTCCCAGCCCAGCAATCGGGGAAGGCTCAGGAGCGTTTCCTTACACATCCCTGCAACACAAACAGCTGAACCCCCAGCCAGCAGCAGCTTCACAAACAGCTTATCCAGCATGTTATGAAGGAGGATGTGTCAGAAACGTGGCAGAGCTGTGCTCTGCCAAGGCTCAGCACAGCACTGAGCAGCCCTGGCCCTGCTGCAAACAGGGGGTCAAACCCCCCCAGCCAATTCCCTCTCCCCACACCGCAGCTGCCACTCCCTATCTCCCTGCTTTATAGTACTTTATGTAAGGATTGTAACAAGCAGTACTTTAAATATCCAGCTTTCAGATGTAACTCTTGCCCATAGCAATGCTGCTCCTGCAGTTCCAGCACCCCAAAAGGCCACAGGGCCAGTGAGGTTACATTCCCACTGGAAACAGAGCCCAGCCCAGGCTCAGGAGTGCAGCTCAGCACTGCCCCTGAACCCGCTGCTACAACACTGAAGGAAAATCTGGCCAATTTTCACTGCTGTTCTTGGATTTAAACATGGTCTCTCCCACTTTTCCCGACCACCTTCGGCTGGAGTCTTCCTCTAGGAAAAAATTAGAAAGAAATCCAAAATTTGGGAAAATGGATGTTCAGCATCCATTCAGGAAACCCCTAAGTTTGGTTTTCTTTGGAAGGGTGGGGATTCAATGCTCTTGGAAGTGTAAGAAGCTGGAAACCAGCCTCTCCTCCACCTTTTTCTTCCTCTACTTCACCCAACAGGAACTGAAGATGCAGCCTCAAATTGGAGCTTTCCAAAACCACAGACCACTGTGTCACAGCGAGCACCACCAGGCTGGGCTTCCCTGGCAGGGATCTTTCTGCCAGCAGCCCACACTGAGCTGAGGCAACAGAGAGATGGAAAGACGCCCTCGGCTCCTCCTGGGCTGGAGCAGCCATTAATTACAGTTTAATTCGACTGCAAGGAACCGCTCCCTGCAAGGACTTTGATTGCAAAACCACACATATTTTCTTATTCTCTGCATTGTGGTCTGTAAAATAATCGTAATTAAATAAAGGGAAAGCCCAGAAACTCCTGCAACTCCATTTACCTATATCCTCTCTGTCGCCCAGTGTGCAGCTGTGGTTAAAGCCATTGCAACAAATCCAGTTTAAAAAATGTAATTCCCTGCACTTGCATGCAGGGAAAAACCACAGAGTTGAAAAGACCTGTTTGAAGAACCCCATGGCCCCTGTATCAGTGATCAGTGCTGCCAAGGGATGCTGAAACACTGGATGTGGCTCAAAGGAATGAGCTGAAACCAGAAACACACCCTGCAGCAGGATGTGAGACCTTGGAAGTCAACCTGATCAGCAGATCAAAAAGAAGATCAGGAGCTGACTTGATCACTCTGAGTAATTAAACAAGGAGGGTGTTTTTCACCCCCACACCTTTTCAGGGAGCAGACTGAGACTGTGGAGTTGGCTTTTGGAAGCTAAAGCTGATACAGGGAGGGTGCTGGTCTCTAAGGCCAGGGTAGCAAGGGCTTGGTTTAGCTTGGAATATTTTGCTCAAGAATGCTCAAGCTTCATTGAAACAGGTGCATCTTACAAACCTGGTAAGGAAATCTTCATTCCTTACGAGCCCATGTTTCTCACCCTGCACTCAGCCCCCTCTCACCAAGGGAGCACCCTAGAGAGGGTCTGTTAATTAAGGAGTGAATTAAAATCTACCTTTGAGGAAGCTCAAAGATTGCACTGAGCAGTGGCCAAGACAATTGCTGGGGTCATCATACAAGGAACAAATCCAGAATCCTTGGAAAATATCCCCTCTGCTGCTTTCAGTGACAAGCAGCCACATCCTGGGGTCACCCTACCTTTCCCTTACAATGGCAGTGGCCAGGGTGGGACATGATCTGAGGCGGGATATGAAACTGCAGAACTTCTTTTATACTCAAGCAGAAACAGGAATGCTCAGACCACCAACACCAGTCTGCACCCTGATGAAAAGCAGACATTGGCTCAATCTGGGCATTTGGGGATCCCTGGGAGGCAAAAACACTCCTGGGAGAACAGGGTGGGCAGGCAGCTACTCCTCATCCACAGCACCTAAAGCACAGAAAAGTACCATGATCATCTCCAGGAGGGCGGGGGAAGATGAGGGTGACGTTTCTAAGCCCTTACTCATTGAAAGCAAAATCAACAATAAAAACACATTTAGAAAGAAAGAGGCTGTAAAAAGAGAAAACCCAAACTTTTCTCAGGAATCATCACAAGGCAGTGCCAAGAACAAGAGCCTGCCCCTGCATCAGCAGAGAGCAAGCGCGGGGCGCCAGAAGAAAACAGCTTCTCAGACAATTTGATGGGAAAGGGGCCAGTGAAAGCTAGAAGCTTATCTATAACCACAATAATTATCATTGTTGGCAGCAGCTGTCGAAGGCGAGCCGTCTGAGAGGAAGGGGGTCACAGGACTCGCTGTCACAGGGATTTAGAGGCAGCAGCCCGGCGATGCGAGGTGACAGCTCGCCAGCCCGGCCAGCGCGGCGCTGCTCGGCGCGGCTTTTGTCGGGCCCCGCGCAGGACGTAATAAGTGTGAAGGGGAAAAACAAATTCTGCCAGGAAAGGGACGCGCCCTCCCTGAAAAGCCACATTCATTTGAGTTAAAAAAAACAGCAGCCTCATGTCGCCTCGCTGGGAGAGAGGAATCAAACGAGGCATTCACCGCCAGCACAGCCGGAAAACGATGCAGCGAGGGGTGGATTTACATCTGGCAGAACTCAGGACTAAAAATACACACCCATACACAGGGAGCAAAGGCAAGGACATGGTGGGTTCACAGAGGGAGACACGGTAAGGCACTGACATCAGCAAAGCCTTCTCCAAAAAACAGAAGGAAAAAGCAAGCGTTAAAAATATTCTTGTGCTGCATTACAAGCTGGAGGAAAATCCAGTGATCTCACTGTGCAGTAATTTCTCCCAAAGCAAGGGAAACAGGCAAAAAAATAAATCTACAGAGAGAGATAAAATATCTCACTGGCCGTAATCTTTCCACGCTGTGAGCCAGACAATGCCTGGTGAGCTCACAAATGTCTGGGCTAAAACAGGGGCCAAGCCTGCAGGTCCTTTCTATGTGAAAGTCTGCTCAGCCCCGTGGTGGCCATGCAAGCGAGGTGGGACAGCAGCAGCCCAGCTGCCAGACCAGTCCCTTTGGAACATTGGGACCAGGAACCCACTGCTCTGCCCAGCTTTGGGATGGGGAGCTGGGGTGGGCAGAGGCAAAAGGGTTTGCCCAGTGATTCATGGGGTCTGCTGGAGATGCAGGAGCTGGACCTGAGAACACTAAAAGGATGCCTGGGCTTCACCCCTACACCACCTCTGTGAGACTTGGCATCAAATCACCCAAAGGGATTTTGGGGAGAGAAGCTCATTGTGGTCCTGGGAGTACCATGGGATGAACTCCAAAGCACTTCCAAAACAACATCTGGGGCAAGTCACTGCAACTTCAAAGCCACTCATCCCTGCATGAGCATGGGCCTGGGAAAAGCCATATAGAGGCCTGAGGACCACCTTGCAGGGCAAGTCTGATCCTGCTTTTCCCCTAGGAATTGGCCCACAGGGAAAGGCAGGCAGGCAGCAACCTCCATCCTGGCCTTTTTGTGGGATTAGTTACTGGCAATTCGTTTCCAGCCATTGCTTTCTTGGAAGAGAAAGGTTTGCTGGTGAGATGAAATTGAGACCTTCACTCAGTAAGAAGTGCAAGACGCCTTTGAAGTTGAGTGCTTGGGTCTCTCCCCTTCCCACTGAAGGAACTATTTGTGTGCTTAACTTCCAAATATACACTTAAACCTCTGGCTGAATCACACCTAAACCCACTCGACACTCAGCCTACGTACGCCGGCAGCAGCTCAGCCAGTGCCCCAAATCCCATCGTTTTACTTGCTAATAGCTGCCTGCCACAGACATACTCATTTGCCTGCTGCTTTAAACTCTGCTTTCATCATCATCCTTTTTTATTTGGACTGCTAGGAAGCATGAAAATCCCCAGAAGCAGCCCAGAGCAGAGCCAGCCAAAAACAGGGCAGTTTTACCCCCAAATGCTGCAGCACTCATCGCTCTCACTGCCCACAGGCTGCCAGCCACCTCTGGGAGAAGCACCAGGGGCTCAATTACCCACCCAGAGGTTTGTTTTTTTTTGCAGACATCAGCCTCTCCAAGCCTCCTAGAGAATGAAATCAGCTGGGCTGCCCCGACAAGGCACCATCTCCACTTGGAAGAACCCGACGGAACCCACAGTCTGGGAAAACACTGAATTCGGCTGCAAACCCAAGCCACCAGCAATGCTGCAACATCCTGGCCAGTCCTGGGTGGCACAGAACCTTCTGTGCCTCCAGACAGCAGATTGAATATTTTTAAATTTTACTGATGTTTTTTTTTGCTGGGTGAGTCAGAAACAAGTGGCATTTTCTGCTGCTCTCTGGGTGTTTTTTCCAAGTAGCTACACTTGGAAGTAGACAAGCTACCTCCTTTAAAAGGATGATGGCTCATTCTTTTAAACCACCACAACCTGGTTTCCCTTTTCTCAGGATTCAGTCTTATTGGTGGAATTTATCTTGCCAAAATAATTTTTATCATTTTGGCAGCCATTTGGAGATCAGATTAAATTGCTGGTAGCAGTGCTGAGCCTGCCTGGTGAGGGGTGTAAGGGAGGCTGTCAGAGCAGCAGGGCAGCTGTAAGAGAGTGACATCCCCTTCCCAAAATTCAGATGTAGGTAGCAAGGTCCTGCCTGAATTCCTGCTGCTCCCTGCACCCTGCTGATACCCAGCACTTCCCCAGCCCAGAGAGACCCTCTTCAACCACCAGCAAAGAGCAAACAAAACCCAGGCTGAGAAAGATAAGAGGTGAAATCAATCCCCTTCCACCTCCTGTGAAATCTCACTGGGTATCCCACCCCCTCAGGGGCTTGCCAGGGTCACCAAATTGCCACGTACCCAGTTAATGGCATTGCCCCCCTCCGGGTCACCCCACCATGAGGATGTAAGGCTATAGCTGGGTTCAGGTGACACTGACTCTCCTGCTGCACTGGCTCCTGTCATCAACCCCCTGCTCCAGGGATGAGGAACACACTCAGGGCAGCCCAGGGCAAGGTATTAAGCATCCCCCCAGTCCCCAGAGGGTAACAAGGCATTCACCATACCTGGAGAGGAGGATGTTGCAATTCTGAGCTCTCCGGCCGTCTATGACAGAAAGCTCCTTGACTTTGTGCCGGGAACTCAAAGTGTCATCGATGGCATCTTCCTTCTACGAGAAAATAGCAAGAAGAAAAGCCTGGAGAAGAGCCTTGGAGCAGCAAGGACATTTAGTACTCTCAGCACACAGCAGCGTGATACACAGCGGGCCCTCATAAATCAGGAGTGTCACCACAGGTTACGGGTAAAACCCCTCGCCTGTAACCAACACAGCAAGGCATTTCATAAACCAGAGCTGCCTTTGAAGCCACTGGTTAGAAATGTAAATATTTTCTCAGACAGGGAAGATGTAAAAATCTGCAAACACACGAGCGCTGCTGAATAAATGAAGGCGGGAAACATTTCACTTTCCTAGCATACATACTTGTGATACTTCATTAAACCCTCACATGGAGTATTTCATTACAGGCTGCTGCACACACTCAGCATCGCTCTTGTTCCTCACCCCTGCTCCAAACATCTGTGATCACCCTTCATGCATCAGTCCTCCTGAGCCAGCTAACCAACACAGGCTATCAGACTTGCAAAAGCAACCAGCAGCTTTTCCAGTGAAATCCTCCCAAAAGAAGGGATTTGAAAGCAGGAATTGGTGTGGCATGAGCATCTGTATCTCCTAAATTGCTTGAACAGGTTACCTTCAGATGAGTAACAATATTGTGGTTGTGGGCAGATCTACATAACAGCAGCTTTGCAGGGCTGCCCGAGGAGTTCATGTTGCCCCAGGTTTTAATTTACCATATTGCATATTTTAGTAAGGTTAATCAATTAAAAGCTGGCTATTTAATCCTTCTGGAAGGAACACAATCTGGAGCTGCAAGGTCATGAATGTCCACGTAAATGTCCACAAGTGCAGGAGACCTGGCACACGGCCACTGCAAAGGCCAAGAGCACTGAAATTACCATTTTTTTACTCGTTTTTTTGTTTCAATGAAGAAAACATGCAGATATGAAATGGGGGGGAGAGAGGCAGATGATGAAAAATGAGCCCCAAGTCATCCAGCACCAGCTGCCCCTCTCACATGCCTTGACTGCTCTGACCAAGCAGAGAGCTTCAGCCCGTGGGTTTATTTCTATATTCTGAAAACAAAAACTGCTCAGGGGTAGGAGCTTCTCTGTGTTCAGCTACATCTAAAAATCCAACTCCTGGACTCAGACATTGGCTTTGACCTCAGGCCAGACAGCAGAGAGGGTGGGTTCTGCCTTACCAGCCTCCCCAGCATCAACCTTCAAGCTGCTCCTTCTGGTAATCTTTGCACCTCTCTGATTCAAGCCCATTTGTCACACATTAACCCCCCTCAGAAGCAGCCACGTGTCCCTGTGTCCCTATCCCCAGCCCCACGTTCACCCTGCCCACATCACACTCCTGCAGGTGCTCACTTACCTGTCTGGAGCTACCATTCACAAAGAAGTCCTACAGCCATAGCAGAAGCATGGAAAAAGGCAGTAAAAACACATGCAGTTCAGTGATCTCGGCAAAACCAGAGGGAATTGAAGCACAGAGAAGGGAAACGTGCACTGTGGGGGGGTTTGGCAGCATGGGGAGGCACGTGGGGGTGCCAGTGCTGAAATGGGGGGGATGCAGGTGAAAATGTGGGTTACAGGATGTGCAGAAGGGGAGAACTGATGGAAAAGGAGGCTCCATGAACGGATCAGGCCAAGACACATCGTGCACAGAGGTGAGGAGGGGACACGAGATGAGGTGGGAGGATGCTGGCCAAGCCCTGCTACTGGCCCAAAGGCACAGCACTGCTCAGCCTGCCGTGCCAGGAGGAAAATTGCTGGTTCTTGCACATCTGAGGGACTGAAATGCCAACGCAACTGCCAGGAAAAACAGGGCTCTTAAGTGGAAATAACGAGAGGCACATCCTGGAGCAAATCTGGCCACAGCAAAACTTTACCATTTGCCACAGCAACACGCTTCCCCTCGAGTTCTCATCCTCCTCCTCCCTCTCCCTGCTTCTCCAGGGCTTGGCAGCCTGGCCAAGTGCCACCCCAATGCCCACCAGCACCATGCCCCTCCCAAATGCTGGCTGTCCTGCTGGGCTCCCCCACCAGACTGGAGGCAGGTGCAGTAAAGCCAGCACCACACACATGTGCACACACACACAGGAGTTTTCCTTCCTCGTTCCCCTGGCTGAGCTGTGCTGATCAAGAGTCTTGTGGCTAAAAGTTTCTTGTTCAGTTAAGGCTAAGGATCAATGTTTCTCTAATCAATCTCTTCCCAGCAGTCTCCTTTGTGGGACAGGCACAAAGCACATCCACAACCTGCAATGGGTATCTTTATCTTCATTTAACTGGTCCCTAATTAGGAGCTCTTCCTTCCATTTCAACCCTCAGATCTGTGCCAAGATGCTCAGACTTGCCCCAGGCTGCTGGAGAGTGAGAAGGACATGGTGGCTTTCTTTGCAGTCCCCTGCTCTAGGAGAGGGAGGGCTCCTCATACATTAAGGTAGAGAAAAGGTTTGCTACAAAAACCTTTCCTCTCTGCCTCAAACCAGCCTCATCCCTGCCCCTTTCCCTCTCAGGAACCATGATCCAGCCTGTGCTGCAGGATGGTGTAAAGAGGAACAGCTTTAATTGTGCTGTCACCATCCCCACAAACAATTCCCAGCTCTGTGTCCCTGGCCCCTGTGCAGGTCACTCTCCCTTGCACAGAGCAGCTGAAGGCTTTACCTCCTTCATCCTTTTTTGGGAGATGAATTCTTTCCCAGCTCACTGTTAAGCCCCTGGTTCAACAACACATATTTTTTCCACTTGGCCCTGACTTTTTTACATCACTCACCGCTGCAGGACCTGCCAGGACTGCCCTGACTGTGCCACTGCTACTTATCAACATCACTCCCAGCCTCTACCCCCATGAAGACTCTCAAGACATCCCTGACAGAGGCACAAATCCCTGTGTAATTTAAGCCCTGATGGTCCTGGACTTGCCCTTCTCTTACATGCACACCCTTAGACAGCTACTGCCAGTTCTCATGCAACAGCCAAAAACTCCTGCTGGCTTTTCAGTAAATGCTGGTATTCTGTGCAGCTGCAGGGCTGAGACCTTCTCTGGGGACAGGGACATCTGCAGAGCCTCAGCTGGGAGGATACAGGCTCTCCTAACAGTTTCATGCATTGTGAGGCAGGGATGCTCCCAGGCTGAGTCCCAGGAAGCCCAGAGGGTTCCTGTCCTCCCCACATGGAAAGGGCCTTTCCCAAAAGCTGCAGAGCTCACTTAATAGCCTGCATTTACATCCCAGCCTGTGATGTGGGAAAAACATTTAAAGAGATGCTTAGAATTAAATACATCGTTAAGCCTCGGGTCTGTGCAGCACTTAGGGATTCCCAGGACTCTGACAACAAAACCAGACAAATCCCAGCAAAGGCAGCTCCACAACAGCCACCCTGGGGGGGTCAGAGAGCTCTGTGCCCTGCACACACCTCTGCCTGCTGTCCCCACGTCCTGCTGGGGCACTGGCCACAGGGATGCACCACCCAACCATGCATTTTCAGATTTTTGTATGGGGGCATGGGCAGACAGGCAGCCCCTGATGCCCCATGTCCTGTGGATATTTTGAGTCAGGACAAGTGAGAGGCTTGATCACTGAGCAAGTGGCTCAAGACAGGGAACAGGGAGGAGAAAACCCTGCTCCTCCATTGCTTCTTCGTGACAGAAACCAAGTTTTGCTGGAGTTTGAAAATGCTGTGAGTTATTAAACCACATTTAGTTCATTGTGCCTCAGGGACAGGCTGTTCACTCCCCCAGCCCCCCACCATGTGCACAGTGCCCCGTAGTTTGCATGTGAATCACAGAATGGCTTGGGCTGAAGGGACTTCAAAGATCCTCTAGTGCAATCCCCTTGCCATGGGCAGGAATCATTCCACCCAACCAGGCTGCTCAGAGCCCCATCCAGCCTGGAACACTTCTCCTGATCTCATGGAGCACATCCAACCCCACACCCTGGTGCCTGCACTGCCACTGGCTGCAGAGCCACGCACCCTCTCTCCATCCTGGGAGCACCCTGGGCACTTCCAGCTAGACAACCACATCCCTCAGGCTCAGGGAGATGTGTCCCATGGCTCCACTCTCAAAATGAACCACCACGTGAACCACAAGGAACTTGTGCATCATGTCCCCAAGGGCAGCTCCAGCCCCAGCAGCATCTCACTGATTTTGCCTTGAGATTTGGTGAGATTTTGCCTTGTCTTTCCCATCTGCCTTTCAGATGCTCTCACAGCATCTTCTGCCAGTCCCACCTCAGCCACTGGCTCCTACTTTCAGCTCCCTTTTGGTCCTCATCCCATCTGGGGTAGAAGCCCATGTCACAGATCTCCTTGCACCATCTCCCTGTTCCTCCTGGCCCCAAACATAACCAGCCACTTCATCCAGCAGGACCTCAGCCAAGCCAAATTATTTTTAAATTCCTGCCTGGCAATAATCTGCATCACACCAGGTGATTCATGGGCTCAGGCAGGCAAGCCTGAGGGCAAACTGTCCTGCTGACACTCAGGTTTCTATTCTTGCTCCTCTTCCATTTCCATTCCTTGTCCTCAGACGTGCCCTCCAGCAGGCATGAGTCAGGCTCAAAAAATGCCGGGGGAAAGAGACATTGCTGTGGTCACCTATTCCCAAAACACTGGGGCAGGCAGCACGTACTTCTGGTGGCTTACTTAATATTTGCCCTGCTCTAATCCACCCTGATCTTTCCCTCAATTAGCCTCTGGAACAGATTAAACTCTCACACTGCCTTAATGAGCTTATGGGTCTGGTCCACTCCTTCCTGACACTGTCCCTCTGAGCCTGGCACGAAGGAGACAAGCTGTCCTCTCCTCCCAGGAACACAGCCAGGTGTTCAGCAGGTGAACATCCTTTTTCAGCCTCCCTTCTTGCTTTTTCTCCTGCCTTCTTGAAACACTCGTTGCTTTTGCCCATTTTCATCCTGCCTGGGGTAAAATATGTGTCTAATTTTCTTCGTGTGCTTTGATGCCTTCCAAACTGGGGCTATAGAGCTTGAGTGGATTAAAAAGTGGAGAGTTTTGCCTGCAATGACATTATTTTGGTTTGGGATATTTGCTCAAAGCTCACATTTTGCTCTTGGCTCACTACAAAAATAAAAGGAGAGACCCACCCATGGTAGATGTGGGCAAAACTTAGTCCTTCTTGGCCAGAGAAGGATAGAAATTTTCCACCCAATACAGACACATGGAGCAGTTGCTGCTAAGAGCAACCCAAAAATATTACCCAACTGTGGCCACATCTGGGGGTTATTTTCATGACATTCCCTGTCTTTTTTTTTTTGTGTGTGTGTGTTTTTTTAGTGATCCATCTTCAGGGTGCATGTGGTCAGGTGTGGCCAGGGGTGGAGCCATGAATGGCCACCTCAATGCAAAGGCTCTGGCACATGGAGGAGAGGATAAAGCAGATGCAGTCGATCTGGCAAACATGGCTTTGGTATGAAATAATGATGGGAGATGTGTTTTGGGACCACAAGTGAAATCACATGATCCTATAATGGTGGCACCTCAGCCAGGTGTGCCCACCCCAGGCCAGCTGTTACCTGCTGTCTTTGGTAGGCAGAGAATGTCCTTTCCAGGTCTTCAAGGTCCAGGATTTTGTACACTTTTGTGTCATCTATGTTGGTCCACACAGTGCCTGCCAGCTTGTTCTGCAAGACAGTGGGAGCATTGCAGGTTGGTCCTGCTCACTGCCCTTACATCACCACCAGCACCTCCAGTCTCACCACCCAAATTACTGCCCAGCTTACCTCTGGAAGCTTGGACCAGTTAAAAGACTTGAGGGCATTCGTTGGCTGAGGGATGCTCTTCTTCTTGAAGGCCATGCCCAGGGGTGCTCCAAGGGGAGGCATCATCCCACCCAGAGGTGGGGGGCCAGGGGGAGGTGGGGGACCACCTGGAGGAGGTGGTGGGGGAGGTGGTGGGGGACATACCCCTGGGAGTGGTGGGGGTGGCGGAGGGGGGAGAAGAGACCCGGGAGTTGGAGAAGGTGAAGGGCCACCAGGTGCTCCTGGTGGCATGGGAGGTCCTCCAGGACTGGCAGCACAGATCGCCCTCTGGGAGAGAAAGAGAAATGGGGACTGGTCATATGGAGTTAGGGGACACCACCTAAGAAATACCCCCATGCTGATTTTTAATTAATTTGGTGAATATTTAGGAAACAAAGGAAGCATTCAAAAACTTCAACACTCCTGACTGAGGCTCAATGAAGGTGAGAGGCAAAATCATCCCATCACAAGAGACCTTGGTGGCTCTTCCAATAAGCCTCTTTCTCAGTCCCTCCATGCAGCTCAGCCTCCTGAAATCACCCCACAGCATTTGCAGGGGGTTAGGGACTGGACCCACAACAGGGAGAGGGTTTGAGCTCTCACCCTGCTCATCTCGTGGAGCTGGGCTGTGAGATCTGCCACCTGCTGCTTGACCTGCTTGTGCTCGCTGGACTCCTTCTCCAGCTTCTCCTTCATCTTATTCAGCGTCTGCATCATCTCTTCCTTCTCCTGGGCCTTGGCATCACACTCCCTCTCCTTCTTCTCCAGCTTCTGCTGAAGCTCTGTGTGCTCTGGAACAGCCCCACAAGACCACTTTTAGGTGACAAACACTCTTTTTAGCCAACAGCAGCTCATGGGGGGCTAAACCCCACACTGCCCTGCAGAGAAGCTTCAGCTGACAAAAGGGAGCCTGTGCTGTGCCTTAGTGGCCCATTTGGAGCCTCTCCATGAAAAAATATTATTTGCTTTGCCCATTTCCCATGTCAGCCCCATGGTGTGATACTATCTCAGCCCTTCAAAAAAGCCTGCAGATACACATCTAAATAAACACATAAATACATGTGTATGTTAACTGTTTAGCCAAGGGTAGAGTTGACACTCTATATTTCTCCATCACTCACCTTTCCTCATTTTCTCTGCTTGCTCTTTCCACTGTTTCACTTCATTTTCATTGACTAACCTAAAAAGAAAAGAAATGCAGCACATGAGGCAATCCTGCTACAGAATAGGAGACTATCACCAGCAAGGAACACAACTGGGGACATGGAATTTCAGGCTCCCAAACTGGCACACCTAAAAGCTCTGCTGTGTCTCCCCTCAGCAGGGTTATGTAAAATTTATCAGGGAACAAGTGAAAACTCCTAAATCTCAAATACTGCTTGCAAGTGCTGTCTAATGAAAAGGATAGGCTTCATTGATAAGGTGGGGTGGGTGAGTCCTGGGAAGTCAACAGCTCCAGGGATGCTGGCTCACATCCAGCTGAGGAGCACGAGCATCACTGTGTGACAGCAACAGGTAAGGAACAGTGACATTCCAGCACTTACATTCGTACAACATTTTTAATGTTGAAGTTTTCCAGGGGAGTGGCGTCGGGGTCCTGCCCTTTGTCACTCTGGATGACAATCTGCTGCACGATCCTGTCGAGCAGCAGCCAGTACTGGACAGTGTTGCCGCTTCTTTTATCTGCAGGGAAGGAAGGAGAGAGGCTGACGTGAGCAAAGGAGAGGTCGTGACGCTGCTGGGCAGGAGAGCTGGGCTGCCAAGCCTCCAGCAAGCCATGGGTTTCCTGGCCTCTGCTGGGACTCACAAGGCATCTGGAGACAGTGGTGCAGGATGGACATAAAGTGCGGGTACGCCTCGCTGTGCGTCAGCCTCTTCCTCGTCAGCTCGAACATCTGAGTTGCGCTTTTGGTGTCGATGTGGACCTGTGGGCAGGAGCCAGGCAAGGTCAGGCCACTGCACCCACAACAGCATCATTCCCTGAGCCTCAGCTCCAGACCCCACGAGTCACCCCCACCCCAAAACTGACAGACAAACCTGCCTCGCTGCCCTGCGAGGGGCAAACAGAGGACAAAGGGGCTAAAGCAGGCTCTAGAACAGATGTTGCAAAAGAGCAGGGGAACAGGAAACATTTCCAACCTCCATGTTTTATCCAGAAGACCACTCTTTGTCCCAGAGCACTCATGTGTTTTTAAAACTGTGGCATTGAGTGCCAGAGCCTACATCAGCGGCATTCGTACTCACCAGCTCAAATCTTTTGGCAAACTCCAGTTCATCTTCGTTTCTAAGCATTTCAAAGAAATCTAAGTGCCTGAGGAAAGAAAGGGAGAAAAAAAAACAACAGAACAACCTGTTAGAAGCAGATATAAATGTGACAATTAATAAATTACAGGTAGTAGGTCCATCAGCGGACCAGACACTGTGAGGGCTTGAAACACCAACTAGACCTTCAGCCTCGACTGCCTAGGCACTACAGGAGGTCCAAGGAGCCTTTTGGGATGAGAAGGGTTGGATGAGGGCTGACAGCATCCCTTGAACCCCTGATGGCACATCCTCCCCAGCTCAACTCTACATCTGAAAGCACCAAAATCATGTTGGAATTTTTTTCTCCCTCTCTGGAGACAGCAAGGAATTTCTATAAGAGGTGTGACTTTAGAGCCATGTGATATCTACAAAGGCCAGCACCTAAAGCAAGGGCACCAGAAAAAAATCACAAGTGTGCTGGGGGCTCACTACTCACCGGTCAAGGGTTGAATTTTCATGTTGCCTTAGTTTATCAATGACTGGCTGGATGCCGAGCATGAGGAATTCATATCTCAGATGGAGTCTGAAATCCAGGCTTTCCTGCAAGGGACAGTTGTGGGCTCAGCACAGCAAGGTGCACATCCTCAGGAAGTTCACTGAAATAAAAGCACCCCAAACACACCCCAAGGCCTCCCTGTCCCAGAGCCCTGGTGCTCACCACGCCCGCCCCCTGGCTCAGGACGGCGTTGATGAAGGACATGATGGCTGTCTTGAGGCTCACTTCATCTCGGTACCGGCCCGTGCTCTTGTCCAAGTCGTTGATCAGCGTCTGCCAAACACACAGTGTCAGCTAAATGCCCCATGACAGCCTCAGTGCTGCCCAAGCAGCCAGGGAGCACAGGCAGGAACAACTCCTCGTGATGCTCCCTCCCATAGCTGGTGATGCACCCTCAGCTGCTGGCCACCCCAGCCCCCATTGGGGCCAACACCAGCCCATGCAGACATGCTGCAGCCTTGCAGAGCTGTGATCCCAGTGACCCTGCACAAGCAAGCCTTTTTTTTTTGGTGGGTGTTGCCTTAAATAACTGTTTCCTCCCTCTTCGCTCAGCTGCAGATCTCATCAGACATGGCTCTGGGCTAATTCTGGATTTTTCAACTTGCAAACAGCCATAACAAAACATTTGCAAGCAGCCACTAAAGACATTCAGGAGGAGAAAGGGACCTGAATGCTGAATTTCAAGGGCTGGGGGCTGAGTGGAGACCCACCTACCTGAAAACGAGTCCTTTCGCTGGCGTATTTCTGGTAGTGCAGCATCGCCTCCAGTACCTTTTTGTGGCCCCCGGGAACCAGGCACACGGCGCCCATGATTTCCAGAACTGCCACTTTTGTCTTAATATTCTCTGTGCTCAGACTCTGAGCGATTACATTAATGCTCTCCAGGTGGGCCAGGACGTGGGCCCGGCCCAGGGAGTTGTTCATTAGTGCTTTTATACATCCAATGAGCGAGGTATGTATTCGAGACTCTGCTGTCTCATAGTCCATGCTTTTCAGAAAGTTGAGGATACACGTTAAGCCATCCAGGTCGATGAATCGGGTCACAAACCTGCCAGAAAAAGGGATTTTCACTTTAAAACAAAATGTTAAAAGTCCGTCTTTACCCTCAAACAGAGCTAACTTGTCTGTTGATGTAAACCTAGAACCTTCCTGTATACCTTTTCAGGCATAGCAGAAATCCTGAAGGACTCCTGTGGCTCACACACCAGGATGGGGTTATAAAAGTCAATTTAATTGGTGCCTGGTTGCCTATGCTATCACCTGCACAAGGTTCTTCAGAGCGAGGATATTTCAAAGAGGACCAGATAAACCAGCCATCAACACAAGGCCCAGAATGGAGGCTAGAAGTTTGCAGTCACACTGCAAAAAATACCGACCTGAGTTTTGAGACCTGTCTTGAACTGGAAGAAGATCCCAAGCCCTGAAGTCACCTCCCCATCAGCAGCAGACACCTCAAGGTGAGCCTTTCTGCCTTCTCCTGCCCCACCATCCACACCTTTCTCCTCCCTCAGGCACAGCTCCCCAGTTTTAAGGGATTTCTGATTTTTATGATGACTTACAATGCCACTGAACAGAAAGCAGACAGCAAACACAGGGCAGTGCCCCAGGCAGATTCACTAGAGCAGGCAGACACAGCACTGCACACTGCTGAGGCATTTTAGGGCCCCCATGCCCAGTGCCATTCAAGCTGAGTGTCCTCTGGTTTGGCAAAAGGCATGGGCTGGGAAAAGAGCTTTGGAAAGCAAACGAGCCAAGAACACCCCAGCACTGGGATGATTTTAATTCGAAACAAGCCATGCTGATGCGCAGCAACAAAAGGGGTAATTGCAGGCTTGGGGAAAATTGCTTTCTCTGCTCCAAAGCCTGCTCTTCTTCCAGCCAAAGTCAATAGGAAAGTTAGTGTTCACCTCCCAGGGTGCAAAAGTAGGGCCAATAGGTAAAATTTTCTATGGAGCCTGCTGCATCCCTCCAAAAACACTCAAACCCCACTTTTAAGGATTTTGTAAAGTTTCATGCTCACTTCATTTCACCAGCCCTGCTCACTGCAGGGACCAGCACCCACAAGGACCAGGTTCTCACAGAAATCAGGTGCTCACCCTGGACCCTGAGAATTTCTTACCATCACCACAGGTGGAAGAAGGAAAGGTATTTGCAAGCAAAAGTAAATTTGTTTCTTCCATAACCAAAACAGGTCAGGTATTTCCTAATGGAATGTATTCCCATCAGAAGATGTTAACCTGAGGCACCTTAAGTGTTGCAAAAGTGTGCATGCAGACTCCAGAGAAAATAACATTAGGAAAAGCTACAGACATTCAGAAAGAGTCCCAGCCATCATTTATCCTCCCCACCAAAAATTGTTTTCCATTTCATAAAAGCCTGAAGATCCATGTGACTTTATTCCCCTATAAAGTGCAAGAGCAGTTGAAGTTGAAACAAAGGGCCTAGCTGACCAATAAAAATTGTTGTTTTCTTGGGGGGGAAAAAAAAAATCAATCTTTAAAGAATTTTTACCTTCTGTTCAGTACAAAGGAAAATCTGGAAAAATAAAAAAGTTGCCTGATTTTTTCTGAACAGACAGGGAGGTCCTGGTGGCTCTTGGTCACTAAAAGGACCAAGAAAAACGAACAAAATGACAAAATGTGACATAAAAAAAGCAGTTGGAGAAACAAAAAAAATACAAAGCAATTAGTGCCTCAGAGTCCTCGCTCCCCTCACCAGTTCCCATTTATATTCCTATTTAATCCCTTGCTCTGCCAGAGAACTCAAATCCAAAGCCACAACCACAGCAATAAAGCCAGAAAAGGGAAGGGAATTGCCTCATTGGTTTTGTCCGCAGTGCAGTCTTCAAACTTTCAATTGTTTTATTTCTCTCCTCCTCATCTTCTTTTTCCAAGGCGATCAGTGACTTTCTCTGTGGAAGGAGGAAGGCAGAAATCAGAGGGGGAATCCCTCCCTGTGTGCCCGAGCAGTGCCCACCACACACTGTGCCATGGGGATCCTAAACCCATCCTGGCAGTCTGGAATCCTTGTGGCAATCACAGAACTCGGGAAAAGGAGCAGAGAGGAAAAGCACTCCACGGTCTGCAAGGAGACAGCCTGGACTGGGGACAGAGGGATGAAGGCACTGTCTTTAAAGCCCCCACACAACTCCTGCTCTGCTCTGCACTCATGCAGCCTCACCTTGAGTCCTGGGGGCAGTTTTGGGCACCACAATACAAAAAAAAAGACATCCAAAAAAGACATCAGGCTATTGGAGATCATCCAGAGGAGGCCACGAGGATGGTGAACAGCCAACCCCCAGTGCAACCCAGCAGTGTGCATCTCAGCTGAGGACAGTGGCTGTGTGCACAGGATGCATCTCCCACACTGGAATTTGCTCTCCAGTTGGGGCTGGGGATGGGATTTGACCCCTGCACCAGGGCTGCCTGCTCCCTGGGCATGCACGAGCCACAGCTACAGCTAAAGCAGCTCCCCAAGTGGTTCCTGCACCACCCAACAGTGCTGGGCCCCAGAAGTGTCAGGGTGAGCCCTGCCAGCCCCAGCTGAGGCTAATCCAAAGCAGAGAGAAAGGGTCCCAGCAGATATGAGGAGCTGTGCTGACCCCTCCATTTAACCCAGCTCCTCTTCAGCAGCACGTCAGGGAGATCAAAGCCACCCCCCAGCATCTGGCAGGCTTTGATCACAAGCTCTGCTCAGGCTCAGGGCTCTGCCTGGCTGGCAGCCCGTGGCCAGCACTGCATGTTTCTGCCATCCAAGAGGGAAGCAGCACACTCCCTCCTGGCTCACAGCCCCTGCTCATCCCTCTGCCCCATCCCTGGAAGTGTTCAAGGCCAGGCTGGATGGGGCTTGGAGCAACCTGGTCAGGTGGAGGGGGCTGGAACTGGATGTTCTTTAAGGTCCCTTTCCCACCCAAACCCCATCCGTGGTTCTGTGACCGTGTGAAACGCCCCAGGTGCCGTAGGGGCATCTCCATTTTGCATCTGTACCTGTTGGTCCAAGAGATGACACTGCCTCTGTAACACCTGCCACCCTTCAGGCACAGTGCTGACACACTGTCCCCACCAAACTCTGCCCCACAACGGGCTCAGAGGCACCAGAGCTCTGGGGGAATACTCACAGCAGCCATTGAATTCAGCTGATCGATGTAGAACTCTGGCCAGCTGGTGGCTCCTTTATTTTCTTCCTGGTCCTGGTAGGGGATAAAAAAAGTGAAACAAAAGCCAGATTAGTAGAAATAGTATTAACATTCCCTGCCCTTCATGACCAACCACTTGTGAAGCACCCCTGAGCCCTTGCATTCCTTTATATTAATATAGTGTGAGTTTCTATATTTTGAGCTTACCCCTGACTCCAGCTATGGGAACAGTACCTGGTTTATGGAACTCCCATACTTGAAATACAATTACAGCACCTGCCTATGACCAAACACTGCCCCACTGATACTGCAGCAGTCCTGTGATTATCAGCTTCTGGGAAAACACACTGGAATTTTACATCCAAATCTCTCTTGTTTCAATCCTACAGTGCCCTTGAAGCTTTGGCTGCACAGCCTTGAATATGCTCAGGGGGGAAAATGTTTACAAGCAATGAAGAGTGTTTAAATGTGACATGATCTAGGCTGCACTCCTGGAGCAGAACCATGACTTATCAACATCCTAAGAGAGACTCCAGGCACAACAGTTCCTCTGGGGACTTCGTAAGTCACTGGGAGGGAACATGCATCTGGCAATGTCACCTCTTAAAGGATGTCACCCCTGGGCCCATGAACTATGACACTGAATGATGCAGAGCCTCATCTGGCCATCCTGGTCCATGATGCCCTGCATCTGTCAGGGTTCATGAGGGGTTTTCAGGTTCTACCTTGTTCTTGTAGGACATGATTGAAGGACCTCTGAGCCCAGCTCAGATAACTAATGCTGGAACAAGTAGGCAGAATTTGAGGGCATACTTCATAATTAACCTTTTCCTCCACTTTCTTTTTCTAGAGACATCTATATCAAAAGAAGAAGAGGATTTCACAGCAGAAATGCCACACAGGTCTAGGCTGGAGTCAACAAATACTACACAAATCCCAAACATTTCCCATGGGTAACCATCTTCTCCTCACAGCCTGACTTGATGCATGGCTCTGCCCCGTCCCTAACTGTAAGAGATGTTTGTAAACCTCATCCTACACCACAAGCACGATGGTGGGAGCTGGACACCTCCTCTCTGCCCCCTCTCTGTGCACGCAGACAACTGTGCCTGCTTTCAGCAAGCCCGAGGAGCAGAGTGCTAAATATTTTACTGTGGCTCAAGGGGAGTATGTGGAAAATATTTGTGCATCCAAACTTCCCAATCTGCAGCGTGCCAAGAAGAGGGCACACGGGGTCAAGGACGGGTAGTTTGGACGAGACTCAGTTTGCCCCTGGGCAGAACAGCCTGTGCCTCCAGACCTGACCCTTCCTTTCGCTGTGCCTGGCTCCAAGGAAGGGACAAAACAAGCCTGAGAGCACCAAGAGGCCTGGAAACCTCTGCCCTTTGCTTTAACTCTTTTTCTTACCCCACAGTCCCTCAGAGGTGCCAGGCAGCTGGGTTGAGGCTCAGGCCACCTGTCTGCTCGGTGTCAATTCTGTCTGACACGGCCATCAGGGCTTCCAGCTCCTCAGCTGAGCCCTGGGCACTCGTGCCAACCCCCTGTACCGAGCTGCCTGTGCCCTGCCAGGGGAAGGCTCTGCACAGAGCTTGTGGGCATCCTGCTCTTCCCAGCTGCCCTGCCCCACTTAGGAGTCCAGCATGCAAATGTGCTTCAGGGGACAGCAGAGCTGGGACATTCACAGGTGCCTTGAACAAGGTCCTGTCACCTCCTGGAGGTGTCAGAGAAGTCCTTCCCATTGTCCCTCTGATAAGGAGCATCTCTGTTCCACCAGAGACAGCAGCTGGGAAGGGTGGCAAGGTCCCCACCACGGCACAGCAGCAAGAGGGGTCCAGATGTGCCCAGCCAGGAGAGCTGGGCAGGGAGTGAGGTCCATGCTGAGGAATGGGGAGGGAAAGCAGCAGGGCTGGGTCATCCCACATCCCAGGACCTTCCCACGTGCTGTGAACACCTGTGAGGCAGGCAGGGATGTGGACCTGCTGCTCATTTAGGGTTGAAAAGAAGCGGTGGAGCAAATAAAGGTCTCCAGGGGGTGGAGGGGAGGCTGAACAACAAAATTGGCTAAACTGCTCATTTATAATTAACTTGCTGCATTATAAATATTTCCCTTTGCTCGGCTCCCTCGGGCTCTTGCATTTCCTCCCTGAAACCCCCAATTTACAGAGCACTCTCAATTAAGTGCAGCAGAACCTCATTAATTCCGATGAGCAGCTGGGCAGGCTCGTCAGAAAGCAGCTTCCCAGGCAAAGGGGGACTGCACAATAAAGCAGGCAAAGATCAGGGCACGGGCTTCCCTCCCCTCAGCTCGCTGCAGGACGTTGCTCAGTGGTAATTACTGGGGCTAATGGTCTACAGCACACTGATAAGTGTCCTTTGGTGTATTCCTGGTGGCAAAGAAATCTCCTGACAAAGCGACAGCCCGGAGGGAAGTGAGTCACAAGGCTCTGCTCAGCACCAGGAGGAGGGAGGAACCTCTCCAGCATCAGGGTTTGAAAGGCTGAGTGTGTAAAATAGTTTTCCTAGCACTCAAGGTGGGTTTTGGGATGTGGGTTTTGCAGACTGCCCTTGGGGAGGGATGCCCAGACACAGCTGAACACCTCCAACATCTCCAGGATGTTCCACTGCATCACTGAACATCTCCCCATTTCTTATTCTCTGGGCTGAGTCTCTGC
Source organism: Poecile atricapillus (assembly GCF_030490865.1). Lineage (NCBI taxonomy): Eukaryota > Metazoa > Chordata > Aves > Passeriformes > Paridae > Poecile > Poecile atricapillus. The sequence continues at coordinate 176,494,121 of NC_081249.1, forward strand.
TGTGTGTGCTCTCAAGCAGCAAAGAAGTGAGGGCTGATCTGAACCCTGCTGGAACCCAGACTGAGCTGCTCTGTTAGAGGCACATTGATGGCTTTAATTGGACATCAGCATCCCTCACTGTCCTCCAGGCCTTGATGTGCTCAGCTGCAAAAATTAAGACATGCCAAAATTGCACAGACAAGGGCAGACCTCGGTCCATCCCCTGCTTTGTTCCACCTGCTCCCCTCACCTACTTCTTTCCAGAAACCTGGCAAAACCACAAATCCCATCAGCTGTGGCCCTGGTGTCACCCTCTCGTGTCACAGGCTCTGCTGTTCCTCTCGTGTCCTCTCTGCTGTTCCAGTGGATGCTGCCACTGGACTGTTCTGTGCCCTGGTGGCAGTGGGTGTTGTGATGTGATGTGAACCCAATAAACGAGCTCCATCCCCTCCTCAGCACTGCAGGGCAAGCAGTGCCCAGACAAGATGCCTCATTAGCAGGAGCTTTCTCAAGTGAAAGTCACCAACCTGCCAGCTCCAGCCATCCCTTTGCTCTTCCCAGGGAGATTTCAGTCCCCTGTCACGTCTTGGTTATGAGCCTGACACTTCCACAGCCTCAGAGCATCAGCAGCTCCCACAGCCAGACTTCCTTCTCTTCCCAATGACCACTGGACAGAGGAAGTGGGGGCTCAGCCAATGGTGGCTCAAAGCAATTTCAAGGCTGGTCTCAACCTACTTGCACCTGGAAGGTGCATCCCCCCAAGCTCCTGCTGCTCTGACCTGCAGGAACGCAGCTGCTGGGAGCAGTGCAGCCTCACAGCATGTCCCCATGCTGGTGGGGAGAACGACACCTGTTATGCTCCTCAGTTCTTTGCCACCTGCTTTGCTTCCTAAACAAACTTCTGGCAACATCTTTTGGATCCTCAGTCTGCAGCTGATGTCACACCTGATCCAGCAGCCTGCTTCCCTACGCTCACAGCCCATGTGGTGATTTGGGATAGCTGGATCTGCTGCTGCTTTGGGATAACTGATGGTGGCTGGCTGAGTTCCCCACCCACCTGATGTCCAACACAGGAAGCTACATCCTACCAGGCTGGAAGGAAAAGGCTGGCTCACAGCAGCCAGCTCCATGCAAGGCACAGAGAGCCCTTCAGTGACAACACCCGTGGCTTTTCTCCAAGGTACCAAGTGATAGGACAAAGGGAAATGGCCTCAGGTTGTGCCAGGGGAGGCTTAGATTGGATGTCTGGAATAATTTCTTCACTGCAAATGTGGCCAGGCACTGGAACTGGCTGCCCAGGGAGTGGTGGAATCACCATCCTTGAGTGTTCAAAAAAGCAGGGATGTGACACTTGGGGCCATGGTTTAAGGGAGAGCATGGCAGCACTGGGTTAATGGCTGGATTCAATGATCTCAGAGGTCTTTCCAACCTTAACAATTCTATGATTTTGGTGGTTCACCTCCCTCTTGGCACCATCTGCAAGGCTGGTCTGCCCCAGGAAAGTCACAGGAAGGGATTAAAAAAACCCTCTTCAACTGGCACCAGCTGCAAAAACAGCAACACCCCCTCCATTTTTACACATGGTCCTGACATAACTTTCATTCTGCCCAGTGTTCCCCACCCCTCCTTGCTGCTCCATAAGAGCAGAGCAAGGGAAAGCTGGCAGCAGCTGGCAGCTCACTGCATTTTGGCAACCCCTCCCTCCCTGACTGCTCTGGATGATCCACCTGGATGCTGTTTGCAAGGTCAGAGAGGAAGCAGGAGGTGACACAGACGAGTTTTAAAGTTTAAAAAAAATGAGGTTTTTTACGTTTCTGCAGCCTGTGTGAGATGTTTAAATGCAGCCCAGCCCCAGCAACATGGCCCAGCCCTTGCCAGGCTTGTGCTGGTGGAGGTTTGGGCCCCCCAGGGCTCCCTCATCCCTCCAGGTATCCCTGGAACAGCACCTGAATGATTCAATCAAGCTGCTTCCCCATGGGGCCATGCTGCAAAGGGCTGGAATTTCATCAGACTCTCCCCAAGCTGGGATCTCAGGGTCTGAACCAGCCCAGCCCAGCCTGCTCTGGTTTTCCATATGCTAACACTTCCCATACCCTCTCCTCCACAAACACACACGTGCCCTCGTACGCTTTTCCCAGGGTTTAAAAATTATGCTCCCCATAAGCAAATATAGCATGACCAGATGCCTTTCGTAGTCAGCTGGTTCATTGTTTGAAAAGCTTCACTTTAAAATCCAAAAAGATTGCTAACAGATGCATTTTTTGGCCGGAGAGCAAGAAAAAAACCTTGCTTAAACAAAAGTGTGTTGTGATTGGAACTAAAAGGGGAATTACCTTGAAAGATAAAAACTATAAACATTTCCAAGTGAAAAACACCCCCAGCCATGCAAACAGCCAGTTTCTCTCGGTCAGCCTGAGCAAATGACACCTGAGATGGTATTTCAACCTGCTGCTGCAATAACAGCAGGTATATCTGAATGCTCAGAGGCCATGAAACCCTTCTCATCCATCCCAGGTGACCCTGGAGCATGGCAAAATGCCGAGCTATTTTATCCTCCCCTCCCCTGCATGCCATCTTTGTCAGTTTTTGCTCTTAGTTCTGCTACTGCAGCAAAAATATGGGGAATTGATGTTTTTTAAATGAAGGAAATGGAACACAAGCCCCACGAAGGAGCTGCAGGACTGAGCAGGACAAGTGGAGGAACAAGCTGGAAAGTGAAGCTCTCTGGAGGGAGTGGGTGGAAGGCACAGTTGGAGGGGAAAGAGGCTGTCTGGCTGGGAAATAGAAGATTATTGGAGAGACATCACTCATTTCCCTATTTATCACATATTTCCCCTGAAAAATCACCACTTCTGCCTCTTCCTAATGTGAAAGGAACCTGGTTTTTATCTGACCCCTGAGGGAAATTTTAGATACAAGCTTTGCTTCACACTGCTTGGAATGATGCATCCAGGGTTAGAGATGCCACCAGGTTTTCAACACAGGCCTACAGAGCTCAGCATCACTTGGCATTCCTGCAGGTCGTTTTTCCTCTAGTCCAGCTTTAGAAAAGCTCAGCTGGACCCACAGGGAGAGGGGCAGAGCCAGACCCTGCACTCACATGAGCTGTTTTTCATTACCCATCCCTCCCACCTGGTTATTTATTCTGAGCTTCTGCCCCAACACCCTGTACTCACCCCTATTTTGAGGCTCATAAAAGCCACCCTTTGAGCTGCTTTAACAGCTTGACATGACATACATGGGCTGTGAGGAGCCAAATCTGCGGTTAAACAGGTCCTGCAGACTAAGCATGAAGGGTTAATCATTAACTCCCTCTGGAAAAAGGCCATCTCTTCCACTGAGGCAAACCCACAGCCAAAGAAACAGCAAATCTGGAAACCCTCCTGCTTCCTCCCTGCACTTCCGAGCAATATCCTCTCCTGGAGAGCGGGGCCAGCAGGGAGCGAAGTATTTTGGGATGAGGTATGAAACGAGTCATCGTCCAGAAATACCACTTCTAAAAGCAGATCTCATCCTGCTGCTGATGCTTCTCTGCCTTTGCATTTCCCTGCTTTATCCCAGCCATAGAGGGGCTGATGACTTCAAAGAAGGTCTCTCCAATAATCTTGAAATCTCTCTCCTGATCCCAGCACTGCACGGCTGCTGGGTTTAGTGCAGATTTCAGTTCCTCCTCGGGTTGCTGCTGACACAATTCACCAGCCCCATCACGAGATGCTTTTCGTCCCTCTGTCCCCTGAGCGACTCAGGGTGATGCAGGAGGGCTGGGACCATGAGGAGTTCATGCAGTGCAATCCCCAAGGATGGGATCAAACCCACTGTCTCCATGGATGGAGAATCAGGGAGGACAAAGCCTCCACCCTGCCAAGCCAGTCCTGTGGGCTGGGATAGGCAGAGAAGCCAGGATACAGAGCTGCAGGCCAGGGGGAAATATTCCAGGGAAAGAAACACACCTGGGGAATAGCTGGATTTCCCCTATTTCCTCGCAACAGGCATTGCCAAGGCCAGGTGCTGTCAGGTCTCTTTCCAGGACAATCCAGCAAAAAATGTCTCATTTTTGGTTTCCTCTTACGCAATCTTGCCCATCACAGGAATATATAAAACAGCAGCATCTGGGACGTGCTCTGGACAGCTGAGTGTGTGGATAACACCAACTGCAAAGCAGAAGTGCCAGCCAAAATTGGCAGCAGAGTAAAGAGCAAAAACTGCTCAGGGGACAATTCTGGATTGTTGGTAAGTCAGGCAGCTGCCTGAGACTGATGTCCACCTCTGCCAGCCCCCAGATGAAACTGGGTGTTACAAGCATCTCCAACAACAGATTGCTGTTGAACACAGGCTTTGGGCACATCCTGCACTTCCCAAATCACTGTCTCTCTGAGAGCAGCCAAGGCAGGCAGGTAGGACCACTGTCCTGTCCCCAGCTCTGCTGCCCTGCTGAAAAAGCAGACACTGCTCTCAGCTGGAGAAGTCCAGCCCCTCTCCTCAATGCCAGGCTACCATGTAGGTGATCTGGCCTCATAAATACACAGGAGCACAAGAAAGATTTCGCATGAGCTGCCAAGATATCCAGCAGTGTTTCTGCTGCTCACCAGTCATCATCACACAGGGCAGGACAGCCTAGAGCCTGCTGTGCACAGACATGTTCTCCAGCCCAAGTAATTCCTGATTCCCTCCACGGCTGGAGCCTTCATTGATATGGTCTCGCTCATTTTTAATTAAAAAGCAGGAGAAGAGCATTTGTCTCCACCAGCACATCTCCATCAGAGCAAGCACATGTGCTCTGCAGCTCACTGTGATGGTATCACAAGTAGGGAAGGAGTGGCTGGGAACAGCCAGAGGAATGAGGACCAGAGGAGAGCAGCAGCCAGGATCTAGCCTCAGATGGATGCCTGCTCCCAGAACCTCTGAGAATGCCCCAGGCACTTCTGTGGCTCCTTCCCCCCACGAGCAAGGAGTTTCACAGCACAGCCTTTAAAAACCCATGAGAGCAAGGAGGTTCTGGGAAGGGAAAGAGCCACCATCAGCTCCATCTAAACCCTTCCTCAGGAGATTAGATAGCACATAATCTCCACTCACAATAATCATTACATGGCTTTGCTTGATTTAACTCTCCCATTATCCACACACACCAGGGCAAGGTTCTGCTTATCCACCAGGGAGTGACGAGTGAGCATCCCCTGCCCATTCTCTGGTTGATCCAGACCAGTGCCTGTAATTTGTTAACATCCCTCCTCCCCTCCGATTTAAATCTCGGGCATGGCAGGCCTCTGTCTAACAATAATACAGGGATTTCAGGGGTATTTATGAGAGGCTTAAAACTTAATCCTACATGAGCAAGGTAAGCCTGCTCTTGGCCTAAAATGTGGATGGAAAATCTGGTGCCATTGCTACAGCAAGAGAAAAGAGGCGTTTACAGCAGTGAGCACCCTTTGAGTGGGGCCAGGGACTGCCAGCCCTGCCCAGCCACCCCCTGCAGCCAGGTGAGGGGCACAGTGGCAAATCAGGGAATGCAATCACAGAACCCTACAACAGTTTGAGTTGGCAGGAACCTTAAAGATCAGCTGGTTCCAATGCCCCAGCTGCCAGCAGGGACACCTGCCACCAGACCAGGTTGCTCCAAACCCCATCTAACCTGGCCTGAAACACTTCCAGGGATGGGGCATCCACAGCTTCTTTGGGCAACCTGTGCCAGTTTCAACAGCTCTACTGTAAAAACCTTCTTCCTGTTATCTAACTTAAATAAACTTCCAGTTTAAAATCATAACCACTTGTCCTACTGCAACAGCCCCTATTATAAAGTCTGTCCTCATCTGTTTTATAAGCCCCCTTTAGGTACTGGGAGGGGCTCTAAGGAGATGGTGAGCAGCCCCTCGCCCCTGCAAGGACAACCTCAGTGCCCACAGAGTTCCACATGGCCCTGATGTGCTGGCAGGGATGAGCATGGGGTTGGGGACACTCGTGGGGGACACTCCCTTCAGCCTGAATGGGCTGGGGACCAAAAACCTTGTTTTCCCAGGGTCACTCCAGGAACACGGACATTTCTGTGACACCCCAAATACCACCTGGCATCCCAAAAGAGCTGTGTCCTTTCCCCCAACTCTTCCCCATCTTGCATGAGAGGGAAGAGGCTCAGCACCCAACAAGTCTCTTACTTTTTTCTTGCTGCAGTATATCTGCCACTTCTTCTCCGCTGGCAGTGCAAACATGGCCTCTCTGTGCTTGTCCGTGAGGTCAAGTTCATCCTGGAAAGGGGAAAAGAAACACAAAACATGCACCATGAGTACACAAACAGGTGATGTACAGACACAACCCCCCCAGACAAGCAGTGTACATCAATGTGGGGCCACATCACAGCACAGCAGCAGCCCCACAGCATCATCCCGTGACTCTCAATTTGTCAGGGCAATGATGCCAATTCCCATCCTGCTTTTGCTGACCTCTCCTGACTCTGGGCTGCAAACTTCCCTGCCTTGTCCCTCCCAGACATCTCTTTCACTGCTTTTAAAGGCTGGAAGAGTTTTGGAAAGGACACCCATGAAGCCATCACAGCTGCCCATGAGACTCACACTGACAGCTTCAGGTGAGCAATCTCATCTGAGACACACAGCGAAGAAAAATTCAAACAGGACCTTTCTTTCTTATCATCATTGCTTCACTGGAGCACCCCACCTCGAGTGGTCCAACCCATTTCCATTGCTGACACCCTCATATCATCAAAAACTGTAGTGCTTTGGTTTTTGCTTTGTTTTCCTACAGCTAAAAATAGAAAGCTCTTTTCCTAATACCTACAGTTCATAAAGAGGTACCTCCTCTCCATCAAAACTGGATCACATACTGCCTGGCAGAGATAAAGCTGTTTACTGACTGAAGCCTTTATTGGTTTATCTGATTCTTTAAAGTACACATCCATTTTCGACTTGGAAGCTCGGTTAGCAGCGTGCCCTCCGCCAGCATGCCCGAGTATTATCAAAGCCTCATCGCTTCCTGGTGCTAGATGTAGGTCAAAGCTTTTATGAGGGAACTAAATAAAACATTCAGGCAGGGCTGGGAGGCTCATTGCTAAAGCCAACATTGATCTTAGAACCACGGGTGTCTCTTAAAATCACCACCACTGATGACAATCCTCGTGCTGGAGGGGTTTGGGGGCAGCAGTGAGATACTGGAGAGGCTGCAGAAGGTCACAGGAAAGCCCCCCAATGGCCTCAAGCCAACTCATCCCACCCAGACAGTCGATTTAAGTAAGAGGATCACCATTAAAAATCACACATTTAATTCCAGCAACCAAAAAAACCCCACATTGAAAACTCTCAAAGCTTTCCTGTCTGAACAATTACACTTATCAACTAAAACTGGCAGCTCCTGTACCCCAATCGAAGCCTCATTTGGGAAAGCCTGAGCAAGAAACCTCTGGCAGAAGATGGCTCCCTGCATCAGCAAGCCCACAGGGCAAGAAATTCATCTGATCTAATTCATGCTCATATTGCACTCAGCAGCCAAGGAAGGGAGCTTTCAGCTATATTGTAACCCAAACCTAGAGGCCCTCCAGCACAACAGTGACAGAGGGCTGCTAACAGTCCCAAACATCTCAGAAAGGCTTATCTATCCACTGCAGGTATTGATTTCTCTTCTTGATGAAATTACTCCTCAAAAGGAAAGGTGTTCGGAGCTTTTTCTGTTACATATTTCATGGAGGAGGCTTTGCCCTACATCTTCAAACCACCACGCTGCACAGAGCTGATGCTGGTGGAGTTCTGGAAGCAGACTTGGACACCTTTACAACAGAAAAAAAAACCATTTTGCTACAACAGAGACCGGGAAAAAAGAGAGGGCTGAGAAAACCTGAGCCCAGTGCAAGACACATCTCATCCTCCTGCACCCAGGGAGGAGAACCTGGGCTAGGGACTACTCCAACAAGTGCCATTCTCAAACATTCCCATGTCCTTAAGAGTTTGGCAAGTCAGAGATTTGTATCAAGCAACCAACCTCCACCCCAGCCTTGGGCAGGTCTCATCACTCTTCCATGCCTCAAAATCACAACTGCACTTCCCCGTTGTCTCCTCAGGCTATGAGCCAGTCAAACATCCAAGCTCTGCTTCAGCCTCAGTTCATAGAAATCACAGAATGGTTTGGGTTGGGAGAGACTTTAAATATCATCTAGTTCCAACATTCTCCACCCTCTAAACCAGGTTGCTCAATGGTCCCATACAACCCAGCCTTGAACACTTTTTTGAAAAGTCTAAAGGTGACCAACAGAATGATACCTACACAGGCTGAAATTCAGCTCATTGGAAAAGTAAATCTGGGAGTGTGGGGGAGGACAAGGGTCTCTTGATGAATATTTACCTCTGTGGGGAGGGTTTGAGAGAGCACAGGAAACTGCTTCCACTGTGACCCCACTTTCCAGCCATGTGAATCTGACAGTCAGGCATGAAAGCACCAGCCACCCACATCTGCACTTAGGTCCTTAGAAAAATATTCACTGAAACTTTCAAAATGCCCATACCCTAAAAAGACAACTTGTGCAAACGTGAAGCTTTATTAACCAAGAAAAAAAATCTAAACCAAGCTGAAGCCTAAGCGGGAGCAAGGAGGGACAAAACAGAAGAACATATTAGGTAGGTGCTGGCACATGACAACGTGCAAACACATCCAAAAAAGGTGCAGAAACGCTTCTAAGTCTCACACAGCACATTTCATTGTGCCCCAGCTCTAACATGTTCAGTCATCACAGCCCTGCATCACTCAACAACACCTACCTAATGATATCTTACAGGATGCTTGAGAGAGGTGTTTAAATAAATGCTATGTGGCACCAGTGAATATGAAAATCCTCATAATCAAAGAGTGACTAACAACTGTTATTCGGAGCCGTAACAGTGACTCAGCTGTGAAGAGTCAGGTCTTTGCTGGTTTTTAAGCGTATGGGGATTCCTGCAGCCAGCTCTCACCCTTTGCTTAGGCTCACTGATGTGCATCTCAGTGCAGGCTGCTCAGAAACTGCCCTTTCCAACTCCAAAAGATCAAGAAAGGACAGGAACAACACCTGTTTTCTGGGGGCTCACAGCCCACTGTAGAAATGCCTTTAACAACCGACCGGAGCCGCACGCGGCAGAGAAGCCGTGCAGAAACTCACACCCATATGGGCCTTCAATTAATAATTACAAGCTTGATAATTAGGTGATTCTAACTGGCAATTCATTTCATGGGCCATTTGCAATCCACACACTCCCACTACAGCGTGTGATGCTGGCAGCTGCTGAAGAGTGAGAAGACAACCAGTGGGTCAGTGTCCATCATCCTCACAGCCCTCACCCCTTGCTTTAGCCTCACCTTTCACAGCTCTGCCCCTTCCACCTGGCTGCCTCTCGTGTCAGGATCTGCCAACTTCACTATTTTTAATACTTTTTTGGAATCAGGTCAGTGGCACATAAAATAACAGCCTCGTTTTACCACTGAAAGGAAGTCTCTGCCCAGAGTGTTTTTACTGGAAAAAGATATGCTACTCTTAAATATTTATCCCGTACAGCTAAACTATTCACCTTTACATAAGGAAACAGGTTTCCACATTAAATCTTCATTTGAATATGGTTTTAGAAAAAACCTCATAGGGAAGCTTTGATTCTCAGTGTGTACGTTGCTATTTCCAGGAGGTAGAACACTTCCATGCTGTGTGCTCTGCTGAAGGCTCTCCATTCCAGCCAAGCAAACCTCACCCCCTCTCTGAGCTCCACTGAAGGTGAGATCTCACACCATTCTCCTAAAGCTATCTAAGAACGTGAGGCTCAGCTCAGCACACAGTGAGCACAATCCTCTGGGCCAAACAAGTGGTCCATAGCTTTCCCTTGGAGGACACACAGCAGCACTCATGGACAGATGCTCCCGTGGCCTGCACCTCCCTGAGCTGGCAACTTGATGGTATGAGGAGACCTCTGGTCAATCAACCCCCTGGTCAAGCAGGGCCATTGCCCAGGGCCATGTACAGATGGCTTTTTGAGTATCTCCAAGGAGGGAGATGCCACCACCTCTCTGGTTGGTAGCCACCACCATCTCCCATCACCTCCTGAAGGCAAAACCAGATCAAGCCAAAAAGCCACTGGAAGAAATGTTCAGTCCTCCCAGCAGGAAAAGCATCAAGCCCAGCCTCAGACTCACAGCACAGTCCTTTGAGACAAACTCCTGTCCCTGACACTTCACTCATGCCATGTTCTAATGAGCATCTTCCACAGACTGAGAGCCACGGGCTTTAATGGGGGCAACAGGAGGGAGACAGGAGGATGCTGCAAATCTCCTGGCTTCAGGAATGATCTCCAGGATGGCTTCCTGGAGCTGGGTGAACCCTAGTGCTGCCCACCCATGTCCAACAAGACCACAGCGAGACCAGCATGGGTTTTTCCCCTACATTCCACAGGTTCCTCATGCCATCAAACATTCTACATGAAGCATCTGGGGAGCAGATACTAAATAAAGAACAACTCCCTGTAAAGGAGTCTGCAACTCCAATATACCCTTACTGTAAGAAGGTACTGTAAGGCTGTAAGAAAAGCAGATGAAAAACCTTTAAATCCAATGCACCTCTCTGGCTGATAAATTGTGTAAGTGTAGCACATGGTGGAGCACTGGGGGTCACCCATTGCCATAACTGAAATAATTACTATATAAAATTTGCTGTTTTGTGCTGGGTTTGTATACACATATATATATATGTTTATAGAATGATAGAAAAGCTTATTTTGGGCAGAACCATAAAGATCAGCTAGTTTCAATCCATTCACTGTTAGCAGGGATGCCACCCACTAGACCAAGCTGCTCCAAGTCCCATCCAACCTGGCTTTAAAACTTCTAGGGATGAGGCATCCACAACTTCTCTCTCTCTCTGGATTTACTTATATGTGTGTACACACATATAAATATATATATGAATATATATACAGAAAGATGTCACTGGATCAATAAATGACCAACATAATAAACAGCAAGTGAATTTACTCCTGGTGGATGGATGCACAGAGTTTAGAAACCTCTGTAAGCAAGGTTATAGCACATAAAGATGAGATCTCTTGCATCATCAAATGAAGCATGAGAGAGATACAAGACTGTTCAAAAAAATTGGGAAAAAAATAGAAGGAAAAAACAAAGCGTGAACTTTTTGGCAACGTTCGGCATTAAGGGGTCCAGTATAGGAATTAAAAAGCCAATAAATAATGGCCTGTTGAAGCCTGCACCGCCTTCCTTTCTCAGGGGTCATATTGCTTTTTCACTCTCTTCCAGGCATTCTTCTCCAAGTTCATCAATTTGATTTATCCCAGAACGCTGTGGTGTCAGGGGAAATGGCAATCAGCATTTTTCCCCCCGTTCCTCATCTCATGTTTTTCCGCTGCCGGCCGGCGCTGCCCGCGCGGCCAGAGCAGCAGCTGCTGCTTCCACTGCCGGCCCTGCTGCCTTCAGCAAAGCCCTGCCTCAGAACACACCCTACTCTGCTTGTTGTTTTCTTTTTAAGCTGTTTTCTTGGAAAAAAAAAAAAGACATATTAGTACTTATTAATCAGCGGCTGTTACAAACAACCCCCGCCTCCACACCCTGTGCCGCAGGAAGAGATCCTCCAGCTGCAGCTTTATTTAGGCAACTACAATTCTCAGTGTATGCAGATTTGTCTCAGGGTTTGTTTTTTTTAAAGTCTTTTGTTTTTATTATCACTAAAAAAAATGCCTCCTCCTCAGCACACTTCTTTTCAGCAGCAGTACCCTGAGAGCTTAAAAACACCTCCTCAGACAAGCCAACCCCTGCTAATGTTATCACTGCGTATTTTTAATTTCTCCATGACAACTTGCAGCTGCAATTACAGAACATGAACAAAAATCGACTATTCATATTTCTTAATGAATAAGCATAACAGATAAAAGATTATTATTCATTTTGCCTTTATCATGTAATGAATTTCCTGGATAAAGGAAATTGCTCGCAGCCAAGCGAATGAGTAGCAGCAACAAGGAATAACAGAAGCCCTTCAAAGTGCTCATGCCTAGTTAACCTCCTCCCACAACGAATTTTTCGTCCTCGTCTCAGAAAGACCCCAACCCACCCTGCTCAGTTATTGACCTGAACACATTGGACAGACATAAATAAAATATATATTCCTTCCTTCTTCTGCAGGAAAGATTATGGCCATCAATAGCTGATTTAGCCCTTCAATAAACTCCAGCTGCACTTGATGCATTTTCCCATCAGTTCAAACACCTAACTGGGGCAGACAGTATTTAATGCTTTAATATTTTACTTCAATTAATTATTTTAATAGGCAAAAGGTTTCAAAGCTGCTCATAATTCAATATTAGTGTATTTTAAGAGAGGTATCCACTTAGTTTCTCCTTTTTTGTTATCATATATATATATATATATATATAACTTCACATACACTTTTTTTTTGAATGTTATTGATTGAACTCAGCCTTCTGTGACCTTTTCACCGACCTCATCTGGAAAACCTTTCTGCCATTTTAATTAACCCAGGGTACTTTTCCAGCCTGAGTTATTGATCTACACAGTTTCACCCTGCAGAGCACTCTCAGATCTAGAAGCCCTGCAGGTGCATCACCAGCACACCTTTTCCACACAATTGTACATACACCCTGAAAAAACAACAAAAATATGTCTCAGCCTATTATCTCTTACTGTGACAGCTCAAATGGATTCAATCCAATCAACCAGAGCTGGGGATGGCTGTCCTTTGGTGGGTGCACCTCCTACCATAATAAAGCACAGCGCTGGAAAATAAGTAAGGTTTCAGATGTGAACATCTCACCTCTTTACAGAAGAACCAAAGCAGCAGCTCTCTTCCCAGTCAGATTTTACACTGCTTCTGCTGCTGGCACCCCAGGGAGCTGCTCAAGCTGGAAATCAAGCCAATGGGTCAAGAGTGGCTCCAGTTGTCCCCTGCCTGACAGGGATGTTTGGGTAGGAACACTGTGGATGGTTGGTCTGGGGCTAAACCGTGCCAAGGTTCCCCCAAATAATGCTCTGGGAAGGGTTTCAAAAGGGGGCTGGATGGAAATAGAGACTACCAAGCCCCACACCAGCTTGATCCTGAAAGTTTCCCAAGAGGTACCACTCTGTTTGTGGGACCTAAAGAGTGCAGCCACGGGAAGCAGAAGCCAGCTATAGCCTGATGCTGATGGAGCAACGGAGGATGGAAATGGACATCTGGGTGGGACAAGTCCTCATCCCCCACAGGTCTGGCTTCAGACACACCTGGCACCCTAATGGCAATTTTAAGAGCTTATTCAGGTGCAAAGGGTCACCCTGAGAGGAGGTTCCTTCTGACCAAGGCTGGATGAGACTTGGGGTAACCTGGTCTGGTGGAAAGTGTCCCTGTCCATGGCAGGATGAGATGTTCATGGCATGGAATGAGATGATCTTTAAGGTCCCTTCCAACCCAAACCACTCTGTGATTTCTATGATTTCAGGTTATGACATGCAGAAAGATGTCAAGCACAAGGATGTAAGCACAGACTGTCTAATAGGTGTTGGGTGTGGTTGGGAAAGGGAAGCTGATCCCTGTAAATAACAGTATTGATCAGAACACTGGAGTTCATGGGAATTAGGATCGCTGGGCACTCAGGCAGGATCCTCCCTGCAGGCCTGTGAAAACCTCAGCTGCCAAAAGCTGACCTTGGTGATGTTCCCACGCTGAGGAACACCCAGACTGCCAACAGCAGATACTACAGCAGCATGGACAGCTTCCACTTGTATCTGCAACTGGAAACAAGGCAGGCACAGGCAATTCCCAGCAGGAATGCTTCCAGCTGAGGATGGTGATAGAGCACAACTCATCTGCTGTCCAATCCTGCTCATAACTCCAGCAACACCACCCCACCAGTGAGCAGTCAGAAGAAGACTGCTGCTGGAGCAGATTCCCTGTCCAAAGAGGCTGGTACCCTCCATGGTGACCTGTGCCAGAAACACTGAGATCATGTGCAAGCCAAAAACCTAAATGCCTCAATTAAGGTCACCCATGCGTTACCAAATGAGCTGGCCAGGCATCTCCCAGGGATGTGGCCTCCTCTTTTACGAAGTGCAAAGTGGAAAGCATTTAGCAGGTAGACTATATTGTTTTTCCACTCCACTTGTACTTCTCCTGGAAACAAAGGGGTTCCTTATGCGCTCTCTGCCTTCAGCTGAGATTCACATTGTGCTGTAACATGGCTCCTTTGTAAAATCAGGGCTTGGGAACAGCACATTTTTTGGGCAAGCCCCCACGCTGGTTTGTAGCAGTAACAGATACTGCAATTACAGGGCTGTTTCTGCTGAAATACAGCGTTCCTTGGTGGATTGGTTCATTTGGGTCCAGGGAACACATGTAGGCAGAAAACCCTTATTTTCTGACTGAGTAGGTGTGTGACTTGTCTATCAGATGCTTGTCTATCAAAAGGTGCATTTAGAGATTATCTGGGAGGGTGTTAACAACACGAGGTGATGAAAACAAGCACCGTGAGCACTGGGCTGGGATGGGAGCCCGGCAGATCCAGACTGTTCACATCTGAGAAACAAAAACTGGGCAGCCTGGTAGAAGTGTCCGTGTGGCACATGGATCCCTGCAGAGTGAATTTAAAAACAGATATCACCAATCATTTGGTTCTTAAAAGTGATTCATAAGCCAAGGGAGCTTGGCTTTGGGAGACAGCAGTGGGATGGGGTCAGGAGCTCCATGCTCAGCATCTGGCTCTGAATTGACTCTGCAGAAAGGGGTGGCTTGCCCAGGACACAAGGGCTACTGCAATTGTCCTTTTTTCCAGACACCAACCACATGCTTTCCTTTGCAGATATAGGGGAAATGGCTTTGGCCACCATTCAGCAGTTCTCAAAATCCTCATGTCCTTAATGCTGGAAGGACCAGGCTGCAAAATACAGCAGCTGACCTGCAAGCATGAAATGCAAAGCTTGGCTTTGCAGCTGATCCCTCAGCTGCTACTTAAAAGCCGTGTTGTTTTGCAAAGTCCAAAACCTCATACTTTCTCCTTATTGGATTAGAAACCGGGGGGGAAAAGCACATTACTGAAGTTCCTGAGTACAACTGGATATCACTAGCAATGAGTTCCCAAGCCAGAGCTGTTACTGACACACTGCAGTGCTCATGCTGGGCACATCACCACTTCTCCTCACGTTTATATGCTCCCTGTTCAAGCAGCATACAGAACAGGCATCACCCCAGCATGCCAAGAGGAAGGGAAGGCACAGCTCCAAGGGACAGTTGTGCATGGAGAATCCTGCCCCAGCACTGCACATCATGAGTCACAGACCCATCGACCACCACAAAGCCTTTCAAAGGCAACAGATTTAATGTCTGTGACAGGGGGTACCATCTCCTGACTACATCCTGATAGCATCCAGAGAGCAGCTCGCATGAAATGCATTAGTTGCCCCAAGTACAGCAACAACAAATGCTGTGATAAATCTTATAAGCTGCCAGAGACCTTTTTATTGTTCCTCAGGCTCACAAGTTTCCACTACTTCATAAAGCAGCAGGGAGGGGATACAGCCGTCTTCCATGTGAGGGGAAGGCATAAAGCCCAGGCAACATCAGTGGGCAGAGGCCTGCACCCACTCTGAGTCTGGGGGCTGGGGACACAGCCATTCACCTCCCCAAATCCCAAAAACTTGTCAGCTGCTGGAATCTGGGCAGAGGGACCCAGGGAAGGTTACCTGCTCTGGTTTCACAGGCTAAAAACAGCCTGCTGCACATCACAGGCAGGATGCAGGGCTGGATGGAGGTTGCTCTAATTTCTTCTGCATCACTAACTCAGAAGTGAAAAGGCTGCAAAGCCCCATTGGGAGCAGTAAATGGAATTTCCTTAAAGCCTGGGGCGGATAAATGTTGAGGAATGTCTGGGGCAGCATCTCCTCTGAACCTATCCCTCCAGCAGCAGGGATGCAGGCTGGGAGCAGGGTGTGGGATCAGGGAGAGGCAGCATCTTGTGCTTCAGGGGCAAGAACACCAGACTCAGCAGCTCCTCTGAGCATCTCAGCTATCTGAGGAGCCACCAGAGCATCACTCTGACTCTGCGGGGATGGAGATGCCACCGTGACCCACCCCACTGTGAAGAGAGGCAGAGAGGAGTCCTGGGTCATGCTGGGGCTCCTCCTTTCCTCTCCAAATCAACCATCCCAGCCCCCCTGCCCTGTGCACACCACCACACACAGAGAGTTTCATTACAAGCCTCGGAGTGACAAGGAGTGTTAAGCAGATATAAAGGACATCAGCCATTCACCCATCTGGTGGAAAGTCTAGTTGCTGGCGGAAAATAGAGAGGATTGTTATGGCAAGATCTACCATATGGCACCATTATGTGGAGCTTTGCAAGTGCTTTCTCTGAGCGTGCAAGCAAGATTTCAGCCTTTGAAGAAATGCTGTATTGTTAGCCTGGATACGCAGGAGCCTCTTGAAAGAAGCTGTGGCAGATGGCACAGCTTTGTTCTCTTGGTTCGCAGGCAGTTCGTGCAAGCCCCGACTTCCTCCTCTCAGGGGCACAGTGATCACTGATCCTCCTGATGTGTCCTATGGGAGGAATGATGGCTCCTGAAACTCCTGAAATCCAAGGGATGCTGCCTGGCAGGTACCACACCTCTGCACGAGCCTCAGGATGCAAACACCACGTACCCAAGCTTGCAGGACATGGCGGTGCTGTGCACAGAAAGCTGCACAAAATCATAAAGCATCGTCCCAGAGCAGAGGAGCTGCAAATCAGTAAATCTTGCTGAAATACTCTGCTTTTGTTTGTGCCTCTCTGCTAGCACCTGCTCCTCCCTGGGTGGCTGAGCCTGGCCGGAGCCCCGGCAGGACAGGGGACAAAGAAAAGCCTTTCAGACAGGGCCGGTGCCTGCTTGAGCGACATCCCAACAATGCTGCAACAAAACCCATTCAGACCAGGCTGGGGGAGAGGCAGAGAAAGGGAAAAGGTTCCTCTGGGAGGAAGTGGTGATCAGTCATTGACCACAACAACAACATCTGCATCTGCCCTGAACCAGGGAAAAGCCCCTGGCTGCTGCATATGCCTGGCTGGGACAGGGAGCATCGTCCCTGCAGTCTGGGATGAATATCAGGCATTTCTTATTGCTGAAATTTGTGCCCAGGCAAAAAAGAAAAATAAAAAAAAATAAATTCCATTTCCCTGTTGTTCCTACTGCAACTAAGTGAAAAACACCTGCACAGACACAGAATAAACCCCTGACTATTTATCTATTCTCTATTTGCCTATCCTAATTAAAATCCAAATTGTCCCTCTAACACAAAACAGGCCAAAAAACAGACACTGGGAGAGCAGCCCAAGCCTTTAGCTGACCTTGGAGTCACAGCTGCTCAACGTCCCTCTGCAACTCAGGCCCTCATCCTGTGCTGCTGGCATGGGACAATCACCAATTTCTCACACTACGGATGTTTCCTGCCTCAGATCAACAAGGCACACTTAAAAACACACAAAGCTCAGAGAATATATTACAGGATGGCTCCAAAAAGAAAGGGACTTCACCCTCTGATGTAAGCAGCAGGCTGGGATCTGCAAAGCAGGGATCCCACTCTTGTTTGTGTCTGTGGGAGGACTGTCCATGCCAAGAGACCAAATCCACTGCTTCAATGTCCCCAAAGATACCCCCTATCCCAGGCTTGAAATCCTCCATCCCTCCCACTCTGATCCACGATGCCAACAAGCGGGGCAGAAAAGTCACAATTAATCTGCAAGAGAAGATTTGGCAAAGGACCAACTCCAGCTGGCAAAGCCTCCAGATCCCCTCCAACCCCTTTAACTTCCCTCAACCCAATGGGCTGAGACAGCCAAGGACTTTGGAGGAAGCCTCAGTCCCACAGGGCAGGCACAACCCATCCCACCCAGGAGGGCTGGGCACGATGGCATCGGGCTCCCGCAGGCGTAAAGATCAGCCCAGCACCTCTGAGTGCTTTCCCTGTCTCCCTTCCAAATGTTACACAGTGGGTTTGTACAGGAACAGTGGGATACTTTCCAAACCATTTAACTAATGCTGAAATTTAATACCCGACACCAACAGGTTACAGAGAGCAAAGGAGCCCTTGTAAGGATGGGGGGTGGAATTTGCAACTTCACTCTCCTGAATGGGACTTTGCCTTCTTGGGCTTGGCTTCTCCCTCCCTCCCAGTGCTGGTCTGGGTAGAGATCTGCCTGCTGGGTTTTTTGGGGAGCCAGGGGGTTGTAGCCACTTGTGTGGGAGCAGGGTGGGCATCCATTGTCCCTCTCCCTGCCTGGCTTCAGTCCCCAGGGAGCCAGCGTGGCTCCTGCTGCCAGCATGCCCTGGAGCAGCAGCTGCCTCCGGGCCTTTTCCTCACCCTTGGCTGGGGAAAAATAACTGAAAATCTCCACAGCATGGAGAAGGACTGGGGAGCAGAGGGGGCACACCAGGGTGTGTCCCAGGCTGGACTGGCTCCTGCCTTGCTGCACACACAGAGGTTCCCTGTGGCACTGCCACTGTACAAAACATCTGGATGAGTTTTTTTCCATCATCTTGGAAGAGATGTTTTGAAAATCCTGGGTTGAGGTGAGGTACACAGGCTTGGTGGGGCTCCAACAAATGCACCTCCAGAGATGCCCTCTTCAGCGCAACAAACCTTTGGCTGGGGCATGAGAAAAGTGATCCATGGGAAAGAATTTTCCCAGGAAAACCTGATTTAGCCAAGTTACCAGTGGAAAATAAGTTGGGACGGAAGCAGCCACTTCAGCTGAACAAACCCAACCTGACCAGAAGAGTCCTGCTGCAGAGACACTTCATCCCCACTGTGCTGCACTGCCATATCCTGCCCTTGGAGGATGTCTTGGCAAAACCAGCTTTTATAGTACAACCTGGAGCTTTCCTCTACCAAGAGGCCCAGCTCAACAGGTCCAAGCTGCCTGGCATCTAACGGGATGTGCTGTACCTTGAGCTGTGACTGACCAGTGACATAATTCCCAGCTCCCTCTATGCATCCAAGCACTGTAGGAAAACCTCATTTCACTGCTGAATGAACTCAAATTAGAACACTATCCAAAGTACCACACCAAAATGTTTTTACTTAAAGGAAATTAAAGCTTTTTTTGGCTGTCAACTTTTTTCTTAATCCGTGTTTTTTCAAGTTTTGGAACCAAGGGATAAAGAAACAATATCTTGACTTTCCAAATCTCAGTGTAGCCCACACCTGACAATTTCTGTGAAGCTGAGTGCCCAGCAAGTAAAGTCACTTTGCACCTATAGGGAACATTCTGCTTTACCAGCTTGGACCCAACCCCCTGCTGTAAGAAATTAAGAGTTTCTAATAAGAGAGACCACCCCAAAGTGGCAGGACTTCAGGGTGGAGCAGAGCTCAGGGTCCAGCAACAGCAGCCTCCCTTCACGACAAAGTTTGCCTGAAAATTCAAAACCAAGGCTGGGGAGACCGCAAAGAGGGGGTTGAGTGGAAAGGGGGAGAAACCCGAAAACTCAAACTGAAATTAAGAAGTATCCTACTCACCACCAGCTCGGTGAACATGGCATCCAGCTCCTCCACCGGTGGCATGGGCAGCGAGGGCTCCATGGTCTGCAGGGCGAAGCTGCTGTCATTGCGCAGCCGGTACGTGATCTCGGGGTGGTCGCTGCTGCGGAAGCAGCAGAAGATGAAGGAGATCCCCCGGCCGCTCCTCTTCCTCGGGGCCATGGCCACAGTCCTCTGTGTCCCTCCCTCCTGGGCACTAGATCCTGCGGGGAAGAGAAGAGCGGAGGCTCGAGCAGCCGCCCCGCAGAGCTGCGCTCCCGTCCCGCGGTGGGAGGAGGAATCGAGCCACCCACGCGCTCGGCACCGAAGGGAAGAGCAGAGACAGTTTTCATGCCAAATATTTCTGCTCAGATTTGACGTTTACAGTCCTGGCAACCTTGACGACCACGCAAATTAAAAAGATGGATTTGCTTTGCCTCGTGCCAGAGCTGGCAGCGGCAGGGGTCACACCACTGTCCCCGTGGGATGAGTCCTGGGCCCCACCACTGTTGCCAATCCCAGCAAATCTGCAACAACCTCCCCGTGCCATGGCAGCCAGGCCAGCCCCCCTCATACCCACACCTCATATCCCCTCATGCCAGAGGTATGGAAAATTCAGGAGACTGCCGTCAGAACAGCTGGATGTGCTTGGGGCCACCAGGTCCCCACCATGGGTGATTCAATCCTTGAAGACCTCATGTGGTTAAGCATGCCCCGAGCTAAAGACAGCAGCAGAGCTGAAAAAATATCCTGCACGCTTCTCCCAACTCTTAAACGTGTCCCTAAACATCCACCAGCAACCCCTGGTACGGCAGCTCTTTTTCATGGAAAGTTTTACTTGGCTTTAATTAGATAAACCTTACTTGCAGCTCCAGTAAATATTTACAAGACGCGATTTCAGCTGATAAAAATCACACGGTGCCGGTAGCTCAGATTTTCCTAAGCAGTGCTGACGTCGAGCATCGCTCGCCCCAGCACTGCTTGGGTTTTGCTGATTTCTGAAACTGGCTGGGGGCAAAGCTCAGGGCAGGAACCATGTGTCCTGCCTGCCTAATGACAGCAAGGACCAGGCAAAAGCTGCCCCAAAATTGGGACTCTCAAGTCAGCGACACAAGAGGAGGGTCACCAATGAGGAATGAGGAGTGTGCAGAAACACTCTAATGAGAAAAATCAACCAGCAAAGTAGGGAATCTTTCAAAGCCTAAACATTTGTCTTACAAAGTTACACACCCACATATTTTATCTCTGCGAAACAAGACACTGAGATGTTAAGAGACTGGACAAACAGCCAAGGTTGAAATATGGATGACTCAGATTTATTAACAAAGCTATGAAGAGACTCGGGGGAAAAAGGTCAGCATTTAGAAAGGAGTGTCTGATCTCCCTGGAGCCTGCCATTCCCTCCAACTATGGATTTATACAGCAGAATAAACAGCTGCTGTACCCTGTGGAGAGCCAGGGCTGGGGTCAGACCTGGGGTGAGACCCTGCACCACCACAGCATGGCAAACACTGCCCTCTGAAAGCAGGGACCTTGCAGAAAACCCAGGCTCTACCCACAGTTCTTTAACAGAGGATTTGACCCTTGAAATGATCTCGATGGCACGTTTTTAGCACATGGTGTAATCATCTGCTGAACCACAGCGATGGGAAACAGCTATTGGATCTTCACGCAGGATAATCCCAGGCTGTGCAATTGCTCTGTGCCTAGCCTGGAGAGTCCCCCCCTTCCTGAAGGGCCCCAAATCTCATTTCACATTTTTTACATCTTGGATGTAGAAATATGCAGCCGCTGGAGGAATTTCAGCTGCCATGAAAGCTCTCTCATCACGGCTCCCCAGCAGCCAGCACCGCAGCAAATCCATTAGCAGCCGCCTGCTGGCATCCCCTCGGTGTCAGCAGGGTTTGGGGACCTGCTGCCGAGTTTCTCGCCTAAAAAAGGGAGGGAAACAAAAAGCCAAAGGCACACGGATTTCTGTCCACTCCAACACGGGAGAAAACACTGCAGATTTGAGTTTTAAAGAGCCACATGGAGCAGGGTGCAAAGGGAGATGCTGGTGGCTGCCCAGAGCTTTGTGCCCTGCGCGGGAGCTCTGTCCCAACCTACACTGGGTCCTCAGATGTGCAGTTTGGTCACTTGGTCATTCCATGGGTACAGCCACACCATTCCCAAAGCAGTGTCTGACCCTGATCCTGCTCCAGGAGCTGGTCTGGAGCAAACAGACCCAACTCTTCCACAGGGCATTCTCCATCCCCTTTTCAACACCATGTCGACCTCGTCCTTGAAACCTGCTGCTACCTCCAAGCTCTGACTTGGGCTTACAAAAACCTGTGGAAAGCTTTTATCAGAACAACATCTGCTCTTCAGAGATATTCACTCCTGACAATGTTTTATGAGGAGTCTGAATGACAGACCAAAAGGTAAGGTTTTATTTTAGGGTTTAGAGCAGACAGCCATATAGCAACCAAGACAAGGCACTTTTGAGCTGCTTCCAGCTCTGGAGCTATTGAGGTTCTTCATTTTCATCTATAAACAATTTAAAAAACCAAACCACCCTATAACGTAGACTGAGTGGGCTGTAGGTTATTAGCAACCAAGGCTAAAAAAAGGTTAGGGAGGGAATATGTTAGCTACCAGGCAAATAGCATTAAACCTTCAGAAGGCTGATGAATATTCATTGACATGATGGATCAAAATCAAAACACAGCTCCCTGGCAGGTCTCTGGGAGCTGCAGACAGCACAGCTTGCATCATCAGAACAAAGTCCAGCTACACAGCCTCCTCCCCTGCAAATCCTGCAGAAATTGGTTATTCAAGAAGAAAAAGCAGCAGCCCCTGGCAATCTGGAGGCTTGTGTTGAGGAGAACAGAAGGGACATGTTCTATGCAGCATCATATGTTAAGTGTCCTGCTCCCACCTCCTGCTTGTACCTTTGACCGCTAATTAGATCAATAAATTTAAGTCAGATTGTGATCTGATGGTGCCTTCTGGCCTCTACTATTGAGTAGGCCTGAATAAATTAAGCTTAATTGCCCCTGTATGAACAGAGCCAGGGAAGATGGGTTGGGATGGGTCACTGAAGGAACTTGTAGCCAAGCCCAAATCTCAAGGCAGGACTGATGGGGCTGAATCATTCCTAAACAACTCTGTTTTCA
This sequence comes from Poecile atricapillus, assembly GCF_030490865.1. Lineage (NCBI taxonomy): Eukaryota > Metazoa > Chordata > Aves > Passeriformes > Paridae > Poecile > Poecile atricapillus. The sequence continues at coordinate 176,516,753 of NC_081249.1, forward strand.
CAGAAACAAGGCTGAAAATGTGTGTGTGATGGGCTCAAAACTGGAAACCCAGACTGAAGAGAAGGAGGAGAAGGAGCTCAGCTCATGTGTGCAACCAGCAGGGATGGAGGCCACCCGGCTCAGTGATACAGAGATAGGAGTTTAGTTCTCCCCAGCCCTAAGAAGAAAAGCATCAAGCCTACATTGCCCTGAGCAGTGTTTAAATGAAATCAGTCATTAGGAGAAAATTGGACCCTGGTGTAGCTTCCGCCTTTGCTTTAAGGAAAGGAGAGCAGCAATTACCACTTGCATATTCAACAGCCTCCTCAGCAAGCTAAATTAAACTTCGTGGAGCAACGAGCTGCCAAAGCCTGTCTGTGACCGATGCCCCAACCAGCTGGTTGGGAGCCAGCACCGGTATTGCAGCATTGCGGTCTGCAGCCTAAAAATACCCAACAAGGGCACAAACATATGCAAAGGAGTGTGCACGCTCCCCTTCACACCCTCCTCCTCCAAACCCACCCAGGAGCCAGGAGCTAAATCCTCAAACATGAATATTAGCTTGTTGTTTTCCTGGCTCCCCTCCCGAAATGAGGATGCAAGATCCTGAGCGAGCTCTTTCTCTGAATGTGGAGCTTTATTCCAGCACCTTGCACAAGGAGGGAGTGGTTTTGCTGCAAGTGTAACAGCGTTCACTGACCATCTCTGCCATGTGCTCACCAATTTCAGCATCTTGGGCCGTGTCAAGCTTTGCCTGCCTTTACTCTGCAAGAGCTTCAGCACAGCCTGGGATACTCCCAAAAAATGGAAATATTCCAACTCTCATCCGTCACTGAGAATTGACCTCCTTGGCTGGTGATGGTTGGGAGGCATTTGGCCTCAGCAAGGACTTTAGGAAGACACCATCAGTGTCACCAAGTGTTAGAGCCAGCTGTCCTGGACCCCTTTTCTCAGCATTTAGAAAGCAGGAATTTGGCATTGCCCTGCTGTTGTCCCACCCCACCACCAAGCAATGCTCATCTTCCCTTAGGGTTTCTCTGCATGAATTCAACACCCAGAACAGGGCACAGCACAAGATAACTTGCATAATTTTTTTTAAATAAACAATTCTAGATAATTTTTCCTACCCTGTAAGTCACATACAGACCTCCACAGCAACAAAAACTGGATGCTCCCACATTTTTCAGATCGGCTGTACATTTGCAGCATTCCCTGAGAAGCACCAAAGCACCTTTTTAATTTTTCACCTTACAGACCTAAGACATGCAACACCTTCCTTGGCTCCACTCAGAAACCCAACCTCTTCTTGGGTCTGATTGTGAGCCTTCCAGAGTGTGTTCATGGTGCTCTGCCCATCCAAGAGGCACCAGCACATCCCTCTTCAGAGAAGTGCTCCTCCATTTCACATTTGCATCAGAGCTGGCACATGGGAACACTTTTTACTGAGGGGGGTAGGGGGTGGGTCAAAGCACTGCTCATTTTCAAAAATAAAAGGTTTGACATTGAGCTCCTGCATGGATGAAATGCCCAGAAATAGAATCGCCTTCCCTCCAACACAGAAGCTTAAAGGATCTGAGCCCACTACCAGCACCTCCACCATGCTGAGCATGGTGCTGCTATCCCCAGCACAGCTGCTCCTGTTTAAAGCAACCAGAATGATTTTTAGGCCATAAACTCTGATTTCCAAAACCCCCTTTCTCCAGAGTAAAGCTGTTGTCGGGCACAGGCTGTACAGGGAGCAATGTTTGTGTTTGGTGGAAATCAGTGCATAACGTCAGGAAGGGGCAAAAAGCCCAACACATTCAGCTAAAAGGCTTTAAACTATTGATTGTTTTTTCTCCATCCATCTACTTTCAAAACAGCAGCCCAGAAGGGATGGGAACAGGACCTTTTTCATGATGCAGCTGCCAGGAGGAGCCTGACTCATCACTACTGCATCACAAGAGCTGTGATTCTCAGCACAAGCAAATCTCAAAGACTTGGATTTCGTGCATTTATAAATAAAACCCGCCAAATCCTGAATTACCCCTCATCCCAGAAATCCTATTATACTCCATGAACACAAGAAAAAGAGTGTTTTGTGTCTCCATACCTTGCTTGGGCTACCTGGTACCTGAAGGCCACCAGCACACTGTCCGTGATGCCATGAGGAGATGGCTGCAGCCACAGGCTCTCTGCTCACTCCAGCAAAGCCCCATCTGCCAGCATCATCAAAAACCCAGTGCTTGCCTAAAATGTGTCACCTCCTCTTTCTATTCTTTCCTTTCATTGTGGCATTTGTCACATCCTGAAGCATACATCTGGGCCTGCTGTCTCGAAAGAAAACATTTTGCTCAGCTCAAGGGCAGATGAGCTTCGGAGGCTTGATGGTCACATGCAGGGTGCAGCAAGAAAAATTACACCGAGTTTATTACAGAGACAGTGACGGAAAGACATGGTTTCACAAATTTGTAAAGCACCAGAAAAGCCCTTCTTTTTCCACTTTAAACTTACACCTATCAAAAGTGCTGGGAGAGACTTTTTTTGTATGTGTCTGCATGGGGCTCCCACTTGGAGGTGTTGATGCTATTCAGGGAAAAGGGCAACAACCTCCAGCGTGCTGTGAGAGTTCCACGGCCTGGTTTGCCTGTCACCTCTCCAGCACACGAGTGAGGGCCCTGCCAAGGGAAGCACACACGCTGCTGACTCTGTAATCCACTTTTCAGGGGGAAGAGCGTGGTGCACAGCAGGGTGAGACGGGATCTGTCTTAACGCTCTCCAGCTGAAATCAATCCTCGGAGCAGCGCTGCTCGCTTTGGCAAGCCTGCAAAAGTCTGGAGCAGGGGATGGTGTGCTGCAGGACGTTCCTGCCAGGGCATGGAGACAAGCTTGGATCCAAGGAGAAGGCTGAGGGCTTGCAGCATCTATCAGGAGCTGGCCCAGGGAACCCCACACAGCCCTGGATCCCCTGTGGTGCACGGCTCAGTGCACGTATCAATCCAACCAGGAAAGATGCTGCTGCAGCAAAAGTTTGTTTAGTTTTTGAGGATTAAAAACCAAACCTTGCTGGAAGTTTCCCAGCCATCTAGACGGTGAGTAGCACAATAACACTGGAGGTCATGAGTTCTCCACTAAAAGGGTAAATTTCATCAGTGACAAGCTGAGCACCGGCGCCAGATGCTCCAAACCACTACAGACCACTTCTTACAGGAGCTCCAGCAGATCAGCTCAGGCAAATACCATTTATTTCAGGAACAAGGACAACAACATGAAGCCACAGACAAGACCCAGTTTGCAAACCTATATAAATATATATATTTCTTGATATTCACTAGGGTGCTGAACGACCCAATTTTACAGACACACACATCCCGTTTTCCCAGAAACCAGGCAGATTTGTGGTCCTCTTTTTGCAGAATCAAACCAAAAAAGTGGGGTGGGTTGGCACTGGTGGGAGGAAGAAACATTTTCAAGTCACATATCACTCCCTTAAATGTACTTAAATGATTTGCATTCTGAAACCAGGCACAACACTTACCCAAGCGACTTTCCAGGAACACAGAGGGAGGCAGAGCTGGTGGGGGGGGGGGCTCTCCAGGAAGGATGCTGGGGCATTCCCCTGAGCTCCCTGTGTCCCAGCCCAGTTTTAAAAGGCAACACAGAAGAAACAGCAGAAAGGCATCACGAGGGGTCAAGGGGGCCCAGTGTTCCCCTCACCCTGCTCTCATTTTTGGGCAGCAGCTGTCAGTGCTGCATTGTGGTGGGGCTCAAAGGGGCAGACACAGCCCTTTCAGGGATTAGCACCCACCTGAGGCTCTCCTGAAAGCCTGAAGCCTTGCAGGAAAGAGCATCCCAGAATCTGTCCTGTGCCATTTGAACTTTGTCTCTGACGCAGCCTTCGGGAGTGTCTGGGCTGGGTGATGCCAAGCCTTGTCCAGGCAGCCCTCAAGGACAAAATCAGTCAAGAGAGAGGGACAGAAGACCCCCTGGGCAGCTCAGGAGGCTCCTACAGCCTCGCTGAGCATCCCGGGGGGAGCATCCTCTTCCACCCTGGCTCCATCCCTATCATCCAGCACAAGCACCAAGCCAGCCCCACTCCTTTCCACTGCTGGTTTTGGGAGAAAACTGCTCATTCAAAGCACACCACACCTCCAGAAGGTGCTAATACCAGCTGTAAAGCCCAGCCCAGATATCACAAGTTCTGACTATCCCCTTTGACGATGCAAATGCTGTTAATACAAACTCAGCAGCACGGCAAGCCAGAGAGGAGTTGTATTTCCCACTGGAGGAGGATATTTGTTTGCCAATTAGCCTTTTCCTGGAGAACAACAGTTCAATCAACAACCTTCCTTTATTTTAATTCCTCCCTTATTTTCATCCCTGTTCCTCCAATGAATATTTGGGCTGTGACTGTGATTTATCATATGCAAACCCTCACTGCTGAGCTTTCCATTTCACTGCTCCCCATTTCAGCAGTAATCCCTGGGGTGAGACCGGCTGAAGGCAGGCAGGTTTTTTCCCTCTTTCAAAGCCTCTGAATTTGGCTTCACAAAGTGGTGTTTCCAAGTAGCTCAGGAGCAGATGCTTCCAGTCCATCAGCACAGCAACATCTGCCATGGGGCCACCATCACGACAAGGCAACAAGGAGCTACTGGCTGAGTCCCAGGGGGCTTTTTTTGGGTGGTGTTTGGAGTTTTTTAGCACTATCCATGATTAAGATGAGGCTACTGGAACCACAGGTGTTCAGGCATTTTGTGGTGTGGAGCAAGCTGGTTTCTTTCTCTCTTAAAATGGAAACTGGATGAAGGCTGCTGTAAACAGGAGTCCTTCCCAGAAGGGACCCTGATGGCTAAATATCATTAAACTTCAAGATATCATTAAACTCGTAGTACAGAAGGTGCCCAGAGCAAACAAAACACACTTGTCAGATCCCTCAGCTGGCCTACCCATCTGCAATGCTGATTTCCTTTTAAAGGTTTTTAAATTCTGATGTTAATCTACAGTGATTTCCCCCCCTAAAGTACAAACTTGGAGTTGAGAATTCCTTGATAAACATGTCTAATGGCAGAAAAGGCCCTCTGGCTCCTTTTCCTTCCAGTATGACACTAATACCTCTCTGTGTTCCAGCAGATGAACACACAAAAAAAATGTATATGAGCTCACATCAAACACAACACAATCCCAAATAGCTCTCACCGAGTCTGGGAAAAAACAGCAACTTTTATCACATTTCACTGAAATACTGTTTGCATTCAAACAAAGGAAAAAACAAAAAACTCAGGGGAGCACAACAATTGAGATTAACTGGAAGGCTTGACCATTCTTATTTTATGTAGCCACAACACAATGTAGCTTATGGCAAAAGCCCTGCTTTGACCAGGATGGATCTGCACAGCCCCAGCCACCAGGACTCGATTTTCCAGGACAGCTGCTCAAATCCACCACCTGCAATTCACAGGACAATTCATTAATGGGGGCACGTGGTTTTAATTGCCTAATTATCCAGCCTCTGACTGAGGGGAGGGAATGGGGATGAACCAAGAAAAGGCTCCTCTTCCCCTGCTGCAGGCTCCAGAGGGGAATGTCAGCCCAGTGGAGGTCCCAAGGGGATACATTTAAAAATCAATAGAGGCTATTTTAATGCTTAATCCAGGAAAGTATCAGCATCAGCAGCGTCAATACAAACCGAATTTAAACACACTGAGTACATGCACAGGATTGTTAGTTTTTCCTCTGTGCATTGATTTAACCAAGTCTGGTTTTCCCCTGAGAGTTTGGAGTCCAAACAGGGCATCCACAGCATCTCTAGTGCTTCAGGCATCCTGCCTGCCTTCATTTCTATATACTGCTCAAAAATTGAGCCTCTCCACCCCACATTTCAGTGAGAAAACCCCCTGGAGGGGCAACATCACAGCAACAGTGGCCACATCCCTGCCACAGCTACATGTGGGAGTGGGTTTCTCCACAGGTTTTTACACTGCACCTGGCACAAACTGCAACACAAGCTCCCCACCCCTGTAGTAGATATTAATACAATATATCCCTTTTCATAAAAAAAAAAAAAAAAAAAGAAAAAAAAAGAAAAAAAAAGAAAAGAAAAAGAGGCACCTAGGAATTGCAAATAACCACTTTGAAAAAGTTACCAAAGGGGGATCCCAAGAGGCTCAGACACCCTGAGAGAACACAACTATGTTTGATTTTTTAAATTCAATCGCCTCTGCAGCAGGAGGGCAGACTGGGTGTTGATACATGTGGGACTCACCACACTTCAGAGGTGCCCAGGAGCACAGATGCACCTTCCCCAAGGACACTGCAGGCACAGCTTGGGCTCAGAGAGCCCCAGGATGGGCTCAGAGAGCCCCAGGATGGGCTCAGAGAGCCCCAGGGTGGGCTCAGACAGCCCCAGGGTGGGCTCAGACAGCCCCAGGGTGGGCTCAGACAGTGTCACTCACTCCTGCTGGACACAGCACCAAACCCTGGCACGCTGCTCTCTGCAGAGATGCTCCCACAGCACCGCTCCACCTCGTTCACCTTCCTCAAACCAGCCCTTGCCCCTTCCCAAGCTGGAAATGGGTCGTTTTCTTTGGGTTTGTGCTGGGAGCAGTGTTTCTGCCTGGTTTTTGAACTGAAAGCACTACAGTTGCTAATTCAGAGATGTTGTAGTTCCTGCTCTGCAGCGCAGAGTCAAGGTCGTTCCTGCTCCTCAGCGAGGAGGCCGTGGCTGCAGGAGTTGGGAGGGGACACAGCCAGGACAGCTGACCCCAGCTGACCAAAGGCTGTTCCAGAGCACTTGGAGTCATGCTCAGCATGGGGGACACGTTTGGAGTGATGGCATTTTTACCTCTCCCCATCAGTTTACCCACAATCCAGACCGATGGAGAACTCCACACAGGTGAGGCCTGCGGGTGGGCTGGGTCCTGCAGAGCTCTTCACACCTGGCCAAGGCTTCAGGTGCTCTGGTGATCAGTGACTTGTGGCATTCCTTCAAAACTCCTCTCCCTTCATGGCTTCAGGGCAATGCATTTGACTGACACCAGGTCTGCCCAGCCCTGCAGTGAGAAAATACACCCCCAACACCCAGAAACACTCTCCCATTCCTTCAGCAGCTTCTGAAACATCTCCACCAGCAAAAGTGGCGGTGGGGTTGGCTGATAGAGGCCACTCAGGGGCGCAGCTTTGCATTCACCAGAACGTCAGCTCTTCCAACACTGCCCAGACAACACCACAGATAATGAAGTGTGGCCCAACAAGCCAAATAGAGATTGAAACCCATGACTCTATCTCAAGCCCTTTCCTAGAACAGACAGCCTGCAGGTTTCACTGCCCAGACACTGCCCTAAACACTGGAAAACATTTTCCTCCCTTGTCTGACCTCTGCATCCCATTGCCCCAAAATAATACTGCAGTCTGGATGGCCTAAACAGAGGGTAATGACATAATGCAAAGAGAGACTGACCCTCAGATCATCCAAAATCTTCTGATTGTCTACAGGGGAAGGAAATTAAATGGCTTTTGGATAACAAATCTTTGCAGCATTTTCCAGCAGAAGACCTGTAACACTGAAGTGAAAGCATGAAGAAGCTGAAAATTGGATTTAGGTACCTGAAAATTCACTCCGCTACTGCCAGAGTTGTCACAGGAAGAGAAAGCACCCTGAAATAATCTCCTCTCCAGGCTAAAATTTTCAAAATGCCCTTAACGCAGATTTTTAGAGCTGGCAAGAGATACCCTTCCCCACGGACTGCAACATGAGCTGTGAGAGCAGGCAGAGAGGAGAAAAAACATCTTCCAGGCAATCACAGGCATTTTTTTCCCAGCTGAGTGCCAGTGAGAAGAGCAACCCATGCATCCACAGGAGCACTTGACGCATGCCAGCGCTTTCTAAATTCACTTTCAGAAGATTTACCAACACGTCCTATGGAAAAGGAATGCGTGCTATGCAAATCCAGCCTCAGACTGCTCCCTGCCTAATCTAGCTTTAGATTCAAATGCTTATTACCATGGCGTCTAATCGGGTCATGTGTAATAGACAGGTTTAGTTTGGGCTCCCAGGACTTCAGCTGTGTTCTTACTAAGGCACTGAATTAAGAAAGAAAAAAGGAGACAAAGAGGGGCAAAAAAAACCCCAACAAAGCAAAGAATTCAGGTTTTAGTGGAAACCAGGCCTGGAAAGAAGCATTGACACCTACCAGTAAAAGCCAGGCTGATATGCAAACATTTGGCAGCTCACCAAGAACACACTGAATGTCAAGTCCTGTTTGCACCCCATCATATCCCTGCAGGGAAGCTGGTGGTGGCTGGTGTTTCATGGTCTCTCCCTTCCCCCTGAGACAAGGTGATGACATGATCTCACACCCACATAGGACCCATCTACCAAGCCCAGCTGGTCACACCATAACCTCCAGACTACCTTACAGATGCTCTGAGCACCCACACCAGCACCTCCAGAGCCTGGGTAAGATGTGCCAACCAGGAGCTGTTGTTGGTTTAGGGAGGAAGGGGGTACATCACTGTATTAGGGTCTGCAGCAGGACACAGGGACCATGGGAATCTCATTCCCAGAGGCAAACCCCTCTCTGTTTGCTGGCACCAGCCACACAGCTCTGGCCAAGGTAACCTCTGTCTTAATCAGCACCAGGAAAAACACTTCATTTAACTTCTGACCTTGTGAAATTTGCTCTGCTCAAACCAACCTGGTACCTCCAGGACACAACCCACAACCTCTTACCTCCACCATGCAGCTGCAGCTCAGCCACTGGGCACCAGAAATAACCCAGAGGCAGGGACACAGGACCCCCCACTCAGGCTTCTCCTCCCCATCTGCTGCTCACCTGCCAGTCTGTGCTTTCCTGTGATACAGCAGGTGAGGTTTCCAGCAGCATTTCCCAGCTCCCACCTTCAGGATGCTGAATCCCAGAGCACAGCCTCCCCTGCCTCCACAGTGCCAAACTGCACATGGACTGGCAACTCCAGCAAAAAATCCAGACATCCAAATGTTGCTACCAGTTTCTGAAGACCCTACAAGACAGTGCTGACCCTGTTATGCTACCAAAACTACATTTGGTGGGTATGCCAACATGAATGGAAAGATTTCCTTCTGTGAATCTCAGCAACATAAGCCACTTTTAGAGTGAGGCTGCAGGATGAACTCACATTTATTAGACATCAGAGAACTGACTGAGGTGAACATCCCCCTGGCAACACCTACATGTCTGCACAGAGACCTGCAGCGTGGGCTCTCTGGTGTCTCATAACGTGGCAAATCCAACTAAAGCACTCTTTATAGCTTGGATGTTCATAACATTTATGTGTGTTCCCTGGTGTCTAGTACAGGCTGAGGTTTCATTGCATCCCTTAATAAAAAAATCTCCACAACGCCCTTCTGACTTGATGGCTGTTTTGACAAAAATTGCAGCAGCTCCACAGATCTGAGATGAAAAACCTGTCTGAAAGAAAGGACAAAACCAGGCAATGGACTTAATGAATTGTCAGTGACGGGAGGGGGAGCAGATGGACAGACCGACTTTAAAGCTTCCCTTCATCAGGAAATTAAACTAAAATCATGGGTTAACTTTCATCAGTGCACACTGTTACTGAGGAGAGTGAGGCAGCTGAAATTGTGCCACTCATGCACATGTTTCCCTATGCTTCATCATTTACTGAATTAATAATCAAATGCTTTGAAAGGAAAAGGAAAAAAACAACACAGAGAAATCAGAGGCTGCAGCTCTCAGTGCTCTCATCAGCCTGTTCAAAGACCAAGCCAGATTTACCAGTGCCTGCATCGCTGCCCAGCTCTGCTGGTGTCTGGCTAGGTTCTCCCTCCAGCACCTCCCTAGCTCACAGCTGCACCTGGAACTGGTCTGGGGGACTTTTTTTCCTTGCTCCTGTAACCAAAACAACCAGCAGGGATGGTTCAACCAGGTGGAAAGACCCCTGTTTCCATTCAGCCCAGCCTGCAGCACAGAAGGAAGCAACTTTGTGAGACTCCCTGCCTGAGGACACGGATGGAGAAGCTTATGGGGGAACCCTTCCCAGCACCAAAGCAGACATGAAAATAGCATTTACCAGGTCACAGGTACTAAATACGCCAAGCAAAGTCACGATCACTTGTGAACTGAAAAAGAAAAGCTCACATGCCTGTATTTACAGCCACTGCCACTTGTACAGCAGTCTCCAGGACAGGGTGATTCCCAGTGGTGACTGTGAGGAAGTCCTAGTGAAGAGATCCATGGCACAGAGGCTCATGGATAGCTCACACACAAGTGATAAGATATTTCCAAGCCTCAGAAGCCACATTGCTGGAGCTGTGGATAACACACAGGCAGAGAGCACGGTTTGCTTATGATAAGCCAGGATGACAACCCAGTGGAAATGTAAAAATAATTTAATGAATAAGTATATTTAGATTTATAATCCCACAGAAGCTTTATTTATAGGGATGCCAATCACTTTTACACAGATATAAAATTGGCTGGCAGAATGCCTTAGACTATATCCAGAAACCCATCTGTAACAAATCTAAGCTGTGATATCCCCGCGTACGTTTGGCCAAACAATAACGCTGATGCCAGTCATCTTCACTTTAAACGTGCAGATGGGCCGAGGGGGGCTCGCCAAGCCTTCCCCACAGCCAAAGATGGATGAATTCCCCTATCACTTACTGTAAACTGGTTGGGAAAAGGAGCAGATGAAGGAAAACCAGTCACCATCTGGGCTGTGTGGATTCCAACACCAGCGCAATGCTGGCTGGAGAACAAGCCTGCATCCAGCTCGCTCCAGGTGAACCTCTTTCAGAACCTTCCATCACTGAAGTGGGGAGCTGTAAGCAAGGTAAAAAAACCCCATGGAGCTCTGCAGCACCTTTAAAAGGTGGGGGCATTAAAGTAGAGCTCTTTGGTATTTTATTTTTTTTTATTCATCGTTCAAGATACAAAGCTGGGACAGAGGAAGATGCAGGAGAAATTAACTGAAAGTCATCACTTGGCTCAATCTCAAAGCAGATGAGGATTTCTAGTGATTCTTGCCCAGGATCTCACAGCTTTATCTAAGGCTGCAGATGTCAAGGGGAGAGGCTGCTGTGGATTTCCACAGGGCTGGTGACCACCTGGAAAACTGAAAAGTCACAACTAATTCACAAGAAACAAGAGAAAAACCTGCTCTTCATCCCAGTGGAACTTCTGGTGACTGGTTGTCTCAGAAATGGGGCAAAACAGGGATGGCTCCATGTCAAATACAGACTGTGGGTAACTGCAATTCATCCATAAGGCTTTTAGTATGTTGGCACATGCCAAGGTGGAAAAGGTTATTCTGGAATATTACTTTGAATAGCTCTGGGAACAAACCCAGCATTAATTTTCAACACTTATTCAGCAAATGATTTGAATAAACTGAAGAAGGCTCATGCACATATACTGACAGTGTTATTTGGTAGATTTTTGCCTCTGCTCCTGAGATAATTTATGACAAAACAACTCCCAGCAAAGACGATCCCTTTCCAGACTGGTAAGTGTATTCAATTACCCTTGGGGACAAGGTAGCCTCTCAAGATCCCTTCCAGAAAAATTTTAGTACCATGTTACACCACAAACTATTTTCACACTGGCACTTGCTCTGATTTATCCCTGGAAATAAGTTTGTCTAAAAGAATAACTGATGGAAAGGAAAAAACAGAAAGCCAACAGTTTTCTTGCTCAAGGACAAAGCAAAGTGAAACAACCAAGCACAGACCTACGGCATCCTCGATCCAAATGTTTTCCAAAACATTTCCAAATGTTTCTCAAAGCTTCCAGATGAAGCTTTCATAACTAGGCTGCAACCCCTCCAAAGCCTCGGGCATTGAGCGTGGCATCATGGTGTGCTGCAGCAGAGACACCAAGGAGATGGCTGCTGGTGGCTTTGCCAGTGACACACCTGCCAAAACCCCCCCACCCAGGGCCCTGCACAGAAAACACAGTGTTTCAAAGGAAAACTGCCTCTGCTTCCCCCACAGGGAATATTCCAATGTGAACGAGGAGCTAGATTGCTACCTGGGCTTTCAGGAAGAGTTAGTCCCTCTGTACTGAGCACTGCCCTCACAAGAAGGACATAAAGTTGTCCAGAGAAGGGAAGGAAGCTGGAGAGGGGTCTGGAGAATAAATCTAATGAGGAGCAGCTGGGGGGGCTCAGCCTGGAGAAAAGGAAGCTCAGCAGGGACCTTCTTACTCTACAACTCCCTGACAGGAGGGTGCAGCCAGCTGGGGCTCAGGTTCTGCTCCCAGGGAACAAGGCACAGGACAAAAGAACATGGCCTCAAGCTATGTCAGGAGAGGATCAGGTCGGACATCAGGAAAAATTTCTTTCACTGAACGGGTTGTTAAGTACTGGGACAGAGTGCCCAGGGTGGTGGTGGAGTCACCATCCCTGGAGGTGTTCAAGAAACAACTGTGTGTGGCACTCAGGGCGATGGTTTGGTTGACAAGATGGTGTTTGATCAAAGATTGGACTCAACGATCTTGGAGGACTTTTCCAACTTTAATGATTCTATAAATACATGTGGCCAGATGTCCTCACATTCTCAGCAGGCTTTTGAGTTTATTCCAGGCAACTTAAGAAGATCCTTCCCTGCCTCTCTTTTGGAATTACAAAAAAAATAATAATAATAAAAGAATTCAGCAAAATTATTTTAAAAAAAAATTAAAACCCACTTACAGAATGGTAAGGAGAGAAAACCATACATTTTCTACACTTTTCTACATTTCAAGCTAAAAATGCTGAAGTCCTGTCCACACGCCATCAAACGTTTATGGTTATTACGCAGAGAAAACTGAGACAGCTGTGGGAGATTCTGTTCTGAGCAGCTGACCACAAGCACAGCAGCCAGAGGATGAGCACTGAGGTCTCAGCAGTGCTCAGCTGCAGGAGCTGACTGCTCTGGGGAGGGGGGACTGGCACACAGCTGGTCCCCATCCCGCTGCTGACACAACTTCCATCGTGCCGACAGCCTCATCGGAAACAAAGCAGGGTCTGAGTCCTTCAAAGTCCAAAGCTCATCTCCACCTCTTTCAACATGCTCCTGGACACAATCAAAGCCCCTCCTATCAACTGTGCATGGGCTTTGGATTAGAACTTTTGTAGAGTAGGGAAAAAGAGCCTTCCTCGAGGATGATAAAGTCTAGACACTACAATATATTTTCCAGCTGATGCAGCAAACCGAAAAAGCCCTCCCTTGATCTTGGACTGTCACGATCAAAGCCATTATCCCGTTTGGAGCCCTTCTGAAACTTTAGCTTCCAAATGTGCAAGTTATTTTTAAAATCTAAACCAGGCCAAGCCTCTTGTTTGGAGTTTTATGAGGAAAACGGGGTGTGCTCCTCCCAAAACTTCCCCCACCACGTCTGGAAGTGGCTGGTGGGCACATGGTGAAGGACCAGAGCAGGGAAGGAGCCCCATATCTGGGGACACCTCAATGGCACCTGGTGGCCACGATCTGCTTGCCCAGGGGGACACAGCTGAACCCCCCCAGGTGGCTATGGTGTGGGGAATATTCCCCATCCTTGACTGAGACAGAGTTTTTTGGAGACCAAACATTGTTCACCATCCCCAGGATTTGTGCCTGCCTTTGGCACCTTCCATCACAGTGTGTTACTCTGGAGACAAAGAAAAGGAAACAGCTTGAGAGGCTTTAATTTTCTAGAGAAATTAAATAAAACTAAGCACGATGAATTTCCTTTACCGGGTAGCAGGATGATCAAGTGCACAAATAACATCCAGCTCTGCACCAAGGGACAAAATCATTCTCCAGTCTCTTGGAGCAGGTTTTCAGCTGGCTGGAAGAAGAAATACACAGCCCTGCAAAAGAACAGGAAAGCCAAAGGGGCATCATCCTCTGCTTTAAGTGGGATGCTCAAGGAGAGGTGGTGGAAGACCAGCCAGCTCATCCCAGACCAGCTGGCGCTGTGATGAACACCAGAGCTCCTGGCATGTTGTGGCCTCTGCAGGAGAGGGAACCTGTGGTCAGCCACAATCACCAAGGCTCACAGTGTCCAGACTGGAAACAAACAAAGGATGGATGGTCTGGAATGATGAGGAGCTTGGAGAGAACTTTGAAGGGCTTTTTGAAAGCAGGTGACCACCAAACCTCCCTTCCCACATCCTAAGGTAGACTTTTAACAGGATATTTTTCAAAGAGATAGGGACAGGAGGTGGCTCACACTGAAGAAAGAAGAGAGCAACACAGAGCATTCACATGCTCCAAAGCTATTTAAAAGCCAAATGAGGCTCCCTAGTGAGCACTTAATTTAACTGAGCAACTTCTAAAGCACCAGGCAAATGAGCCACATCATCTCCTTTTCTTCCCAGCATCCTTCTCCACCACTCTGTCACCTCCCTTCCCCTCCACACTTTCCACTCTCCTCCACTCCCAGCAGCTCTGCTTCTCCTCCCCACCTCTCCCTCAGCCCAAACCAAGTGGATCTGTGAAAGGCTGAGTGAAGCAGGCAGGCACACACCAGCAGGGTGGGGATTAAAGACCTGCCACCCCCTCCTGCACCCCTCACTGTGGCTGGAGGGACCGTGCCAGGCAGGAGCAATGGCTGTGCTGCACATCACACATTCCCAGTGCTTCAGGAGGTGTTGTCTGAACCACCACCAGGCTTTCCAGCTGGGCAAACATCAAGGAAAAAATCAGGTTGACAGGCTTTCTTAAGAGTATTTCCATCAAATAGGACTTTTCCCACCTCCACGCACACCGGAGCAGAACGAGCAAAGGCCACTGGCAACGCGGTGCTGGTTGTGACAGCCACCACATCGGTCCCAGAGGGGACAGAGGATTTACCAGTTTGTTTTGTAACTCCAAATTGTTACTCTGGAGCTGGGACAGCATGTGGGGATCATGCCCAGCTTTAGCTCTGCCACAGCAGAGTCCAACACATACCCCATCACCGTGGCTCATCTCTACTCTCCTCCAACAAACACAGAGGGAAGATGGACTTCAACCTCAACCTTCACACAAGCAATTTTCCCTGATGCCACCAAAGCCCTTGAGATCCCCTTTGGTCTCACCTTATCCTCTTCAGTGTCCCTTCCCTTTCATGAGCTTCTCCCAGGGAAGGAGAACAAAGCCCAGCTGCACATCTGTATCCCCACAAAGGGCTCAGAACCTCAAAAATTTATGCTCCTTCTCACACAGGAAAGCAGAAAAACTGATGGTAAAGGCTGCTTCTGGATTTAAAACCATCTAAACCCATCAGGGAAGCAGCATGCACCTCAAACCCTCATTCCCAGGGTTTGTACATTGGACATGATGAATGAGACAGCAAAGGCAGCTGACAAGCCAGCACCCCAGAACCCAACCCCTACCACACCAGCTCAGGAAGAGAGAGAAACCAAAGGGAAAAAAGCAAATTGTCCAGCCCCACACTGCCACCTGAACAGGGCCACTCATCTGCTCTCGGTGACAAACACTGAAGGGAAAACATCCCACAATTCACTCAGGCATGAACCAGGGCCAGGTTCAGCACCTCACTGCTCTCCCTGCGAGGCTTCCCAGCCTTCCCACCCTCCTCTGCAGTGACTTCCCGTGTCCTTCTCATCTCCTGTGTTAGAGATGGGAAATGTGTGCATTAACAGTCCCCCTTCCCAAACCAAACATGCAAATACAGGCTGAAAAACAGCTGATTCCCAATCCTGACAAGCTTACAGTTGTAACTTATTTCCAGACAGAGCTGTGATTTTTATAAGGGATACCAATGGGCTAAGGAGTCAAAGCCGTAACTGTGCGAGTGAAAGCAAAAGCCTTTCATTCCTGTAAGGCCCTTTTTTCCCCCCTGCTCCTGAAATGACAGGGAGCAACACAGCTCTTGCCAGTTTAGCGGGGTGAAGGCTTGGCTGAGAGCAGCCTCATTAAACTGGCTGGGTTGTTCAGCGCCAATCCAAACACTCAGTCCTCTGATCACCGCATGACGGGCTGGGAACCACAGGCAACTCACAATTAAACCCGTGACAATCAGGAAAAATCTGTACAACCCACCCCCCCTCAAGCTGAATCCACCAACACCATCCCCACCCTCCCTGCTTTCATTTATTTATTTACTTACATAAGCCTCATGACAGATAACTTGGAGGAAATCGGATGCTTTAATGATTAAGCGACACTTAGGAAGCCCTCTGGAAGATAAATACGCCCTTTGGTAACCCTGCAACAGAAAGAGAAGGTACAAACAGACAGTAACTAATTATTCTGATTAAATCTTGGAAGACCTGAAATACCCGACTGCTGCAGAACAAAGCCAGCGTGCGCAGGGAATGCTCGTAAAGAAAAATAAGTCACACCCATTTTTTGAAAGAATTCACCCAAATAAACCCCAAGTGCTTTTCAGTGTTGTTTTTGTTTGTGTGTGTTGTTTCTTAAGGTCTAGGCAGCTGATAGGAAATCTCTGCCATGCCCTGGAGGGATCCCGTCGCCTTCAGCTAAAATTAGACTTCAAGGGAAGCAGCGTCTCCAACCCACCACGCACTCGAGGAGCGGCGCGTGGGGGTTTTTCCTCCCTTCCCATCGAAACCAAACACAGAGGGGTTTTTGGATTGAAAGAATTTAAGGAAAATAAACAAATAAGGTGCACTCCTAAGGAGGAAGGCGGGGACAGCGGGTCTGCCCCACTGTTAGGCTGGGAGGGATGCGAGCCAGGAATGAGATGTGGGCAGGTGGGCATGCAGCCGAGTCACGGAGACTGGGCAGGATGCTATGGGATGCTCAAGGCAGCAGTGAGAGGGACTTGCAAAGTCCACCAGCAGCCCATCCACGATATCATGGATATGGAGTGAGGCACCTGCTTTATTGGTGCCCAAGACACCAGTGCCAGGAGGGTCTTAGAGCCAATGCTGCAGACCAAGACAAGGCGATGTGCTCAGCAGACATTCCCATACTCTCCTTGCCTTGGAGGAAACCCATAATTCCCCTCCACCCCTTCCCTCTGCCCTCCCCCCACCACGCTAAATGCCAGTGAAGCTCACGGGAATATTTAATCTCAAACCTCAGTAATCAATCAGTTCACCCTCATGCATGAGAAAGAGTCACAGCGGTAAGCACCAAATCCCATTTCCATCCAGCAATACGACGGTTTAATTACGTACATAACACTTCCCTTTTAGCATAAATCCTGAAGAGATCCAGGCAGCCCCCAGGTTGTGGGTGTGGAAAGACATGGTGACGGGGAAGAACATGGGGAAGGGGTGGAAGAAAGGGAGCAGAAATCATTATGGCAATGATTTAAAATGACAACTTTATATGGCTGCTCCACTTTGCCATTGGCACAGCCATCGTTTGACCTTGTGTTTGCTGTCCCAGAGGATGGGCAACAAGCCCAACATCCAGCCCTGCCACCAGAAGCTGCATCTGTTCCATTCCAACACACCAGCAAGCATGTGGGAAAGAGGGCATGGAAAATGCAAGATGGGCACACATGGAAGGGCCTGCTTGGGCTGTGATAAAAATACCAGCAATGAAGCCTCTCCACTGGTGCTGCCAGACTTACCCCAAAGCCTGCTCACTTCAAAAGGAGCCTTCCTAGCTGGGTCTGAGCAGGTTTGGGATCACTGCCTGCCAACACCTGTATTTCCAAGTGCAAGGAAGGCTGGACCAGCAGGACCATCACACAGCTGCCAGTGCAACAGGTAGGCAGCTGTGAAATACATCCCTCCTTTGTCCAACCAGACCAGTCCTGAGGGGCACAGTTCACAAATGGCCATGCTGAAACATATATATATATATATTGTTTTTAAATATAACCACATGCACAGACTGTTCCAATATATAGGAACAAAAGAGGGGACACCCTGCTGAAACCCCATGTGCAGCTCCACTGCTCTCACAGCAATGAAGGAAATGAGAAGCAGAGACCAGGCACATACCCGGCTTGCCATGGCGTGTTTTGGCTCCAGGAACGTTTCTGGATTCTCCAGCTTGAGCTCTGACCTCCAAGAGATATAAAATGGTTTTGGAGCAGCTCGGGAGAAGTGGAGGGGTCCTTGGGGGCTCAGCCAGGCAGGTGGAACAGGATGGAGAGGTGCTCATGGGGACAGCTGATCCAGTCTATGCCCCACCAGCTCAGAGGCCTTCAAAACACCCACTGTGCACAGGAAGAGGCCAGGAACAACCCCAAAGCCCCAGTGCAGAGCAGAAAGCAAGGTCTCCTCATCCATCCACGACCACAGCTCCAGCCTCACCAGACCACAGTGCTCAGACAAAGCAAGGGAAACAAGCTCAGGACTGGAGGTTTGGGGTTACCTTTGACTTCTCTCATGTGTAGCAGAGCTGTGTTTCTGAGCCCTCTTTTTCCAGGCAGATCCAGTGGCAGGCTTTGTAAACACATGTGCATTGCTTCCAAGGGGCTCAAAAAAGCAGCTTTTGGAATGGGAGGTGGCACAGAGCAACAGGAATTTTTCAGTTCCTCTAGAAAGGAAGCATCACACAGAGATGTGGAAGGAAAACCTACCTGTAACCCAGATTTCTGCACTGTGGTCTCCTTCAAAAGCCAATGATCCACTCCCTCCTTTTTTCTTTTTTTTTTTTTTTTTTTTTTTGCTTAAATTTCCCCAAGATCTGTAACATCGGGAAATGCTTGGCACAACAGACTAAGCCCCCAAACTCCACACACAGGGAAACTACTGCTCTTACACCCTGCCTGAACACTTTATCCCACCCCAGGAGGTGCTCAGTTAACAGGGACTGGGCACCATCAGATGCTGGCAGCATGTTCCCAGAGGATCCAGCTGTATCCTCATCCTCTCCCAAAGAGCAGAACTTCACAGTGCAATTCAGGACAGAGATACTCCATGCAGTATCTAGAGCAAATTAAACCTCCCAGGCACAGCAGCAAGCATGGATTTATTGATTCATGGAAAATGTCCTTATAAATTACTTCATTCAGATCAACGGGACAAGACAAAACGAGGACTTTCCTCGGCAGTGAGAGGTTGCACTGCAGTCATTTCAGTCCCACGTTCCAGAAGAAATCACTTTTTCAGAGCAGACATTTCTTACAAGGCTTTGGGGGGCTGGCAGAGGGCAACACAGAGGCCAGTGGAGATCTGTGTCACATCTCACCTGGTCCCCACCTCTCTGCCCCACAGCAGGCAGAGCCAACCATGATTTTTGCAAGCAAATAAGAAAAAACACTGCTCAGCATCGGTTTCTCATCTGCACAAGCTCCATCCAACCTGCTTGCTGGCTTACACAGGGCTGCAGCCACCAGGTGGGATGGGACACAGAGGCTGCTGCCCCCAACAGCTTCCCCAGGCACCCCTCCAGGGTCTCCTCCCTGTGGAACAGGGAGGTGGAATTGTCTCCCTGCTGAGATGTGGCACAGATGCATTAGGATCTCTTCTGCATTGTCCTCTCCCAACCCTGTGAAGCTGCATTAGAAGTGTTTGCTCTGAAAGTGATTTCTCCTGGAGTATGGGGCTCCCAATCACTGCAGTTTGTTGATCTTATCTGCTTCTCTTGCTACTGGTGGCTTAATGTGCTTTCATCAGGCTCAAACTCCCTTCAGGGCTACCTGTGGTCTGCATGCAGGATGCTGAGCCAAGGCTAAGGCCACTTTCTGCAAGTGCTTGTTCCAGTGGCTAAATGCAGCTCAAATATAAATAAATATCCAGATGTCCTCGTGTCTCATTCAGGATCCCATGCACCTGGCTTTGGCTTCTAGGCACGGGCTGAAGAGCTGCTGGATGCCATTTTAGAGCTTCTTGATGAAAAGGCAAGAGAAGTATTCCCATTCCCCAGCACAAAACATTTCCCCAGCTTTTATGCACGTGCAGCACTTCCCTGCACACTCATCAGTCAAACCAGGGTCAGGCACTGCCCTTCCACCGTGGGTTCAGCAGCAGCCCCACTCCCAAACTGCCTCTTTTGCTAATCACATCTCAAAATGCTATTCCACAGCTCCAAATCACTGCCTGTGCTCCCTGTCTTCATATTAGCTTTGAAAATCAGCACCAACCCGAGGCCCACTTTAAACCATCCCCAGCCAAGAGGCTGAGTCACGCTGCTGGATGCCTGCAGGATGGTACCCACCGAGGGCTTCTAGGAATGCCTCCGCCTCCTGTGAACTCCCCCGCTGGAAACATTCAAACTGCAATTATCTCAGCAGATTAATAACGAGTACAGCACCTCTGGCAGCAGTCTGAGGCAGCAATGAGCTGAAGTTACCAGGGCACACACAGCTGCGTTTGTGGTCACCTCCGCCCTGCCACGCTGCCTCACCCCTTCCCCAAACACACCCTCGGCACCATCGGTACTTTGATAAATAAACCTGTCACATCTCTTTGCTTATCCCACCGCTGAGGGGTTGCCATTCCCACACTGGCTTTGCAGAATAAAATGCAAATGGCTTTCCCAATCTCCGGTGTGATGTGGTCCCTTGCCTCCTCCCAGCCCCAGGGCACAGCTCCTGGCTCCCCAGCATCCTCCTGCCTTATGGACCGTGCCAGGGCAGGGAGGTGACATCTCACCTTTCTGAGCTGGAAACTGGCCCAAGGTGGAGTGCTGCTCTGCTCCAGAGACACCAGGAAAGGGAGGACAAACTGCCTTGCCCCTGGAGGGCTATTCTCTGCCTCCCTGAATTAACAAACTCAGGCACTGGCACAGAAGACAACGAGGTGTTTCACCTTTCAGGGGTGAAGCTGATTTCCCCTACTTTTATCTAAAATTTGGGGCAGGCACCAATCTCTTCTCTGTGGTGGCCTGTGAGAGAACCTGAGGGAGCAGGATGAAATTGTGTAAGGGGAGGTTTAGGCTGAATATTAAGGAAAGGTTCTTCCCCCAGAGCACTGGAGCAGGCTCCCCAGGGCAGTGGTCACAGCCCCAAGCCTGACAGAGTTCAAGGAACATTTGGACAACACTCTCAGGCACATGGTGTGATTTTTGAGGTGTTCTGTGCAGGGCTGGAGTTGGACTCAGTGGTCCTTAAGGGTCCCTTCCAGCTCAGGACATTCTATGCTTCCATGATAATTTACCTCCTCTCTCCACCTGTAAGCCAAATCAGGGATAAAGCAGGCCAGTGGCTCATTATTTTAGGAACCATGATGAGACACATATATTTTTTGTTTTAATTAAAGGGAAACTCATTTACTAAAACACTTCAATTGGCTTAATTATCCCAATCCAGGAGTTTGCTAGAGCACTTTTTGTTTTGTTTCTTATTAAATAACAGAAGTAATCATCATAGGGAGGGCAAACACCCATTTCCCATGGAAGTCATCCAGGCTTTTTCTGACATCCTGGGACAGAGGAACAGGAAAGTGTGAAGGGCTGGCACAGAGGTGGATAAGAGGGTTAAATCCAGCTGCTCAGAGATAAGCTGGTTACACACTAGGGCAGCAAATGGGGAATATAGGTTTGCCAGCCTCCAGCAAATGCCTGCACAAGGCACTTGTATGGCTGACACAGGGTATTTAACTCAGAAGTTGCCAATATTAGAGACCCTGAAGCCACATTTCCCTAAAGCTCTCCTAAAGAACTGCTTTCCTGGCTCCTCTCAAGCCAGCAACTGTGAGGGCTGAAAAAAACTACTGGGTTTGAGGTCAGCATGGCAGGGAAGATGAAGCAGCACATTTCACCTGTTGTTGTGACAGTCTGGTCTTTCAAGGACCCTTGTGAGGCCAAACACAGAAGAATCTGAGATACTGCCACACAGGACAAACCTCAGGAGATAAGGCAACCAAAGACCCATCCAGCAGCTCTGGCAGAGCACCAGCACAGACAGAAGAGGGTGCAAACAGGCATCCCCCAACACACAGCTTGTGCCTAATCCCAGGCACACACATTCCCAGGTGGCACCTTTGGACTAACACACTAAATTTCACCACTGGCCTTTCATTCTCCTTTTGCCTTCTAGGAGTAAAACTTCTTCCAACTGCTGCTCAAGCTGACCAACAGCTTTTTATTTTCCTTTGCATCCAGAAATACTGAACTGCTGCTACTGGGAATTATGCAAAGATGGAGAGGGACCTTTTCTCTGTCCTGAAGCCACCAGCCATGTCCAGGTAGGTGCAGCTCAGCCACCAAACTTTAAAACCCGTCAGACAATGGAAATCTTATGTCTATGCTGGAATCCCTCATGCTTCCAAAACCTGCATCACACGAAATTCTGGAGCTGGAGCCCTCCACACAGATGCCCATTGAGCATCCCACACTTTGGCCCTGATACAGGTAAGCAGGAGAGAGTCTCAGCCATGGGATGCCCCAATCCCGCTCTTCTCGCAGCTCCATCCAGAGGCAGCCAGCTGCATCCCATGTCCGTGTGTTTTCCATAATCAAAAAGGGAGTTAGCCTCCATAACCACAACCCAAAGGGTATATTTAGCTCCACTGGAAGACAAAGGAGATCGTGTCCACCGCAGATTAAATTAGCTGAGCCTGCTTACGCCAGGAGCGCCCGTCTGCCATCCATCACAGCTCCCATGGATTTATTCCTAGCTCCACACTTTAGTGCTCCCCCATGGAGGAAAAGACCTGCTCCATAAAAGCTCTGAAAAGCAAAGAGGTGGAAAAATGGGTCCAACAGGTTTCCAAAGCCTTAGGCAGGACAGTCTCTTGCAAGGGTTTGTGTCACCTGTCTAGACCCTGGAGCCACGGCATGGGATGAGGTGCAGGAACACATATGGGGCTGCACCTCCTTCAGCCCACAGTGAGGAAGAGGATGACAGGGAACAATGGGGAACCCTCTGGAACCACCCCAGAGCCCAGCCCCACTGTGTCCCCTGCACCCTTGCACAGTACAGGAGGGCAAGGACATTTCCCTCCCTCATGGTCTTCAGGACCTTTCCTTCAGATCTGCCTCCCAGTAAAAGACTCAGTTCTCCTGCCTAATTTCCATGAATATAACTTCATCCCCCACCTCCTTTGCTGCAGTCTCACACAACTCAAAGACGCAAAGACATGGTTATTTTTACATTTTCCTCCCAGGAGATGGTATCTCCACAGGGCACAGCTGCCATGCCTCATCAGATCACTGCACCAAACCGCCTCAGCCCCATGACAGCAGAAGAAGTCAGGGGGACACCCTGCCACCAGGTATTTTTCTGTCTCACTGGCATCAAAACTCAGCAGCTTTCTGTCAAAAGCATCCCAAAAAAGCAAAACAGCACCAGTCCCGGAGGTTGTTCCAGCTCCTCTATCCATAACTCCCACCCAAGCACTGAAACCATCTTCCAGTCATCCCAGTTTTAGATTTTTCTGAGGCTTTTGCAGTTGTCATGGAACCCTGGAAGGCATTTGCTTCATCCAGATCCAGATCTTTGTGGATTCAGGATTCCCAAATTGACCCAAATTTCCCCAGCACAGAAAGTGACTGGGTTTGGCCATGCCATAATATCAAGGTCCACAACATGACCTCCTTGATGTGGCACATGGGCTACAGCACATCATTCCATGTCTTTAGACCCACATCTCTTACTCGGCACTTCTACACTGGGAGAAGAAAAAAAGCAGCACTTCCATGAATAACCCAAGAGCTTTTAGAATTTGGGGAGCGGGGAGATGGAGAGCAAAATTCTAGGCATGCAGGGAAAAGCTGGTTTGTGCACCCCTAGGAGAGCACCAAGCGAGGTGGAAGGGTGGTCTGCTGCATGTTACAGCACATCTGCAGCAGCTGCACCCTGCAAGTTCACCCTGTGTTTTCCTTTCCCCCTTTCCCTGACATCACTCTCGCCATCATTTGTCCGTAACAGTGAGGCCAGGCATGTAGGGAAGAAGGTATCACCTGTGCATGGCTTATCTGTAGCTACTTTACAAATAAAAGTGATCCTAATGAATGTTCGCACCCTAGAAGAAATCCTAATGCCCTTCCCCCTCCTACAACTCCCAAAGCAAAGCACAGACCCAGCTGCTCTGCAACCTTATCTTGATGCAGAAACAGTCTGGGACAGAGATAGAAGGGTTCCCCGAAGGCACAGCTTATTAAAGGCATCTTTCCTTAATCGGTTCTCTTCAAAAACGCCGCACTCAAGCGCCGTTCCCGGACTGGTTTTCATCACAGCAGCAGCAAACACCCCCAGCCTGGCCAGGTCCTGTGTCCCCCTGGAAAGCCACAGGGGTTTTCCAGGCTAAAAAGCAACAACCTAAAACCAGACAGATCCGTCCAGGCCAAGGCACTTCGGGGACCCCACAGCTGAGAGTCGCAAGGAGCTCCCAAACACAAACACACCCAGGGATGTCACAGGAATGGGGGCCAGCACACTGATGAAGTCCACGGGATGTTCCCTCTTTATCCAGCAGCTTTTCCCTCCAATCCCACGCCTGCTACCGCAGGGGATTGCACATTTGCAGTCAAAAGCTCCTAATCCCAGGTTTCAAGAAGCAGAGCTACAAAACAACCACACAAAGAGGCAGCAGCTCGCACGCATCCCCGGAACCTCCCCGCAGCCAACGCCTCTGTGTTTATCCAACACGAGATCTTCTCTCGTTCAGCTATTTTCATCCCACCCTGCTATTAATGGATGCAGAAGGCGGTTGGGTGAGGCGTTCGACAAAAATCTCATTTAGAGATCAAGACAAGCTTAATTGGTTTCTAGCCAGACCTGCACAAAGATGGGTTACTCCACAAATACAGTTGCTAATCTGCCCATTATACTCCCTAAACTCCCACCCACAAAGAAAAAGAAAATAAAGCAAAGATGCACAAAGGAATGCAGGATTTTGAGCGTGTTACTTCCAGCGAGGAACACATCACGAGTGGTGAATTCTGCAAGAACAAGGGCTTTGCTTTTCTTTGAAGGAAAAGGATAACCAAGCGGTAAACAAAATAACAACAAAAAGATTAAATCCGCATTTTCCACAGGCAATCCCCAGCCATTCCGGGTTCTTGAAGAGCATTTCCAACAGCCATTGTTTCTGTGGGCAGGCAGAAGCAGGGGGAAAGCTTACACAGCCAAGGAGACTTCATGTCACAAGTGACAGAGTAGAAAGGATGGGGAACCTCGTGATTAAAAAGCACAGGACTGAAACCCTGGAGAGTTGAAATCACTTCCGAACTTGGCTGTAAAAAAAAAAAAAAAAAATTAAATTCGCGAATTTCCTGTGTGATCACATCCTAGATGATTTATTCAAAACCTGGTGTTGAAAAGCCAAAGGAGGGGGAAGGAAGCAGGAGGAGGAAGGGGAAGACACGGTGCTATGGGCTTTTAATATGCTTGGGGTTAGATCAGCGCTAGCAAGCTGTGAACATCCATCTGTACTGGGCTCTGCATAACCTGGAGCTGGTGTTGGGAATGCACTGAGTGTCCCACAAGCTCAGGTAAAAGCCTGCCCTGCTGCTCTGCCCAGGTGTGTGCCATGGGCTCACAACACCACAGCCCTGCCAGCAGCATCCCACAGGCTTCTGTAACGCTGGACTCCCTACAGGAACACAGCCACGTGCAAAATGGAAAGCTTAGGGATGCTTTCCCCTCCTGGAGCTACACGAGAATTTAGGAAGAACATAAAGCTGTCCCCGAATGCAGTGTGCTGTAAATCAGACACAGCCCAGCTCCAGCACAGGTAGAGGCAGGTGATGAAAAGGTCTCTTGGTTCCAGCCTTCTCCCCTCGTGCAGCAGCCTGGGACTCCCAGCTCCAGCAGAGAAGGCCTGTTTATTTTCCTGAAGGCCGGCCAGCTCTGGGCAGGAAGTGCTGCACCCAAGGGAGAGCTGAGCTGCGGATCCTCCAGCAGGACAGAGCCAAAAACCAGTGCCAGAAAGGACGGCAGTCCTGTGCTTGGGACCTTTACAGCAACGTGCCTTGAGCTGCAGTGCACCTTTGCAGGACCTTTTGGAGCAGGAGAGCTCAGAATAGCACACAGGGAAAGAGAGGTGTTTTTCCAAGACCTTCAGCCATGATGTGAGCTCACAAATCCAAGGCTCAGTGCAAACAGCAGCCCAGTCTCTGGCATTGGACTAGAGCTTCCAGGCATGGGGATATGGGGTTGGTATGTCCCAAAATGCTGCTGTGGGAAACCCAGGGTTTACAGATTCAAACGTTTCCTTTCAGCAGCAAGACAAGCTGTAATTAGCAGCACTGAGTCCAACCCAGGGGCTGGATAAGGACATTCCCGTGACATATCTGACAAGGCGACTGCTGGATATGTTTTCCTTGGCTTTTTTCCCCCCTGGAAAAATGAGCACCCATATTTCACAGGTTTTTTTTTGTTCCCACTCCGTGTTGCCTGGAGTCAGTTTCCCAGAGTAAGGGCATACATTTCAGAAGACACTGTAACAGCCCATTACCGCAGCTGGAGCTTGGGTCTTGCCATCCCCAGGGATGGGTCCCTCCTTAATTATCCCACAGCCCATGGCATACTGGGGATGCCAGACCCCAAAGACACGGTCTCAGTTTGACTTTCACCAAAATGAAAAACACAGCCCAAACCACAAGGCAAAGGTAAAATAAAAACATGAACATGAGGCAACTGAGCTACAGCTGCGAGACACATCATCACCACTGTCTCACACGTCTCTCACCTAGTTCAGCCTCATCCCCAGAGCAAAATCAACAAAGCTTCCTCTGATGCAACTACAAGCAATCCTTTGGAAATCAATTCAGAGAATTCTGAGGCTAAAGTCCCTCTTTGCTCTCTTTTTCTCAGGATGAAAGCTGTCACGCTACAGAATGGCTTTAAAAGCCTGGATGTAAAGTAAGTCCTAGTGTGCCAGCTAAGGGAATGGCACAATTTCATGACTAGGTAACCCAAATCACAGCCTGCCACACATCACTGCAGTTTGAACACAACTATGATCACCACTGCATCAATTAAGAACTGACAAATTTTGCTGAACTCAGTAAGTGGAAGAGCAGCATTTAAAACATAAGTAAATGGGGAAAAAAATGATGAGCATAAAGCCCCAGCCCCAGAAGCAGACTGACTGTAGGGATTACAATATTTAGCATGCTCCAAAAAATTTTCCTCAACATCTTTTTGCTCCATGTGATGGGCAGGGATTTCTCGTGGCTCCAGAACCACTTGCTATTTCACATGCAATTTTCCAGCAGTGCTCTCCATGGAAAAACAGATGGAGCTCATAAATGGATGCAAGTGGTCCCCAAAAAGCTTCCAGTCTCTTTGCAGAGCATCTCCAAAACACTGGGACAAGGAGACGGCATGCTGGGGTCTGAAAACCAATCTCCCCAACCCCGAGAGTTTTGGTGAGCAAATGGCTTGCGTAAAGTTTCTGTCAGAACACCCATTAGAAGTGCTGGCATTGTAAACAAGGTTGCTCCAGAGGCACCTGGGATTAGCACTGCTCAAACAGTCCTTGGCATGACTTACTGGAGCACCCAGGAGCAGATCTGCACATTCAGCTTTTCTCCTGCCTGACGCTCGCCCGGCACCACGGAACAACACCCCAGCTCTGACAGCCTTAACCCTGCTGTCCCCTACCTGGAGTTTGAGACACGGGGCAGGAGCTTGATGGAAGAAGCAAACCCAAGGAGGCAGCACCGTGGGGAGGCTGCTTTTTTCCTGTGTTGCAGGATGAGATCCAACACCAGGCTGTCCATGAGCAAGCTGGGCACACAAGTGTCCCTCTGCAGAGGCACGGCAGCTGAAAGCAACGCATGGGATATGCAAGGAGAGCGGTGCCAAGGCAGACAGGGCAGCTGAAAAACACCAGGCACCCTGAAAGCTTACCCTGGTATCAAGGCACAGAGCAGCCTCTCTTCCCTGTGCTGGGCACACAAGCCAAGACACTCCTCGTGCCTCAGGGGCAGAGGGAAGGAAACCTCCAATGAAGCGTCCTTTGCATGCGATTCCTCTGGAAGCCAGGCACGACAAGGGTATGCACCTTCCCTGACACATCTCCCCCACCCTCAGCTCTGGCAAGAAGGTGCTCTGTGGTTTCCAGGAGCAGCAGCACCATGAAACAATAGGAACATGAAGGATGACTGGGCTCACGGCAGGGAAGCTTTACACAAACAGATTTACGGTCACTTCCATCCACACAAGTGTCCTCGAAGGAAACAGCTGCACCGGAGAACAGCTGACACAGACTCTCCAGGATGGGACATGAGCTCACAGCTCCTCTAAGCACCATTCACTACGTTGATGCTGAGGCCAAGCAAAGAACAAGCACTCAGAAATAAAAGAAGAAAAATAACACACCTCATGGCTAGGTAAAAGTCAGATGGATGTGCTGCTCCGCCTCAGAAAGGTCTGGACAAAATAAACATTCAGGAGCAGCAACAGGACAGATCCACCATGGACTGAACTCTATGTCACACAACCATCAGAGCCAGAAAACATCTCCTGCACTGCCTCCATGGCCATACCACAGCAAGCAATTAATCTTGCCTGTTTGGGGTGGGGGAAATGGTCCCTGGACTGTTCCTCAATCCTCCTCCTCCTCCTCCCTGCTGCAGCCGGGAGAAAAGCCTGCCAACAGAGTTTGCCTGTAACAGGCACCAAGCTGCTAGAAAATCATCTGAGCAACATAAAACATTTTTCCACGTTCCCCTGTAACACATTGCACTCTCCTTCTCACACCTCAGAGCTGAGTAGCTGCAGATCCCACCCCTGAACGATGCCCTTCTGCATCCCCCATTTCCAGACTCCGGGTTGTTTTTTTTTATTTTAATGACAAGTGCTATCCTCCCCTCCCAGCCCAAGTGGTACAAAACTGGCTGCCAGGTGCAGAGCACAGCCCCAGCTCCCCTGCCCTGCAGCCTCAGCACATGGACAGTTGTGTTCCTGCCCAAAAACAGTGTGAGGACTCTCCTGCTTGGTGCAGTCTGCCCTCAAATGCTGGACCCTAGAGCCTCTGAGGATGCCCCACTCGCTAGGAGGGGAGGCAAGCCGGTCCTCACCCCTGCAAACCATCGGAGGAACCAACACCCTGCAGAGCCTTCCCTAAAAGCTGCCAAGCTCAGTTTTGCATATTGGTACAGAGCCCAGCTGCTGGTGTTTCACACACCACCTCCAGAGCCTGTCTCTGAATGGCACAATTTTGAATTGCTTCCTCCTGCCATCCTGCCCCAAGGCAGGATCTGCCAGCAGCCCAGCCCATCGCCACGGGAAACAGGATGAAAGCCCCATGTGAAAGAGGAGCAGCAGGGAGCAAGGAACACCAGGAGATCCCACTGTGTTCTCCTCTGCTCTCCTAGGGATGGGCACAGGCCAGGTGGATTAACTGGGTCCTTCCCCTCTCTTTATCTCACCAATCTCTGGCTGTCACCAAGTTGTTTTGAGCTTTGGCATGGCTGCTTTCCACCCAGAGCCGGCACAAAAGGGGACGAGGAGCCTCAGTGCAGAATTCCTGGCAACAGCCCAAACCCAGAGGTCGGTAACTGGGTCACTGGGTTCAGCTTCCGAAAACCTTCCTTCAGGAGGTGTGGTAAAAGCAGGCACGGTCGCAGACGGAGCTGGACACTCCTGAGGCTCCTCCACCACACCCTCCACACCTCATTTCATCACCCTGTCATAACAGCACTGGTGGCACAGGGACAGAGCAGCCTGGACAGGGAGAGACAGCCCCAGCTTCCACGCAGGCTGCGAGCACGGGGGAGACATGATTCAGGTAAGCAGCACGTAGCTGAAAGCACATCGCTATGCAGTGCTCAGCCCCAGGAATGCAGAAGGGAAACATGAAGCCACTTGTCTGGCACGGCAAATAACCCTTCAATCATCCGCCAGGCCCTGCCGGGGAGCTCTGGATTGGGAAAGAGAGGATGACTCCAGCCAGCACCACATCAGCTCTCACCAACCGCGCCACCACGCGCGGCTGCGCTCCCTCCGTGTCTCTAAGCGAGCTCCAAATATGAAAAAATAAAAATCCAAGCAGCAGCAAAGCAAGTGGCATGTACTGCAGGAAGAGAAGGGGTTTGAAGAGCAAGCAGCATCTGCACCCATCAGCACTGGCATGAAGAGCAGCTAGCTGGTGGGTAAGAACACGCCTGCCCAGCACCGCCCTTCCAGCGGGTCACGGCAATGTTTTGAACACAGTTTCTCAAGGCAACTCAGTCATGAGGAGCAGAACATCGAGAAACTTTCTGAGTCACGGTCACATTGACTCACCAGTGAGTGTCTCTAGGCTGGGCCACCCCATCCAGTTTGGCTGACTCAGGAAGGGACCATGAGCAACCTCCTCACCCAGCTGCTCCAGACAGGACAAACCTCCTCCATTTAATGCATTTATAATAAACTCCCCTCAAAAGGCTGGGGGTGAACACAGGAGGGAGCACCAACAGGACTGGGCAAGCAGAGACTCATGTGAGGGCACAGAGGTTGCTCCAGACCTAGGCACAGGATGGGACAGATACCCTTGGGAATGACCCCACCCAATCCCACCATGAGGAAAACACAGGCCAGATGTTCAGACGACTTCAGGCGATAATTTGGTTAATTTGCTATAATTCAGGTGGCTGGTGTTCAGGCCACACCAATCATGAAACAAAGCACTGTCAGCTCAGATTCTGAAACTCTTCAGTCAACTAACCGCGTCCTCATGGTGTGCCAGGGCCGCTTCTCTCATTTCCATCTCCTTTGGTTTTCCTCTCAGTGGCCACAAAGATCTGAAAGCTTTATGACTCACTGAGCTGAGATTTTCTGTGCTACCCCAGAACTCCTGGCTCCTGTGTATTCCACAATGTTATGACATGCCACAAGGACAGAAGATATCAAGTGCAAACGGTCTCCTGAGAGGGCAGAAGGGTAAGTAGGCACCAGCACAGCTTTCCTCGCAGTCAGGGAAGAAAGGAGAGAAGAATCAAAGGCAAACAGCAAATTACAACATGTATCTGGCAAGGGGTTGTGGAGCCTCTAATTTTTGCATTAAATAGAAAGTTGGAAATCACAGAATCACAGAATGGTTTGGGTTGGAATGGACCTTAAAGACCATCGAGTTCCAAACTCCTTCCTCTAGTTTAGGTTGCGCAAAGAATATGTCATGAAGGGTGAGGGAACTAATGCAATACTCAGAAGAGCTTCTGCTGGAATATTTAATGACTTTCCAACCCTTAACTAGCTGTTTCTCTCATCTCATAGTATGGTAAAGACACAGAGAATGACTAAATCTATGTGACTTAGCATCTAAATTAACTAACACACAAGTCAGGAAGAGGCATTCAGCATTTCTGCCCCAATTTACAGCCCTTTGCTCAGATCAGCTCCTTTTTTTTTCAGCATGGCACTGACATCTGTTGTGTTGCAGGAGTGAAAAGTACATATATGATTATCTTAAAAGAGTGGGGGGGGGGGGGGAAATCAACGTGGACATGATTTGAATTTTATGGCATTCAGCTGCCACGACTTGCAAATAAACAGCTGTCCCAGCAGGTCCATGCAAGCTTAGCAGCACAGCAGTAAAACACAAGGTTTTTCTTCCCCTTTAAAAGGGTGTTAATTATATTTTAAAAAAAATATATTTTTATAAGAAAATAAATTGCAGGTTGAAGATTCATAGTTAGGTCACACTCAATTCCAGCAGAACAAGCACATCCTGCTTCACATGGCCTCACCAGTCGCTCCACAGCAGTGGCAGCTTTCTGAAGCCAAGTTAAGATATTTAATTACCAGCATCAAGTCAGAAACCAAAGCGTCCAACAAAATCCTCATTTATGAGGGAAGCCTGCAGAAATGTCGTTGAGCAGGCTTTGGCAATCTCCAAAGCTGACAGCTGGATGCCCTGGCTTATCGACTGCTAGAGCACACACGGAAAAAAGCTCGGAATAGTTGCAGTGCCGAGCAAGCCTTCAAGGCAGCCCCAACAACTTCTTAAAAAGGCTCACAGAAATAGGCAGGCTTCATTTATTAATACTTCAGAGATAAACGTGGCTGTGTAGGACCAGCTCAGTGGGTGTCTGTGCAGGAGGAGGATGGGCATGAAGACCACCCGCTCTGGGTGGTGCATCTGTCAGGATCCCCATGCAACCAGTTCAGGTTATAAATGCACCAGGTACGTTTGCAACCTGGGCACGTGGTGGGCTGCTCCAAGTGTGTCAGCCAAAGACTTTACGGGATGGACCCAGCAGGGATGGTCAGGTTCTGCTATTCAAAATAGGAATATGTAGCAAAAGGAGCCACGCTCCTGGCTGGCTGACAAACAGAATCTGTGGGAAGCCCAGCTGCCCAACAGCTCCATGTCCCCACTGCCTTGGGTTCCTCAGCTGTGACATGACAGCGCGGGAAAAAGAGGAGGAAGGAACCAAAACAAAGCACAGAAGCAAAGGGAGATAAAGGTGATCCAGTTAGACCGGCTGTCCCCAGGTCTTGCCTGTCCTCACCGGAGGAGCCAGCCCGCCGTGGCTGTCCCTTTCCTGCTCCCTCCTGCACCCCTGCCACAAACAAAGGGTCAGATAAGGAGCCAGCTCAGGTCAAGACCGGTTTGACTCCGTTTCAAGCCCAGGGGAGCGGATTCAGCGCTGATTTTACACCTCACCCATCCTGTTTGCCTCCCCGGGGCAGAGGCCAGTACATGGAGCAGGGTGCACGCCTGGCTGGCTGGACCCAAAAAATCCCAGGGCCATGTTAGGGCACCACCGGCAGAGACACACACCAGCTGAGCGCTGGCCAGAGCCAGGAAGCGCCACTGCTTCCTCCTGTCCCGCTGTCACACAACATTGGGCTGTCAGAGATCGTGGACTTTGGCTTTTGCTTCCTGCTCCTGACAGAGCAGGGGCAGGTCCCGGCATATGGCCATGGAAAGGGCAGGGCGAGTCACTCATTAATCGAGGAACAGCAAGGTGGATGTCTGACCCACGGGGTTCGGGAGGAAATGCACGCCAAAACAAACCCCGGTACTCGTGGAAAAAGAACCAGATGCTGCAGGACCCATCCACTCCTAATGGGACTCAAAGACAGGCAGGCAGGGAATGCCAATAGCTTTGGAATACAATGATTTTGAAAGGGAGGATACCAAGGTTGCACCACAGTTCACCACTGATGCATTAATACACACCAGCACCTGATTTTGTACGCAGTATCAGAATCAACCTCTGGAGAGGGAAAAAAAGGAAAATGCTGGTTTCTCCCTCTCTGTGCCACCGGGAGAAGGTGGCTGGCTGTACAATGCCAGGCATCTGCAGTGCTCAGGCCTGGTCAGAACCACCAGGGCAGCCTATGCCATGGGCTCCCCTCTCCCTAGCACCTGGAAAATGGCACTTGGCTGCACCCCGTGATCTTCCACCTGCCTCTGATTTCCACGGGGAGCCCCTCGCCCCCAGTTTGGCAGCACAGCCCTGTCGGTTCACGTGGCTTTTGTCAGGAGGCACATTATCATCCGTCTTTGCCTTAAATTAACCTTGATCACTTAAAGATGCAGAAAGACTCTTTCACACCAGCACCAACGCGAGCCTGCATGGTGTGAAAGCCATGAGTGTTGCAGACCCCAGGGATGAACCCCACCGTTCACACTGAAGACTTTGTGCCAAGCAAAAGACCAGGATCTGACCACAGGCATCACACACCAATGGCAGTGGGTGCCAACCATCAAGCTCCATGCAGCAAGGGCATTGTCCCTTCTTCAGACAGACCCCTGACCAGAATCCTCCCTCCCAGAATTTTTGGATGGGTGTAGCCAGTGACAGACCCGACCTCCCCACCTCGTGCCTGAGCCACACACCTGCTTGTAGCCAAGCCAAAGCCCAGCCCCAGCTCCCACATCAAAGCAGCGGCTGGACCAGAGCACGCCTGCAGTAAAATGTGTGACACCAGCACCAGCGGCTTGGCACAAACAGACCATGGGGCGGCCCCAAACTGCTGTGCCTGTGGGGAGGCACTCAGGAGGCTGAGACCCCTCCAGAGCCCGCGGGAGCCCCATCAAGGGGGGGTCACATCGGTGGTGTGGGAGTCGCCGCAGGGGTGGGAGCCGCCGTGCCAGCCGGCGCCGGGGCTGCAGCAGCCTCCGGAGGCGTTGCCATGGAGAAGGCAGCGCAGCAGCAGCATCCCGCATCCCACGCCCCCGCGTGGGCGCCCCCGGCCCGGCGCCCCCGGGGCTGGGCACCGCCCGGGACCCGCCGGGGCCGGGGGACCCGCCGGGGAAGGGGGACCCGCCGGGGCCGGAGAACACGCCATGCTGCGGGGCGCCGGCAGCGGGGCCCGGGCGCTCCCCCCGGGGCAACAGCTCCACGCAGCGCCCGGGGCGGGGTGGGACGCGGGCTCGCTTCCCTCCCCACGGCGGGGAAAAGGCAGAAAAGCCCCGGCCCCGGCCCCGCTGCCGGAGCTCCCGAACCCCTCCCCAGCACGGCCGCGGAGTACGGGAGAAGGGCAACACACTTCGCCAAAAGCCCCCCGAACCGAAAGGGGAGGAGCGCCGAGGGGCTCGGAGGACTCACCGCAGCGCGGCCGCCGTTCCTGCCGGGGCGGAGAGCTCGCAGCCCGCGGTCCGCCCGCCGTTCCTGCCGGGGCGGAGGGCTCGCTGTCCGCGGTCCGCCCGCCGTTCCTGCCGGGGCGGAGGGCTCGCTGTCCGCGGTCCGCCCGCCGTTCCTGCCGGGGCGGAGGGCTCGCTGTCCGCCCGCCGTACCTGCCGGCGCGGCGCTGCGCTGCGCGGCGCGGAGCCCGCCCGGCCCCTGCCCACAATGGGCCGCGCCCGCCCCGCCCGGCGCGCTGGCGTCAGCGCCCGCCCGCCGCCGGGACTGGCAGTGACGCGCGGGGCGGGGGCTCCGCCAGCGGGGGTGCCCTGCCGGGGCTACCGTATCGGGGCTACCGTATCGGGGCTACCGCACTGGGGATGCTGCTAAGGGTGTACGCCACCGGGGGCACCGCATCCGGGACCCGCACCCGGGACACCGCACCCGGGACACCGCACCCGGACACCGCACCCGGACACCGCACCCGGGACACGGCACCAAGGACGCTCCGCTCGGAGCGCTGCGGGCCCGGCACTGCCCGTGCTGCGGAGGAGGAGGAGGAGGAGGAGGAGGAGGAGGAGGGCAGGCGGGAGGGTCCCGCTCCCGCCGAGCGGCGAAGATAAAGTTTCAGCCGGCTGGCGACATGGGTGACACGGACATGCGGGATCTGTGTCGCAGCTGCCTGGCAGAGGCCTCTCGGGATGCGGCAGTCTCCGCTTGGATTTAATTTTCCAGGGGTTCCCATTTCACATGAATCAGAGCAGCAATTGGATACACGGTTGGATTCCTACATGCATGGGAATAACCTCGCTGCATGAGATGGCAGAAGGAGCAGTTTGTGTTCTTGGTGCAAATCAAAACTCAGATCAAATTAATAGCGTGGAACATTTTACCTTAAGTAAATTTTTTTTAATTTTTTTTCCTGGATAAGACATCAAGCTATTTACATCTTGTATAATTTTTTTTTTCTTTCTTGGTAACAACTATATAGGAAGGTCTGAAAGGCAGGAAGGAATTTACTGTGATTGTGTTTCATATGGAGTATGCACAAAAATTGATATTGAAATAAAGGAAAAGCTAGTGTTGGGAAAGTAAAGAAAGAGCATCCTTAGAGTTGATACCAAAACGTGGAGTAAAATTACAGAATCACAGAAGGGCCTGGGTTGGAAAGGATCTTCAATATCATCTCATTCCAACCCTCCTGTCATGGGTAGGGACACCCTCCACTAGACCAGGTTCTCATTGGCCTTTTCCATCTGTGCCTTAGCCTTCCTAACCCCATCCCTAAACATCAAAATCATATCCCTGTACTCTTCCTAGGTCACCTGTCTCTGCTTCCATTGGATGTGCATTTCCTTCTCACTCCTCAGCCATGCTGGTCTCCAGCCTGCCTTGCTTGATTTCTTGCCTGTTGGGTGTTGAAACAAATGGGAGACAACAATCACAGAGGCAGTTTGGGGATAAAAAGATATCAAGGGCAGGTTATCTGGAGCAGCAAACCCAAGGATGGTGTTGTGAAACTGGAGGGACAAGAGGATAAACATCTGCACAGGGCACAGGTTTTAGCAAGGGAAATTATAACTCACAAAATCTACCACAGTCCTTGACGGAGCCAAATACGTGGTGGAACAACAGACATCTAATGGATATAAGAGATATCGATTTCCCAAAGGCTCTGACAAAATCCTTCATCAAAACATATTGAGGGGAGTAAGGAGCCATGGAAAAAACCTCAGTGGTTTATAGACAGAAACCACAAAGGCCAAACTGGGGTGGTCAGTCTGCACTGGAGCTGTGAAATGGGGAGTTTCACGGAGATCTGAGCAGGGGCCCGTGCTCAGCATCTTCATCAGTGATGTAGGAGTGGGTGGGGATATGGTGAGGGTTTCTGGTGACACTGAGCTGCTTGCAAAGGCAAATGGTACCTGTCCTGATTTAGGGCAAATTTCAGGGGAAACTTACGAAGTGGACCCTCTAGAAAGCAGATTCAAGCAGCACCTCCCCCAATCGGTTCAGGAAAAGATTTCCTTGGAGAAAAGCAGAAAAAACTTGTTTATTTTACAAGGAAATTATTCACAAACAAAAAAAATTGAATAATGCTAAACAATAAAACCTCTCACTGTTCTGAGGAGATGACAAATTCAGAAAGTCCTTGTCATGGGGTGTAGCTCAGCTCACTCAGTCTCGTATCAGGTCCCTCCTGCACTGGAAAATGCTGTGTCCCAGCCCCAGTGGGCCCCAGGTGTGAGCTCCTGGTGTTTGTCTGGGTTTTCAGTCCAGAGCAGGCCAATCAGTTCCAGGAAAAAGAAAAACCACAGTCCAGGGAACTTCTCTGCCTCAGCTGGCTAAAAACTAACTAAAAGCAAAGGAGAGCTCTCTCCCACTGTGTCTCTGTGCTGCAGACAGCACAGTCTGTGTGAGAGAGTGCAGGGGAGCAAGTGCAGTTTCTGAAAACAAACTGTGCGCTTCTTTTCTCCCCCTTTGCTCTCAGAACCAGTCTTAAAGGTGCAGATTTAATATCCAGCATAAGAAGAACACAGGACTGGGGATACAAGCATCATAAAGTCACCCCAGAACAGCACCAAACCGCAGCAGGACCTCAGGATGCTCAGTGACAAAATGACAGATGAAATTCACTGGAGACAAATGTAAGTGACGAGCCTCAGAGGGAGAACTCCTAACATCACACACAATGGGCTCTGAACTGACTGCAGCCCCTCAGGAAAAGGATCCCGGGTTTTAACAAGGAATTTATGAAAGCATCAACTCATTGCTGAGGAGCAGTCAAGAAAGCAAATAGATGATAGGAGTTAATGAGGTAAGAGAAAAACTGCTGTACAAATTCCTGGTTTGCTCTCCTCCTGAATACTGTGAGCAGCTCTGGCCTCTGTTCTCACCAAAGAATTAGTGATCAAAGATAGGGAGCATTTTTCACTGAGGTAAGTGGTTAGGCCAGGACTATTCAATCCAGTATTTCTATACAAGCCTCAGGCTCAGGAAGTCCTGGAACTGCAGGCAGCCTGCTGTAGGCTTGGAGAGTTTATGGGAAAATATCCCTGAACATTTCTCATACCCCTGGCTTATCATACACCATTGGCTATGAGAGGATGCTGGGCAGGATGGTCCCTGCCTCTGACCCAGCACAGCTTTTCTTTCGCTCTTCCATTCATCTTTTTTTTCCTCCATAAAATTACCCCCCTTCCCACTCTTCTCAAGGACTTTCATTAACCATGTCGTGATGGTTTGATCTGGAAGCTCCCAGCCTGGGTAAGTATCTGCTTAATGGTTGGCATCTGGAATTGCATCTTCCTCATCGAAACTGCTCAGCCATTTTCTTGTAATTGCCTCCTCGGAGCTTGTTTGGACGCTGCT
Source organism: Poecile atricapillus (assembly GCF_030490865.1). NCBI lineage: Eukaryota > Metazoa > Chordata > Aves > Passeriformes > Paridae > Poecile > Poecile atricapillus. The sequence continues at coordinate 176,554,371 of NC_081249.1, forward strand.
TATCAAGCCCCATTGTGTTGCTTTCCTGCTTGTTTTTCCAACAGCCGCCTATTAAATTAAGCTCCTGTATTCAGACTGGAAAACCCAATAACCAGCTGCCCAGAGCCTCTCTGGGTAAGTAGGACACATGCAATAGTCATCGTGTGAAACTGATGAGCATCTGGCCCCGAGAAAGGGAGAGTATGGGTACCAAGCCTGCTTGGAAAATAATCCCTGTAATGCCTTGTAACAGGAGGGAGTTGGCAGGGTTTGCTCATTGGATGAAAAACTAAAACAGGACTTTCTCAGAGGTGAGGGAAAGAAAATGGGTTTCTTGTTCTAAATCTGGAAGAATATACTTGGTAGTGTTCATCATTAGATGCTCACTAGACCCTAAGAAATGTTCTCTGAGACCAGTCCATGTCAAATCAATACTTCCTTGTCCCTGGGGGAGAGTTTTTATGTGTCTGTTCCAGTGAAACTTAAAAGGACACTCTTGATTCAGCTGACAGTAATGGAATATGGGCCCCATCCCCTTACAAAAATTAAATAAAATTGATTTTGTAGGAAAAAAAGCCCCCTCGAGGTTATAGTCTTTCAGGCTGCACAGATGATATTCTCAGCAGAAAAACAGGCCACAGTTTTTATTTAATTGTTGTTCCAGTCTAAGCCAAAGACTTGCACCAAAAGAACAAAACCATCATCTGAGCCTGTACCACCATCCCAGTCCACTGGAGCTTATGGGAAGATTTCCATCAGAGCAATCAGGGCTGGTTTTGGCTCAAAGGTAGGAAACAGCATTATGCTTTTTGTTCTTTGATATGAGGTTTTTAGAGTACTTAGAGGACCTTTAGCAGTTCTGTATCTGGGCTGGGATGTTCTGGGTGAAAACAAACCACATCCTAAACCAATGTTATCTCCAGGAGTGCTGAGCCCAATCTCACCCCAGGATTTACATCAGCCCCTGCAGCTGGCAGGGGGGAGGCAAAGCTTTGGCGTAACATTTCATAGCCTCCAAAGGGAAAATAAACGCATTCCCAAGGCAGGACTCAGCCAGCTGGGAGCGTTTGCAAAGACTCAGTGGATTTAGGCCCTGATTCTGCAAAGTCCTTAAGCTTGTAAGGAATTTGTAATTTGCTTGTAAGCAAATTCCCATCCGCTTCAGTGGCATTTAATCACATGCACATAAGTGCTTTATGGCGTACCAGGGAGCTGTACCTTGGTGGAGGTGGGGATATCAGGAGCCCAAGCAACCAAATTATTTTCCAGTGTGTTCAGAGAAGGGTAAAATCATGGAATCATATTACAGAATCATAGAATGGTTTGGGTTGGAAGGGATCTTAAAGATAATCTAGTTCCAACCCCGCTGTCATGGGCAAGGACACTTTCCACTAGACCAGGTTGCTCAGGGCCCCACCCAGCTGGTCTTTCTAAGAAATAAAAAATGCAAGAAATACTTGGAGAGCAGATTGTGAGACTTCTTGCAAACAGCTATAACAAGGTCTCACTCCAGCCCTGTCCTGTCTAAACCCACTCTGCTGGGAGATGCTGGGAGAGCACAGCCTCTCCTGGCTGCTTCACCTGGGAGAACACCATGCCCTGTGGGAAACAGATGACTCAGATGAATGGCAGAGAGATATAAAGCACTTGTAAGTGTGCTGGGGGTGTAAGAAGCCCTAAATTATTTCAGTGCTTTGGTCATGGCCCTCCACTCCACCCCTCTCTGTGCTCCTGTCATTGCCTTTCTCCCCTCTCCACTGGTCCCTGCAGCTGCCAGAAGCCCCTTGTGCTTCCTTTGCCATCCATCCTCCCGGCTGTCTCCCGTGAGATGCTGCACGTGTGGCCGTGCCCTGGTTTGCATCATCTCGCTGGTGCCTGGCGTGTCTTTGGCAGACTCCTGACACTCAGCTCCTGATTGCTCACAAAGCCAAGGGCCAGTCTTCCTCCCTGGATTGTCCTGCCAGTGCCAGGCTTCACCCAGAGCTTTGTGCCAGCCTCAGATGCTGGCTCTGGGAGAACATGTATTGTTTAGGGCGGCTGGAGGGCTCTATCTCTTCCCCCCTGGACTCCCCAGCGTGGCTAGAAAACCAGCCATTCCTAATCAGGTCTTTGTAACTTTGCCCAGGTGTTTTTTCTCCTCCCTATTCCTAGAGACGATTTTTTGCAATTGCACTGAACTTCTGTGAAAGGTACCAAACAAACAACAATAACAAAAAAACCCAGAACAAATTAGTGGATGAAAGTTTAGTGCCCGGCTTTCTTTTTCATATCCATGGTTCTTTATCTCCTGAGAGCAGGGAAGGAGGTGAGATGAGAGGTAGCATCCAGGGAAGAGGTGAGGCAGGAGGAAGAGGAGTGAAGGGGTGGGAGAGGGGTGTAAATCAGTGCCTCTCTCTCAAGGCCAGAGACTGCTGCAGATTTCCACCAGCTGTTGCTGGGGCTGTCAGAGAAGGGCTTAGCAGGGATGTGTGCACACATAGCCTACAGGGAGAGCTGCTTTTATTTGTTCACATCTAGCAGGGGTTGAATTTATTGCCTTTGCAGAGGGGCCAGCAAAAAGCAAGAGCATCACTTAAATCCCATTTAAAACCTCAGATTAAGGCTTTGCAGGAAGGGAAAACAGGGAGGTGGAAATGGCCTGGCCAGATCTGGCTCCATTGCTTGGGGGAGTGGGCTACAAATCCACATGGCTACAACAGCCGGGGGGACAAGTGAGGCTGTTGTTTTACCAGTGGAGCATCCTTTGCTCCAGACCTGTAGCAGCGACAGAGTGAGGAAGTGCCAAGTCACCTCTCATTTGTGATGAGCCTCCAGCCTCTTATTGGAGCATAAAACAGTTAACCCTCAGGTCACCAGGTGGGTCCCAACCCAATTCTGCCATCCATTAAGGAGAGAAGCTTATCCAAAGGAACTAGAAGCCCTTATCAAAGGCCTACCTGCATTTGGAATATCTTAATCTTCATGATTTTTGACATGATCCAATATTCTATACCTATCTTACTTCTGCAAGATACCTAAGCCAATTCTTGGCAGAATTTGTCCAAAGTGATTCAGCCAAGCTCACTCTTAAGAGTCTGTGGTTGACCTGGGAATGGCTCACAGATACCCCAAGTCCTGTCTGAGCACAATAAATCACAAAACCCTCTCCATCTTGCTCACTATTTTGGTCCTCCTGATTTGTCCTGCATCATTAAATTTTTACAGCGCCTGACTCCAGATGACTTTAAGTTTGTGCCTCCTGTCTCCAGTAACTGCAGAGCTAAGAGGTTTTGTTCCTCTCAGCACAAGGGCTGGAATGTGAAGACTCAGCGACCAGCACAGGCAGGAAAATTTCTCCCACCCCTGACAGCTGTGTAACTGCATGTACATGTTCCTGGTATCTTTCAGAGCATCAGTGTGGCCTTTACAGGTCCTGGTGCTGCATTTCTTTCTAATCAGCAGAATTCAGGACAGATCTGCTACAGGACTTGAACAATGATGTTGCAGACAGCAGAGCAGCAGAGTCCCGTTGCATCCCTGCCAAGAGATCACATCCTGCATGGATGGAGCCAGCACAGTACTGCTCCAGCCTCCCTGCTCCATCCCTGGGCACTCCTGGGGTGACATCAGTACCATGAGATCATCTCTCTTGAGTGGCTATATTTTCTTACAGGTTTTCCCTGGAGGGCTTCTGGTTACTCTCCGGTTGCAGTTTCTCTGCTGCGAGGACTTCCGCAGGCTCGTGTTCCCTTTCCCATGGTGCCCAGATGTTGCTCCAGCCCAGGGTCTCCAAGCAGCTGTGGCTCCATCAGCTGTCAGAGCCACTGTGCTGGGGAATGTTTGTGATGGGGAGGTGTTGCAGCCACCTCTGGCTGATCCAGGCTGTACCCACAGCAATAGCCCTACTGGAAAGTTTTCCTGGCTTGGCGTGGGGTCGGACTCTGCAGGAAAGATTTTCTCTTTCCTCTGTTCAGCCTTTTCTCTGCCCAAGCACACAAACCTCTCCTCCTCCACCTGCCTTGCGGTAATGTTAGGTCCACACACAAGACTCTGGCTGATACCCTGGCAGGATGTCCTCAGTATCTAAAAGCTGCCCATGGCTGGTGATGCTCAGAGGTCTCAGACTCAGGCTGCAGCCTTGGGAGAGCAGCACCTTCATGGCACAGGGGGAGCCCCTGGGAGTGCAGGGATGAGCAGCTGGGGGCATTAGGAGATGTGGCAGTAACAGCAGCCTCCCTGTAGCACTGTCTGTATGGTGGATGGAACCCTGAAAATGCCTTCACTGCCTCGGATTACTGTGACAAAAGGGTGTTGCTAAACTGACAGAGGGAAATCATGGTCACAACAACAGCAAGAGGCACCTCCCCAGTTGCAACCTCTTTAGTCACAGTTGGATTACCAACCCCATTCTTATATTTTCCATGGAGGTGGCATGAGTAAGAGCTGACTCCTGGGGATGCCTGTTGCCTGCAGAAACCCTTAAGGAGAGAAATGCTGATGGGACTATCAGGCTTGGCTTTTCATCCCTTTATGTGGGATGTTGAGTGGTTGTGCAAGGACTGGGATGGTGACTCAGGTACAGGACAGAGCCAGCCCGGGGGACAGGATGTTGAGAACTGCTCCAAGCATCCCCTAAGGCAGTGTCACTGGGAGGGGATGGGAAAATGCACAGTTCAGCCTTTTCCACAGTATCTGCAACACCGCAGTCCCTCCAGAGATTATATTTGGGACACGGTCTTGCCTTGGAGAAGAGCTCCCAGCCTCTGCAGCAAACCTGCTCTGTTCATGGCTCTCCCTGTTTTGACCAGTGGTGAGTTGGGAGTGAGATCAGCTCTTGGGAATGTCTCAACATCTCGCAGATACTGGTTTATGTATAAGGGACAGTGCAAATGATGGGCAGAGGGCTCAAACACACGCCAAGTCTCACAGGTCTCCTGCAGCTCCCAGCCGTGGGTATCCTGGGAGACTCAAGAGCCTGCCTCAGTCTCCCCACAGCCGCTGGGGTGCTGGACGGAGCTGGCAGCCCCCGGCTCCCTCCAGGGTCAGAGTCTGCACCCAGGCCCCAGGGTGATTCCCCTCACTCTGGAGACCTGGGAAAGGCAGGAATGGGGGAGAAGGAGTTTCCCACTTGGGCAAAACTGATGGGAAGGAAACCTCGCTCCCTTCAGCCCTGACTGCCGAGGCGGTGGGAATCTGAGCTCAGCCCCTAGGCGACTTAATGGGCTTTTAAAAAACCCCTTTGTATTGGATCCATTCTTCTTCCCAAAGCTTGCTGGCCCCGCTCCAAGGGGAAACCTTTGATTCTACAAATACACCACAATTATCATCCCGAGGAGTCTCAGCTATCAGGCTCCCCGCCTCCAAAAGATCAGCAGGATGCCGGAGAGGTGCTTAAATCATTTCATCCTAAGAAAGCCTTGGGCTGTAACAGCTTCCCTGTTGCTCGGAAAAAGCCACCCCTCTCCCAAAAGCCTGGCTCCATTTTTCTGCCGACGATACCGTCGCTAGAGGAGGCAGAGCCGCTGGGCTTCCCGGGGATTTCATCAGCCCTGGGACCCAGCTCGCCGAGATTTATGAGCTCACAAGAATCTCGCCTTGGAGTTATCTCCCCCTCCCCGCTTTTTATGGCTGTGCAGAAAGGGATCCGGCGATAGTGCCCTGCTGGGTACCGTAACAAGCTCGCTCTGTTTGACAATTGCAAATGTTTTTCTCCAACATTGCACAGGCCCATGTGCATGGGCTGCTCTCGACTTGGTGTAAGGGAGACGCAACCCAAAAGCTTGTCAAGCACTGCATCCATTCCCTGACTCCTATCCCTTGCTCACAACTCCCCTGAGCTCTCCTCCAGGTAGTTTTTTTTTTATTTTCAAATTATTGCGAGGTTTAGTTGGGTTTTTTTGGGTTTGGGTTGTGGGTTTTTGGGTTTGTTTTGTTTTTGTTGGTTTTTTGTTTGTTTGGTTGGTTGGTTTTGTTTTTTGCTTTTGTTTTTTGTTTTTTGTTTGTTTGTTTGGTTTTGTTTTTTGTTTTTTGTTTTTTACATAAGTATTTTTATTTTCTTCAGGTAATACAAATCCTGTCCTTCTACAATGCTCTCCAGTCTAATACTGGGGTTTTTGAAGGGGCTAGGTGCTCCACTTCCAGCAGGAGTCCAGCACTTCCCTCCTTGCAGAAATCCCCCTTTAAAGCACGTCATCAGTACTCTTCTGCAGCTGTTTTTCTTAGTAGTCTAAATAAAGCTTTCAAGTTACGACTCCTTGATGTGAAGCCAGATTCAGAGGCTGTCAGTTCCTTTGTGTATCCTCTACTTGTCCGGGGGTGTTTTGTTTTATTTTGGGATGGCTGCTTGCTGCAAAGCTGTGCATTTAGCAGCCCATTCCTGCCCCATTCTGCTCCTTGCCAGTGACAATGTAAGCTCCAAAGCACCTCTGAGTCCGGCCCCTGCAAAGCCTTTGCACTGTGACTGCTTTTCTGCGAGGATAAAAGATTTGCTCTGGCCACGGGCTCACTATCTCAGGAGCCCCGGGGAAAGGTGTTTCACTGTGGCTGAGCATCCAAGGCCAGTGTCCCTCCCGGGCTGCAGCCGTGGGATACAGATGGAGTCCCTTCCTCATGGGAATCAGCTCTATGGGGAAGGCTGATCTCCTTGGGTGACACAGCCACCGCGTGGGTCTAGCAGAGGCTGCTGTGACATGGCATTGTCTGTGGGGATGGCATCCCCATCCTGCTCCAGGGCCGTGGCCAAGCCAGCCAGGTCTCTGGACCAGCCCAGGCTGTGCCAGCTCTGCCACCAGACGGGATGTGGACCCACAGCCAGCTTAGGGACTCGCACAGATCACTCCAGAAATCTACAGGCAAGCAACAGGCTGAGACCAAAAATCCGCTCCTATCCTTTATCAAAACCACTGCCTCTTACTTAGGATGCTCCAGGCATGATTCAGCACTCATTATCTTCATTGAGCTGGAGATTAGGCTGCAATATTCCCAGATAATAGCTTTATTAGCTCGGTATTATTCTTTCTACATTATTTATTTACACTGAGTCAAGAACACTCAAAGCTTTCACTGAAATAGTAACACCAGCTCATCAGACAACATTTTACGCTGAGCAAAGATCCTGTGTAGAAGGAGCTACTCCAGAACAAAAGTACCCTTGCCAGTGAGGTCTTTTGGGCTCAAGGAAAGTGTAGGTGTTATGGGTGCCCCACCAGATGCTAATAGTGTGGAAAGGTCATTTTCTAGAATTTCAGCATAGGCAATAGATTGTTGTGTCCTGTTCCCTGCTGTGCTGGTTCTGCCAGGGCTGCTCCTGGCCCAGGGACAGCTGACATTCATGGCACAGCTCACCAGGGAGTCTTTCTTGAGCTCCCATGACCTGTCTGCCTCCAGCCATCCATTCTGTCCCAGCACAGGCTGGCACCAACCCTCTTTTGGCTGGAACAAGATTGCATTCTCCCTCCCTCTCTCCTGAAAAAGGAATTAGACTGATTTAGTGATAAATGCATGGGCTCTTGGCTTTGGCCTTGCCTTGCCAAGACGCAGATAGGCCACTGTAAAGCTGTGGTGACCCAGAGAACCAGTCCTGAGTAAAAGGAGTTGGCCTCAGGAAGGGCTGCCTAGGAGGTCCTGCACTATGTGCTGGTGATGTAACCAAGTCCAGATTTTCCTCTGACTTGGTGTCACTGCAGAGGATGACTGTGGGGGATGACAGCAGCTGAATATCTATACACCTTTGCCCTATCCTTAATGACCTTGTCATGAAAAACAGGAGCTGACAACCTGACTCTCCAGACAACCAGCTCCTTCCTGGGATGCAAAGGACCTTTTCTGGTACAGGGTACTTGACTTTCTCCATTTCTTTCCAAGTAACTCTCTTTGCAATCAGAGCCACTGACCATCTTATTAGCACACTGCCCAGTCTGGACTAAAGGGACACACAGGATGCTGGAGTTTTTTGGCCCATATTCTCCCTTTGAGCTCTCAGTATCCATTGCTTCCAGAGCTGAGCACAGCCCCACATGACACCTGACACACTCCCCAGGGAGGATGCTCCAGGAATGTCATATCACCCACCTAAGTTCAGCAGGTGCAAAAGCAGAGCTGAACAGGCACAGGGTTGATAGCCACAAATGGCCCTGCTCTCCCCAGTTCACTCCTGGAAGAAGGATTCCCACTTGGGGAGTGACTGCTTGGGATGTACCCACCACACAGATGCTGTGGCTCCTCAGCAAACCTGGCAGATGCTGGGGGCCAGCTTTGATGTGCATTTTTTTTTTTTTCTATTTGAAACAGTCTCTCCTGGAAGGGTTTCAACTGGAGGCTGTATATAAAAGCTGCCGTTGTTTTTATTGGGCTACCATCCATCTGTTTATAACACAGATGCCCTGAGTGATTCTGCTGGTGGGAAGTGAAGGTGAAGGGACTCCTTTTAGAGATGTTTAACATCATCCATCTTTCAAGCTCTCACAGCACTGCCACATTTCTGGGGTTTAGTATAAACACTCGAGTTCAGAGTCAGTGAGACAGAGCGGGGCAGGCGGTGCAGTTACGAGACGTCCTGCGTCAGAAGTGGTGCAATTTGTAGCTGCTCGGAAACGCCCTGGCAGAGAAACAGGGGATCTGGGAGACGCACCTCTCCCTTCCCAGCCCAGCCCAGGGGCAGCCTGCCAGCCCCAGAGCACAGGCACGAAGCCCTAATGGAGCTACAACACAAACTGCTCGTTTGCTTGCTGTTTGTACTCCACATCAACCAGAGCTGGCTGGAAGAAGCTCTGGATAATATTTGCTTGCTGTGTTCCACTTCAAAATCCCAGCTCCAGCTTTCTGGAGCTGCTAGTAATGTACTGCCCTGGCAGTGCCTCTAACTGAAGCTCTAGTCAGCCAAGAAGGGATGAATTTGTCCCTTCTTTTGAACTACAGAAGAGGAGTCTGCATCCCTCTCTCCACCTGTGGTGCCCACCTGCATCCCACCTCGGGCTGTTCTACGGAACAGCCACTGGCACCACCAGCCCAGCTCCATCTGCTCCACCTCTCTCCCATCCCCATCCCTTTCCTTTGGGACATACCTTCCCTGGGTGTAGATGTCCTGGTTCCCTCTATGCCTCCTGCAGCTGCAGCTCCTGGGACTTGGACTGCAACTAGATGTCTTGCCCATGTCCAGAGAGTGGATGAGTGTCAGAGGAGAGATGTGGACATCCCTCCCTGTGCTGTGCCTCCAACCCAGCCCCGCTGTGCGTGAAAAGCGCACAAACCGGACATTCAACTTACCATGTCTTTGCACAAGGCCGGCCACGGCTGGGGCTGCCAGGGAATTATCAGATGCTCTTGTGGCTCTGCAGAGAAGCCAGGATTCTAAGGGAAGGGTTACTGATTGCATTTTGGCCCTGGGGAGCTGTGTTGGACAAACTGCTGTATAATCACTGCACAGTCCAGCCTGCAGAACAGCACTGTAATATTTTTCCCTTATCATCATGCAGCTTTGGAAGCTCTTATTTGATCTCCTTTATCCATGTGAATGTGTTCAAGAATGCAGCAGCCTCTGCCTGCAGAATAGTTGCTATTGTTCCCTTTGTTCATGTGTCTGGGCTGTTCCTCAGCCTCCTCTCTCCCTTCCTGCAAAGAGACACACTCTGCATGGTCAAAAAGTATCTTTACAACTTGATCTTAGGTATGAACTCAGCCATGAGAAAGGCAGAGGGCATATTTTCCTGAATATTACAGCTTTTTGTGATGCAGAGGGAACGTGGTGCAAGGTACCCTGGGTTCATATGGTGAATTAGACGCTTTTAACTTCAACCAGGATCTACTCAGCCATGCCCAATGTGCAAGCTGCTCTGAATTAATGCTGAAAATGGATGGCATTGGATTGGGCACTTTTGGGTTATCTATCTATTCTTCCTGAAGTGCTGACTCTCTTAGTTTGAATAAATCTGCAGTAACACAGCAAATCAGCCTGGAGGAGAAACAAAGAATCTGAAGACCATGAGAAATACAGATCCGCATTTCAATTTTTTATCCTGCTTTTCTTCTGATACAAAAGCTTATACATGCCTTCATGCTGAAAACAGGCTGGAATTGACTTAGATATTCAAAGTATTTCACTTGGAGACTTCTTTTTATGAGTGTGGAACTGAATTCAGTGCTTTTCAAAAGCAGGCCTCCAGCTTTGCAAAAATGTCTCTCCCCTTTCTACTTCTCCTTCTAGATAGGTTTGCAGCAGGTTATCCTAACATGATCTGCACAATCTTTACACCCCATTGAGTGCACAGTTTCAAAACAAGCCTCAAACAAATCTCAGTTCCATCTGAAAACCCATCTCCTCTCCATCCTCCTTGTGTAGAACCCATAGGAAAATGTCAAATTATACAAATGAGAACTTTGGCACAGCTGAGTTAGATCAGGCCAAGTTAGTCATCAAAGTTACAGCTGAAAGTTGTTGATCTGTTGGTGATTTGCAAGCAAATTATTTTTTATATTCTGTTTACAAAATAAGAGAATTGATATTATTGGTTGAGCCTGGAGGCTGATGCATCACCAGCCATGGTAAAGCAAAGATGACAAGGAGCTTGCTCGAACACTGAGGAAGGTGAGCTCCTTAATTAAGCCTGAGTCATCACTTCCATTGGGAGCAGGATGGAAGGATGGCACCAGAGCCACTGGCTGCCACGGGGCAGGGGCCAGAACCTGCTGAGAGCCTGATCCTGCACTGCCTGTGGCACACACAACTGGTGAGACAGGTTGGAAATCACTGGCTCAAGGCTGGATCTGTGCTTTGGCTTTCCTACCTGCCTCACTGGGAATTCCTTTAGAAATCCTCGCTGGGAATTCCACCTTAGACTGAATTTACATGAGTAGGAACCAAATAGTTATTTAATTTTTTTTTAGGTCTTGTTCCTTTTTTTTGGGTGCCGAATGAAGCCAAGGAAATCACTTACTGCTGCTCAAGTCTCATGGATGTGCAGTGCTGTTAATCTCAGACTTCATAAATTGTAAATTAAGGTTCCAAAAATCATGAGACTTGTATTTGTTTCTTTTTAAGTAAGAGAAGTCAACTCTTTTTATTGAGGTTTTGTGCTTTCAGGATATGATGTGGCTTTCCCCACCTCACACATGTAGCAGCAGAAACAGCCCCAAAAATTAAAATTTCTATTGCAATTACCTGACCCCAGAAACAGGAATTTGGAAAAACATCCCCTTCCTAAAGACCCAGCTGAGACCTTTGGACATGGGCAGTGTAGGTAGGGGCAGACTTTTCAGTTCACAGGGACCAGGGTTCTTTTTACCCTGATCTCTAAGCAGTGGCCTCTGAAACTGCCATTGCTGAGCACCCATTATTTGATCTGCAGATTTAGGAGGAAAAAAAACTCAAAGGGCAGCTGACTTTCAATACAGCCTCTCCTCTGCCTTGTAGCAAAATCCCTTGCCAGAGTGCAGAAAGCAGTAAAACCCTCCTGCCCAGCACTTCTATTTTCGAGCAATGTCAAGGTGAAAATCCCCCCAAGTGAACCCTGAGTGTCTCTTTCCTCTGTTCAGCTCACAAAGCAGGAGCAAAGAACAAACCTCTTTTCCTGTCCCTCCTACCTCCCTGAATCCCTTCTCATTAAGGAAAGAAAAGGTCAATATTAGTGGTGTTGAAATGGAGCACAAGGACCGAACCGCCTCCTGCGCCTGGTGCAAGGCGCTGAAAGAGCCAAGCGTGAAACAACATTTTCCAGAGCCTCCATCAGCTCAGGGGGCTGTTTTGGCCTGCCAGTGTGCAAGGAAGGAGCCTGATTTCAGGAAGCAATTTGCAACTAGCCCCTTAGGAGACTAAGGGGGGAAAAAAGCACCCGTGAGTGGGTCGTAGCTTGGTGTCTCCTGACTGAAGTTTGAAAAGTGCCTGGCAATTTGGGAAATTCAAGAGGTGGTGGACAAATCCCACCAGGAGGACACTGAGGAAACCTGAAGCTTACCACACTAGAGAGTTCTTGGCGAGGCTTCCGATCTTGGCCCAAGCCACTGTCTCCCATCCTCTTAGCATCTATTTGCCAACCCATCCATGCAGCAAAGCCGACACCTGAGCCTGTGTCATCCTCATCATGAACACAGATTCTCAAAAGTGGCATGGAGAGATGATGTTTCCCACCCCACCAATTCATCCATGCATCTTAGCTCTCTGCAGCTGTCCTCTGCCTCTTTACAGCTTCCTCTCCCTGGCCTGGTAGATGCTGTCCTGGCAAAGCATGGATTTGGTCAATCATAACCATCTTTCTCCACTTTCAATGCCACCACCTTCATATTTCCTTCTGTGCTGCCTTTTACTCTTCCCATTTATACCTCGTCATCCTCTTTGAGTCCTGCCTGGTCATGGTTGCAGAGATGGAAGCTGGGACTGGCACCCAAGGCTTTGAGGCTGTACCCTCATGGGGAGTGGAGTCTCCTGTAATCTTGTGGTTTTCTCTCTGTTCATCCACTGTTGCCTCTGTTCTTAAATCTTCTGGCACTCTGGGTGCAGAGAGATGCTCTTCTGGTCTGTATTTCTCTACCATCCCTTATGGTGCTGTCCTGGGTTCATTATGAGAGATATTGCCTAAGCCTGGGTGAAAAACAGGGGCCAAAGCCCCTTGGGACCAGCATTGCTGTGATATGTATGCTGCAAAATGAGCAGGGATGGAAGGCTTAAATGGCCCAGAACTGTGCAACAAATACTGTCCTGTGAAAAATAGGAATATTTTCCCTTTTTATTGCCCTGATTTGGTATCAAACCAAGTGATTAAAAGGCCTGACTTTTCTCCAGGGATGGAAAGTTAGATTTTCAACTAACTTACCTCTTGCAATCTTTAATCTGTTTTAGACTGAACCTTTTTTTAACCTCTATTTTTTCTTTTTTCAGTGCAAACAGACAGGATTTCTACACCACCTAAATACTCTTTTCTTGTGCACCAACAACACAGGGCATTTACCTTGGCAGACCAGGTAAAACAGTGCCCTGAGGGAAGCTGAATAGGCCCTGGTGATGAGTTACGGTGTCTAACACTTCCCAAGTACAATCACAATGATTTATGACCGCTGACATGACAAAGATTTTGTCTGGTAGTGAGGAGTGATGGCTGATGTCCCTCGAAATGCTTATCATTTCTGGCAGCTTAATTGAATCCCGTTAACAGATGCAACAAAACTGAGAAACATTTCTCCTCCTAGGAGTCCTCATTGGAGCAAAACAAAGATGATCTGGGCATTATTTCCCTGTTTTCAGGAACTCTTCTTTGAAGTCAGAGGGTATCTTCTGAAGAAAAAGAAGTAGGAAGAAGGAAGGAAAAGGAAGAAAGAAGTTTCCTTCAGAAGGAAACATTTTCCTAAAAAGAAAATGCCACCAAAATAGTATATTACCTTCATATTTGATTTTAGGACACCTTGGCAGGAGAACAACCTCCCATGATGATTGATAAGAAGGGACCCTTGGAGAGTTGCTGCAGTTTTCCCCTGTGGAGTGAAGCATCCCACATTCAGCATGCAGAGGACTTGGGCTTACATCCAACTTGGAGCCTTGCCCTTCTCTTGGGGGTTTTGAAGCTTTTCAGACCAGTTGAGCAAAACCTCAGATAACTGTGACAGCCAGGGCATCCAGCCCTGGCTTGCGAGGTGTTCTGGGAACAGCTCTGCAACACAAGAGCTCGGCAGATGCAAGGGAGGAATCCAGGCATCTCTGCCAGGCCTGCAGGCAGCTGGGAGCGCTACAGGAGATCCCTGGCTGGTTGCAGTGCTGCAAAGGGGCAGCCTTTGCTCAGCACCCGAGAGAAAAGCAAACCCAAGGCCACTGGAGGTGGCTGGAGGGAGAAAGTTCCATAGTTCAAAGCTGCTGTGTGTGCAGGAGGAGGCTAAAATGTGGGAAATGGTTTTCAAAAAGGTTCATCCATAGCAGCAATGGACATCCGTGGCCTGGAAGGACTTTTAGGAAAGATAAAGTTGTGCACACAGCATGTCCTCTTGCAGCAGCTGAGTTGTGCTAGTCTCTCATCTGATTTCATGCACCAGCATGTTATCTTTTTCTCGGGAAAGCCATGGAACTGGGTAGAATTTAAATTATACCCCAGAGAAGCTGGCTTGCTTGCTTCTCTGACAGAGGTCATAATGAGGGAGTTGGGATTCCAGTTATAGCTCAGCACAGCAGATGTAGCTGGTTTTGCAGATGATAAAAATACAGCCTTGTCTCAGGAATGCTGGAGAAGTGAGGCATGCGTGTGGCTGGCTTTTTTTTTTTTTTGTTCAGAGCTGTTGTTTAACTCTGGCTGTACTGTACAACAGTTGTTCCTGTTGGGAAATCAATATTTACACAGTAAACAGCAGTGAGACATGGGCTGGGTGCCATCCAAGCATGCAGCAGGACCTGCTCTGGTGAATGCCCACACCTCAAACTGTGAAAAATGTTAGTCCTCTCTCTTTTGGTGTAGGAGTATTTTTCATTACCAGTGATGAATACTACTTCATTTTTACTCTGCTTTGTATGCTTTCCAAGGCCTTTCCTTGCAAGGAAGGAGGCAGCCACTGAAATATGGAAAGCTACATTATCTACTCTCCTATATCACACACAGCTCACCTCTTCTGATCAGAGCTGAGTGCTTGGTGCACTGAATTAGCCACCCACTCTAAAGGAAAGGAATTTATCTGAGAAAGCAATCACAACTAACACTTCAAATACTGAACTTCCAACTCCAGCTCCTGCTTGCTCTCATCCGTATGTCACAGTATCATAGAATTGTTTGGTTTGGAAGGGACCTTCAAGACCTTTTGGTTGTAACCCCCCCTGCCATAAGCAGGGACACCTTCCATTAGACCAGGAGGCTCAGAGCCCCATCCAGCCTGGCCTGGGACAGTGCCAGGGATAGAAGTGTTACAGGAACCTCCTCAGGGATCCTGCAACTCCACTGCCTACAGAGACCTTTCCCTGGAGGACAAACACCAGTGACCTCCCTTCAAGGAGCTGGTCTCTGAGGCTCAGCTGGGACTGACACAAACCTAGCAATGTGAACTCAGTGCTTTGCTGTTCCCCAGGGCACTGCCAATGGAGGAGTGCACTACAGGCAGAGTGGCACTGCCACTCTCACTTTATCTGGATGCTACGATGAGTCTATGTCCTCTTGGATTCACAACAACACACTTGAAGCTGGCTCTGTAATACTGCCTGGCCCTGTATTCCCTCCTGTTTGCAGAAGCACAGCTGTAAGGAAAATGTTCTGTCTCTAATCTCTATTTACACAGGATGGTGATAAAGAAATTCCTTCACAATCATTTAATCTCATTTTGGGCTGACACCACCATCTTTGCTCAGCCCAGCTCCAGAGTAGCAACACAAGCAAACACGACACAGTGATTTGTGGGCTCGGGAAGGGCAGTCACACAAAAACCATCTCTGTACCAAAGTACCCCTCAAGTCTTGTGCTCAGTTTTGAACCTCTCACTGCAAGAAAGACATCAAGGGAGTGGAATGTGTCCAGAGAAGGGCAATGGAGCTGGGGAAGGGTCTGGAGAACAAGCCTGATGAGGAGCAGCTAAGGGAGCTGGGGAGATTCAGCCTGAAGAAAAGGAGCTCAAGGGGGACCTTCTCACTCTCCACAACTCCCTGATAGGAGGGTGGAGCCAAGTGAGGTGAGTGTGTTCTCCCAGGTAACAAGTAACAGAGGAAATAGCCTCAAGTTGTATAACAGGAGGTATAGATTGGGTATTAGGTGAAATTTCTTCACTGAAAGCATAGTCAGGCATTGAAACACACTGTCCAGGGCAGCGATCGAGTCACTATCCCTGGAAGTGCTCAAAAGGTGTGTGGGTGTGGCATTTCGGGACATGGTTTAGTGGTGGGCTTAACAGTGCTGGGGTAACAGTTGGACTCAATGATCTCAGACGTATTTTCCTTCCTAAACAATAATGTGATTCTAAGTTTTTTGCTGAGCACAGTGAGTGAGACGAGTATCTCACCAGGCAGGACGATACTGAGAGGAAGGACAGCCCCATCTTCTGGAAGCTGAGGTGGTTGAAGCTCTTGCCCAATTTTGGCAAGGGATTCGAAGCAAGAAGCCTGTTCTGAGGTGAGTTTCTGCAGTAAACTCAGCCAGCTGTCTGCAGCAGCGAGGTGCTGCTGGCATACGTGCTGTCCCCACCGTGAGCTGGCCTGCTCGTGTCAGTAAGCTCTGCACGAATTCACTGCCTGGCCCTAAAGGATTGGCAAAACAGGAAACTCTTTCAAAGGTGTCTAAGGACTTGATGTTGATGCTTGAATTTACCTTTCATATTGCTGCAGCATTTTTGTCCAGGCGCTTTATCCCTGCAGCTCAAAGCTGTCATTTATTTGTAGTCAGAGATTTTGTGCTTTTGAAATTAAGGCCAAGGCGGACAGAAAATAAAAGTATTCCAAGACACTTTAATGCATTAGACAAGTGTTAATTAGGGGAAGCTGAGTCTTTCCAGCCCTTGAGGCAAAGCATATCTGGTGTACAAATAATTCAGAAAAAGGCAAAGCTGTTCTGCCTAGTGAGATTTTTGGTCCTATACAGTTTGAGGAAAACACAGAATGTACTCATCAGTGGAAACAGAGTTATAACAGTGAGAATAACTTAGAAGGAGCTGATGGGGTCAGAGGCAAATGCAGAATGTGTGGCCACAGCTGGGAAAGCAGCATCCTTGCTCAGCCAGACACACAAGCAAGAAAATGGGCTGAGAAAACATGGCAGGGTTATTAAGGGAGCTCCTCTGGTCACAGCCCAACCTGTGAAATGGGTTCTGTCTGCTCATAGCCTGTGATCACAGAAGCAAGCAGTGTGTATCTCACCCTTTTCCCAGGAGCTTTTGGGAGACAGCTCCCAAAACAGCAATTGGCAGTGATGGTTATAAAAAAATACACTCTTGAAGCTGCACCTGGAGCTGGCCACATTTTGATGACAAATTTTGGCAAATTGTGTACTTGGAAGAACTATGGAAAAAAAATCTACCAAGAATCTGTGAAAATAACCCCTTGGGTGAAACTTTTTCCCACTTGTTATCCAGCTCAGAAAATGCCCTGCCCCTGAATTCAAATTCCCATCAGAGGCATTTTCCCCAGACAATGGTTTTCTTTGCCCTGGTAAACACAGAAAGTGGGCATTTTCTCTGGGGAAGTATTATCAAACAAAACCTTTTCTCCCAAAGGGAAACACTTTTCCCAAACCATTGAGATGCTAAGGGACAACATGTTACTTTTATATCATCTTAAATGAAAAAAATTAGATGTTCTTGCATTTAATTTTACTAGTACACATACCTGCCATTGAAGTTCTGACTTTATTTTAAAAGAGTGATTTATACATTTAGCTTTTGGTTCATTCTAAACTTATTTTAAGACTCATAAAAAAATCTCACTTTGGAAGTGCAGAATGATTAATTTCTCAACTACATTTTTGCTTTGAAGTGTCTGTTGGCTGTTAATAAAATAAGTCCTTTTACATTTTCTTCAAAGTCACAAAACACAAACACACATGGATGCTTTGGGCCAAAGAAGGGGGCTGAAAACCTGCCTGGCAGTGGGAATTTAGCTGAAAGGAGGAGGGGAGCTGCTGTCTTACCAATCTGGGGAAGAGTGCTGCATTTGTTCAGCCAAAGCCCCTGCATGTGGAGGCAATGGGAAAGTTGGGACTGGGTCTGCAGAGAACCCAATTTAGAGGGTGGAGTCTTGTGCAATGAACATTACATTTTGTTAAAAAAACACTAGTGTTTTCATAGCCCAGATTTCATGAAGCTGATGTCTGTCTGACTGAAAGTAAAGTGCCTTGTAGCCCTGCACTCAGTGTTTGCTTAGTGGTGAATACTGTAGTAGGCTCTGTGTCAAGCTCACAGCTGCTTTTGGAGTGTGTCTAGAAACACTCATGCCTCTGAGACATGGAGAAACATGTAGGCTCAGAGGAGCAAATTTCCAGCTGGCAGAGCTAGGCAGGCACCCTCAGAAGCCACTGGCTCAGGCTGGCTGAGTATTAACCTCAAGTGCTCGGGAGCGAGATTTTTCACAATGGCCACTGCCAGAGCAGGATGCTAAACTCAGGTGCTGATACTCTGGACCACTGCAGTAGTGCAAAGGTCCTTCCACCCTTGGGGAAGCATTTCACCAGAAACACTGAAGCTGCAAAGCAATTTCCATCTGGAGCCAGCAGCTCTGCTGCCATCATGGCGCAGAACAGGGGAGAAGGGAGAAAAAAAATCAAAGCAAGTTGGAATTGAGCAAGGGATATGCCATGAAAGGAGTTCTCTCTGGAAAACATAATTCTCAAAACCAAAAATCTTTCTATTGCTAAAATATTTCACATTTCTCTTAGGGAGAGTCCCACTTAGCTGTTGCACTTTGGTCACTTAGCACTAAACCAGAAAATGCCACTGAACATCACACACACCCTTTTTAAAGGAGCTTAAGATCATTTGATATTATTTCTCGAACCAACCTTCCACAGCCACCTCACAGAGTTCAACCCCTTCCTACGGGCAGGACACATGCACTGAATCATGCCACTCCAGGTATTAAACCCCTCTAAAATCTATATATTTCACCTCACTGGCATACTAAACATTTTACTACTTTGTACTTAATTTTTTATAAATCCTGGTTTACAAAGGGATATTTGAAGGCCTTTCTGTCAATAGCAAATAGGATTGATACTTTTTTGGATAATAGGACAAACAGAGAAATGTCTCTCCATTTCTGGATGCCTACAGCTTACGCTGGAGATGTGTAAGAAATTCTGGCCTCTGAGGCTGGCGAGGGCCCGGCCCACGCTGCCCACAGGAGCTGCGGCTGCCCACAGCAGCTGGCGGTGTTCCAGGCCAGCTTGGCTGGGGCTTGGAGCAGCCTGGCCTAGCGGAAGGTGTCCCTGCCCATGGCAGCGGGGCTGGAAGGAGGCAATTTCTAAGGAGCCTTCCCAGCCAAGCCATTCTGTGATTCTGGGATCAGAGGGGCTGGGGATGGCTGGGCCTCATTTCTCATTGGAACCACTTCAGCACTCCGAGTCTGCTGGAGTTCAAGGAGACAGTTGATGAGCCCACATTGACGGCGCGTGACGTTTACCCGTGCTCTAGGTCTGGCTGAGATCAATAAAGTCTTGCACGATGCAGATTCTGCAATGTTGCATTTTATTGAAAAAAGAGCAAAGCCTTTTCCAGCTTGCCAATCCTAAACATGCTAACTACAGATCATTAATACGGCTCACAACTGAGAGCCACACTAGATATGGATTTGCTTGTATATCAAAATATTATCCTATGTGTTATATCTACCCATTGTATAGCTATCAATAGATCTATTTGATGAAACTCACTTCAGACAAAAATGTGCTAAATGCATGAATATGCATCACAATAGATAGTGACACTCCATGTGTCCTCTATTGTTATTATTTAAATATAATTACATATTCAACTCTTTAGAATAATATTGCTTCATGACACAAGAATTACCTATTTCATAATTTTTTTATTATTTATATTAGTCTGTTGTTTTCTTGTGTTGTATTTAACTATCATATATGATACATTAATCATTATATGACTATTATATATGATTACATGTTTATAAACATTAAAGTATAAAGTATATGAACACTATATATATATATATATGTATATATATATATATATATATATATATATATATATATATATATAGCTATGAAATAAAAGTCTGGACTCAAATATAGAAAAAATTTCAGGTCAGCTCCAACACAGCTGGTCCAGAGCCGACCCAAAGGTGTCCCTTCTGGAGACAAGGAGAGACGCCGTCCATGGACTCATCCCGGGCAAGCAGCGCTGACTTTTCCTCTTGGTCCTTCTTGCCCCTGGTTTCTTTCTTCTTTTCCTGACCCGCATTCCCGCATCTTTCACACTCCGATTTTTGGCCCTTCCCAAAGGCTGGCAACAAGTGCATGTTGCAAGTGGGATTTGGTGACTTTGGTGCTGCACGTGAGGCATGTTCTCTCTTTAGGTGCGCTCTTAGGAGTGGGGAAATTCAGGCGGGGCTTTATGTGGATCTGGGTGTCTTCTTATGGAAAATGAAAAGTTTCTCGGAGGTAGAATAAACTGTCCCTTGGCCCTCCATCTGCTGAGGTGACAGGAGAGGCTGCGGGACTTTCACCAGAGTTTTTGCACGCATCCTCTTCTCTTTAAAGGACCAAACTTTTACTATGATGTGCTTCTCTGCTGCTGGCTGCAAGCAGCACATGCTTTGTGCTGGAGAATCTATTTCAATTGTCAGGATTAAGGATTGTTAGGAGCTGACGTTGCAGATCCAGGTACTCGCCTATGGCCTGGAAATGGGCAGCTGGATCCATTGCCAGGCGTTGGAAGAAGTTGGGAGGCTCAGCCATTAGAACATCTGGGGGCAAGCTGATCTCTTCAGGAAGCCTCCGATTGCCCACAATAAAGTGGTTGAGGCATTTATCTTCCAGGGAGAAGCGCAGACTCTCACTGATATTTATCAGTCGCCTCAGGAAATGTCTCCTGCACCACTGTGACACAGGAATGGTGTTCAGGAGGTGCATTACGATGGTCTTCATGGTGTAGGTGGAAAAGCCTATGCCCAGCTGGAGATGGGAAAAGAGCTGCAGGCATCTGAGGTGCAAACTGTCGGGGGGGGCCTGCCTGGCAAGGTGATTGAAGAACTTCATCTCTGCCACAGCATAAGTCTCAGGCCAGGTTGTGTTTGGGGTATGGGCCTCTCTAGGCTGGCTGCTGACAAAGATGTCTGAGTCGCCTCTCCTTACCCCAAACAACATCTCAATCCTGAAGCTCTCTTCTCCATCGGTCACCTTGAACTGGCAGGAGCGTCTGGAGGGCAGCAGCGTTAAATGCCAACTGTGTGACTGAGGCAAAGCTGGCCAGATTGCTCTCACCAGTTGGCAGAACCAGCGGGCCGTTTTCTGCACGTCCAGGTAGGAGCCGGTGCACAGGGTGTCCAGGAGGCTGGGATCCTGATTCCTCCTCAGCTCCTCCTTGGGGTGGTGCAGGAAGCACAGCATGTTGTCGCCCTGCTGCTCCCTCGTGCAGGTGCACTCCAGCTGCACGCGCACACGGAAGTTCCTCACCTGCGCGTGCCCTGCAGTGTCCAGCTCCAGGTGGAAGCTGTGGCCTCGGGGAGGGGTCATGGGGACGAGCACGCGGTACACAACGTCCTGCTCGCGGGGACTCCAACCTTCAAAGGCACTGCCCACCCCGATGGCTCGTTGCAGGACTGGGTAGAAACTGTTTGACAAGACATGACCAAAGTAAATGGTATAATTGTCCATCAGGTCAGTTGTCCACTCGCAGCCAGCCAGCAGGTTCTGTACAGGCCACTGGATGCGCTCCACCAGTCTCCTTCCTATGTTATCTTGAACGTGATCATCCACTTCATTTCCAACAACTTCTTCCTCATTTGCACTCCCATTTTCATCTTCATTCTCCTCCCTCCTCAGCCTCCTTTTATGCCCCATAAACCACATGACCAAGACAAGGACCAGAAGCAGAGCAACAGATATTAGCAGCAAGTACTGCACCACATCATTCTGCCTCAGGGCGAGCTGCTCTTCCTCCCGATCCAGCTGAATTCTCTTCTGCTCCAAGCGCTTTGCACGCAGCTCCATGCGCAGATGTGTCTCCTCATCCAAAACATCACTTACAGGACGCAGATACTGGATGAGGCTTTGCAGGAGCATGAAAAGGAATGTTATGGCATCCATGGTCTGCAGGAGGATGGAAAGAAGGCCATGAGTGGTGCTGTGAGGGAGGCAACTACTGGTTGCGGGAGGGAGAGCAGCAGGGATCTGCTCAGGGATCTGAGGGCAGGAAGGACAGGGCCCCAGAGAGCTGGCAGGCAGCAAGGCCTGTCCTGCTGACCCAGCAGCAGCAGCAGCAGCTGCAGCAGCACGGCCTGCCCAAGGCTCTCCCACGAGGGGCTGTCCCCGCACGCAGGGGGAGAAGCCAGCCCCGGGTGCAGCCAGGTTTCCACCCTGGCCCTTGTCCCCAGCCCAGCCTCCCCAGCACGTGTGCACTCACCGCTTGCCCAAGCAATGAAGGCCAGCGTTACCTGCTGGGCCTTTTGGAGCTGCCCCCATTGTGACATGTCCCCCTGTGATGTCACAGGTGTCAGAGCCCATTACAGCCCAGCCAGCCCCACCCTTTGTCCCCACCCCCACTCAGCCACTCACAGTGGCCCTGGTGTGCTGTTTAAGGCTGCCTTGGAGGGAATCTTCTTCCAAGAACTCCCACTGTTCTTTCTTTTGGGTTTGTTTTCATCTGCCCTCCACTGACAATCTCCCACATCTCCATGTTGGAAAGCACCCTTGAGGATCACTAACTTTTGACTGCTCACTGCTTGAGCTACACGTCAGTCTCTGAGTCAGTGAGGTTGAAAAGGTCCCTGAAGATCACACAGTCCAACTGCAACCTTAACACTGCCTATTGCACCAATCAGCCACGTCCCCAAATGCCACATCCCCATGACTTTTAAACCTTTCTGAAGGTGCTGGCTCAGCCATTTCCCTAGGCAGCAGCCTGTTCCCAAGCTAGAGAGCCTTTTTGTTGAGGGAAGATTTCCTAGAGGTCCAATCTAAACCTCCCGGGGTGCAACTTGAGGTCATTTTCCTCTGGTTTCCTCCTGTTGTTTGTTCCCTGGGCTAATAGCATGAGCCCCACTGAGCTCCAACCTCCTTTCAGGAACCAGGGGCGTGGTGTCAGGTGCTTGGGCTGAGGTGAAGGCAGCTCCTGGCAGAGGAGAGAAAGCTGGTGCTTTTGCACTGCACTTCCCATCACCCAGTGGGACAAAAGGGGCTGTGGGTGGGGAGAAGAGTTTCAGGTTGCCCGGAAGCATTTCCGTGTGAGGAGAACCTTAGTCCCAAACACATCAACCAAGGGAATCCATCCCCTTCCAAGACGAAGGAAAAATCAGAATTTTCCTTGTAGAAAATGGAAAGGTTTGGAGTGAAAGTCAGTGCTGCAATGTCCCCGGATGTCCGTGTGGATTTTGCTACCCTGCAAGGCCGGACTGTGAGGAGGGGATCCCAAGAAACGCCCTCTTGCTCGGGGGCCTTCCATGGCACGGCAGCACAAGTGAGAGCCCTTGCTTGGCCTTTGCCTTCAGCAAGGCCCCGGGATGGGCCAAGCCTCAATGCCCTGTGAAAGCAGCTCAGATTGGCCGTGCCCAGCATGAAGGACGCCAGAGGACAGAGAGGCAGGCTCAGCAGCGTGCTGGTGCAGTCCAGCTTAGGCTGCAGCTTTCTGCCCTTGTTATCTCTGGAGCCTTGGAGGGGAAGGCTGCGTGGCTTGCGGTGACTTTCACCAGCGCTCCTGCTAACAGCACTGGGCACCCCAAGGCTGTTTGGTCTCAGCACAGGCAAGAGCAGGAAGAAACAAATCCTCACCTGGCTTTGTAGACCCCTGAGACAAGCAAAGACGAGCAGTGTGCGGAGAAGGGACCATCAGCACTGCACAGCAGCTTGTCTCCGCCATAAATCACAGAAAGTTCAAACATTACTGGTTGGCTTTGGCCTTTGTGTTGTGTTTTATTTGGAGCTTTGTCCCTCAAAGGAAAACCTGTTGCATTTGCCACATTCCACAGCTGGATTGGAGTGCTCTGCTCTCTGACTGGGAGCTGCCTAGATGGAACTCACCAATGTGCCTTTGCCCCTCTTTTTCCTCGGTCACGATGTGTCAATTCCAGAGGTTGATGGGTAACATCAGCGTTTCCTTTTTCTCCCCTTGTGCTCAGGAGCTGGGTGAGCTGCTGACATCCTCTCCTGCCCCAGCTTGACCCTCAAAGGTTTCTGCAGTAGGGGAAGGTGGCACGTAGCCAGTGGCTCAGCTGCCAGCACCAGTGCTAGCCAACGGGGAAGGCTCATCTCTATGGCTTGAGTCAGCTCACAGCTGCCAGCATCTGCACTGTGTCCTGCCCCACATTCGTCCTGCCATGCAGTCGGAGGGCACAAAAGTCCCCCTGGAAGCCACGTCCCCAGGTGCCACATCCACTTGACATTTGTCAAGTGCATCGAGCAATGAGAATTGCACGGACTCCACGGGCAGCCTGTGCCAGTGCTCGACAAGCCTTTGAGAGGAGAAATTTTTCCCTAAACGCAATCTCCGCCTCCCCTGGCGGAGTGCTGACTTGTGGCCACTTCCTCTTGTCCTGTCCCTCGTTTCCTGGGAGCAGAGCCTGACCTGCCCTAGCCCCAGCCTCATGTCTGGGAGTTGCAGAGAGTGAGAAGGTTCCTCTCTGATGCTGAGCGGGACTGCAGCCACGTGTCCCCCTGTGGCTGTGCCCGGCCCTGCTGGCCCTGCTGCCCTGCTGGCAGGGCCCTGAGCCCGGGCAGAGCAGTTCCCTGTGCGGGCACAGCCCATGGGGTGCTCCCTGCTGCGGCCTGGCCCGGCCCCAGAGCAGGGTCCCCCTTGCGGGAGGCCCCGGGCTGGCCGCGTGTCTCCAGCCGGCTGTGGCTGGGCAGCTGCCTCGGCCGTCAGGGCTGCAGAGCTGCGGGAGCCCGGGGCTCTCTGCCGGCCGCACTGCGGAGCTGCCCGTTGCAGCCGGCAGGGCCTCAGCGCCCGCCCGCTGCCCTCCCGCCCGCCCGCACGGAGGCGCCAGGCCCCGCTCGCTGCTCTCATGGTGCCACTGGTGGCCCCAGGGCTCTCCAAGGGCTTCTGCAGGGCCACCTTGCTGCGGCCTTTCAGTCCCTGCCCGAGGCCCAGCAGAGCCCTGCACGGGGGCTGTGTCCAAGGGCCTGCAGGGACAGCAGCAGGGCCAGTGGCTTCCCCGTGACGCAGGGCAGCCTTAGGCTGGAGATGGGCAAGAAATTCTGGCCTCTGAGGCTGGCGAGGGCCCGGCCCACGCTGCCCACAGGAGCTGCGGCTGCCCACAGCAGCTGGCGGTGTTCCAGGCCAGCTTGGCTGGGGCTTGGAGCAGCCTGGCCTAGCGGAAGGTGTCCCTGCCCATGGCAGCGGGGCTGGAAGGAGGCAATTTCTAAGGAGCCTTCCCAGCCAAGCCATTCTGTGATTCTGGGATCAGAGGGGCTGGGGATGGCTGGGCCTCATTTCTCATTGGAACCACTTCAGCACTCTGAGTCTGCTGGAGTTCACGGAGACAGTTGATGAGCCCACATTGACGGTGTGTGACGTTTACCCGTGCTCTAGGTCTGGCTGAGATCAATAAAGTCTTGCACGATGCAGATTCTGCAATGTTGCATTTTATTGAAAAAAGAGCAAAGCCGTTTCCAGCTTGCCAATCCTAAACATGCTAACTACAGATCATTAATACTGCTCACAACTGAGAGCCACACTAGATATGGATTTGCTTGTATATCAAAATATTATCCTATGTGTTATAAATTCACTCGAGAGAGTGTTAAAGTTTAATAAAGGGGAATTTTTTTAATTATAGCAAGCAAGCAATAAGCAAAACACGGCGCTGGACAGCCGGAAAGCGATCCCGCTTTTCCGCGGCCGTGCTTCCGTTTTTCGTGTGTCTCCTTTTAATCAGTCCGGCTCTCCAAGCTCCCCCGATGACGTGTCCTTCCTCGGGTCTTTCTGCGCATGTTCCTTCATCGGTCATGGGTCCGATTATTCGTTCTTTTCTTATCTTCCTGTAACCTTTCTTCACTATTCCCTGTAAAGGCTTAGCTCAGTAATTTTTTGGATTCAAGGAATCTTAGCAAGGACATAATAAACGTCAGTAGCTATACAAGCATCAGATACTATGCATACGTAAGTAACTATCGTAAGTAAGTACGGGGTAAGTAACAATCTTGATTTACAGATAATATTACAGAATTATCATATCTACATGTTTAGTCGAACAAAAGGGTCTCTGTTTATCACAATCCCCCCTTTTTTCTATTCCCTACTTTTGTTCGTTAAATCTTTGCAATTCTTTTTTACTTAGTGTTATATCTACCCGTTGTATATGCTATCAATAGATCTATTTGATGAAACTCACTCAGACAAAAATGTGCTAAATGCATGAATAAGCATCACAATAGATAGTGACACTACATGTGTCTTCTGTTGTTATTATTTAAATATAATTACATATTCAATCCTTAGAATAATATTGTTCATGACACAAGAATTACCTATTTCATATTTTTGATATTATTTATATTAGTCTGTTGTTTTCTTGTGTGGTATTTTACTATTATATGTGATACATTAATCATTATTATGACTATTATATATGTTTACGTGTTTAGAAACATTAAAGTATAAAATACATGAACACTATATATCTATATATATCTAGCTATGAAATAAAAATCTAGGTTCTTCTATAGACAAAATTTCAGGTCAGCTCCAACACAGCTGTCCAGAGCCGACCCAAAGGTGTCCCTTCGGAGACAAGGAGAGACGCCGTCCATGGACTCATCCCGGGCAAGCAGCGCTGACTTTCCTCTTGGTCCTTCTTGCCCTGGTTTCTTGCTTCTTTTCCTGACCCGCATTCCCGCTTCTTTCAGCCCTTCTCAAAGGCTGGCAACAAGTGCATGTTGCAAGTGGGATTTGGTGACTTTGGTGCTGCACGTGAGGCATGTTCTCTCTTCAGGTGCGCCCTTAGGAGTGGGGAAACGCAAGCCGGGCTTTATGCAGATCTGGGTGTGTTTTTTTGGAAAAACTAAAGGGTGCAAAGAGGTAGAAGAAGCCCTGCTGTGGCCCTCCACCTGCTGAGGCAGCAGGAGAGGCTGTGGGACTTTGGCCAGAGCCTTTGCGTGC
Organism: Poecile atricapillus; assembly: GCF_030490865.1. NCBI lineage: Eukaryota > Metazoa > Chordata > Aves > Passeriformes > Paridae > Poecile > Poecile atricapillus. The sequence continues at coordinate 176,581,032 of NC_081249.1, forward strand.
ATCCTCTTCTCCTTAAAGGACCAAATTTGTAGGATGAGGTGGCTCTTTGCTGCCAGCTGCCAGCAGCACAAGGCCAAGCACAGACTCTGTGCTCGTAGCCGTGACTCCTCCCCTTCATTCATTCAAAGTTCATTTTGATTGTTTCTTCGAGCCACTTCCGCAGAACCCAGTACTCGAGCATGGCCTGGCTGTACGCGTCCGAGTCCTGCGCCAGGCGATGGAAGAGATTGTGTGTCGTAGCCGTTGGAACATCTGGGGGTACCCTGATGTCACGAGGAAGCCTCTCGTTGCCCACAATGAAGTGGTTGAGGCGTTTTGCTCTGACACATAAAAACAGGCCATCTCTGATCTGCAGCAGTCGCTCCAGGAAATGTCTCCTGCACCACAATGCCACGGGTGTGTCAGCCAGCAGGTGCATGATGAGGGTCTTGATGGCGTAGGTGGAAAAGCAGAAGCCCAGCTGGAGGCGGGTGAAGAACTGCAGGCATCTGAGGTGCAAACTGTCGGGGGGGGCCTGCCTGGCAAGGTGATTGAAGAACTTCATCTCTGCCACATCGTAAGTCTCAGGCCAGGTTGTGTTTGGGGTATGGGCCTCTCTAGGCTGGCTGCTGACAAAGATGTCTGAGTCGCCTCTCCTTACCCCAAACAACATCTCAATCCTGAAGCTCTCTTCTCCATCGGTCACCTTGAACTGGCAGGAGCGTCTGGAGGGCAGCAGCGTTAAATGCCAACTGTGTGACTGAGGCAAAGCTGGCCAGATTGCTCTCACCAGTTGGTAGAACCAGCGGGCCGTTTTCTGCACGTCCAGGTAGGAGCCGGTGCACAGGGTGTCCAGGAGGCTGGGATCCTGATTCTTCCTCAGCTCCTCCTTGGGGTGGTGCAGGAAGCACAGCATGTTGTCGCCCTGCTGCTCCCTCGTGCAGGTGCACTCCAGCTGCACGCGCACACGGAAGTTCCTCACCTGCGTGTGCCCTGCAGTGTCCAGCTCCAGGTGGAAGCTGTGGCCTCGGGGAGGGGTCATGGGGACGAGCACGCGGTACACAACGTCCTGCTCGCGGGGACTCCAACCTTCAAAGGCACTGCCCACCCCGATGGCTCGTTGCAGGACTGGGTAGAAACTGTTTGACAAGACAAGACCAAAGAAAGTGGCATACTTGTCCATCAGGTCAGTTATCCACGCACAGCCTCTCTCCAGGTCCTGGACAGGCCACTGGATGCGCTCTGTCAAAACTACACCGATGATTTCCCCAAAAACCTCCTCTATTTCTCGGACTAAATCTTCATGGTTGTTTCGTGCAGCTGCATCCTCATTGACATCATTTTCTTCTTCATTCCTCTCTCTCCGCAGGCTCCTTTCCCATCCCAGAAACCATAGGAGCAAGACAAGGACCAGGAGCACAGCAACAGTCACGAGCTGCAAGTACTGTTGGGTTTCACTCTTCCGGATGAGCCGCTCCACTTCCTGCTCCAGCAGAAGCCTCTCGTGTTCCAGCTGCTGGGCACGCAGTTCCATGCGCCGCCGAGCTTCCTCATCCCAATCCCCCACAGGCGGTGGGTAAAGGGTGAGGCTCTTCAAGAGCATGAAAAGGAACACGACGGAATTCATGGTCTGCAGGAGGATGGAAAGAAGGCCATGAGTGGTGCTGTGAGGGAGGCAACTACTGGTTGCGGGAGGGAGGGCAGCAGGGATCTGCTCAGATATCTGAGGGCAGGAAGGACAGAGCCCCAGAGAGCTGGCAGGCAGCAAGGCCTGTCCTGCTGACCCAGCAGCAGCAGCAGCAGCGTGGCCTGCCCAAGGCTCTCCCACGAGGGGCTGTCCCCGCACGCAGGGGGAGAAGCCAGCCCCGGGTGCAGCCAGGTTTCCACCCTGGCCCTTGTCCCCAGCCCAGCCTCCCCAGCACGTGTGCACTCACCGCTTGCCCAAGCAATGAAGGCCAGCGTTACCTGCTGGGGCCTTTTGGAGGTGCCCCCATTGTGACATGTCCCCCTGTGATGTCACAGGTGTCACAGCACATCACAGCCCAGCCAGCCCCACCCTTTGTCCCCACCCCCACTCAGCCACTCACAGTGGCCCTGGTGTGCTGTTTAAGGCTGCCTTGGAGGGAATCTTCTTCCAAGAACTCCCACTGTTCTTTCTTTTGGGTTTGTTTTCATCTGCCCTCCACTGACAATCTCCACATCTCCATGTTGGAAAGCACCCTTGAGGATCACTGTAATAAATTAATCTGTAAATAAAAATTCCTAAAGGTATAAATAAGATATATATGTGTTGTAATAATATAAAATCCAAAATGTACAAAAAACCTTTCTCCAAGTCTGGCCGGGAGTTTCCTCCACAAGGCAACGGATTGCAGCCAACACCCAGATAATGAACATCAGCTCGGAAAATAGACAGGACGAGGGCCATCAGGAAAACAAAAGAACTAGCTCGGAGGAGATATCCATCTCCGGACCTGACCAACGTCCCTGCAGATCTCTGTTGGGAAACAATCAGGTCGACAAAAGACAAGCCTCGGAAAAAGTAGTCGTCGCTAGACCTGAACGCCCCACCTGTCAAACCAGTGTTGGAGATGCAATCAACGGAAACAAAAGGAAAGACTCTGCCGAGATACCCATCGGCACCGATCCCGGATCACACCACTTTTGCCTTGATAACCCAAATTGAAATACATACAGAGTCTCTTTACGTATGAGGAGACTCTGTCCGGACACTGGTTAGTTCTATTTTTCCATGCCAGGAAATCCATTCACCGGACAATCAAGGACACTTGGTGAATGGAGCCTGCTTGGAATTTTAGCCTGAGGACTTAAAATCTCTATAAAACCCTGAGAACACTCAGACGTGGATTTGGGAACCCTGCACCTCCGGTGTAGACCCTGTCCACCCAGCGCTGCGCTGACCATTTTTATTGTGGTTTTTCTCGTTGTTTGTTCTTTGTTGTTTATTAATAAATTTCTCTTTTGAATTTTATCCTGAAATTGCCTTTGCATTTATAACAATCACTAACTTTTGACTCCTCACTGTTTGAGCTACATGTCAATCTCTGATTCAGCGAGGTTGAAAATGTCCCTGAAGATCACACAGTCCAACTGCAACCTTAACACTGCCTATTGCACCAATCAGCCACGTCCCCAAATGCCACATCCCCATGACTTTTAAACCTTTCTGAAGGTGCTGGCTCAGCCATTTCCCTAGGCAGCAGCCTGTTCCCAAGCTAGAGAGCCTTTTTGTTGAGGGAAGATTTCCTAGAGGTCCAATCTAAACCTCCTGGGGTGCAACTTGAGGTCATTTTCCTCTGTTTTCCTCCTGTTGTTTGTTCCCTGGGCTAATAGCATGAGCCCCACTGAGCTCCAACCTCCTTTCAGGAACCAGGGGCGTGGTGTCAGGTGCTTGGGCTGAGGTGAAGGCAGCTCCTGGCAGAGGAGAGAAAGCTGGTGCTTTTGCACTGCACTTCCCATCACCCAGTGGGACAAAAGGGGCTGTGGGTGGGGAGAAGAGTTTCAGGTTGCCCGGAAGCATTTCCGTGTGAGGAGAACCTTAGTCCCAAACACATCAACCAAGGGAATCCATCCCCTTCCAAGACGAAGGAAAAATCAGAATTTTCCTTGTAGAAAATGGAAAGGTTTGGAGTGAAAGTCAGTGCTGCAATGTCCCCGGATGTCTGTGTGGATTTTGCTACCCTGCAAGGCCGGACTGTGAGGAGGGGATCCCAAGAAACGCCCTCTTGCTCGGGGGCCTTCCATGGCACGGCAGCACAAGTGAGAGCCCTTGCTTGGCCTTTGCCTTTAGCAAGGCCCCGGGATGGGCCAAGCCTCAATGCCCTGTGAAAGCAGCTCAGATTGGCCGTGCCCAGCATGAAGGACGCCAGAGGACAGAGAGGCAGGCTCAGCAGCGTGCTAGTGCAGTCCAGCTTAGGCTGCAGCTTTCTGCCCTTGTTATCTCTGGAGCCTTGGAGGGGAAGGCTGCGTGGCTTGCGGTGACTTTCACCAGCGCTCCTGCTAACAGCACTGGGCACCCCAAGGCTGTTTGGTCTCAGCACAGGCAAGAGCAGGAAGAAACAAATCCTCACCTGGCTTTGTAGACCCCTGAGACAAGCAAAGACGAGCAGTGTGCGGAGAAGGGACCATCAGCACTGCACAGCAGCTTGTCTCTGCCATAAATCACAGAAAATTCAAACATTACTGGTTGGCTTTGGCCTTTGTGTTGTGTTTTATTTGGAGCTTTGTCCCTCAAAGGAAAACCTGTTGCATTTGCCACATTCCACAGCTGGATTGGAGTGCTCTGCTCTCTGACTGGGAGCTGCCTAGATGGAACTCACCAATGTGCCTTTGCCCCTCTTTTCCCTCGGTTACGATGTGTCAGTTCCAGAGGTTGATGGGTAACATCAGCGTTTCCCTTTTCTCCCCTTGTGCTCAGGAGCTGAGTGTGCTGCTGACATCCTCTCCTGCCCCAGCTTGACCCTCAAAGGTTTCTGCAGTAGGGGAAGGTGGCACGTAGCCAGTGGCTCAGCTGCCAGCACCAGTGCTAGCCAACGGGGAAGGCTCATCTCTATGGCTTGAGTCAGCTCACAGCTGCCAGCATCTGCCCTGTGTCCTGCCCCACATTCGTCCTGCCATGCAGTCGGAGGGCACAAAAGTCCCCCTGGAAGCCACGTCCCCAGGTGCCACATCCACTTGACATTTGTCAAGTGCATCGAGCAATGAGAATTGCAGGGACTCCACAGGCAGCCTGTGCCAGTGCTCGACAAGCCTTTGAGAGGAGAAATTTTTCCCTAAACGCAATCTCCGCCTCCCCTGGCGGAGTGCTGACTTGTGGCCACTTCCTCTTGTCCTGTCCCTCGTTTCCTGGGAGCAGAGCCTGACCTGCCCTAGCCCCAGCCTCATGTCTGGGAGTTGCAGAGAGTGAGAAGGTTCCTCTCTGATGCTGAGCGGGACTGCAGCCACGTGTCCCCCTGTGGCTGTGCCCGGCCCTGCTGGCCCTGCTGCCCTGCTGGCAGGGCCCTGAGCCCGGGCAGAGCAGTTCCCTGTGCGGGCACAGCCCATGGGGTGCTCCCTGCTGCGGCCTGGCCCGGCCCCAGAGCAGGGTCCCCCTTGCGGGAGGCCCCGGGCTGGCCGCGTGTCTCCAGCCGGCTGTGGCTGGGCAGCTGCCTCGGCCGTCAGGGCTGCAGAGCTGCGGGAGCCCGGGGCTCTCTGCCGGCCGCACTGCGGAGCTGCCCGTTGCAGCCGGCAGGGCCTCAGCGCCCGCCCGCTGCCCTCCCGCCCGCCCGCACGGAGGCGCCAGGCCCTGCTCGCTGCTCTCATGGTGCCACTGGTGGCCCCAGGGCTCTCCAAGGGCTTCTGCAGGGCCACCTTGCTGCGGCCTTTCAGTCCCTGCCCGAGGCCCAGCAGAGCCCTGCACGGGGGCTGTGTCCAAGGGCCTGCAGGGACAGCAGCAGGGCCAGTGGCTTCCCCGTGACGCAGGGCAGCCTTAGGCTGGAGATGGGCAAGAAATTCTGGCCTCTGAGGCTGGCGAGGGCCCGGCCCACGCTGCCCACAGGAGCTGCGGCTGCCCACAGCAGCTGGCGGTGTTCCAGGCCAGCTTGGCTGGGGCTTGGAGCAGCCTGGCCTAGCGGAAGGTGTCCCTGCCCATGGCAGCGGGGCTGGAAGGAGGCAATTTCTAAGGAGCCTTCCCAGCCAAGCCATTCTGTGATTCTGGGATCAGAGGGGCTGGGGATGGCTGGGCCTCATTTCTCATTGGAACCACTTCAGCACTCTGAGTCTGCTGGAGTTCACGGAGACAGTTGATGAGCCCACATTGACGGTGTGTGACGTTTACCCGTGCTCTAGGTCTGGCTGAGATCAATAAAGTCTTGCACGATGCAGATTCTGCAATGTTGCATTTTATTGAAAAAAGAGCAAAGCCGTTTCCAGCTTGCCAATCCTAAACATGCTAACTACAGATCATTAATACGGCTCACAACTGAGAGCCACACTAGATATGGATTTGCTTGTATATCAAAATATTATCCTATGTGTTATAAATTCACTCGAGAGAGTGTTAAAGTTTAATAAAGGGGAATTTTTTTAATTATAGCAAGCAAGCAATAAGCAAAACACGGCGCTGGACAGCCGGAAAGCGATCCCGCTTTTCCGCGGCCGTGCTTCCGTTTTTCGTGTGTCTCCTTTTAATCAGTCCGGCTCTCCAAGCTCCCCGATGACGTGTCCTTCCTCGGGTCTTTCTGCGCATGTTCCTTCATCGGTCCATGGGTCCGATTATTCGTTCTTTTCCTTATCTTCCTGTAACCTTTCTTCACTATTCCCTGTAAAGGCTTAGCTCAGTAATTTTTTGGAATTCAAGGAATCTTAGCAAGGACATAATAAACGTCAGTAGCTATACAAGCATCAGATACTATGCATACGTAAGTAACTATCGTAAGTAAGTACGGGGTAAGTAACAATCTTGATTTTACAGAACATAATATTACAGAATATCATATCTACATGTTTAGTCGAACAAAAGGGTCTCTGTTTATCACAATCCCCCCTTTTTTCTATTCCCTACTTTTGTTCGTTAAATCTTTGCAATTCTTTTTTACTTAGTGTTATATCTACCCGTTGTATATGCTATCAATAGATCTATTTGATGAAACTCACTCCAGACAAAAATGTGCTAAATGCATGAATATGCATCACAATAGATAGTGACACTACATGTGTCTTCTGTTGTTATTATTTAAATATAATTACATATTCAAATCCTTAGAATAATATTGTTTCATGACACAAGAATTACCTATTTCATATTTTTGATATTATTTATATTAGTCTGTTGTTTTCTTGTGTGGTATTTTACTATTATATGTGATACATTAATCATTATTATGACTATTATATATGTTTACGTGTTTAGAAACATTAAAGTATAAAATACATGAACACTATATATCTATATATATCTAGCTATGAAATAAAAATCTAGGTTCTTCTATAGACAAAATTTCAGGTCAGCTCCAACACAGCTGGTCCAGAGCCGACCCAAAGGTGTCCCTTCCGGAGACAAGGAGAGACGCCGTCCATGGACTCATCCCGGGCAAGCAGCGCTGACTTTTCCTCTTGGTCCTTCTTGCCCCTGGTTTCTTTCTTCTTTTCCTGACCCGCATTCCCGCTTCTTTCAGCCCTTCTCAAAGGCTGGCAACAAGTGCATGTTGCAAGTGGGATTTGGTGACTTTGGTGCTGCACGTGAGGCATGTTCTCTCTTCAGGTGCGCCCTTAGGAGTGGGGAAACGCAAGCCGGGCTTTATGCAGATCTGGGTGTGTTTTTTTGGAAAAACTAAAGGGTGCAAAGAGGTAGAAGAAGCCCTGCTGTGGCCCTCCACCTGCTGAGGCAGCAGGAGAGGCTGTGGGACTTTGGCCAGAGCCTTTGCGTGCATCCTCTTCTCCTTAAAGGACCAAATTTGTAGGATGAGGTGGCTCTTTGCTGCCAGCTGCCAGCAGCACAAGGCCAAGCACAGACTCTGTGCTCGTAGCCGTGACTCCTCCCCTTCATTCATTCAAAGTTCATTTTGATTGTTTCTTCGAGCCACTTCCGCAGAACCCAGTACTCGAGCATGGCCTGGCTGTACGCGTCCGAGTCCTGCGCCAGGCGATGGAAGAGATTGTGTGTCGTAGCCGTTGGAACATCTGGGGGTACCCTGATGTCGCGAGGAAGCCTCTCGTTGCCCACAATGAAGTGGTTGAGGCGTTTTGCTCTGACACATAAAAACAGGCCATCTCTGATCTGCAGCAGTCGCTCCAGGAAATGTCTCCTGCACCACAATGCCACGGGTGTGTCAGCCAGCAGGTGCATGATGAGGGTCTTGATGGCGTAGGTGGAAAAGCAGAAGCCCAGCTGGAGGCGGGTGAAGAACTGCAGGCATCTGAGGTGCAAACTGTCGGGGGGGGCCTGCCTGGCAAGGTGATTGAAGAACTTCATCTCTGCCACATCGTAAGTCTCAGGCCAGGTTGTGTTTGGGGTATGGGCCTCTCTAGGCTGGCTGCTGACAAAGATGTCTGAGTCGCCTCTCCTTACCCCAAACAACATCTCAATCCTGAAGCTCTCTTCTCCATCGGTCACCTTGAACTGGCAGGAGCGTCTGGAGGGCAGCAGCGTTAAATGCCAACTGTGTGACTGAGGCAAAGCTGGCCAGATTGCTCTCACCAGTTGGTAGAACCAGCGGGCCGTTTTCTGCACGTCCAGGTAGGAGCCGGTGCACAGGGTGTCCAGGAGGCTGGGATCCTGATTCTTCCTCAGCTCCTCCTTGGGGTGGTGCAGGAAGCACAGCATGTTGTCGCCCTGCTGCTCCCTCGTGCAGGTGCACTCCAGCTGCACGCGCACACGGAAGTTCCTCACCTGCGCGTGCCCTGCAGTGTCCAGCTCCAGGTGGAAGCTGTGGCCTCGGGGAGGGGTCATGGGGACGAGCACGCGGTACACAACGTCCTGCTCGCGGGGACTCCAACCTTCAAAGGCACTGCCCACCCCGATGGCTCGTTGCAGGACTGGGTAGAAACTGTTTGACAAGACAAGACCAAAGAAAGTGGCATACTTGTCCATCAGGTCAGTTATCCACGCACAGCCTCTCTCCAGGTCCTGGACAGGCCACTGGATGCGCTCTGTCAAAACTACACCGATGATTTCCCCAAAAACCTCCTCTATTTCTCGGACTAAATCTTCATGGTTGTTTCGTGCAGCTGCATCCTCATTGACATCATTTTCTTCTTCATTCCTCTCTCTCCGCAGGCTCCTTTCCCATCCCAGAAACCATAGGAGCAAGACAAGGACCAGGAGCACAGCAACAGTCACGAGCTGCAAGTACTGTTGGGTTTCACTCTTCCGGATGAGCCGCTCCACTTCCTGCTCCAGCAGAAGCCTCTCGTGTTCCAGCTGCTGGGCACGCAGTTCCATGCGCCGCCGAGCTTCCTCATCCCAATCCCCCACAGGCGGTGGGTAAAGGGTGAGGCTCTTCAAGAGCATGAAAAGGAACACGACGGAATTCATGGTCTGCAGGAGGATGGAAAGAAGGCCATGAGTGGTGCTGTGAGGGAGGCAACTACTGGTTGCGGGAGGGAGGGCAGCAGGGATCTGCTCAGATATCTGAGGGCAGGAAGGACAGAGCCCCAGAGAGCTGGCAGGCAGCAAGGCCTGTCCTGCTGACCCAGCAGCAGCAGCAGCAGCGTGGCCTGCCCAAGGCTCTCCCACGAGGGGCTGTCCCCGCACGCAGGGGGAGAAGCCAGCCCCGGGTGCAGCCAGGTTTCCACCCTGGCCCTTGTCCCCAGCCCAGCCTCCCCAGCACGTGTGCACTCACCGCTTGCCCAAGCAATGAAGGCCAGCGTTACCTGCTGGGGCCTTTTGGAGGTGCCCCCATTGTGACATGTCCCCCTGTGATGTCACAGGTGTCACAGCACATCACAGCCCAGCCAGCCCCACCCTTTGTCCCCACCCCCACTCAGCCACTCACAGTGGCCCTGGTGTGCTGTTTAAGGCTGCCTTGGAGGGAATCTTCTTCCAAGAACTCCCACTGTTCTTTCTTTTGGGTTTGTTTTCATCTGCCCTCCACTGACAATCTCCCACATCTCCATGTTGGAAAGCACCCTTGAGGATCACTGTAATAAATTAATCTGTAAATAAAAATTCCTAAAGGTATAAATAAGATATATATGTGTTGTAATAATATAAAATCCAAAATGTACAAAAAACCTTTCTCCAAGTCTGGCCGGGAGTTTCCTCCAAAAGGCAACGGATTGCAGCCAACACCCAGATAACGAACATCAGCTCGGAAAATAGACAGGACGAGGGCCATCAGGAAAACAAAAGAACTAGCTCGGAGGAGATATCCATCTCCGGACCTGACCAACGTCCCTGCAGATCTCTGTTGGGAAACAATCAGGTCGACAAAAGACAAGCCTCGGAAAAAGTAGTCGTCGCTAGACCTGAACGCCCCACCTGTCAAACCAGTGTTGGAGATGCAATCAACGGAAACAAAAGGAAAGACTCTGCCGAGATACCCATCGGCACCGATCCCGGATCACACCACTTTTGCCTTGATAACCCAAATTGAAATACATACAGAGTCTCTTTACGTATGAGGAGACTCTGTCCGGACACTGGTTAGTTCTATTTTTCCATGCCAGGAAATCCATTCACCGGACAATCAAGGACACTTGGTGAATGGAGCCTGCTTGGAATTTTAGCCTGAGGACTTAAAATCTCTATAAAACCCTGAGAACACTCAGACGTGGATTTGGGAACCCTGCACCTCCGGTGTAGACCCTGTCCACCCAGCGCTGCGCTGACCATTTTTATTGTGGTTTTTCTCGTTGTTTGTTCTTTGTTGTTTATTAATAAATTTCTCTTTTGAATTTTATCCTGAAATTGCCTTTGCATTTATAACAATCACTAACTTTTGACTCCTCACTGTTTGAGCTACATGTCAATCTCTGATTCAGCGAGGTTGAAAATGTCCCTGAAGATCACACAGTCCAACTGCAACCTTAACACTGCCTATTGCACCAATCAGCCACGTCCCCAAATGCCACATCCCCATGACTTTTAAACCTTTCTGAAGGTGCTGGCTCAGCCATTTCCCTAGGCAGCAGCCTGTTCCCAAGCTAGAGAGCCTTTTTGTTGAGGGAAGATTTCCTAGAGGTCCAATCTAAACCTCCTGGGGTGCAACTTGAGGTCATTTTCCTCTGTTTTCCTCCTGTTGTTTGTTCCCTGGGCTAATAGCATGAGCCCCACTGAGCTCCAACCTCCTTTCAGGAACCAGGGGCGTGGTGTCAGGTGCTTGGGCTGAGGTGAAGGCAGCTCCTGGCAGAGGAGAGAAAGCTGGTGCTTTTGCACTGCACTTCCCATCACCCAGTGGGACAAAAGGGGCTGTGGGTGGGGAGAAGAGTTTCAGGTTGCCCGGAAGCATTTCCGTGTGAGGAGAACCTTAGTCCCAAACACATCAACCAAGGGAATCCATCCCCTTCCAAGACGAAGGAAAAATCAGAATTTTCCTTGTAGAAAATGGAAAGGTTTGGAGTGAAAGTCAGTGCTGCAATGTCCCCGGATGTCTGTGTGGATTTTGCTACCCTGCAAGGCCGGACTGTGAGGAGGGGATCCCAAGAAACGCCCTCTTGCTCGGGGGCCTTCCATGGCACGGCAGCACAAGTGAGAGCCCTTGCTTGGCCTTTGCCTTTAGCAAGGCCCCGGGATGGGCCAAGCCTCAATGCCCTGTGAAAGCAGCTCAGATTGGCCGTGCCCAGCATGAAGGACGCCAGAGGACAGAGAGGCAGGCTCAGCAGCGTGCTAGTGCAGTCCAGCTTAGGCTGCAGCTTTCTGCCCTTGTTATCTCTGGAGCCTTGGAGGGGAAGGCTGCGTGGCTTGCGGTGACTTTCACCAGCGCTCCTGCTAACAGCACTGGGCACCCCAAGGCTGTTTGGTCTCAGCACAGGCAAGAGCAGGAAGAAACAAATCCTCACCTGGCTTTGTAGACCCCTGAGACAAGCAAAGACGAGCAGTGTGCGGAGAAGGGACCATCAGCACTGCACAGCAGCTTGTCTCTGCCATAAATCACAGAAAATTCAAACATTACTGGTTGGCTTTGGCCTTTGTGTTGTGTTTTATTTGGAGCTTTGTCCCTCAAAGGAAAACCTGTTGCATTTGCCACATTCCACAGCTGGATTGGAGTGCTCTGCTCTCTGACTGGGAGCTGCCTAGATGGAACTCACCAATGTGCCTTTGCCCCTCTTTTCCCTCGGTTACGATGTGTCAGTTCCAGAGGTTGATGGGTAACATCAGCGTTTCCCTTTTCTCCCCTTGTGCTCAGGAGCTGAGTGTGCTGCTGACATCCTCTCCTGCCCCAGCTTGACCCTCAAAGGTTTCTGCAGTAGGGGAAGGTGGCACGTAGCCAGTGGCTCAGCTGCCAGCACCAGTGCTAGCCAACGGGGAAGGCTCATCTCTATGGCTTGAGTCAGCTCACAGCTGCCAGCATCTGCCCTGTGTCCTGCCCCACATTCGTCCTGCCATGCAGTCGGAGGGCACAAAAGTCCCCCTGGAAGCCACGTCCCCAGGTGCCACATCCACTTGACATTTGTCAAGTGCATCGAGCAATGAGAATTGCAGGGACTCCACAGGCAGCCTGTGCCAGTGCTCGACAAGCCTTTGAGAGGAGAAATTTTTCCCTAAACGCAATCTCCGCCTCCCCTGGCGGAGTGCTGACTTGTGGCCACTTCCTCTTGTCCTGTCCCTCGTTTCCTGGGAGCAGAGCCTGACCTGCCCTAGCCCCAGCCTCATGTCTGGGAGTTGCAGAGAGTGAGAAGGTTCCTCTCTGATGCTGAGCGGGACTGCAGCCACGTGTCCCCCTGTGGCTGTGCCCGGCCCTGCTGGCCCTGCTGCCCTGCTGGCAGGGCCCTGAGCCCGGGCAGAGCAGTTCCCTGTGCGGGCACAGCCCATGGGGTGCTCCCTGCTGCGGCCTGGCCCGGCCCCAGAGCAGGGTCCCCCTTGCGGGAGGCCCCGGGCTGGCCGCGTGTCTCCAGCCGGCTGTGGCTGGGCAGCTGCCTCGGCCGTCAGGGCTGCAGAGCTGCGGGAGCCCGGGGCTCTCTGCCGGCCGCACTGCGGAGCTGCCCGTTGCAGCCGGCAGGGCCTCAGCGCCCGCCCGCTGCCCTCCCGCCCGCCCGCACGGAGGCGCCAGGCCCTGCTCGCTGCTCTCATGGTGCCACTGGTGGCCCCAGGGCTCTCCAAGGGCTTCTGCAGGGCCACCTTGCTGCGGCCTTTCAGTCCCTGCCCGAGGCCCAGCAGAGCCCTGCACGGGGGCTGTGTCCAAGGGCCTGCAGGGACAGCAGCAGGGCCAGTGGCTTCCCCGTGACGCAGGGCAGCCTTAGGCTGGAGATGGGCAAGAAATTCTGGCCTCTGAGGCTGGCGAGGGCCCGGCCCACGCTGCCCACAGGAGCTGCGGCTGCCCACAGCAGCTGGCGGTGTTCCAGGCCAGCTTGGCTGGGGCTTGGAGCAGCCTGGCCTAGCGGAAGGTGTCCCTGCCCATGGCAGCGGGGCTGGAAGGAGGCAATTTCTAAGGAGCCTTCCCAGCCAAGCCATTCTGTGATTCTGGGATCAGAGGGGCTGGGGATGGCTGGGCCTCATTTCTCATTGGAACCACTTCAGCACTCTGAGTCTGCTGGAGTTCACGGAGACAGTTGATGAGCCCACATTGACGGTGTGTGACGTTTACCCGTGCTCTAGGTCTGGCTGAGATCAATAAAGTCTTGCACGATGCAGATTCTGCAATGTTGCATTTTATTGAAAAAAGAGCAAAGCCGTTTCCAGCTTGCCAATCCTAAACATGCTAACTACAGATCATTAATACGGCTCACAACTGAGAGCCACACTAGATATGGATTTGCTTGTATATCAAAATATTATCCTATGTGTTATAAATTCACTCGAGAGAGTGTTAAAGTTTAATAAAGGGGAATTTTTTTAATTATAGCAAGCAAGCAATAAGCAAAACACGGCGCTGGACAGCCGGAAAGCGATCCCGCTTTTCCGCGGCCGTGCTTCCGTTTTTCGTGTGTCTCCTTTTAATCAGTCCGGCTCTCCAAGCTCCCCGATGACGTGTCCTTCCTCGGGTCTTTCTGCGCATGTTCCTTCATCGGTCCATGGGTCCGATTATTCGTTCTTTTCCTTATCTTCCTGTAACCTTTCTTCACTATTCCCTGTAAAGGCTTAGCTCAGTAATTTTTTGGAATTCAAGGAATCTTAGCAAGGACATAATAAACGTCAGTAGCTATACAAGCATCAGATACTATGCATACGTAAGTAACTATCGTAAGTAAGTACGGGGTAAGTAACAATCTTGATTTTACAGAACATAATATTACAGAATATCATATCTACATGTTTAGTCGAACAAAAGGGTCTCTGTTTATCACAATCCCCCCTTTTTTCTATTCCCTACTTTTGTTCGTTAAATCTTTGCAATTCTTTTTTACTTAGTGTTATATCTACCCGTTGTATATGCTATCAATAGATCTATTTGATGAAACTCACTCCAGACAAAAATGTGCTAAATGCATGAATATGCATCACAATAGATAGTGACACTACATGTGTCTTCTGTTGTTATTATTTAAATATAATTACATATTCAAATCCTTAGAATAATATTGTTTCATGACACAAGAATTACCTATTTCATATTTTTGATATTATTTATATTAGTCTGTTGTTTTCTTGTGTGGTATTTTACTATTATATGTGATACATTAATCATTATTATGACTATTATATATGTTTACGTGTTTAGAAACATTAAAGTATAAAATACATGAACACTATATATCTATATATATCTAGCTATGAAATAAAAATCTAGGTTCTTCTATAGACAAAATTTCAGGTCAGCTCCAACACAGCTGGTCCAGAGCCGACCCAAAGGTGTCCCTTCCGGAGACAAGGAGAGACGCCGTCCATGGACTCATCCCGGGCAAGCAGCGCTGACTTTTCCTCTTGGTCCTTCTTGCCCCTGGTTTCTTTCTTCTTTTCCTGACCCGCATTCCCGCTTCTTTCAGCCCTTCTCAAAGGCTGGCAACAAGTGCATGTTGCAAGTGGGATTTGGTGACTTTGGTGCTGCACGTGAGGCATGTTCTCTCTTCAGGTGCGCCCTTAGGAGTGGGGAAACGCAAGCCGGGCTTTATGCAGATCTGGGTGTGTTTTTTTGGAAAAACTAAAGGGTGCAAAGAGGTAGAAGAAGCCCTGCTGTGGCCCTCCACCTGCTGAGGCAGCAGGAGAGGCTGTGGGACTTTGGCCAGAGCCTTTGCGTGCATCCTCTTCTCCTTAAAGGACCAAATTTGTAGGATGAGGTGGCTCTTTGCTGCCAGCTGCCAGCAGCACAAGGCCAAGCACAGACTCTGTGCTCGTAGCCGTGACTCCTCCCCTTCATTCATTCAAAGTTCATTTTGATTGTTTCTTCGAGCCACTTCCGCAGAACCCAGTACTCGAGCATGGCCTGGCTGTACGCGTCCGAGTCCTGCGCCAGGCGATGGAAGAGATTGTGTGTCGTAGCCGTTGGAACATCTGGGGGTACCCTGATGTCGCGAGGAAGCCTCTCGTTGCCCACAATGAAGTGGTTGAGGCGTTTTGCTCTGACACATAAAAACAGGCCATCTCTGATCTGCAGCAGTCGCTCCAGGAAATGTCTCCTGCACCACAATGCCACGGGTGTGTCAGCCAGCAGGTGCATGATGAGGGTCTTGATGGCGTAGGTGGAAAAGCAGAAGCCCAGCTGGAGGCGGGTGAAGAACTGCAGGCATCTGAGGTGCAAACTGTCGGGGGGGGCCTGCCTGGCAAGGTGATTGAAGAACTTCATCTCTGCCACATCGTAAGTCTCAGGCCAGGTTGTGTTTGGGGTATGGGCCTCTCTAGGCTGGCTGCTGACAAAGATGTCTGAGTCGCCTCTCCTTACCCCAAACAACATCTCAATCCTGAAGCTCTCTTCTCCATCGGTCACCTTGAACTGGCAGGAGCGTCTGGAGGGCAGCAGCGTTAAATGCCAACTGTGTGACTGAGGCAAAGCTGGCCAGATTGCTCTCACCAGTTGGTAGAACCAGCGGGCCGTTTTCTGCACGTCCAGGTAGGAGCCGGTGCACAGGGTGTCCAGGAGGCTGGGATCCTGATTCTTCCTCAGCTCCTCCTTGGGGTGGTGCAGGAAGCACAGCATGTTGTCGCCCTGCTGCTCCCTCGTGCAGGTGCACTCCAGCTGCACGCGCACACGGAAGTTCCTCACCTGCGTGTGCCCTGCAGTGTCCAGCTCCAGGTGGAAGCTGTGGCCTCGGGGAGGGGTCATGGGGACGAGCACGCGGTACACAACGTCCTGCTCGCGGGGACTCCAACCTTCAAAGGCACTGCCCACCCCGATGGCTCGTTGCAGGACTGGGTAGAAACTGTTTGACAAGACAAGACCAAAGAAAGTGGCATACTTGTCCATCAGGTCAGTTATCCACGCACAGCCTCTCTCCAGGTCCTGGACAGGCCACTGGATGCGCTCTGTCAAAACTACACCGATGATTTCCCCAAAAACCTCCTCTATTTCTCGGACTAAATCTTCATGGTTGTTTCGTGCAGCTGCATCCTCATTGACATCATTTTCTTCTTCATTCCTCTCTCTCCGCAGGCTCCTTTCCCATCCCAGAAACCATAGGAGCAAGACAAGGACCAGGAGCACAGCAACAGTCACGAGCTGCAAGTACTGTTGGGTTTCACTCTTCCGGATGAGCCGCTCCACTTCCTGCTCCAGCAGAAGCCTCTCGTGTTCCAGCTGCTGGGCACGCAGTTCCATGCGCCGCCGAGCTTCCTCATCCCAATCCCCCACAGGCGGTGGGTAAAGGGTGAGGCTCTTCAAGAGCATGAAAAGGAACACGACGGAATTCATGGTCTGCAGGAGGATGGAAAGAAGGCCATGAGTGGTGCTGTGAGGGAGGCAACTACTGGTTGCGGGAGGGAGGGCAGCAGGGATCTGCTCAGATATCTGAGGGCAGGAAGGACAGAGCCCCAGAGAGCTGGCAGGCAGCAAGGCCTGTCCTGCTGACCCAGCAGCAGCAGCAGCAGCGTGGCCTGCCCAAGGCTCTCCCACGAGGGGCTGTCCCCGCACGCAGGGGGAGAAGCCAGCCCCGGGTGCAGCCAGGTTTCCACCCTGGCCCTTGTCCCCAGCCCAGCCTCCCCAGCACGTGTGCACTCACCGCTTGCCCAAGCAATGAAGGCCAGCGTTACCTGCTGGGGCCTTTTGGAGGTGCCCCCATTGTGACATGTCCCCCTGTGATGTCACAGGTGTCACAGCACATCACAGCCCAGCCAGCCCCACCCTTTGTCCCCACCCCCACTCAGCCACTCACAGTGGCCCTGGTGTGCTGTTTAAGGCTGCCTTGGAGGGAATCTTCTTCCAAGAACTCCCACTGTTCTTTCTTTTGGGTTTGTTTTCATCTGCCCTCCACTGACAATCTCCCACATCTCCATGTTGGAAAGCACCCTTGAGGATCACTGTAATAAATTAATCTGTAAATAAAAATTCCTAAAGGTATAAATAAGATATATATGTGTTGTAATAATATAAAATCCAAAATGTACAAAAAACCTTTCTCCAAGTCTGGCCGGGAGTTTCCTCCACAAGGCAACGGATTGCAGCCAACACCCAGATAATGAACATCAGCTCGGAAAATAGACAGGACGAGGGCCATCAGGAAAACAAAAGAACTAGCTCGGAGGAGATATCCATCTCCGGACCTGACCAACGTCCCTGCAGATCTCTGTTGGGAAACAATCAGGTCGACAAAAGACAAGCCTCGGAAAAAGTAGTCGTCGCTAGACCTGAACGCCCCACCTGTCAAACCAGTGTTGGAGATGCAATCAACGGAAACAAAAGGAAAGACTCTGCCGAGATACCCATCGGCACCGATCCCGGATCACACCACTTTTGCCTTGATAACCCAAATTGAAATACATACAGAGTCTCTTTACGTATGAGGAGACTCTGTCCGGACACTGGTTAGTTCTATTTTTCCATGCCAGGAAATCCATTCACCGGACAATCAAGGACACTTGGTGAATGGAGCCTGCTTGGAATTTTAGCCTGAGGACTTAAAATCTCTATAAAACCCTGAGAACACTCAGACGTGGATTTGGGAACCCTGCACCTCCGGTGTAGACCCTGTCCACCCAGCGCTGCGCTGACCATTTTTATTGTGGTTTTTCTCGTTGTTTGTTCTTTGTTGTTTATTAATAAATTTCTCTTTTGAATTTTATCCTGAAATTGCCTTTGCATTTATAACAATCACTAACTTTTGACTCCTCACTGTTTGAGCTACATGTCAATCTCTGATTCAGCGAGGTTGAAAATGTCCCTGAAGATCACACAGTCCAACTGCAACCTTAACACTGCCTATTGCACCAATCAGCCACGTCCCCAAATGCCACATCCCCATGACTTTTAAACCTTTCTGAAGGTGCTGGCTCAGCCATTTCCCTAGGCAGCAGCCTGTTCCCAAGCTAGAGAGCCTTTTTGTTGAGGGAAGATTTCCTAGAGGTCCAATCTAAACCTCCTGGGGTGCAACTTGAGGTCATTTTCCTCTGTTTTCCTCCTGTTGTTTGTTCCCTGGGCTAATAGCATGAGCCCCACTGAGCTCCAACCTCCTTTCAGGAACCAGGGGCGTGGTGTCAGGTGCTTGGGCTGAGGTGAAGGCAGCTCCTGGCAGAGGAGAGAAAGCTGGTGCTTTTGCACTGCACTTCCCATCACCCAGTGGGACAAAAGGGGCTGTGGGTGGGGAGAAGAGTTTCAGGTTGCCCGGAAGCATTTCCGTGTGAGGAGAACCTTAGTCCCAAACACATCAACCAAGGGAATCCATCCCCTTCCAAGACGAAGGAAAAATCAGAATTTTCCTTGTAGAAAATGGAAAGGTTTGGAGTGAAAGTCAGTGCTGCAATGTCCCCGGATGTCTGTGTGGATTTTGCTACCCTGCAAGGCCGGACTGTGAGGAGGGGATCCCAAGAAACGCCCTCTTGCTCGGGGGCCTTCCATGGCACGGCAGCACAAGTGAGAGCCCTTGCTTGGCCTTTGCCTTTAGCAAGGCCCCGGGATGGGCCAAGCCTCAATGCCCTGTGAAAGCAGCTCAGATTGGCCGTGCCCAGCATGAAGGACGCCAGAGGACAGAGAGGCAGGCTCAGCAGCGTGCTAGTGCAGTCCAGCTTAGGCTGCAGCTTTCTGCCCTTGTTATCTCTGGAGCCTTGGAGGGGAAGGCTGCGTGGCTTGCGGTGACTTTCACCAGCGCTCCTGCTAACAGCACTGGGCACCCCAAGGCTGTTTGGTCTCAGCACAGGCAAGAGCAGGAAGAAACAAATCCTCACCTGGCTTTGTAGACCCCTGAGACAAGCAAAGACGAGCAGTGTGCGGAGAAGGGACCATCAGCACTGCACAGCAGCTTGTCTCTGCCATAAATCACAGAAAATTCAAACATTACTGGTTGGCTTTGGCCTTTGTGTTGTGTTTTATTTGGAGCTTTGTCCCTCAAAGGAAAACCTGTTGCATTTGCCACATTCCACAGCTGGATTGGAGTGCTCTGCTCTCTGACTGGGAGCTGCCTAGATGGAACTCACCAATGTGCCTTTGCCCCTCTTTTCCCTCGGTTACGATGTGTCAGTTCCAGAGGTTGATGGGTAACATCAGCGTTTCCCTTTTCTCCCCTTGTGCTCAGGAGCTGAGTGTGCTGCTGACATCCTCTCCTGCCCCAGCTTGACCCTCAAAGGTTTCTGCAGTAGGGGAAGGTGGCACGTAGCCAGTGGCTCAGCTGCCAGCACCAGTGCTAGCCAACGGGGAAGGCTCATCTCTATGGCTTGAGTCAGCTCACAGCTGCCAGCATCTGCCCTGTGTCCTGCCCCACATTCGTCCTGCCATGCAGTCGGAGGGCACAAAAGTCCCCCTGGAAGCCACGTCCCCAGGTGCCACATCCACTTGACATTTGTCAAGTGCATCGAGCAATGAGAATTGCAGGGACTCCACAGGCAGCCTGTGCCAGTGCTCGACAAGCCTTTGAGAGGAGAAATTTTTCCCTAAACGCAATCTCCGCCTCCCCTGGCGGAGTGCTGACTTGTGGCCACTTCCTCTTGTCCTGTCCCTCGTTTCCTGGGAGCAGAGCCTGACCTGCCCTAGCCCCAGCCTCATGTCTGGGAGTTGCAGAGAGTGAGAAGGTTCCTCTCTGATGCTGAGCGGGACTGCAGCCACGTGTCCCCCTGTGGCTGTGCCCGGCCCTGCTGGCCCTGCTGCCCTGCTGGCAGAGCCCTGAGCCTGTGTGAGGAAAAAGACACAACTTTGGGGTTTTAAATAAACTAAGGTTTTTATTAAGGGAAAAAAACAAAGGGGAGGAAGGGATAATGGGTGGGGGAGAAAAAAAAGAAATTAAAAAATGTCCCGGGTCTGAGGATTGAGGAATCCTCTGGCCGAACCGGCGTTTTGGTCCCAAAGCAAGAACTCAGCGGCACTGCAGTGAATGCAGCTAATCTGCATTCAAATTTATATAAAAGTCTCTAAAAGAGATGTAGACCGAAGTCTGCAGTGTCGGGTCCTCAGCTGCAGCTAATCCACAGTTAAGGGGCAGTTCTTCAAACTTCACAGGTCCTTTTATAACCTCTGTCCCCTCAGCTTGTTGCTGGCAGTCCCACCCCTATAGCTGTTGTTGACTGGTGCTGGTAACATCTTCTCCTCCAACAGTTTGTTGTCCTTGGGGTAACTGAGGTTTTGGAGGGAAAGTTCCTCGTTAGTATTCACCGTTGCCGTGGTGTCAAGTTACAAGTCTTCTGGGGCAGGTTAAAATTCTTTGTAAGATGCTGCTGGTGAGGGGATTTGCTTTGAAAACCTCAAAAGTAACAAACTTAAAAGGGGTTATTAAACTTACAAACAAAGCATCGATAGCAACAAACAAATGAGTAAGGGACTACAACAATAGGGATAATGCTTATTACAATTAAACATTCAATTGGAACACACAAAAAACCACAACCAGTACAATTCTGCAATGAACAACTTCTAAACAACAACAAACAATTCCACATGCAAAAGCCAATCTAAGGTTCCATAGATGACAATTCCCCCCTTTTTCTCTTGTTTCAATCATTGGCTTTTGCATTCATGTAAATGTGGATAACTCTTCTTTGTTGGTATGCAATTGTTTAAAGTTGGTGTAAACTTGCTGGACCTTTATATTCTTTCTCTCTTTCTTTTTTAATTGGTGGAGATTCATAATTTTCTGGGCAGTCTGGGTAGATGGTTGATTTATTTGAAGATTTTGAATAGTGGGCATACTTTGTACAACTGAGACAATTAAACGAGTAAAACAGGGAATTAAGCAGGGGAGAAACAAGAGACTAACTAGGGATATTCCAAAAATAATTAAGGCTTTCTTCCACCACTCTCCAGAGAACATATTTTTCCACCATTCAGATGTGGTGAGCGGATACCATTTTTGGACCAGGACATGCGTAAGCTTTCTGATGTTTTGGGTGATTTTGGTAATAGCTTCTCCATGGTCATCAATATGTAGGCAACAGTCTGATGTATTGAACTTGCCGCATACTCCACCCTCCTCAGCTAATAAATAATCAAGGGCTAAACGATTTTGATACACGGCCGTTTTAGTTTGGCTCTGTTGGGTGTTTAAAAGATCAGTCGCAGTAGTGGTCTGATTTGATATAATTTGAATCAAGGCTTGCAACCTAATAATGCGATTTAACATGTAAATGGGAGTTCAATAACCCCAGCTCCCATCTTGAGCCCAAGTAGCAGTTCCATAGGTTTCTAAAATTCTCTCTGGTGGCCACTCTTCTTCGCCCCATTGTTGCATTCCCCCAATACTGTATCTTTTTTGTCTTCTGAGTTCATCATATAGGGGAACTCCTAGTTGGTTTTCAGCTTCTTCTGATAACAAAAAGAAGCTAGGTTGTATTGCTCCTAGAGTACAGCTACCACGCCAGTGAGAAGGGAGTTTAGAGTATGCCTTTTGCCCACAAATCCAGTATAAACTCTGAGGGGCTTTCCAGAAATGTGAATGGGTGTTAGAAGCAGAGGTCCAATACTTAGAAATCTGGGGTAATACTGAATAAGGTTGACTTTTAGGGTCCCAGCATTGATAAAGTTGTTCATTGGGATGTAATATACAGTTCTTGTTTTTAATTTTTTTATTTGACCAAAATGTATCTGGTTCTCTTGGTATCCACCAAGTTTTGTGATCTTCAATTACTAAGTATCTTTTACAAACAGTTTCTCCAACTTCCTCAGTGTATCTTTTTCCTTTTCTCCAAATACATTCTTCTCCAAGAACAGTGTCTTTCAATAGCCAATTCTCTTGATGTCTTGGAGTTTGGGAGGGGGGATTGTTTAGTTTAAGTAGTTCGAGGGGTCCAATACTGATCCCTCGCCAAGGCCAGGTTTCTGATGTTAAAGTCCCTCCACAAACCCAACAATTTGTTATATTTAGATTTCTGCTGATTCGTTCTGCTAAATCAATAAATAAATTTTTATCAGTAACTAATGGGTTGTCTTCCTTTTGGTTTTCTTTTTCAGTTATCACAACTTCTTGGATCAAATCAAGTTCATAAGTTCTTCTTTTCAACAAATCTTCCTTTTTGGTTATATAATTAAAATTGAAACATAGCCAATTTTCTTGATCAGGGCATTCTCCATTTCTTTTCTGTTTCGAATTTCCAATATTTCTGTCAATCCAGTATTTTTTGCCTGATTCTGAGCATGTACTCAGTGCCGTTATATTATAACAAGAGGGATTCACATAAGTATGTGCCCGGAATGAGTGCTTAATAAGGTAGGAGTTTCCTTTTGTCAGGTACACTGTACGATAGCACTGATAGCATTTTACGCTGGCTCTGGCAAGGGGGAACCACAGGATCCAGAGGAAGAGCGTGAGGAATAGGATGCACTTACTCTTCCCTCGCTCAGGGGTCAATGGGAAGGTCGAAGTACCGTGGTACTCTCTGATAGACCTCACAGGTTCTCTGGTCCTTCTTCTGGGTTCAGACCCCTCGGTGGTCATGGGAGTGTACTTAGACGCAGGAAAGTCCCACCTGAAGCTGGCCTTGGTTTTATTCATGCTGTTTTCCCTAAAGGAATTTAGAAAAAAAGACAGTTATTGGAGAGGAAAGTTTGTTACACTGGGAAATGATACTTTTACTGACAGAGAAATTAAATTCTGGAATTTTTAATAACTCTTTAAATAATAAGTACGACAACTGTTAGATACTCTATTACAAAACAATAAGAGAATGACGATAAAATAACTACAAGGATAACAAAAGGTTAATAGAGGAGCATTATTGAAGAGAGTGGTTCATGGTGGTTTTTCATCATCCTGTGGTGGTGTTACTGGACCTTTCACTCGTTTGGCATGGGTCCAACCTTTCTCTTGTGTCCGGATGGCTGTCTCTGTAGTCAATTGAACTTGGAATGGACCTTCCCATGATGGAGTTAGGGACTTTTCTTTCCATGTCTTGATAAGTACCCAGTCTCCAGGGGAGGTGTTATGTAGACTGAAGTCTAAAGGAGGATTCTGGGATAAGAGACCTCTTTCCCTTAAGTCTTTTAGATTCTGGGCAATCACCTGAACATATTTTTGCACGTTCACATTCCCACATTCTTTAGCAGTGTCCTCATTTGGGGTGATTAAGTAGGGTAATCCATAGAACATTTCATAAGGTGAGCAGCCTAAGTCTGTTCTGGGTTGGGTTCGGATTCTAAGAAGGGCAAGAGGTAAGCACTTTGTCCAAGTCCACTTAGTCTCTAACATTAATTTGGTTAATGTTGTTTTGATGGTCTGCTTCATGCGCTCTACCCTCCCCGAACTTTGAGGATGCCAGGGGGTATGTAGTTTCCAAGTTATTCCTAATTGCTGAGCCAATTGCTGCAATACCAATGATGTAAAATGGGTACCTCGATCAGAATCAATTTTATTTATAATTCCATATCTTGGGACTATCTGTTCCAGGATTACCTTACTCACTGTTTGAGCAGTAGCATTGACAGTTGGAAACGCTTCAACCCAGTGGGTAAGGTGATCTACAATTACTAATAAATACTTCCATCTTTGGACCTGGGGCATTTCTGTGAAATCAATTTGAATACATTGGAAGGGTCTAACTGCAATTTCAATTCCCCCAGGTCTCGTTTTCCTCATCAATTTCCTATTGACTTTTTGGCATATTATACAACCTTTGGTGACTTGGTTAGCTAATTCATAGATTCCCTGACATCCAAAAGTTCGAAGAAAGTGGTCTGCCAACGCTTTAGATCCCCAATGTGTGGATTGGTGGAGGTTCCATAGTATTTCCCGAGTAAGCTCTTTATTTAACATCTGGCGGCCATCAGGGAGATGCCACCGTCCCTCTGGATCTTCTTTCCCACCCAGGGATAAGAGCTTTTGTTTTTCACTGTCTTTAAAAATAGGGATAGGAAGGGTGTTTGGTATGCTCTCAGGTGTATCTGTTTGATGGAAACTGTATACTTCCACTTCTCCTTCAAGAGCAGCCTCTTTCGCAGCGTGGTCTGCCAGGATGTTTCCTCTGGCTTCTTTAGAATTCCCTCTTTGATGACCTGGAACATGCACTATTGCAATTTCTTCAGGTAACTTAAGTGCTTCTAGAATTTTTAATATGAGTTCTTTGTGTAGAATGTCTTTGCCTTTTGATGTCAAAAACCCTCTTTCAGCCCAAATTTTCCCAAACGTGTGGGCTACTCCATATGCATATTTAGAATCTGTATAAATGGTCCCAGTAGCTCCGTCCAGTCTGCGCAATGCCTTTTCTAAGGCATATAACTCGCATACCTGGGCAGACCAGGAAGGTGGTAATTTTCCTTTTTCTAACACACATAGCAGTTTTCCATTTATTATGGAGAAGCCAGAGCACCTCTTTCCATTTACTACTCTGTGTTGGAGTCTGAAATACAGACTGTGTGCCCTTGTTTTTAATGTTTAGTGCTGAGATCCAAGAGAACACTGAATTTCATATAACATGAAATTCATGAGCATGTTTTCATAGTGATACATGAAAACTAATGCTAAAGTTAGATAAGAAAGGTAGGTGTGTAGATTAGAAAGTTTCTTAAATCACTGGGTGAAAAAATAGTTTAGAGAACAGGAGACAATATGGAGGATTTAGGGTGTTGTCTCTTGTCCTTCTTCTTTCTTCTTCATGTTCTTCTCCTAGAGGTTTTTGGGTAATAGTTAGTGATTGGATAGAAAATGCCGCAGTGCATCACAGAGGTGATGGGTCATTGGGTCATTAAGAAAAATAATATACGTGTCTATTGTTAATTGGATAAAAATAGGTATAAAGATTAAAGAACTGCATAATTCGGGGCCATTTTGTGTATCAGACATGAAGTGTGCCACAAGGCCTTGTTTGTACCATCAGAGGAAAGAAATGTACCAAATTGCAAAGATCAACCTTGTAACCAGCCTGGAGAGACCTGTTAACTTTTGTAAGGATCCTACAATAAACACGAGAAACAAGATTTTAACGAGCTCGAGAGTTTACTTCAAATAATAATGAGAACTGAGATATAGGTGGAACTCCCCACGAGGGAGGATCCCAGAAGAATTCAGCCCAGAGAAGGCTGGGAAACTATAAAAAGGCTGTATCTACAGAAAATTCAGCCCAGAAGAGGCTGGGAGATTATAGAAAGCTGTATTCACAGAGAATTGAGCCCAGAGAAGGCTGAGAGACTAAAGAAAAAATATATCCACAGAGAACAGAGCCCAAAGGAGGCAAAGAAAAGAGAGACAGAGGTAACAAGTGGTGCCCCGTGTGAGGACAAACTCACAGAAGCTTCAATCAACACCTGCAGGATCACAGCAACCAGTTCCTGAAAGAAATCCGTCTGGAGAAAAACATCTGCTATGACATTCCGAATTTCCAAGGGCCCTGGACTCGGAACATTGGATTCTGCTGGTCAGTAATCTGAAGATAGCCAGGTCTGGTAAGCTGTATACAGTCTAGATAATGGAGTTGAATATTTATAAAGAGAGATTGTTTAAACCCAGGATTTGGGGGAAAATATAAATATGATGTTTAAAGAGATAATAGCCCCGGGAATGTGGGAAGATGAACTGCCCTTTCTGAAAGCGCGGGAAACCCAGATAATTCCCCAGCGGCGTGGTACCCCTGTCCCTGTCCCTTCAGAGAGCGTGGGGGGACGAGGGAGGAATGCGAGGGAAAACTGAACACCGGGAAGCTTGTGTTACTTCAGAAAGCAGAGTGAGCAGTTTGTTATATTGTTAGAGGTTAAAAAAATTGCATGGAGAGATATGATGGTTTATATAGAGTCTTTTTATAATTATTACAGTTAGAAGAAATCGCGGGGGGGGGAATGGAGAAAAAAAAAAAAGTTAGAAGAGTTCCACGCTGTTTCTGAAACCACGCCTTTAGAACAGCCCCCTGCACCCTCCATGCACGTCAGAGGAGCCAGAGCGAGGGAGGGAGCCTACGAATTTAATAACACAGAGGTGTTAGAAAAGGCTGGTAAAGGTGTGTCCGCCCAAGAGGGGACACGGAGGGGGGGTATTTGCTCAGCAGGCAACCCCGAAAATACCCGCCCATCAGGCGGAGTTAGAAGCTGCCCAAAGAGGAGAGGCTTCAAAGAGCGGCGGGAGACGGCGGGATGGCCGCGCCGCGGAGTGACCCCGAGCAAAGGGGGGAAAGATTAGAAAAAAAAAAAATAAAATAAATATATTAGAACGCTGCCATAGACAGACAGCGAAAGAAAAGGGGCTGGCCAAAGTTATAAAGGCACGCCCCGCAGGGAGAGCACTGCCGTGATCCATAACGGGGAGGACCCGGCCCTCCAGAGGGGAGATTGGCGGGGCCCCTGTCGAGCCGCGCATGCGCGTTTCGGCACTGAAGCCGAGCCTATGAAGTTCGGGAAATCAGCCCGGCTGGCTCAGCCGGCAGAGCCTGAGACTCTTAATCTCAGGGTCGTGGGTCCGTTTTCTGGCACAAACAGCAGTCACCCAAAAAGGGATTTATCTCCTGAAAAGGAGTTTCTCACTAAATATAAGTTTTTAGAGTTTTTTCTCAGATTCAAAAGCAGCCCGGTGCGGACGGGCTTGATAGCACACAGCAGCCAGAAACGCTGTCGCCATGGCAACCATCAGTAAAACAACTCAAGCAACTTCGATGAAGCTACAGAAAGCAACAAAACAAAAGAGAAACAACAAAAAGCTGGACATCTCAGAGAGGAACAAAAAAAGAGAGTGTTTTAGTTGGACAATTCAAAAATTAGAAGCTTTGCAAATTGTATTGTTAGTAAATCAGCAAATTGTTGTAATCATGATTGACATTTAAAAAGAAGTCTCTATTGAATGAAGTGCCTTCAAAAATAGATCAAAAAGTTTATAGATATTTTATAGTAAAATATATATAGATGTTGTATTTCTAATAATATCTGCTAGTTTTGTTTTTACAAAATAGCATGGAAAATGATATTTATACATCCCAAGAAGTTTAAAAGATTTTTATTCTGTTTCAGTATTCCCAATACATGAAGGTTTTGAAAATGTTATCTTCTCTATACATCTACTGATAATGTAATACTGTATCATATGGAGTGATCATCAAGCATTATTACTGTAGTTACAGTCAGTTTCTGCAAGAAGCATTTCTTTAAAATTGAATTGAAAGATCATATGATTAACCCTACAGAAAAAAGGATTGAATAACAAGTTTCTTTTATTTTTAACCTTTCATTTGAGTAACTGTACTGTGGAGTTAGTTCAATACAGTTTTCAGTAATTTCAAAATTATGTTAACCATATATTACCCATTTGCTTGGTATTTTTTTATAATTAGGCAATTTTAATGTGAGTCCTTTTGTAATAAAAAAAGCATGTATAACAGCATATATATCAATTTGGATTTTGAATTTTAGTTAAAAAGTTAGACTTAATGTTTCTGAAAAGTACTACAAAAGCTGAATAGCAAATTACCAAATCTGTGGTGTTGTATTTTTTTTTCTAGTGAAACTGCACTCTAAAAATCCTAACAAATATAAGCATATACCAAGCAAATTCTTGTTATGAATTGATATTTTTAATAACATCTACAGTTATTAGAATTATTCTCAAAACCAGATAACACAGAATAATGATAAATTTGTTGCATCCCTATAATCTCTATAGTGAACCAATATTCCTATTATATTGTGTTCAAAGAAGTGTATACCAAACTTTTAGTTGCCTTCTTTAATAATAATAGAGTAAGATTAAGCTGTATTGTCATCTGATACAGATTAAGTGTTAATAGATTTAATCAAAGTTAAATTTCACTATGTTTAAGTTTGAGTGTTTTTAACTTAAGCTATAACTTTGGTATTTTTTTGATGTTAAGTTTTGTTATTTCCTTTTATCATAATTAATTTCTAACAGGTTTAAATTTAAATTGCTTTATGTTTTATTGAAGGTGTTTGCTTAAATTGCAAAGTATAGTTATTTTCCTAAAGAGATGAAGATGAACACCTGCTTGTGGACAGAAGTGAATGCAGTCTGTGACACCTTTGACTTCATTAGAAGTTCTATTGTTTGTTGTTATATTATTATTGTTATATTGTTATATTGTTGATATATTGTTATTGCTATTGTTATGGCTTTCTTATTTTTCAGTGTACCATTGCTAAGGGTC
Source organism: Poecile atricapillus (assembly GCF_030490865.1). Lineage (NCBI taxonomy): Eukaryota > Metazoa > Chordata > Aves > Passeriformes > Paridae > Poecile > Poecile atricapillus. The sequence continues at coordinate 176,609,245 of NC_081249.1, forward strand.
AGCTGCCATAAGAGAAACTTCAGATTAAACCTACTGCTGCATGGTTTAATTGATCTGGTACCTAAGGCTTCTAGTCATTTGCTTTATACAAATGCTTTTAAAAGTTTGCTGTGTTTTAAGCATCTTATGGCTGTTATTTTTAAACCCCTTGCTTTGAAAATGAGTTAGGAGACATCTTTCCAGATGAAGCCTAAGGCTCTGGCCAAGCCTTGACTTTACCTGGATGGAGAATTTACCAATAAACCCAGAAGTTTTCTGCATCAAAACAATATTCAGGTCAATTTGACTTGGCAATTAGTGAATTAATATAGCAGCTGGATTTTACAGTGAGCTTGGAAAATTGTTATCCGGACATGATTTTCCAATCTTCCATTGATTTATCAGCTGTGGCAGACTCTGGGATGAGAGTATATATTTAGTACATTTATCAATTCATATTACAGATTATTCAGATAAGTTTAATATCGCATAATATTAATTATGCATCTTCTTAATAAGTTTTTGATTTCTGTAAAAGTGTTATTTCTTATGTGTATACATGTGCAAGTGTTTTACTTTGATGATTTTTCATTGTCATAACAAAAAAACAAATACCTTACTTAATTATATAAAAAAAAAAAAAGGGGGGGACCAAGGCTATGCCTCGGAAGTATAAAAACCTAATATATCTTAAATTTTTGGAAAAAGCATAAAGATCTTATATCTATTGCAAACAATTCTTGAACAGTCCTTTTTAAACAAGTCTTTTACGAAGCCAGTTCCATCAATTATTAGGTATTGTTCTAACAGTATTCAAGCAAATTTGAAAGAGAATTCTTTGATTCTGGTCAAAAGTTCAAAAGCAAGAAGATTAAAAAATCTATTTCAATTAATAATTTGTAGGAAAGTGTATGTTTGTGTATTCACAAGTTCAAAGCAAAAGTAACTTCCTAGCAAAGAACATGAAAACTCATCAGCTGCAGAGACAAGCAGACAGCCCAAAGAGCAGAAGAGCGAGCACGCTGATGTGAACCGTATCAAGACTACAGTTGACAGCAGAACAGCTTGGATCCAACATGCAAGAACAGTGAACTTTGGGTTTCATGTGAAACAGTGGGAAAGTCAATATTTTAAAGCCTCATTTGTTAAAGCATGGTGTGAACTGTGTCAAGATTCAGAATCTTGCACAAGAGATAAAGTCCTTGAATATGAAGGTGAATCAAGTATCACCCTTGAGCTATATCATTTTGTTGATCACTTTGTGATGCAATTTCACCTGCATCACTTCTTTTAGTTAACTCAAAGGAAAGTGTGCCTTATCTCAGAAAATAGATTTTAGTATAATATCCAATTTTTCTGTGTTAAAACAGAATGAAGATGAGATAATGAATGTTACTCCAAATCATGCTCTATACAAAGAGGCAACATCCTAGTGTAATCTTATATCAATCTTAGTTACACCTGATTGTGAAGAGTTTGACTTTTGAAATTTTAGATAGAGATTTATAACAACTCAGCTTTCAATTCAAGTAGCGTCAGCAGAAACTTTAGAGCAATTAGATAAATTAAGCTACTGGTTAAGCAAACAACCTAGATCTATTTCTCTAGCTTTGAGTAGTTAATTAACTAATGTTCAAAACTGGAGTGCTCTGTAGAACAGAGCAGCAGTTCTGTTGTTGGTGCATAAGGCATGAATGAAGGAAAAATAACTCTTCTTGAAAAGTAGTCAAAGAAAAGCTTTAGGTTGATTTCTTTTTATTATTTTTTTTTTTTTAAAAGAGAGGGGCAGATGTTGGAGTCTGAAATACAGACTGTGTGCCCTTGTTTTTAATGTTTAGTGCTGAGATCCAAGAGAACACTGAATTTCATATAACATGAAATTCATGAGCATGTTTTCATAGTGATACATGAAAACTAATGCTAAAGTTAGATAAGAAAGGTAGGTGTGTAGATTAGAAAGTTTCTTAAATCACTGGGTGAAAAAATAGTTTAGAGAACAGGAGACAATATGGAGGATTTAGGGTGTTGTCTCTTGTCCTTCTTCTTTCTTCTTCATGTTCTTCTCCTAGAGGTTTTTGGGTAATAGTTAGTGATTGGATAGAAAATGCCGCAGTGCATCACAGAGGTGATGGGTCATTGGGTCATTAAGAAAAATAATATACGTGTCTATTGTTAATTGGATAAAAATAGGTATAAAGATTAAAGAACTGCGTAATTCGGGGCCATTTTGTGTATCAGACATGAAGTGTGCCACAAGGCCTTGTTTGTACCATCAGAGGAAAGAAATGTACCAAATTGCAAAGATCAACCTTGTAACCAGCCTGGAGAGACCTGTTAACTTTTGTAAGGATCCTACAATAAACACGAGAAACAAGATTTTAACGAGCTCGAGAGTTTACTTCAAATAATAATGAGAACTGAGATATAGGTGGAACTCCCCACGAGGGAGGATCCCAGAAGAATTCAGCCCAGAGAAGGCTGGGAAACTATAAAAAGGCTGTATCTACAGAAAATTCAGCCCAGAGGAGGCTGGGAGATTATAGAAAGCTGTATTCACAGAGAATTGAGCCCAGAGAAGGCTGAGAGACTAAAGAAAAAATATATCCACAGAGAACAGAGCCCAAAGGAGGCAAAGAAAAGAGAGACAGAGGTAACAACTCTGGATGATCCATCGATAAACAGGATTTCTCCTTTATCTAATGGACTCTCCAGGAGATCTTCTCGAATTTTTGTTTGTAAATTGATAATATCTATACAATTGTGCATGAGATCCTGTTTTTGGGGAGTTCCATATAAAAACTGTGCAGGATTGGTATGTGCGATTGTTTTCAAGGTCACATTGGTGGAATGAATGAGTGTGCTCTCATATTGTATAATACGGGAGTCTGTTAGCCATTTGGCTGCTCGTTGTTTAAGAATAGTCTGGATGGAATGTGGAGTGTATACTATCAGATTTCCCCCGAAAGTAAGTTTTTGGCTCTCTGTTACTAGGATGGCTGCTGCAGCAATTGACTGAATGCATGTTGGCCATCCCCGGGACACAGGGTCCATTAATTTGGACAAATAGGCTACTGGTTTACGGATTCCCGCCCACTCCTGGGCCAAGACCCCGTAGGCAATTCCTTTCTCCACATTAACATACAGGTGAAAATCCTTTTCTAGAGAAGGAAGGGATAAAACTGGGGCTCGAATCAATTTTTGCTTCAAATTTTCTAAATTTTTATTATCTTTTTGAGTCCAACTAATAGGTTCTGATTCAGTTAACTTTTCATATAAAAATTTGACACTTTGTGTATATTCCTCAATCCATAATCTACAATATCCAATTAAGCCTAATAATTGTCTGACCTCCCTCTTTGTTTGTGGAGGTTGTAAATTTAGAATTCCTTCTATCCTTTCGGTACTCAATTTTCTGGTACCGTGACTAATTATGTGTCCTAAATATTTTACTTCTTGTTGAACAAATTGCAGTTTAGATTTGGATACTCTTAGTCCATTCCTTCCTAGAAAATTCAGTAATTGAATAGTGCTCAATTTCACAGTGGATTCTTGCTCTCCAGAGAGTAGCAAGTCATCTACATACTGTGTTACCTGTATTCCTGAAGGTGGAGAAAAGGAACTTATCAGGCTCTCCAAGGCTTGACCGAAGAGTGTGGGAGATTCCGTATACCCTTGAGGTAGCCGGGTCCAGGTGAGCTGCTGTTTCCTCCCTGTGTCTGGATCTTCCCAGGTGAAGGCAAACAGGTGTCTGTAACGAGAATCTAACGGGCATGACCAAAATGCATCTTTCAGATCAATTACTGAAAACCAAGAATGCGTAGGGGGTAACTTACTTAACAGAGTATAAGGGTTTTGAACTAACGGGTATGCAGCTTGCACTCTTTTATTTACTTCACATAAGTCTTGAACTAGCCTGTAGGTATTGTCAGGCTTTTTGATGGCTAGAATGGGGGTACTGTATGAGGAAGTGCATGGTTCTAATATATTATCATGCAACAGTTCAATTATGATGGGTTTTAGCCCATATCTTTTGGTCTTGGAAAGAGGATACTGGGGTACTTTTACTGGTTTAATGTCTGGAAGGAGATTAATTACAATGGGTGTAATATCCATTTTACCTCTGTTACCTGGTCGGGCCCACACTATAGGATTGATCAGTTCTTCATCTTGTGTGGATAAAGTAAACAATTTGACTTTCATCTGTCCCGCTTGGGGAACCATTCCAACCTTCAAAGGTATCTGGAGATCCCGGCCAAGTAAATTGTTACCTGCTTGAGGTAAAAAGAGCAGATCTCCTTCTCTGGTTAATCCGTTGCCTTTTATAGTAACATTCTTAATGATGGGAACAGGGAAGGATTCTCCTTTAGCACCACAAATATTTAAAGTGTCTTTGCTTATTGTACATCCATTTGGTTTCTCAACCACACAAGTTCTCTCTGCTCCTGTGTCCACTAAAAATTCCATTAATTGCTCTTGGGGTCCTATTCTTAATTTTATCAAGGGCTCTTGGAGATGATTTTTGTGCCCCAAGAGGAAGAGCCCCTGACCTCTTCAATCTTCCAAGGGTTGATTCTCCACTTGGAGAATCTCTAGGTCTTTCAATTTCTTAAAACAGCGGGATTGTGTATGACCTTCTTTCTTACAATAAAAACAAATAGGTTTCTTTAATTGAGTATTCTCCCCATCCTGCTTAGTTTGTTTAGGAGTTTGGACAGCAGCCATAATCTTAGCTTTAGCTTTCATTTTCTCTTCATCTCACCGGACATAAACTTTCTGTGCTTCAGCCAGTAACTCATCTAAATCTTTCTCTGGCCATCGATCTAATTTCTCTAATTTTCGTTTTATGTCAGGCCAGGAATGCAACACAAAGTGGACTTTTAGCATTGTCTTTCCCCCTTCACTATTTAGATCTATTTCTGAATACAAATGGATGTTATTCCTCAAGCGAGTCATCCAAGCACTTGGGCTTTCATCTTTTTCTTGTTCACCACAAAAGGCTTTTCTCATGTTATTAACCCTGGGGACTGCTTCTTTTATTCCTCTTACAATTAAGGTTCTGTAATCTGCCATGCTTCTCCTTCCTTGGTCTGAATTTGGGTCCCAATCTGGATCTATTAATGGTAATTTGTTCTCTCCAATTGGTCCTACATTATTTTCTCTCTCCCATATATTAATTCCTGCAGTCTGAATCATTTTTCTCTCCTCTGGAGAGAAAAGGGTTTGCATGATTGAATTTAATTCCTTCCAAGTGTAAATATTAGGGCCTAAGAACTGGTCGAATTGTTCTGATAGACCCACTGGATCACTTAATAACACCTTCATTTCCTTTTTAAAATCCCTTACTTCTGAAGAGGTGAGAGGTACATTCACATACCCTATTCCACCTTGAACTCCCCCCATTGGAACTTCCCTGAGGGGTAGCATCTTTGGTTCAGCTCTACTACCAAAACAGGTGGAACATTCCTGTGTTGTAAGAGTTTTTCTTCGAGTGAAGAGGGCTGGTCCTTCCTGACTGGAAGGAATTTCTGATACAGTTGCATTTTTACTTTGGTTGGAGAAGGATGGTAGATCACAGGTCCCTTCTACTATCTTACTTTCTTTTTCAATTTCTACAGTCCTCCTGGTTGGATGAGTGGTTGAAGCTTCTAACGACTCAGCTGCAAGTGCAGCTGATTCATTAGAAGGTGCAGTAGGGGGGAGGAAATTTAATGGGTCCCACTTAGGTTGGTTGAATTTCTTTTTAGTGTCTTTATCCTTGGTCATTACAGGGAGGATTTGGTTTGTTTTATCTGTCTCTTTTTCTTTGTCTACATTCCAATATTTATACCAGATTTCTGCATATTGTAATTCAATTGAGTTTACATTTGATTTATTTTGAATATAATTGTAAAGTTCTTTACAAATCCACATCTCGGTAGAGCCATGTTTCTGCCAACGAAGACCTCCCTGTTTCAATTTTTTCTTTGGCCATTTAAACATACAATATTCAATCATAAGCTGTGGATCTTTATCTTTAGTAAGTTGGTGTTCTTCCCATTGCTTTAACATGATTCCCAGGGGACTCTCAGGGAAGATATTGTATTTTTGTAACTGCTTGTTCTTACTATTCTTTTGTCCCATTTTGATATTAAGAGGAACAAAAGAATTAAATATATATTTATCAAGAAATATTGAATTAACCTAAGTATATATAATAATAAACTAAATAGAAAAGCTGTATATAACAATAGTGAGAAATATTAAACCTTGGGAATCAATATGGAGTACTGTGGGAATAACAAAAAGAAAAACTAAAACACCCAGAACAGCTGACTTCTTGTGAGAGGAAATATGGTCCCCTCTTCACAGGAGCTGGGAGAAATCAATATGACCCTCTAGAGAAATAGCTGACAATTCAAAGGAAAATAGTGGCTACACCCACTACAATAAACAAAATAAGTCTCCTATGGGTATTGATTTAAAATGGTGGCTCTGCCCACCTAAGATACTGGACACTCCAAATGATTAAAATATAAATATTAAAAGAAAAATAATCAATAATATTACAAAATACAAAATTGGTATTTTAGTATTAAAAAGAACAGCGCACAATAATACAATAGTCCAATAAATGATACTATCTGTAGCAACTGAAAGAATAAAGGTACTAGCTAACACTGACCATAAAAGTCCAATTAAAAATAGATCACACATATACAACTTTCAGGTAACTTACAATAGTGGCACTGCCCACCAGTAATTAACACTGTCTAAATAAAATATACTTTAAATAATTAAATAAATGGTTCAAGTAAATAATATAAATAAATAAAATCTAATACTCCACAATAATATTTATAATATAATATATAATATCCGCAATACTCTAATAGTAGTGAGCAAGTTCTAGACTTTGCACATTTCGGGGCACAATCATAACCTTAAAATAGGGCTCACACCGCCCCCCTCAAAATGGTCCCTCCTCCCGTTAAAGAGTGACAGCTTTTTATCCCCTCTCCCTCTCAGAGCCCATTAAGGAGGAATGGATCTCTCACTGCACTCTCCACTTCATGAACCTGTCACTTGCTCCTCACTCACACTGAGGTTGGCCACACCTCACACTCACACTCTGCACACAGGTCCCACTGGGAGTTCACCCTTTAAAACGAAACTAAAAGGAGATAGCCCTTTAAAAAGGGTTTTCCCTAACTTAAGGTCCCTTATATAAGGGATTCGGTCTCACTTACCTGAGTTCCTGCGTTGGGGAAGGTCCTCTCTTCCTCAGTGTAATCCGATTATGGCTCAAAATTCCAAAACAAAAAGAAAAAGGTAGAATGGCCAAAAGGATTTCCTGGCCAATGCACCAAAAAGTTGTGAGGAAAAAGACACAACTTTGGGGTTTTAAATAAACTAGGGTTTTTATTAAGGGAAAAAAACAAAGGGGAGGAAGGGATAATGGGTGAAGGAGAAAAAAAAGAAATTAAAAAAAGTCCCGGGTCTGAGGATTGAGGAATCCTCTGGCCGAACCGGCGTTTTGGTCCCAAAGCAAGAACTCAGCGGCACTGCAGTGAATGCAGCTAATCTGCATTCAAATTTATATAAAAGTCTCTAAAAGAGATGTAGACCGAAGTCTGCAGTGTCGAGTCCTCAGCTGCAGCCAATCTACAGTTAAGGGGCAGTTCTTCAAACTTCACAGGTCCTTTTATAACCTCTGTCCCCTCAGCTTGTTGCTGGCAGTCCCACCCCTATAGCTGTTGTTGACTGGTGCTGGTAACATCTTCTCCTCCAACAGTTTGTTGTCCTTGGTGTAACTGAGGTTTTGGAGGGAAACTTCCTCATTAGTATTCACCGTTGCCGTGGTGTCAAGTTACAAGTCTTCTGGGGCAGGTTAAAATTCTTTGTAAGATGCTGCTGGTGAGGGGATTTGCTTTGAAAACCTCGAAAGTAACAAACTTAAAAGGGGTTATTAAACTTACAAACAAAGCATCGATAGCAACAAACAAATGAGTAAGGGACTACAAAAATAGGGATAATGCTTATTACAATTAAACATTCAATTGGAACACACAAAAACCCACAACCAGTACAATTCTGCAATGAACAACTTCTAAACAACAACAAACAATTCCACATGCAAAAGCCAATCTAAGGTTCCATAGATGACAGCCTGGGCAGAGCAGTTCCCTGTGCGGGCACAGCCCATGGGGTGCTCCCTGCTGCGGCCTGGCCCGGCCCCAGAGCAGGGTCCCCCTTGCGGGAGGCCCCGGGCTGGCCGCGTGTCTCCAGCCGGCTGTGGCTGGGCAGCTGCCTCGGCCGTCAGGGCTGCAGAGCTGCAGGAGCCCGGGGCTCTCTGCCGGCCGCACTGCGGAGCTGCCCGCTGCAGCCGGCAGGGCCTCAGCGCCCGCCCGCTGCCCTCCCGCCCGCCCGCACGGAGGCGCCAGGCCCCGCTCGCTGCTCTCATGGTGCCACTGGTGGCCCCAGGGCTCTCCAAGGGCTTCTGCAGGGCCACCTTGCTGCGGCCTTTCAGTCCCTGCCCGAGGCCCAGCAGAGCCCTGCACGGGGGCTGTGTCCAAGGGCCTGCAGGGACAGCAGCAGGGCCAGTGGCTTCCCCGTGACGCAGGGCAGCCTTAGGCTGGAGATGGGCAAGAAATTCTGGCCTCTGAGGCTGGCGAGGGCCCGGCCCACGCTGCCCACAGGAGCTGCGGCTGCCCACAGCAGCTGGCGGTGTTCCAGGCCAGCTTGGCTGGGGCTTGGAGCAGCCTGGCCTAGCGGAAGGTGTCCCTGCCCATGGCAGCGGGGCTGGAAGGAGGCAATTTCTAAGGAGCCTTCCCAGCCAAGCCATTCTGTGATTCTGGGATCAGAGGGGCTGGGGACGGCTGGGCCTCATTTCTCATTGGAACCACTTCAGCACTCTGAGTCTGCTGGAGTTCCGGGAGACAGTTGATGAGCCCACATTGACGGTGTGTGACGTTTACCCGTGCTCTAGGTCTGGCTGAGATCAATAAAGTCTTGCACGATGCAGATTCTGCAATGTTGCATTTTATTGAAAAAAGAGCAAAGCCGTTTCCAGCTTGCCAATCCTAAACATGCTAACTACAGATCATTAATACGGCTCACAACTGAGAGCCACACTAGATATGGATTTGCTTGTATATCAAAATATTATCCTATGTGTTATAAATTCACTCGAGAGAGTGTTAAAGTTTAATAAAGGGGAATTTTATTAATTATAGCAAGCAAGCAATAAGCAAAACACAGCGCTGGACAGCCGGAAAGCGATCCCGCTTTTCCGCGGCCGTGCTTCCGTTTTTCGTGTGTCTCCTTTTAATCAGTCCGGCTCTCCGGGCTCCCCGATGACGTGTCCTTCCTCGGGTCTTTCTGTGCATGTTCCTTCATCGGTCCATGGGTCCGATTATTCGTTCTTTTCCTTATCTTCCTGTAACCTTTCTTCACTATTCCCTGTAAAGGCTTAGCTCAGTAATTTTTTGGAATTCAAGGAATCTTAGCAAGGACATAATAAACGTCAGTAGCTATACAAGCATCAGATACTATGCATACGTAAGTAACTATCGTAAGTAAGTACGGGGTAAGTAACAATCTTGATTTTACAGAACATAATATTACAGAATATCATATCTACATGTTTAGTCGAACAAAAGGGTCTCTGTTTATCACAATCCCCCCTTTTTTCTATTCCCTACTTTTGTTCGTTAAATCTTTGCAATTCTTTTTTACTTAGTGTTCTATCTACCCATTGTATATGCTATCAATAGATCTATTTGATGAAACTCACTCCAGACAAAAATGTGCTAAATGCATGAATATGCATCACAGTAGATAGTGACACTCCATGTGTCTTCTATTGTTATTATTTAAATATAATTACATATTCAAATCCTTAGAGTAATACTGTTTCATGACACAAGAATTACCTATTTCATATTTTATTAATTATTTATATTAGTCTGTTGTTTTCTTGTGTTGTATTTTACAATTATATGTGATACATTAATCATTATTATGACTATTATATATGTTTACATGTTTAGAAACATTAAAGTATAAAATATATGAACACTATATATATATATCTATATATATCTAGCTATGAAATAAACATCTAGGTTCTTCTATAGACAAAATTTCAGGTCAGCTCCAACACAGCTGGTCCAGAGCCGACCCAAAGGTGTCCCTTCCGGAGACAAGGAGAGACGCCGTCCATGGACTCATCCCGGGCAAGCAGCGCTGACTTTTCCTCTTGGTCCTTCTTACCCCTGGTTTCTTTCTTCTTTTCCTCACCCACATTCTTACTTCTTTCAGCCCTTCTCAAAGGCTGGCAACAAGTGCATGTTGCAAGTGGGATTTGGTGACTTTGGTGCTGCACGTGAGGCATGTTCTCTCTTCAGGTGCGCTCTTAGGAGTGGGGAAACGCAAGCCGAGCTTTATGCAGATCTGGGTGTGTTTTTTTGGAAAAACTAAAGGGTGCAAAGAGGTAGAAGAAGCCCTGCTGTGGCCCTCCACCTGCTGAGGCAGCAGGAGAGGCTGTGGGACTTTGGCCAGAGCCTTTGCGTGCATCCTCTTCTCCTTAAAGGACCAAATTTGTAGGATGAGGTGGCTCTTTGCTGCCAGCTGCCAGCAGCACAAGGCCAAGCACAGGCTCTGTGCTCGTAGCCATGACTCCTCTATTTCATTCATGCAAGGTTCATTTCGATTGATTCATCGAGCCACTCTCGCAGAACTCGGTACTCAAGCATGGCCTGGCTGTACGCGTCCGAGTCCTGCGCCAGGCGATGGAAGAGATTGTGTGTCGTAGCCGTTGGAACATCTGGGGGTACCCTGATGTCGCGAGGAAGCCTCTCGTTGCCCACAATGAAGTGGTTGAGGCGTTTTGCTCTGACACATAAAAACAGGCCATCTCTGATCTGCAGCAGTCGCTCCAGGAAATGTCTCCTGCACCACAATGCCACGGGTGTTTCAGCCAGCAGGTGCATGACGAGGGTCTTGATGGCGTAGGTGGAAAAGCAGAAGCCCAGCTGGAGGCGGGTGAAGAACTGCAGGCATCTGAGGTGCAAACTGTCGGGGGGGGCCTGCCTGGCAATGTGCTTGAAGAACTTCATCTCTGCCACAGCGTAAGTCTCAGGCCAGGTTGTGTTTGGGGTATGGGCCTCTCTAGGCTGGCTGCTGACAAAGATGTCTGAGTCGCCTCTCCTTACCCCAAACAACATCTCAATCCTGAAGCTCTCTTCTCCGTCGGTCACCTTGAACTGGCAGGAGCGTCTGGAGGGCAGCAGCGTTAAATGCCAACTGTGTGACTGAGGCAAAGCTGGCCAGATTGCTCTCACCAGTTGGTAGAACCAGCGGGCCGTTTTCTGCACGTCCAGGTAGGAGCCGGTGCACAGGGTGTCCAGGAGGCTGGGATCCTGATTCTTCCTCAGCTCCTCCTTGGGGTGGTGCAGGAAGCACAGCATGTTGTCGCCCTGCTGCTCCCTCGTGCAGGTGCACTCCAGCTGCACGCGCACACGGAAGTTCCTCACCTGCGTGTGCCCTGCAGTGTCCAGCTCCAGGTGGAAGCTGTGGCCTCGGGGAGGGGTCATGGGGACGAGCACGCGGTACACAACGTCCTGCTCGCGGGGACTCCAACCTTCAAAGGCGCTGCCCACCCCGATGGCTCGTTGCAGGACTGGGTAGAAACTGTTTGACAAGACAAGACCAAAGAAAGTGGCATACTTGTCCATCAGGTCAGTTATCCACTCACAGCCTCTCTGCAGGTCCTGGACAGGCCACTGGATGCGCGCCATCAAAATTACACTGTTGATTTCCCCAAAAACATCCTCTACTTCTCGGACTAAATCTTCATGGTTGTTTCGTGCAGCTGCATCCTCATTGACAGCTCCGTTTCCACCGTGATCTGCCTCATTTGCAGCAGCATTGCCCACTTGCTGTACGTTGCCGTCATCATTGTTGTCTTCCTCCCGATTGGCGTTGCCTTCTTCATTTCCAACAGCTTCTTCTCCATTTGCATCCCTGTTTCTGACTCCCTCTTCATTTTCTTCTTCATTCCTCTCTCTCCTCAGGCTCCTTTCCCATCCCAGAAACCATAGGAGCAAGACAAGGACCAGGAGCACAGCAACAGTCACGAGCTGCAAGTACTGTTGGGTTTCACTCTTCCGGATGAGCCGCTCCACTTCCTGCTCCAGCAGAAGCCTCTCGTGTTCCAGCTGCTGGGCACGCAGTTCCATGCGCCGCCGAGCTTCCTCATCCCAATCCCCCACAGGCTGTGGGTAAAGGGTGAGGCTCTTCAAGAGCATGAAAAGGAACACGACGGAATTCATGGTCTGCAGGAGGATGGAAAGAAGGCCATGAGTGGTGCTGTGAGGGAGGCAACTACTGGTTGCGGGAGGGAGGGCAGCAGGGATCTGCTCAGGGATCTGAGGGCAGGAAGGACAGGGCCCCAGAGAGCTGGCAGGCAGCAAGGCCTGTCCTGCTGACCCAGCAGCAGCAGCAGCAGCAGCAGCAGCAGCAGCAGCAGCGTGGCCTTCCCAAGGCTCTCCCACGAGGGGCTGTCCCCGCATGCAGGGGGAGAAGCCAGCCCCGGGTGCAGCCAGGTTTCCACCCTGGCCCTTGTCCCCAGCCCAGCCTCCCCAGCACGTGTGCACTCACCGCTTGCCCAAGCAATGAAGGCCAGCGTTACCTGCTGGGGCCTTTTGGAGGTGCCCCCATTGTGACATGTCCCCCTGTGATGTCACAGGTGTCACAGCACATCACAGCCCAGCCAGCCCCACCCTTTGTCCCCACCCCCACTCAGCCTCTTGTGTAGCCTGAAGCAATCAAAGTCTGGCTATCTGGAAAGTGCACACCGAACTGCAGGTTAAGCAGTGCAAGGACTACAGATGTGGCTCCTGTGAGAACCTTATTCGCGAGGTATAGGTACAGCTTGAGCAGCTCTTGTGCTGATATAATTCATAGTGGAGTAGAAGATCTGACTGCGGTGGGTCCGAGTGTGTGGTACCACTAAAGACCCTCTGTACCTTCTCTGTTGTTTCATAGGAGTATCCACCTATCCTTGACTCCCTGGGGAGGAGGTGCCACATTCCTGAGCACACAGGACATGGAGAAGACACTGCTTTGTCAGCGCTGGAAATTGTTGCAGCACCTTTCTCCAACAGCAAAAGTTAACTCTGGGAGTCTGATCTGAAGATGAAGAGACCATGGCAAGGAACCTGGAACTAGAGACTCCTGTTACCATATGGACACTGAATACCCTCCCTTTTTCAGAGAGTCCTATCCCTCTGGAAGTTTCACCCTGTGCAAAGATGCTAATAACTGGCATCTTGAGCAAATGCTCTGTTGAATGTCTGTGCCTCACTTTGGTGGGGAATGCAGGAACCAGTACTCACTGCTTGTGGTTGGTTGACCTTGGCTGGACAGAGAGAGAAAATAAGGAGTAAAGACTTGTGGGCTGAGACAAGAACAGAGAGATTGCTCAGGCTCATCTGGGGAAAACATTTATAATTTGCTACCAATCAAATCAGAGTGGGATAATAAAAAATAAAACCAAACTTTAAAATATCTTTACCACACCTCTCCTTTCTTCCTGGGCTCAACTGATCACTGTTGCCAATGCTGTGGGCCAGGACTCACACAGCACTCGGGTAGTTCTCTATGCAGGGTTGCCTGACACAGGAGCCCTTACCTCCTGAACACCAGAGGTCATAGCCTCTGGGCAAGTGACCAGCTCCTGGATTTTCTTCACTCATGAATATCAGCCCATTTCCTTGACAGCTGATAGCTATCTGCAGGAATTTGGCTTTGCAGACCTGAAACAACAAACTAGGAAGTATGAGGATCTCTGTGGAATCCAGCTTTAGCCTAAGTGTTTAATAATCTGGCGTAAGATCACAGCATAAAAGCCAAAATGACCCACGTTTGAAGACTGAATGTTCTGACCAGTTATGAGGAATAGATATTTATAGGAGAACTGTAAGAAAGTGTAAAAAATACGGATCATTTAACGGTTTTAGCCCTAAGCACAACAGGAAGTACAACCACAATCACATGGTAAGTAATTCCCATGGAAACTGATAATATTTTCCATTAAACTGAAATTTATTTCAGGCTAGAATCTGCCTAAGGACACAGAATGCATAATGCTGCAGCAAGGTGCCATATGTAGAAAAACAAAATTGCTAAACTATGGGTATGACTGGAGTGTGGAGGAGGAAAAGCAAGACTCATTGTAAGAAAACCCTGTCCCAGCACATCATGTTAGAGGACAAGAAATGCTCCCTGCCCTCTATTACCACTGGATCTCACTGCGTGGATTTCCCTACAATGGACTGGGTAAATAATGCAGGTGGAAAAAGTCAGCATGGCTCTTCCTTCCCTGGTCTCTTAACTGCATCATGGATCTCTCCTAGCCCAGGAACAAAAAGGATTAATTAACTGCCTTACTAGACACACTACCTCCATGTCTGCCAAGGCTATCACCAGCCCACCTGAGCTTCTATCCTCTGTGGCTCAGGATCCACCTCCAGCCCAAACCAGGGCTGTCAGTCCTTGTTCCACTGGCACTGCAGGTTGCCCATTCCAGCTTGCCCAGCCCAGCCATGGGTCCCAAAAAGCCAAGCCCACCAGGAGACTCTGCCTGGCCTGGTCCCCACAGCCCAGCTTGGCTGAGCTGCAGGATGACCGCCTGACTTAAACTCATCCTGTCTCATCACCGTGAACGTGCTCCATGAACACCTAGCAGGGCTGGCTGAACCTGCTGAGAATCTCCAGGTCTGCCCTGCTCCCTGGATGGGGGCAGTGGGACAGACAGACCCAGCTCCCAAGTCCTGAGGGAACTGCCAGCCCCCACTGAACCTGGGAGCGGGGTTTGCAGTGCCATGATAGCCATGTTCTGCCACCAGCCCTTGCCAGGAAACTCCACCCCAACTCACCACAGTGTCAGGCAGCCCAGTGGATCTTGTTGCTATAAGTACAAACCACAGGTTGGGCGGCAGTAGGACAGTCCTGAGGGAACCGGACCAGCAGAATTCCTGTCAATTTATGGGTTGTGGAGAAGTTCCTGGTAGCTGGATCTGTTGGTTTTCCCACAACTGAAAGTTACAGTGATGAGGCCTCACTTCCATTTCTTCAGCTCCTTCTTGAGAAACAAATGCCATTGAATAGGTCTGTCAGACCATATGGCCCAAGGTGTCAGGGAACACAAGAGAAGAGATGCTGCCAGCAGTAATTTGTATTGATTAATTTTCCATTAACTTGCCTTGCAGAGTTCAAGGCCAGGTTGGATGAGGCCCTGACCATGACCCTTCCTGACACAGTGGTTGAATTCCTTGCCCATGGCAAAGGGGTTGGAAGTAGATTATTTTTAAGGTCCTTTCCAACCCAAACCATTCCATGGCTTCTTCGATTTCTATGATAACTTGCACCTAGGTGAGATGTATTCATATTTCCCAATGTACAAATGCAATGGAGGCTGGTTCACCAGGTACAGTGTCCCCATTTACCTTCCCAGCTATCTAGACAGGTTATCAGAGTGGTTCTGAAGCAGGTGTGAGATGCCAGCATCAGCCTTCATCAGATGTGGATGTCGTACCCACAGCAGCTCCCAGCACTTGGGAAGTGCTCAGTTTTCATAACTGGCGTGAATGGTGTCAAGCTAAACCAACATCCAGACCCCTGTGGAGAAACTGAGTCAATAATGGTTCTTTGTCTAAGCCCCTGACACTCAGTAGCTATAACAAGCAGTACAGCTCTAGCAGCCTCCAGCAAGAGCATGTTTTTCAGTTTTTAATCTAGACAAAATAAAAAGAGGAGAACAGTCACTGGTAATGTAAAATACTCTTACCTTTACGAGGAATGCCTTCAAGTACAGCATTCCTCTGAGTGAATTCCCCCTTCCTTTCTCCCTCAAAGCAACTTGTCCGTAAACATCCCAGTCATGAACTGGGCTTTTCCTCCCTTGTTCCCTGTGGAAGTGTCAACTCAAGTATGAGCAAGATGCTGTGTGATGGGACACTCCTCTCACATCCAAACAATCTGTAGTGATTATTAAAGATACACAGGCAGGTTATTAAAGGTTCTTCCTATGAAGAAACAGACTGAGAAAAGTTGATGTGTATTCCCTGTTCCAGAGCTAGAGAAAAACGAAGGTCACCAAACTTCCTTGCAATCAAAGGTTTCTGGAGGTGCAGGTCCAAATAGCCCCTTGGAGAGGGGCTTAGAGGGAAACCCAACCTAGTATGTATATATATAAATATATAAATATATATACAGACTGGAGGAGACAGCATAAGAAAGATGAGATTTCTTGGCATCTTATCCACCCAATCAAACCACTGCAGCTGCCATCCATATCTAAATTATCATGATCTTCCACAAGTTTAATGTTTTTTCCATCCATTTTCTCCCCAGATGAACTGAGGAAATAATCCACTTTTATTATCAACATGTCTATTGAGAATGATGAAGATACGTTGCATTTGTACATGTAAAGGGCTTTATCTTGTCTCACGGGGCTGGGAGACTGAGAGACACAGAATGATGGAGCCATGGTTGTCCTTATTTCAGAGCAATCATTTAAATCTGAGGAAGAAGCACACCTTTGACGTGTAACTTCAAAAGAAGTTAAAGGAAACACGACACATCCTGTTTCTGCAAACCCTTTTCCAGTAACCCTAAGGAAAATCTTCAAACATGTAAGGGTTTCGGAAGCTGCTTACCTTCATTCACAGTCTTCCTGTTTTCCTCTAAGGTTAAACAGATTTATATGTGAAAGGACAACCTGCAGTTGACAGAGTGAAGACATGTGCCACTTCTTGTTTACACCAGTTCTGCAAAGCTAATCCCAGAGTCTCTGCCTTTTCTTGGTATTTTCAAACTCAATAAAAACACAAAGACTTGAGGAGCAGAGTAGGTGGTACATTTTAAATGCTTTTTCAAATGGTGCTTTGCTTCAGTGTCTTCTCATTACTAAAGCAGGGCATCTGCTGAAATAGAAAAAGAAATCGTGCACAAAGCAAATGAAAATGCTGGGAAATATAAAGTCAAGAAAATTAATAAGTGTTAACTACATCCATGGTGCAACCAAGCTCAGACCAAAATCAGCATCTTCATTCAAGGACTTCCCTCTCTCACTCCACAAATTCTTCTCAGTGACACCCAAATTCTTCTTGAAGCTGATGGGAACAAGCTCTGACTGTTCTATAAGTGAATTCTCAATGTACAAGAACCATCCTTCTGAAATCAGCAGAGGCTACATTGTTGTAGGTAACAGAGAATCACAGTCACTTAGGCTGGAAAAGACCCTTGAGATCACTGAGTCCAACCGTTAACCCAGCACTGCCAAGCCCAGCAGTAACCTGTGTCCCTAAGCACCATGCCTGATGCTCTTAGAGGCCTTTTCAACATAAACAATCCTATGATTTTATTACTCCAGAGATCTGATGGCATAGCCACTTTTTTTAATCCATCTAACTGTGCACCCCGTACCAGTGTAAAGCATTCCCTTCGATATACAGCAGAGGAATTGCTGGCAGAAGAACCTGTTTAGGTTTGGCACATA
Source organism: Poecile atricapillus (assembly GCF_030490865.1). NCBI lineage: Eukaryota > Metazoa > Chordata > Aves > Passeriformes > Paridae > Poecile > Poecile atricapillus. The sequence continues at coordinate 176,626,769 of NC_081249.1, forward strand.
TGCAACCCACAGCTATTTGCCTGTGTATCCAAGGTCTTGCTCTGAGCTGTTTGGGCTCTGCAGGGCTGCATGACCCTGTCCTGTGCTGCAAGCAGGCAAGTGAAGCCTGAAGGAACAGTCCAGCTGCATTTCCCTGAGGCTGCCCCAGAACACAGGGCAAGAAGGAGCTCCTGGGATCAGAGGCTTGCCCTGGAGTCCAGTTTTTGGACTCAGAAGGAGACACAGGAGGGCAAACAATGGTTTTCCAAGAAAACTCCCCTGTGGACCCTTTACAGACTATCCTCACCTGTCCCCAGAGCCTTCTGAGAAGGAAATGGCCACCTGCCAGCTCCTCAAATCCTGACCCACTTTTCCTGAGAACTCAGCAAGGGAGAGTTTCACAGACAAGAGGAAATCCCTAAACAACATGCAGCCCAGAGAATGGAAAGTTTTTTCTTGGGGGAGGTTGGGTTTGTTGTGATTTTTTTCCCCCCCCTCCAACTTCCCAATGAATGCATCTGGCAGCTCACTGTCCCTGCCAGTGCAGGATCCTAGCGGAAACCAGAGCTGGGAGGGCTCTTCCTGGCTGGGACAGGCTTCCCAGGAGGGTGAGGGATTTACACTCGCCACCTCTCGCCGTTGTCCCCGGCAGTGTCGCACTGAGGGCCATGTGCAGTGGCAAGCTGCAGACGGCTTTGCTGGTGGCCGGCTACTTTGTGTACCTGCTGGTGGGTGCTGCCGTGTTCCAGGCCCTGGAGAGGACCGCAGAGAGGCAGGAGAAAATGGCAGCTGCCCAGATGAAGGAGGCTTTTCTGCAGAACTTCACACAGCTCACGGTGGCAGAGATGGAGCAGTTCATGAAGGTGAGTGGTGCCCTGTGGAAGTCCTTTCTCCCTCATGTTTCCCCATCAGATGTTGTTTCCTACTCATCCTTGCTACACAGGTAACTCTCACTGCTTTGCTTCTGATTGTGGTCACTTGGATGCTTCCAGCAAATCACTCTGTGGTGTGAGCAGGCAGCTCACTCTGATGGTGAGTATAGCTTGTGTAGCTGGACAAAATCTTGTGTGTGTTAGCTATTAAAAATCCTCATCCCACAATATCCTGGTTTTCTGGGGCCTTGCCTCCTGTGATTAGGTTTTTAGTAGGGCTGTGCTCATACACAATGGGTGGCATGGCAAGAAAAATGAGGATGTCTGAAATGAATAGGTGTGGCTGCCACATGGTCACAGATAACACAAAGGGACAGTAAGGAAAGGTCTGGATTGGGAAAAAAAAAATAATAACTCCAAGTAACTACAAGGAGGGTAGCGTGATCTGAGTTTAGTTTTAGAGGATGCTGCAGAAGTGAAATAGATAGTCTGGTGAGGGCAAAATATTCCTGTCACAGGAAGATGAAGATGAATGTGACTGTCTCCTCAACTTGGGTATTTCCCAGCTCTATCTGCTACAATGTAGGAGAAAATGAGGAGAGCAAGCCTTGCTGGAAGCGCTTCCACATGGAAAACTAACATAGCTCTTAATGAACCAGTTCACAGAATAAGGAAATGTGAGGAAGAACTGGTGTTTGTAATAGCACAACCAACAATTCAGCCTCTGTTTTGCCCATGCATGCATCCTTGTCACCTTGTTTTTTATGGGTAGGGAAGATGGTTAAAAAAAAAAAAAAGCTTTTCAGGAAGAATAAAAAAAAAAAAAGATAAACTTTTAAGCCAAAGAAATCTTTGTTCAAGGGCTATAGAAATTATTTTTATTAGCTTCAATTTTCTGAGACACCAGCAAAAAACATAGTGAGGGAAGAAGCAGGGAGGAAGATTTTGCTGCTGCAGTTTGTTCCTGCATGTGTCCTGCTTCTGGCAGGGCTCTGTCCTGGATTTTATCTCAGCTGTTTTTGTACAAACCAGCCTGCCTTCCAGATGTCCTGTCCAATGTTCTCTGTTTGCTAAAGACAGGGACAACTGGATGCTGTTTGTTTTTTAAATTTCTTTTTAACTTAAAAAAACTGAAAAATACCCCCAGCACTTAGAATTAAAACCAAGGAAGAGCCTGAAAATGCATAGAGTGATAAATGATAGCACTGGAGAGGTGTGGAAGAAATATTTAGTCAAGCTTTGTGTGGCAGGGCAGTCTCAACCCAAACCATCTCTGTCAGACGTTCCTCTCACCTCCTCTCAAAGGCAACTTTGCAAACATGTGTGTAAATGTGTAAATCTATCTATGTGTATTCATGCATACAGTTTGGAGAAGAGTGTGTCATGTCAGGCTTTGCAAATCAATGGACTTTCTCTGAATTTAATTCTGTAACACTAATCTAAATACAGACTTGAAATTCTCAGTGTATCTCATGTGTACCTGCCACAACTCACTGATGCACCCCTGGGAGGGCTCAGAGCCACTGCTCATACAGGTGGGTGATCAGATCTTGGACCACTGCTATCTCAAGTGCAGGTCCAAATCCAACAACCAACCACCCCCCTGCTCTTAAACCAGGGCTCTGCCACATCCTAGTCACTCACAGGATCATGATTTTCCAAACTACTTGGCCTGAAAGAAACAAGGACCTTGGTCACACTAAAAGAGACAATTTCTCTCCAAACACCCACTAAAGCAGTCAGCACAAACAGGGCAGAAGTTGAACACCCAAAATCACTGAATAATGACTCCCCAACCTTGGTGGTGAATAGTGTCAGACAATCTCTGAGGTGAGGTGTGTGGTACTCACAGGAGAGGAGCAGTAGTTGGCTAAACCTGTAATACTTTTGCAGCAAACACTTTAGGAAAGCAGTCATGACGATACCAAACTTTGCTTTCTCTTCCAGAACCTGATTGAAGCCATTCAAAATGGAGTATACCCTGTTGGAAATGAGTCACAGTTTGAAGAAAGCAACTGGGATTTCAGCAACTCCTTCTTCTTTGCAGGCACAGTTGTCTCCACAATAGGTAGGTCTAATGCTTTCCATGTATGTTTGCTTGTGTGTGAGTGATGCTTATTATGTCTGGTTATTAGGACATGAATGGATAACACTTTCCAGGATAAAATCTCCAGCCCTTTGTTGTCATGGGTGGCAAGCAGGCATGGACTTAGTCCTAAGACCTTCCCACTGCACAGCTCTTCATGCATTAATTTGGCTTGTCAAGTATCAGTGGCCTTTCCTATTATTTTCCACTTGTTTCTTCTTTTAAAGTCATCTGTTATAATGTTCACTCTGCTGATGTTTGTGGCTGGGAGATAAACTTCACTTTCCTGGTGTTTATTCCAGGCTTTAAATATGAGAGTGCTGTAAAGCATAAAAAATGTAAAGAAAGAAGTGAATCCTGTTGGGGCCTGAGCACTGTCTCCATAACCAGTTTTGAGCTGTTAATTTACATATTCAATCAGTAACATGCCAGGAGGAAAAAAATAGGAAGGGATAAAGGCAAATGCTGAGAATTTCACATTGCTGCTTCAAGCTGTCCTGACCTTTACAGAGCCTGCCCGCCCCTACCTGCTTCATTCTTTCTTTCAAAGGTACATCCCAAAAAGTGCATGCCTGCCAAACTAAAGGATAAAATCCATACTGTTGGCACCTGCTTCACAGCCAGTGCAGTGGAAGTCAAATCTGTTTTTACAGAGTGGTGCTGTGGCCTCACTGTTGCCAGACCCTAAGCACATCTGCCTCACTGATGTGTGAGTGTGAAATGTCCCAAGGGCCCCAGTAGTGTCCTGCATCATGGGAGCTGTGTAAATGCTGCCTGAGCCCGCAGGGAGATCTCCTGCTGTAGAAGGGGAGGGTTCTGACCCATCATTGAAATTGAAATATTTCTGCAACAGTGAGCACAAGAGAGCTCATGCATTTGGGAATCTAGTAGCCCAAAAATCACTCAGTTGTTTTGTCTTTTCCTCCAAAGAAAATATTGCATTTTCCAAGTAATGGATGCCTTGAGATGAACTGTGCTTGGAAAATGCATTTTCCCAGGGTATCGATAGCTTAAGGACACACACAAAGTTCAGTACTCTTGCACTGGGGGATGTACCTCATGGGGTCCAAGAGTCTTGAGACTAAAGGACATGTTTGGGGTTGTTGTTAGATAATTCCTCTCTTAGTAGGACTTTAAGACAAACATCTCTCTGGCATGAATAAATCAGCCACCAGCAAGGTCTGGACTAATTAGCACCACCTATTCTGATGCACACTGCACTGCCTTGGGACTGGAATCACATATCTGCACATAGCAACTTACTGGGATGTAGCCAGGGAGGTCACTAACACACAGACACATCAACAAGAAGCTGGAGATGGCTGCATGTGATTCTAACAGCCTGGGACTCCAGCCCTGATGTCTTCCAGATCCTCAGACTTCTATTTTCTGACTTCCCATGTATTTGTCACAGGACAGAGCATGTTTCCCATAATCTCTTCTTGATTGTGTTTTTGCTCCCACTAAGGCTGTGTTGGGAACACACAGTGCTCTCTTCATTCCCCCAAACATGCAGGGTGAACCACTTCATCTGCTAACTGCCTTTCTCAGAGGTAAAAAGAGTGCATTTGGGCTGAGAAGCACTAGCCACATCTTTTAGGGTCAAAGGCAGGCTGGATTGGAGTCAGAGTGAATGTGACTGGGAACTGGCTCCAGTTCTTTGGAATATCTCCTCTGACTCATCTTTTTTTATAGGCTATGGCACATTACATCCTAAAACTGTTGGGGGACAGATCTTCTGTGTGTTTTTTGCTCTTTTTGGAATCCCTCTGAACATTGTTTTTCTGCACCGTGTTGGTAAGATGCTCTCACTGCTCTGTAAAAAGCTGGGGAAATTCCTGTACGAGAAAGGAATGAGAAAGGTAATTGGTTTTACTTACTCAGGCATAATTATATTTTAATTTCTAGTGTTTTTCTCAAGTTTTATGCTGCCTTATCCTTAATTATAGTTTCTCTTTTGCTGGGTTAGATGTTGTTCTAGGGCAGGAAAAGAGATATTCTTTACTTGCAGAGCAGCAGGCATGTTGGCCATAGAGGAGATACTCAGACAAAGGGATGCATTTTGTCTTCCATCTACATGGCAGAAATCCATCTCTCTTCATCAATCTGTGGAGAGAGTGGGCATCTCACCCTGCTTCTTGAGACACTTATCTCAGGAGCCAACACCCTAGGGAAGTGCATGCATCCCTTTAAAAACCAGTAAGGGTGATTAAGCATCTCATTTTGAGACAGCAAAAAGCAGGTGAGCTGCGCAGAGCTGTAAAAATTAGGTGAGGTGTAGAGGTTTCAGTGGATTTTGACTCAGTGCATGGCGTGTTACCCCTCCTAACTGATTACCCAGCCCTTCAGCCCGCTCCACCCTTAACTTTGACAGAAAGGTAGCATCAGGCTGAAGTTGTCCATTTGAGCCCAGTTGCTGAAAGATGAGGAGACACCTGTAACAAGTCACAGACAGGATGTCTTTTGTCTGGTTTATACCCCAATTTATTTTCAGTTCCTCCTCTTCTCTCAGCACTGCTGAGGGACTGAGAATAGCTTTTCTGTGTCTCCTACCGTAATTCTCTTTCAGGACAAGGTATGATTGCTGCAGATAACCCTGTTCAGATTGCTGAATTTCTTGTCATATCTGGCAAACTTAAACAGAAGATAAGGCTCAATCAGATACTGACTCAAGCATGTACACAATACGTGAAGGCATGAAAAGTTATCCAGTTACCATTAATTTTGAGGCAATCTGGATTTGGAAAATTCCATACATAGAAATTATGTGTGTCTGACTGATAATTCTCTACATATAACAAGTCTTTTTCTCTAGTCAGAGCTTCTTCATGACTGCTGGGAAGTAGAATGGTTCAAAAGTCACTGTCCAGGCTCTTCTTTATCAAGAGCTCATTAGTTAATTTTTTTTTTTTTTTCAGTAAGATATCTACTGGGTAGGAGCCAAGTTGTGGCATTGAGAAATAAAGTCAGTAATCAAGGCTCTTCAAGATAGTACTGTCAGAAATGGTGCAACTATTTTTTCTAAAAAATGACTGTTTTCCCAGGCAAATCTGAATTTAAGTGCTAACCCTAAATACTTAAAAATTAAAAATGAAGTGGTATGGTGATACATGGAAGTGGTTTGACTCTGGTAAATGTCATTAGATAGGAATTCCTCCAATAGTCACAGTTATTGGTGCAATCAGGTAAAAAACTTCATCTTCCAGGGTCACTTTGGACATTCAACACCCGTAACACTTGGCTTCCCCCTGACTGTAAGCAAGAATAAGTTATTTCCAGAGGAAAAGCACTCAGTAGAATTCCTTCAGACCCTCCTGATCCCAGATAGCCACCCACTTTGAATAGCCAGCATTATTTTGTGTTTTAAATCATGATTGTAATTGAACTGGTTTATTTTTCAGAAGAAGATCAAATTTCTGACCCTTTTGTTCTTCCTGGCCACGGGGATCCTGGTTTTTCTGTGCTTGCCTTCAGTCTTCTTCCAGATAACAGAGGGCTGGTCCTACAGCGAAGGGATTTACTTTGCATTTATCACCCTCAGCACCATTGGCTTTGGAGATTATGTAGTAGGTAAGGTTGGTTCCACAGAGGAAACATGTCAAAACACCAGGATAATGACTGTAATTCCTGTAGGCTAACTGAATGTACTGTAGAGACAAATCTGTCAAGAGTCTTTGCCTTGTACAGTTCTGGGGGAAATACTTCTCTGGGATTGTATGTGCCCATAAAAGCACGAAGTTATCAAAATAAAAGGAAAATGACGTGCTTTGGGGTGCAAAGAAGACAAGTATCTTGGTGAGGGAAGGGTAAAGGAAGGGAAAGTGGAATTTTTATTACCAAGAGGGAAGAGTTTATGACAGTCATACAAAACAAGGTTTATACCACTGCTTTAGCCATCTCTAACTTATGTTTCACAGTGTAGAGTGATGAAATCAGTGATCATGTTTCAGAATATATGACTTCACACAACAGATTATGAGACGGAAACCTCAGTCATGGGAAATTGGGGAAATCTACTCACGCTATTAGAAGTGGGTCTTAAATATATACATCATAGCAAAAGTGACCTTCTTTAGTCTCCTGAGTATCTCTGGAGGTTTTCTATCCTCACAAGCCAGAGTTTAGGATTTCCACTGAAGAAACACTGTTTAAGCTGCACTCAAGCATGCTGGAATGCTTCTCAAAACATTTCCGTGGATCTTCTGGACAAAATACATTCTCCATGAAATAATTCCAAAGGAACTGCAAAAGAATTACCAGGACCCAAATCAGTGTCCACAGGAGAAGCCAGAAAACAACTGGACTCCATGGAGAATCCAAGATTTCTCTACAACAACCTGTCCTGCCATCATCTTGCCAGCCTGAACTTCTCCTCAGAGGGATGTGCAAAGAAAGCTGTAGCTAATACTTGCACCAGTGCTGTCCCCACAGAGGATCTGGAAGCCTCACACGCCTTTCTGAGGGACAGATATCCAGCACACAACAAACCCTGGGCTCTCAAGCCTTGCAAAAGTGCTGGACAGGCCTTGGAACCTCTCTGTGAGTTGGAAGGATTTCTTACATAAGGCTGATGACTTTGGCAGAGGGAGCCCCCAGGCTTTTCCAGGAACTTATGTGTCACTTCTGACTGTAATTTCTCTAAAACTATTCCTTAAAATAGTCTGCTGTACAAAATGGTGGGGAGTGGCTGGTTCCACTGAGCATCAGGAGAAAAACTGAGCATCAAAATGTGGCATTGTCTTTCCTTATCCAAATCACAGGTGTGTTTTACAATAATGACAGCACGTCACAGACTGAAAACCATGATTTCCATAGCACTTTCCTTCTCTGCAGCCATATTGCTTTACAAATACAATTAATTCTATTTTAACTTTTTAATTGTTATTTAAAAATAACAATTAGATAGGCCTCGTGGCTCTATGATTTCATCTTCATTAGGATGACTTAACTGCAGCTGAAATATTTTTCCATGCCACTATTTATCTTAATTTGCCTTAACAACAGTAATAAAATGTTGGTAAGTTTAATGCTTCACATCTTCGCAATGAAGCAGAATCAATGACTGCTCTGAGAATTATGTACTGAGGATTGCTTACAGATGACAAATGGGTTTTTTGCTGGTCAAATGGAACTGAACAGGTTTGAGCTGATTTGCATTTTAGTAATTCATAACTGGTTTGTAGCTGAGCCTGTTTGGGGTAGGGAGACATGCTAGGAAGATGGCTCAGCCTCAGTTTAATTGTTGGAAATACAAGTACCTATAGGTGATACCTCTGGGGTTGTTAATTGAATATTCCCTGCTCAAGTCCAGTTTTGGGTTAAAGTTACAAATTACTCGTGGCTTTGCTATCCCCACATCACTAACTCCAGATAAGAGCACAACAAGGAGATGCTTTGTACCAAGGCTGAGGATCCCTTTGCCAGCTCAATGCCAGCAGCAGAAAAAGAAGCAGCTGTTGGGTACCTACCCATGAGGACAAACCTGCCCACTGCTGCCCCATTTCCAGAGCTCTTGGATAACAAAGAACAAAAACCTTGCACTTTAATCCACGCAGTACAGAACACTGCAGGACTTGAAAAGGGTTGCCAGCACCCAGGGTCCTTCTGGGCATGTTGACCATGAGGTTTGTGGTGATCTCCCTGTCTGTGCACATTGCTGTGCTATCAACTATGTGAGGTCACCTTTGGCAGTGACTTGGAGCACTCCATAAGCAATATCACCTAGTGCTCCTGCAGATGCCAGGGCCACATCACCTGTACCAGGATGACAATATTGTGTGGGGCTCTCTGCACATTGGGGGTGGCTTGCTGACATCTGAAGGATCAAACGAAATGACCCATGCAGAGCAACGGGTGTGAGGTCCTGGCTGATGCTAAGAGGATCAGACTGTGTGAAATAAGCTTTGGTCCAGTGGTTTCCAGCATAGAAAGTTCTGTTCTTGGCATGTGTCAGTAAATTCTCATCAGTCAATGTAGTTTTATAAATGGAGGAAGCTCCTGAAACCATTCAAAAGTGAGACAGGAATTGCAGCTACTCTCTTTGTATGATTGCAGGTACCTGTAATTTAAAGGAAATATTTATTAGGTTATAATCACACTCTATAGAAATACAGGGAATTACAGTTACCCAGATAATAATGGTTGTGTGGTTACAGTGGCCCACTGTGCTCTGCATTTTGTGCTTTGGGAGTTTGGGTATAATTCCAACATAATATAATACAATCTAACACTACTTCTCACATTATTTCATTTACCTGTATGTGCAGCAGTTGAACTGGGATTGATATGCAGTAAGGGTGAAAAAATAACCTGCTCTGATGGTAATTCACCTCAATCACAGAACCATAGAATCACAGAATGATTCACTTCCATTCCAGTGTGTCATTTGACAGGCCAGCATATTTGTATCATGTTTATTGCATATATCAGTTTATTGCAACAATAAGAGAATTGCCCAGACTTAATCTAATGCTATGGAGCTGAGAGTCTCCACTACAGTGAAAAAGTCACCTTAAAGTACTCAATATAAAGCATGTTGATGAATTCATTAGGCTGTTCCACTTTACACTGGCAAGGCAATTTTAACTTGTTAATTTCCTCCTTCTTTCTCCCCCTTTATCTTCAGGCAAACAGTCTGACAGGAAATACTTTTCCTACTATCGAGTGCTTGTGGCCATTTGGATTATTTTTGGCCTTGCCTGGATTGCTCTGCTGTTTAATTTATTGACAACAGTATTAGAAGATACTGAAAAAATAATTGTCAAGGATCTCCAGCAAATTGGAAAGGTGAGTAAGGACAATGTGGGCAGCCAGCAAAGAAGATGCTGGCCTGTTCAATTTATTCCAGAAGAAGAACTGCTACCACCACGTGCTGGAGGGGATGCACAGAAAATGGAGTCATTATCAGCAGATTCTGAACACACAAAAAATGAAAAAAAAGTGTTTTCTAATAGCAATACTATTGCCTTAACGTGTTGAGAATTGAATTCTTCATTGAAGAATTGCTAGTTAATTATTCTAAAGAAATTCCCATAGAAATAAAATTTCTTCTACCTTGTGCTGAGATAAGATCTTTTAGAACTTTAGACTTACAGTTACACAAAGCCTGAATATTGATGGTAAGAAATTTGCTCCTCAGTTTGCAGCTAGGTTGTGCTAACAGCCTGAGAAGTGCACTTGCTTTGCAAGGTGTTCTTAAGGTGCTTTCACAAAAAATGCAGAGGAGGGGCATGGAAGAGCTTGCTGGTTCTGTTCAGATTTTGCAGCTTGCAAGAAATCATGTCTCTTCCAGGAACTGACATGCACAAGCTTTTCTGGGGCATTGCATAGCACTTCTGGAAAAAGAAATGAGGGTATATAACTTAATAGATGCCTGACTTGAGCCATCATATTGGATAAGGTGTTATGATCTCAAAGACATGTTTAAATGACAAGAGCTGAGCTCAGTTCAGAGACACTAGAAGCATCTAATGGACAGGGTTATGAAAAGGTTAGCATGTTAGAAGTGATTGATTCTACCTCTTCCTCTTTTATACTAAGATGAATAAAGGCAATTCCAGCTTTTATCCCTGTGGCTCTGAAAAATTTTTCTGATGGTGTTTATAAAAAACACATAAACCCATGTCTTTAATTCAGTTTTTACAATCACTTTATTCTCTAAGTTTTTCATAAGAACAGAGAACAATTTGAAGGGAGGAGTCCTTGCTGCTGTGTTTTGATACCTTAGGAACTATGAGGCCATTTAGCAATGATTCTATTGTGCTGTTGCTTTCCAAGGTGAGTGGTGTCTAAACCTTCAACCAGGTAAAAAAAAATGGATCTCAGATCTTGCCATGGTTTTTCAGACATGCTGTCTGGCCTGCAGACCACCTCTGGGTGAAGACTCTGAACTTACAAGGGTTGATCTATGTGTCACAGGCCTGCTGTGTGCCAAAAATGCATGAAAACCCAACCCTGAAGAGCTGGCAGAGCAGCTGGGGTAGACACAGTCATAGAGGTGAAGCATCCTGTGCGTGTTTATGGTCCCACTGAAAGTCAGTCCAGCCCAACACCATCCCTGACCATGCCTGATGTGTCCCCAGCAGTGCAGATCAGGCAGCTCTGCCACACCCCAGCACAGAGGACCAGCCCCTCTGGCAGCAGCTGGTGGCACAAGGCTGTCCAAGCAGGATGTGAGGTCTCTGTACATCAAAGTCCCTGAACTTGCCCAAAGGCTGAACTCACAACAGCACCCACAGGACCCCCCAAGGCAGTCCACAGCTTTAGTACACCAAGTCACTCACTCTGACAGTGCTGAACCTGTCATTTGACAGCTTATTGTGAGCCCTTCAAGCTCCTGTTTTGTCAGACTGAATAATTATTCTTTTCTCACCCTCTGGGTGTTATTTACAGCAAGGCCAGCCCATGCCAGAGTTATTCCTGTATGAAAGGGAGAATAAATTACAGCTCTAAAGCAATTTCAGGTAATAAAGATGCAGTCAGCCTTAAAGTTGGCTTCATAACTATCTCAGTCAAACAGAACCATGCTTCTTGCCAAAGACATTCTGCTGGTTCAAGACCTGGCATGTAGACCTGTCCAAATATGTACTTTCTTTCCCTCCACAAATTATTTTCCAGTGTTACTCTCAAGGCTGACTTCTCACCTCATATGTCTCACTGTCAGTAAATGTTTCTGAGGCAGCAGGAACAGGACCTGACTGAAATCAAGGAAGGGTAGCAGGGGTATCATAGGACACAGAGGTCCTTGTACAAGCCAGAGTCCTATTGCTGTCACAACACCAGAGCCAGGCAGAGAAAGCAGCTGGATGCTCCCAGGCAGGGATCTCTTCACCTCTCTGTCTTCCACTCTCACTGAGCATTAACCCACATTATTGTTTTCCAGGCATCATTCTATTCTCTTTTTTTTTTTTTTTTTCTTTTTCCCAGCCCTTCCTAGAAGGGTTATTAACCCCACTCCTAATGTAGGGTTTCTTCAGCTTCTTCCCACTACTCCCTGTTGTGATAAGTAACACAGCTCAGCCCTGGAACTAGCTGCTGATGTCCCATTGTAACACAGAGTAACCAAAGATGCTTTTTTTAGACATTTCAGGAAGGGCAAGAGGGACATCCCATGGACTCTGTAAACAGCAAGCACAGAGCTGGGCAGTGGCTCTTGGAGCAAAATAGGACAAATTCTCATTCCTTTGCCCTGGTGGGAGTTTAACAATGAGCCTTGAAACCCAACCACTTCCCATTTCCAGGAGTCCATCTGTCCTGTGTAGTTATTGCCATAGGGTGCAGGCATTTGAACTCATTCCTCCTGCCATGCTCCAGGGTAAGCATGTGGCACAGAGGGACTGAAAAAGACACCCAAAGGCCGAGGATCTGGGAAAGATTGGCCAGGAATGGCCATTGTGGGGCTGTCCATCCTCAGGCACCAAGAACTGAGGCGTCCCTTCAACTGCAGATGCCATCCTGGGAACACAGAAACCACACCCGCAAGGATTAAAAAATTACAAAAATAAAACCTCTCAGGGGCCACTCAGCTGTTCTGAGAGAGAAGGCTGCCCATTCACAAATCCTCACTCCTGCAGAGGCCTTTTGGAGAAGGGTCATAGCTTTGCTCCTTGTGCCCTCCAGTGGCTGTGTGCTGCAGACCCTTTCTCTTCACATCCCTGCCAGTTTTTGGAAGCTTTTCTCCCCCTCCCACCGAGCAGCTCTGTTTTGTCTGTGGGAACCAGGGGACACCGCCCTGGATTTTTATCCAATTCACACGAGCTAAAAAATGCCTCATTCACCAGCAAGAGATGGAGATGAGCACCCCAGACTGGTCCAGTCAAGGTCCCTGCCTTCTGCCCACGCTGAGACAGCTCTGTGGAGGCCAGCTGAGGATGTGATGGCTTTCTGTCAGCAAAACATCTCCAGATGGAGCCTCACTGATGGCACACACGGTGCTGATGGTGGGGAGCACTCCCATCATGTGCCCCATGCAGAAGCTTCCCCTGCATAAAATCCATTTCAGGGTCAAAACACACATTCCCACCCCCTGTCCCACAGGGAAAGGGATTGGTCTGGGAAAAAATATGCAAAAAGGCAAGTTTGGGTGCAGGATCAGGGGCCTGGAGGGCAGGCAGTGCCTCATGCAGCACCAGGGGTGGAGATAGGAGCTGCAGATATGTGGAAGGAAGAACCAGCACTAAAGGGTGTGTGGTCCTCTCTGCTGGGGAAGGCAAGCCTGGGAAAGCTTCAAGCCAGGGTGGGAGAAGAACTTTTTTGGATGTGATATTGTTCCTCGTTCCTAAACTGAACGATAAATCTGTCTCCAGAGGGTTTAGGCACAGCAACAAATCTCTCCAGGGCTGGAGCAGGCAGCCTTTTCCAGAATTATCATCCTCAGAGCATCGCACAACAGCAACAGAAATTGTCCTCACTTCACCCCTGGAAGGGGGAATTGTTGATTCCTGTGCAGGTAATAGGGCCCCAGAGAAAATTCAGTGTATCCCAAACTCATGCATCAGACCTCTGGCTCTCTCAGCCAGGACCAGGTGTCCTGGTATTGCTTACTGATAAACTAGAACAAGACAATGGTTCTGTAGTAGTTGAAGTTAAAAAAAAAAATAGGCTTGAATTGAGAGCTGAATTAGAGCAGAGATTCTACTCCACATCTGGAGCTTTAAAATAATCCCAAGATTTTTAATTCATGAGTACAAGCCAGGCTTTGCTCTTCTTCTGCACGTTCTTCTTGCCCAAGGGACAGAAACCAGGAATAAATCCATTCCAAAATCCCTGTTCTGCCAAGTGACAGAGTGACAGAAATCCTCTGGAGATCAAGCAGAAAGGTTCTCCACTGGCAGATCTGTACAGCCTGCAGCTTTTTCTGGGAGTTGCTCAAAGCCCTCCCTGTGACCCATTCCCACTGTGCCACACAGGGGAATCCAATTTTCACAGAGCAGCCTCCTGTGCAACTGCCAGCTCCCCCACTGCAGCTTGTTTTCAAATGGGAAACATTTCCAAGGCAAGCCAAATACTTTCCAATACATTAAACCAGCTGCTGAAAAACTCCAGGAGTAGGATTGTGAAATATATTATCTGGGATTAAATGGCAGCAGCATGTTCCTGCATCCAGTCTGTGCTGCTCCTCATACATCACCCACATCTTTGCTGCCAGCTAGGAAACAGTGTGCACTTCTGCATTTGAAACCAAGGAAAGGCCATGAGGAATTATTTTTCCCCTCAGAAATGCATTTGCCTCCAGAGAGAACAGGAGAAACTACACTTTGATCTGTCTTTAATTAGTATATGGGCTGTTAGGGATCCTTTGAGGTCTCCCTCAATTAATAGCCGGTTCATTTGGAGAGATTATTGTTTTTCTGGAAGCATAGGCACTACTCAAAGCAGCAGAACACCTTGGCTAATGCAACATCACACAGCCAGTGGCATATTTTTCTTTACAGCAATTGCTAAGCATGGGCCACACACATGCTGTTTTCCACTCTGTCACACTTGGACTTGTGCTTTCTTGCCTGACTCGTGACCAGAAGGCTGGATCCAGCTCAGAACTGGTTTAACAAACATAACTAATCACTCTACAAAGGCTTGTTTGTAATCCATCCCTCATGATCACAACCAAAGAAACACAAGCCCCAGGTTTTGGTGCCAGCCAAATCCCTTGTACCATTCTGGAGGATTCAAAGTGGTATTGAATATAGATTATAAACCAGATCTCACGCTGTGAGGAAAGGGGATCCTTTGGGATCCCTCACATGAATGTCTGAGGACCAGCCTGGGGCAACACTGACTTTATTACATTACTAGTAAAGTCAATATTTAGCCATTCTGGGGCAAAAAAGTCGGGGGAAGCAAAAATGCTGCCTCCAGAGAGCCTTGTCCATGCTCTTGCATCCCTACAGCCAGTCTCACCTCCAGCCCAGAACAGGAACTAAAATCGGCTTAGAAAATTCAGCATTTACTATCACAAGTGGTTCTGGACTCAATTAGGATAATTCTTAACCGTGGGTTTGGAAAGGCTCATTATGCTGAGTTAAAATTAGGGCTATTATTGAATCCATTTGATTACCGGTTTGACATGATTTAGGAGACATGTCTCCTGAGTAAACACTTTCCAAATTTCACTTTCAATTACTCTTCCATTTGTGGTTGGAAACTACATATGTACTTTGTGGTAAGATGCTGAAGCATGAAATAATACATCCCCAGAAAGAGAGATACCCTGATAAGCAGAACAATAATAATAACAATCACGAGTCATTGAAAAATGGAGGTACAATCTACAATTTAAGTTGATGGCTTTCTTGAGAAGGATTAGCCAGAAAGATGCTGATGTTCTCAGAGAACAAATGTGGTTTGAGGTGAATCCAGCTTCTTAAAAGTAAAAGATGACTGTTCATCTTTTGGCATGGAGAAAACCATGCATCAAGACCAGAAAAGAGCATAAGCCAGAATTTGTACTGGAAGTCCCACAGAGTTCACAGTTCTGTTCATTTAAATGACTCATTGAATGTTTGAAAAGCAAGGTTAAAGTCTTAAATTGAAAATGGCTTTGGAGATTTACTGGAAAACAAGAATGAAACCTAAAGAGGTTTCATCCGTCTATTCTTAACTTCAAAAGTCCAGGCATTAATCTCAAAATAAAATACGCACTGCCTGAGAATTACAAAGATGCAAGAAGCACAGTATGGGCACCTTCCAGTTCCTGGACATCAATTCTCCCTATCCAAGCAGTCTGCCTCTTCACAAAGCACACAGGAGCTATTCAGCATCTCTGTTCTGCGAGTCTGTTGGAAATCAATGCTGGGGTTGGGGCCTGCATATTTCCCCAAAGAAGATGTAAATCAGTTTAGAGGTCAATGCCAATCTCTGCAGGACTTCAGCCAGTTTCCCAACTACCAGTATAGAAGTCCAACACATAAATGATTTTAATATATTTTTCTCCTTTCTTCCTTTCCTTCCTATTTTCTTTTTTCCTTACAGCCTTCACGTTGGTGATGGGATGAAGAATGAATGCAGCAGAGCTCGCTACAGTCCCAGAAATGCATGGACAGCTCCTGGAGAACATGGCCCAGCAACAATTCCTACAAAGTGCTTAAAGGCTGAGTGGAATGACAGCAGTGGTAGCACAATTGAGGGATGCCAAATAGGCAAAAATTGCCAGGGGGAAACAAAAAAGATGAATTTCTAGCAGTGATTGTAAAAGTCTGTTCCTTGCTTGCATCAGCTCTCTGAGCAAAAGCCTGAACACAAGCTGCCCACACTTTTCACTCAAACATGGGTCATTTTTAGGGCTGGGGCTGGTTTGGTTTCCCAGTCATCATCTCATGGGTCTCTATAAGGGTTTAGCCTGCCTTGGCAAATCAACAAGTGAAGGTGGAATGAGTTGTCAAGGCAGAAGCACAATTTTTGGTACATGAAATTTGCATATGCGGCATTTGTAGTAGTGAGCAGTACCCAACCACACTGGAGTGGGAAGGGCTTTGGTGTGGCAGCCAGGGTGCCCTCCAGCCACTCTTCTGGGAAGTTAAAACATGACAGGAAATTTCCATGTAGACTCCTGCTTTGGCACATGGTTTTCTCAGTGAATATGGTTCAAGGACAAAACCGGAGAATGGCAAACTCATACTAAAACCCATAAAGCCCACACTTACTTCACACATGCCAAAAAGTGGAGCAGTGAGTTACAGAAATGAGAAATGTTGTCACTCCCCCACCAAGGCCATCTGTCATACGTGGTGACAGCAGGGTGAGGGGAGGTGGCATGAAGAAAGGCAGGCAGAGCACTTTCCCCTGTGGATTATGGATAGTGGCTGATTTTTGGGATCAGCCTACTCAATGGGTAAAACCCCTTTATGCACAAGTGTCCATCAGCTGAGACAAAAAGTGCATTGTGGCTGTTGAGGGACTACTTACAAAGACATGGAGGGACAGGACAAGGGGAATTTGGCTTCAAATTGACAGAGGGCAGGGTTAGGTTAGATATTAGAAAGAAATTCCTCCCTAAAAGGGTGTTGAGGTCCTGGCACTGCTGCCCAGAGGAGCTGTGAGTGCCCCATCCCAGCCCTTTTCCAGGCCAAGCTGTATGGACAGGGCATGGAGCAACCTGGTTTGTGGGTGTCGCTGCCCATGGCAGGGATTTGGAACAAGATGGTCTTTTAGGTCCTTTCCAATCCAAATCATTCAGTGTTTCCAGGATTCTGTAAAGTCACTGTGCACACACGCGACAGAGCCTCCAGATGTCACCATCAACCCAAGCAAAAAGAGGCACAGCATAAACCATGCAGAAAAACCCCATTCATAGACTTTGCCTTTAGTCCCTGCTCCCCTGCCTGGCACAGACAGACTCAGCGTTTCCAGTCCACCTGGATAAAGTGCTTGAATCAGAGACAAAATCAACGAATGTGGTTTTTAGCTGTGTATGCAAGCATATTGTATGCACATTATGCTGATGTAGACCACATGGGTGCTTCCCTGTGTGTAGGTGCTCATTGCTTTTACATATATTAATATAGAAAATCACACATATATGCATGTATGTATGTATATATGTATATTTATATATATAAAGTTATATATAAACTTCATAACTTTTGGTCTGAAGAATCACAGGTTCTTTGCCAACAATTTCACCTGAAGGTAAAAGCAAGGCTGTTCCCCAGCTCCTTTTGTAGCCGTATACATATTCATCTCTTCACTACACATTCCTGTGTCCCACCCAGCTGATGAGCTGAGAAATGGAGCGATCAGCCCTGTATAAAGGATCTGAGAGCATAGGCACAGGTGTTCCCAGGGAAGACAGAATGCCCTCAAGTCTGTGTAGTAAGGTTAGTGTTGACTTTTTAAGGAATTGCTTGTCTCCTCTCTTTCCCTTGGCTTGTTAAATTCATTTTATGGCTCTCTTTCAGCAACCTAAATTTGCCTGTTAAGAAAAAAAAAGCTTAAAAAATCCCAACTCTGCCTCTTCTTCTCTTGAACTCTGCCCTCTCCTTACTGCCCACAAGCTTAAGTGCATTCAGCATTTATGGGGAAGGAAAAGGCCCTCAGCTGTGCTCAAAGCTGGCATTTTCACCATCCCTGTCACTGCGTGGAGCTGTGATGCAGAATAAAGTCACAAGCAGAGCCAAGCATTGAGGCAGCAGAGGTGTGGGACCCAAGGGGCACTGCTGCTCACCCTTCCAGGGCTGCAGAGGGAAAAACACCCTCCAACCTAACCTTGTACCTGTAGATAACTGGGGGGATATTCAGGGACTGTTTGTTTAAACACACCCTCCCCCCTGAACACCACTTAAAAAACATGTTACCGAAGGAAATGCCTGATTGGGTTGGGGAAAGCTTGTAGGCTACAGAGGTGTTGTTTTTACATGAAAAGAGCCTCAGGGTTCATCCTCACAAAGTTTGAGCAGGGCCTGGAGGGATCCTGACACGGAAGATTAATGGATCTCTCCCAGCCATAGGTTGTGAGTTAAGTCAAGCACTGCTAATGCAGGATGCTGTCCCGAGACCTCTGTTAGCACAATGACGAAGCTTTTTTTAAGTCCTCTATGTAAAAGGCATAATCCTTGTATGCCAATGGATCATATCCTCAAGATCCCTAGGGAGCAAGGCGAATGTGGAAAGAAAGGGAAAGGAAATCCCTTATTTCATAATGGTGCAAACAGACATGTCAGGAGAATTACATCAATATGCAGCACATGTGAAATTTAATACTCCTCCTAATGCATTTAGATGAGGCAAAATGTAAAGTCTGTACTGCCTCTGGGAATAATTCTGGTAGGAAGCTTTCACCACTAGGAACCAAGGTCTTTCTACTTACTCTGGAATTTGAGCCTTTGTTTTCAAAGCCTTCCTGAGAGACTTCAAAACCAAGTTTGTAACGTGTACGTTACTCTTTGAAGATCTGTCTTCCAGAATGAAACACCGGTGCTCTTCCCAGCCATGCTGGTGTAAATGAAGAGCAGCATGGTTGAAAAATCAGTCAAATATTCACAAGGGCCCATCCAACCTGCAGAAGAGGAGAGGCTTTGCACTGCAGAAAACCAAGATAACCAAACACAACAGAGCCCTTATCATTTGCCTGGTATCAGCTGGCATTGCTGCAGGAGTGCATCAGACTTGCATGGATTTCCACCAGCTTTGACTGTGGCCCATAAGGCTCTCAAAGGCTCATAAACAAAATATTTGATTTGGAGTCCTTGCAGAGAGGAGGAGCCTGAAGTCTTCTCACTGGTTTCCCTCCCTTTTATCAAACCACGGGTATGGAATTCAGTAAAGGATACAGCTCAGATGTGGCTTGAATTCAGACAAGTGACTTGAAGTGATGATTTTCCCCCTACCAGGCTGCAGATGATCGATGTATTATGCATGAAAATAGTGCCAGGCACAGATGGGGTGGGAGTAGAAGGTGTGAGCTGATAATGACAGCAGCCAAGTTCTGCTAGAAAAGACTCTACAACACACTTGCATGTTGGGCAGAAAAAGGATGCAACATGCATGAGAGGCTAGCCATGGTTTAAAGGGTCAAACAGATTAATTACAGTCAAAACTGAGATTTATGGGAAGATCTAAGTGGCATGGTTGCCAGAGGGACCAGGGAGTTAGCCTTGATGATTCAAGGAATCATCTTCCAGTCCTGTGTTCTTGAATAACCATTAGGGAGCTGAGTAAAACACGTTTTCTGGGGTTTAAAAGCTGAAGACAGGGAATCCAAAGGGGTGACATAGTACTGCATCAAATATTGCCTTCAGCAGGATCCTGGCTCATGCTCAGCACAGTGCTGAGAACTTGGCACCAGGTCCAAAGCTGAAACAAACAGGAATTTCTTCATGGACATTTCTAGGGTTTGGATCCAAGCCACTGAAGACCAGCATGCAGGGCCTAATCCCGAAAAAACAGTCAATGTTTGGATGGGAAACATGTCACTGAGTTGGAGCCAGGTGGGTACAGACTTCCGTGGGAGGATGAGTCAAGAGAGCTCTGGCATCATCTGCAAAAGGAGCTGACGCTGTGGGAGAGAGCTTAGCAAGTGTAAAAACCCATGAGGAAGCAGTGATGGTCCAGAGAAAAACCAGCAAAACCAAAAATTTCCCTGGTTGTCCTTGGAGCACTCTGGAGATCATTGCAAGATCAGGCACATGAAATAAGCTGCTTCCCTGCTGCCTCTGAACAGTGAAAAAGGGATAGTTGTTCCTCACACAGCTTCTCTCAAGAAACTCCAGCCTTGAGCACAGACCTGACAGCTGGAAAGATGCCACTGGCTTTTCCAAATCTGACCACAGCTGGTCCCTGATGCAATAAAATGTTGAATCACCAGAATCTGAGAATGTGCTTGTCTGGAGGGCCACCAAGAAAAATCAGCAAAGACTTGCTGGCAACTTGAAATGCGTTTGCCAGTTCCAGGCTCTGTGGAAACCTGACCTGTCAAATTTCCTCCAAACAGGGCTCAGATGCGCAAATTTGCCACTGGGAATAAGCATTTCTTATAACACTGCCCAACTTAAGCTTGCAAAGAAACCTCAAGTAGAGAGAGCATCACAAGGAATAAGGGTTTGTCTCACAAGGGGCTGCAACCCACTCACCAAAAACCAAGAGCAAATGTGTGACAGAAAGGGTGCATTGGGATACTGGAATAGCTCAGCATTTGTGATGGTTCATGAGTGACCTGTGAGCTCTGCCAGCCACTGGACTGGGTTGTTTTTGCTTTCCCTCCATCTGCCATCTCAGCAAGCCATCTTCACAGGGATCCACACATATCCTGAGACACCTTCACACAGGCCTCCCTGTCACTGCAGCCCAGCACTGTCTCCCTGAAGTATAGGAGCACCTGAAAGTCTTGAATAAGATCAGTTTCACTGGTTGCCCAGAAAAAGCTGTGGCTGCCCCATCCCTGGAAGAGTTGGATGGGGCTTGGAAGGTGTCCCTGCCCATGGAACTGGCAGGGGATGGAACTGGGTGATCTGTAAGGTTCCTTCCAACACAAACTATTCAGTACTTTCTATGATTACTATGATTTCACTGGTTTTACACCCAATCAAGACCTGCCACTAGTAAAGAGTGACTAGTAAAAGCCCCTTCACTCCCACTCTAGTTGTCCTTAAGGTCACATTTTTTGTGTGCCTGCACATCGGTCTGGATCTGGCCTCCATCTATCCTGCATCCTTGTCTCATGCATTTTCAAGGAGCTCAGCAGAAATTTATGGATCAAAGCTAATCGATAATACCAGAGCCCTTTCACCATATTGCTTTCACTAAATTACTGCATCCTTTAAAAACAGAAATCTTAGCAGACCGCAGTACAATGCCAGACAGACTGTCACTTCCAAATTATGTTTATTTATTCTCCCTCTGCCTCTTGGCTGGCCCCATTACCAGCATATCTCAGTGTCTCTCAGTCATCAGCATATTTGCCTTCCCTCCCTTCCCCATACCCCGAGGTACATGTCTTCTCTCAAGTACAAAATGGACTGACAGGGCAAGTTTTTGAGCCTATTTAACACCGACTTTATCTGAGGAGAACTAGATTCAGTGACAGAGTCTCAGAATTAATTACACAAAGGTGAATTTCTGTCACAGAGCCTGGCAAGGTGTCACTGCAAACATTTTAACAGTCAGTCCCTGGCCCTGCACTGCCTTTGTGCAGTGTAAAGCAATTATTTGTACCTGCTTGGTGGAACGTGTCAGCCCCTTCTGAGGTGCTGTGACACAGCAAACACGCTTCAACCCTTGTTATTCACAAGGGAAATGGTGTGTGGTGGATCTTGGCTGTGCACAAAGTCACCAGTGCTGTTCTGCTCAAGCTCTCCAGGGATCTGAATGCAGCAGTTTGTGTATAATCTTCACAGAGCATACCTTGCAGATGAGATGCAGCCAGGCCCAGCGATTTGGCCAAAAGCAGAAATGGAACTCTAGGCCAAGGAAGCAAAGTGCGAATCTCAAACAAGCACGTCCTTGCTGTGCCCCACCAGCAGGGAGGAATGGAAGACTGAACCCCCTCTTTCATCTCCCTTTTGTCAAGTATTTTCACTCTTTTTCTCTCCCTTTTCACCTCCTGTATCCCAGGGTACTCCTGGTGGAAACTCTTCTCAACCCTCACCCCAGATCCAACTGCTTCCCCTTTCCCTGCTGCAGCTGTTGCAGCCAACACATTCCTATCACATTCCTTCTTTATTCTCACAAAAAAAAAAAAAAAAAAAAAAAAAAAAAAGAGGATGTGTTCTGGGGTTTTCTTTACATACCTGTATTACAAATTTGCACAGAGCTGAGCTGACACTGGGTTAACCTGTGAAGTCCATTAGAGATGATCCTAGGAGACCAGAGAGGGAAAATAAGGAAAGTTGCATTATAGCCTGGAGCAAGGAAGGGAAGCTGTGTTTATCCCTTCCACTGCAGCATGCTCCAGGGCAAGGAGAAGGGATGGAGGGATGAAGGGATGAGATGAGGTTTGCTACAGTGGAGAGCAAAGGGATAAAGGAGAGATTGGGGCACAGGGAAGAAACAAGCATCGGAGGGGACATCTCTGCCTTTCCTGGAGGAAAGGACTTGTCTGCACATCCCAAATTCTCCCCTCATTGGGACTAGCAGGGACTGCAAGGCTCTTTTAAGATCAGAGGCAGATCAGGTTTATCCAGGACCTTTGGGGTTTAGTCAGAGCTCCTGGACCTCCCCAAACTGGAGAACATCTGTGGAGCACCTTGAGATCACCTGGGGAGGAAGTGCTGAAGACCATGTAGCTCCTGGGCAGAAGGTTCCACTGGGGGGTGTGTGGTGGCCTCCCCATGCAAAGGGGGACAGGATGAGCCATCAGCCCAGCCCCAAGAGAGGTCAGGAAAATGGGGCTATTCTCAGTAAACTCTGCTGTGGTGCAAAAACAAAGTCCTTTCTCATTAGGGAGGAATTCAATGGGCCTCTCTGGGAATCAGGGCTGCAGCACACAAAAGGTCAAGTCTTCTTCTGCAAGCCTTTTCTCTTTCTGCCAGCAGGAAAAATATTTTAAAATATCACCTAAAGAACCCTCTTCCCCTGTACTCCCTTCCAAATACAAAAAGGAAGAAATCACCTCAATGTGGGGAGCGGTGTTGTGGTGGGGATGGCAAATCTCCCTGTCCAGCCCATGGGACCCACATTCCTTTTGCACCTGGCAGCTTTGTTATTAAAAGACCATGGCTAATTTAGAGGGGAAGGAACAATGGGAACATCCTATTCTCTCCACAGGGAATGGTGCAGAGATTGCCACATCTGTGGAGACCCTGCCAGCATCAGCTGTCACAGTGTGGCTGCTGGATGTGAGACTTTCTCAGGGGAAACTCAGTCTGGTTGTCCCAGTTACACCTCTGGTGCTGTCACTGGCCTGGGTCTGCCTGCCCCTACCAGTGTGAAGACTCCCAGTGCTGCACTAACCTACAGAAATGTGTTTTCCAGTCTCATCTAGGGGTGAAGACACATGGAGTCTACTCTGGCAATCAAAGCCATATCAACACAAAGGTTTCTCACCTTCATGACCAGCTACCATCACTCAATTCTGCTTTTGTAGCCTCTGAAAAATGGATTCCTCAAGATCCATGGAGGTCCATCTTCATGTCCCTTAGCCCAGCACATCCAGCCTTTGTTGAAATCATTTTAAGTCCATGTTGCATGGGAAAACTGAAAATGGTCTGTTGCCTACTGTAACCTTTCCTTGCCAGTCCCCTTTGATTCTCAAATTGTTTGTGAATATGAAATTGCACTTCTGTGATCAAGGCAAATTATTTGCTTAAGATAATTTATAGTTACTCTAAACTCAGCAAGCTGACTAGGTAGTTTTATGGATTTTCAAATGGACTTGTAGAGAGCTTTAATCACACATTGTCCAAACCCCAGGACCTGAACCGAAGGAGTTTTGTTTCAGCTACAGAGGTCACAGTTAAGTAAAATCGGCTTAAGCTGGGATTGGAAAGCTGTGTCTGCTACATTAGCAGAGAGATCAGATGACAGATTTGGTCTGGCCTCATTATCTAGCCATAAAAATGTAAGGGCCTGAAGTATTTAGGGAATAGGAATGCAGAGAGCAGGAGGGATTTCTGGAGGATCTCTATGCAGTATTTGCTGTCTGGGAAAATGAGACCAAAGGACCCCCCCCACCCAAACTGTCTGATGTGAGCTCTTATCTCCAACAACAAACTGAAAGCAGGAGAATCAGTCTCTTCCTTTTGCAAACAGTTGAGGGAACAGGGGCTCCTGTATGTCTACAACATCTTACATTTATTTTTAGCTTCATCTGTTTGGATAGTGAGGTCACTGGAGCCCAGGCTTAAACATGTTCCCCTGACCTGCCAAAGCTCTAGCTTGCCTGTAGCTATACAGACCCCAAAGAAACAGAGCTAATGTGCAAGAGAATTTTATGTCAGTATTTTATGCTAGACCTCAAATTACTGTGTCCTCATTTATTGCAACACTTTTTCTTCGGGTATGAAAATTGCAAAATACACTTTGAGCGGTTTTGATCCAAAAAAACATTTGATGGGGCTATTTTTTGCCTGAAGTAAATCCTGTGCCTTTTCCAGTCATTCTGCATTTAGGATTAAATTTGCACAGTTTAAGGATTAAATCACAATTTCCAGCCTTTGGTATAAGAACAAACAAACAAGCAAACAAACAAACAAACAAACAAATCCAGCCTTCTTTCCCCCAGAGTTGGGAAGCATTATCCAAATCACTGCTTGAAAATAAATGTCAGGGTACCTGGAGCCACCACCTTCCCTCATTTCCATCCTCATCTCAGCTGTAAAATGAGTTTGTGGGGAGAAACTTTCTCATGGAACTGCAAAGGTATTAGCAAATAATGCTTTTTGGAATGATAGCTTTTTCTGCAAATGCAATAAATTCCTAATGGAGTCCCCAAGCCCAGGGCTGGGAGAATGCCAGGACAGAGGTGCTGGAGAGCAGGCAAAATTCATCACAGCTCCACAAGTGAGGTGAAGCTGAGGAGCCTGCAGGAAGCTCAGCAGGTGAGAGGGGAGGTAGCACAGCCCTGGGTCTTACAGAGTGAACTCTTGTCCTGACAGGCTTTTTGAGTGCTCTGCTGGGAACCACCAGCACACTGGCTTCAACCTGGCCTCCACAGCTCCTGCTCGGAGAAAAGATGTCCCCCAAGGAGATAAACACCACCAGAAGTGTGCATCTATCCTTATTTTCACTCATTGAGTCATTCTGGGAAAAGCCCTTCTTTAAATGCTGACATAACCCTCTCTTCCCTCGGGAAATATTCATGTAGCTGCAGGTGACTGAAGTAGGGAAGCTCAGAAAAAGTTCCTGTTAACAAAGTAAGCCACAGGGACTACCCATGTGAGATTTTAGAGCTCCTGCAAATGCAAAACAAAATGTCCCTGCAGGGTGACTGGAGCTAATGTGCTTTGCTTTACATTTGCATTTGGCTCAGAGTCAAACAGAGGCTTCTTGCTGGGGCAAAAGTGATAAAGAATTAAGCTGCTATTACTCAACTGCTTGCAAGTACTTGCTGTATTTCTGGTGGAAAAAAATGTTGCAGAAAAAGCACACCTCTTCCTCAGATGGAATGAGAAAATGTTAAGGATTTGGTTCAGCTCCTCTCCTCTCTGCTCAGTGTGTCTGAAGTTTACATACCAAGAAGAAATTCCCACTTTTCTATTACCAGAATAACAAATATTTCTGCAAGCCATGTTATTCATCTAGAGAAGGCAAGATCACTGCCATAGCAGATTATATGAATCAAGGTACTTAACTCTAGGAAATGACAATTTGCTGACTTTTATTAAGACCTTCTGTTGTTTTTTTTCATTGTTTCTGTCTCCTATCCTGAATTGTTAAGAAATACCACCTCCTTCCCAGAATGCCAAGAGAAAAACTTACCATGGAGTCATAGAATTATTTGTTTTGGTTTGAAGGGACCTTAAAGATCTTCTCATTCCAACCTCCTGCCATGGGCAGGGACACCTTCCACAAGTTCAGGTTACTTAGAGCCCCATCCAAGCTGGCCTTGAACACTTCCAGGGATGGAGCCTTATTAGGGGTGCAGATATGGATATCCCCATGGATCCACTACCTATATGCTAATCACTGGTCAAAACTGCACAGAATTTGTGATCTCTTTGATAATCAGATTATCCAGTGGGTGACAGCATAAATGGCACATACATGATGGACAGTTGTTCAGGAAAACTCACTGGAAACTGCCTGGAAACTGTGGAAAAGAAGTAATTTAAGATTTCCAGCCATACAGACCTAAGTATCCAGGCTCATTTTGAGTTGTTTGAGAATGGGCAGGAAAAAAATAGAAGAAAATCCCCTGATAATTCATCTGTGGAGGGTAATTTACTGGGTCTAATCAGAGCAAACATCTCTATGGCTGGAATGCTGAAATAAATTAAATATAAAGCCTTCAAGGTCATAGCTTCCCAAGCTAATAATGCAGCACTGCTGCACTCAGGTGGAGATGCTATGTGCTCCACTGTGAAAAATCTCCATCAGCTGGATGGAATGGGAATATTTCAAGCAGTGATCAGGCCTGCCTGAAAGAAAATGAAGTTAATAGAGGATATAGAGGATTCAATCTTCAGACTTGAGCTGCTCAATAAACGAAGTTTAGACACTCAGATTGGAAATAAAATACATAAAAAGAGACATTTGGGGTGGGGGAGAGGTAGTGAGGAGAGCTGGAGAACGTTGCTAGCAAGTGTAAGCTCTAAGATGCAAATCTTGCTGTTCTGCTTCCAAATGCTGATGCGGAAACAATTAAATATTTCAGGGGTGGTCACATTACACATCCCAACTCCTGCAGGGACCATCCCTCTGGAGCAGAGGTTTATAACCCTTGGGCAGCCCCAGCTGCTCCATCCAGCTGACCAGAGGTCACCACCCCACCAGATATGCAGCACAGCCATTTCTCAGCCTTTCCAATCCCAGCCCTCAAGAACTGGGGCTGCAGGCACAAAAAATATAAACACTGAGCAGGTCTCAGCTAAGGGCAGCCAGGAGGAGCTGGATCAGGCAGGAAGCAGTGGAGACCCCAGACACAGGCACACAGCAGTGCAGGAGGGTCTCCTGGCCCAGACAGGTGGGTGGACACCCTGGGAGGATCCTGGTTTCTGGTCAAGTCCTGAGCCTTTGAGGTCAGCCTTAGCAGCCCTGGTTATTGTCACCCTGAAATTCCTGGGAGTCTGCCCTCTGCCAAAAGGTGATGCCCTGAGATTTTTTTGCTACCACAGGTTACTTTTTTACTGTTCTGTTGATTTTGATGTCAGCAGAGGATCTTTCCATAGCAGGATTGGAAATCTGGTTTTGTTGCATTTTATTGTTTTATTTTTTGAAAATTTTATTTTATTTTGATAAATATGCATTTCACAGCCACCTTCAGCTTCACACACTCATGCCTGTGAATCTCACCATTCAAAATGACTGCTTCACCCTAGCTGTTAATTTAAAATTAGATCCTGTGCCTATACATGCACACACACACAGACACACACAGAGAGTGCCATCCACTTTGGTTTAGTCTCCCCTGCAAATGTTATAACACAGTCTTGAAAGATGTGACCACAGACCAATTTGTCTGCCCTCCATCAGACCCTGCTTTGCTCCATCCATAATGATCCAGATCCCCACACAGGGTGCTTGCTGGGTATTTCTGTCCCCTTTCATCACACAGCCTCTTATCCTTGTTCCCTTTGCACGTCTTTCTAACCCTGGGCTCGGCATTCCTATGAAGTGCTCTCTCTTTGAGACTGAAAACCTCACCAGCACTAATGGATGTATCTTCAGCAGAGCCCTGTGCCACAAAATGATACCATTATCCCCATTTTTGGAGATGGGGAGCGGAGTTGCAGAGACAGGAAGGTCAACAGCATTAAAAGCATCTGCTAATTTGAGAAAGCACAAGGCTGGATTTTTCAGAGTGCTTTTTTCCACAGCACTTTACTTGGTCACAGTACAGGTGGCCTTTGACTGTGTCTGCAATCGTGAGAGCTTCACCCTGGTGTCTGGCAGAAGGGGGTCACAAGTTGGGGACCAAAGCCACCAGCAGCATGTAATTAGTGCCCATCTCTGAGGGGTCTGACCAGAGACACACAGCAAAATTCCCATCTGAAGCAGGCTGGGCTGGCAAAGCTCTTATAAAACAAACACTGCATCTTCTGATGGAAAATATCACATCTCTCAGCTGTGCTTGAATAGTTTCCAACTTGTGGCTTGTTTCTCTGTGAATTCAAGCCCACCAGGAAGGTGCTTAGATTGCTGTAAAGGCGTTCATGCCTCCACTGGAAAAACCTGGGTGTGAAAATCAAAGCTGTGAAAACCACCAAATTTTGCACAGATGCCACGATAATAAGAAATAAAGAGCAGGCAAGAGGCTTTTCAGTGAGCTGGCAGACTCATCAGCTGGGAAACAGGCATTCCCTTTTTTCCAAAGCAGGAGGTTCTTTTGCCAATACCTGTCTGGGTTGAAGTCCATCGTGTTGGGGATGCTGCTTCTTCCTCTTCTCTGCTCTTTCTTCCAGCACAGCCACAAAATCTGATAGTTTTAGCACCATTGTGGTTATCTTCAATACTTAGACACCCTGACAGAAAAACCCAAGCTGTCCTACACATTCAGAGAAAAAGTTAAGAACAAATGGATTGAAAATCCAAGGGATTGGGAGGGGGAACCTTCTCCCTCTGCTTCCTGTGGTTACACAAATTCAAGTCTTTTAATAAAAGTATGTAATTCCCCATTTTCTGCCAAGCCTCCCATTGTTTCTTTAACCTGAGTTAAATTCCATTTTTGTGTGCTTTCCTTTTTTGCTTATGCACAGCAATAACTGTACCAGCACAGGTTTCAGCTGGTGCTTACATAAAATTCCACCTGATCACATTTATGATCCAGGTTTTTTCAAATAAAACTGGTTTCATCAGGCTCACTACTAGATAAGGGCATGTGCTGGCCAAAATCTGAAATGCTGTTGAAGAATTTGGTTTTCATGCTTTCTAACCTATTTCTGGATTTGCTGGGGAAGGAATAAAAATGACAGAAAGCAAATCAGTTTTAATATTCCCTAATATTCACCCTTTTCATTTAGAAAATGGTGGGTTTTTTCCCCCAATGTTCAAAACAAAAAGATTAAACTGCAATTAAAAACTCCTGAAATTTCTGTTTCTGGATCTTATGTGGAAATTCCTCTTTAGGGCAGGGTTTTACATTGTGTGATGCTGAGACTTCAGGGATGTGTCCTGAATTTTGAATTTTGGCAGGGTGTCAGCCTTGCTTCTCACCTTTATTTGGCTGCATGTCCATTCACTTTGAACCCCTACAGCCTTTTTCAAAGCCAAGCAGAGCCAACAGAGAGATTTCTCAATAACCCAAGGAGCCTTAGGTGTGGATGCCAGTTTATAAAGCTGTGGTGGGGGAGAGATCTGGCACTCCAGGGTTAAGTTTAGGTAAATTTTGCTCACAAAGTAAAGTGTAGGAAATTAGGACAAGTGACAGATTGGCTCCAAAAGCACCCATTTAAGTTAAAACAGACTGTTGCAGCTGCACCCATCAGGAGCCACCTTTCCTTGGAAATGCAGCTCTGAGAGCTCCCCTTGGCAAAAAATCAAGTGGTTTCAAGGAGAAAACTCTCCTTCAGGGAGATGTGGTCCCCACCTGTGTTTCATCAACCCCCTCAACAAAATCTAGCAAAAGCAGCAGAATGACCAGTTTTTGCTTCATCTGCTCATTCCAGCACCAGCCTGGTCCCAGAAATGGGGATCTGGTGAGGCAGAACCGGGAAGGAAAAACCTTTTTTTTAAGGAACTAATGAGAAAACCACCTTAATGATTTTGGCACACATATTGCTCAAGCCACCAGAAAAGAGTAAGGACTTTGTTCCACCCTCATCGTCATTCCTATCTAGTAAATTGGCAAGGATTTAGGACACTGCCAGTATTTCCACATATGCAAAAAATACCACCCCATTACCCACCCCCCCCCCAAAAAAAATCTCTGTAGCCCATTACTCACATCCCCAGAGAAATCATAATAAGAGACACAGAGTTTACCACCTTCAAGCAGGAAATAGCTGCCTTTCTAATGCTTGCTAATTGCTTCACTTAAAACTAGTTTGATTACTTGGCACTGAGACAATATTTTAAACCTGAATTATTGCTTGGAACTTTCCTTTCACCTACCTAAGAGCCCAGGCCATTAAAAATGTGTAGCAAAGGTCTCCCTGTGAGGTGCAGGATTGCCTGTTAACTCTTTTGTGAATTGTAAGAGATCTTTGGCTTCTGGGGTGTCTTTTTCCTCTTGTTATATTTTATTAATAAGAGGTGCTATTTATTAATACTGGGTG
This sequence comes from Poecile atricapillus, assembly GCF_030490865.1. Taxonomy (NCBI): domain Eukaryota; kingdom Metazoa; phylum Chordata; class Aves; order Passeriformes; family Paridae; genus Poecile; species Poecile atricapillus. Next base: position 176,657,008 of record NC_081249.1, read on the forward strand.
CTGAAGGAAGTTATACTATGGAGTTATCAGGCACATTCCAAAAAGCTTTTACCTGGGGTGGAATTACATTTTCATGTTCTGAAACTAATAGGGACATTTAATCATTAATAATAATTAATAAATTAATAAAAATTAATGCATTAATAAAGAATTAATATATAGAAAATAAGATTAATGTGAAAACAAATTAATTTTTAATTTGGCTGGACTTTTCCCAATTGAGCTGTGGTACTTTCAAGGGATGAAGGACATCAGGGCAGGGAGTCACAGGAGGATGAGCTGCACATACTGACCTGGAGAAGCAGAGTGGCTTGGTTGTACCAAACATTGTCATTAAAAATGTCTTTGTCACAGCACTTCTTTAGGATCAGAAATTAGCTTGCATTTTGTACTTGACAGGAAGTCATTAAGAAATCTCCGCTGCTACAATAACACTGATGCGTAAATTGCAATCTTTCAAAAGAAGCATTTGAATCTCAATACCGAGCAGCAATAAGGTGAGCAGCAGCTATGGGGTTGGCACATCCCTGAAGTGTGATCTCCTCAAAATCTCCCTTCAGGTGACACTCAGGTGTGGAGGAAAACCAGGCTCCACAGCCATGGATGAGCAAGGAGCAGCCAACAGCCATCCCCCTCCTCAAACTCTGTCCAAACTCATCAGTGATGTTTCCCAGCAAATTCAGTGTGAAATTCCCTTCTCCTCTTGGCAAATGAAGTTTTTCACAGCCACACAGGAGCTGCCCTGTAGGACAGGGAACAGCTGTGCCTTCATCCTTGCCCACTCCACTCAGGAGCAGCCAACTCTGACCTCTGATTTATCTCAGATGATTTGGGCAGCTTTTGAGCCTTGATTCAGAGAGCCAGTGGAAAAAAAAAAAAAAGCATAAAAATATGGTGGTGACTCAGGTGTAGAACACAGCCTGAATCCAACACAGGATGTTTTGGGGCAATTAGTCCAAATATGTGGAAGAGGGTGGGCTTTGCTATTGTGCCATCGCTTTTTTGGGCAGCAGGCGTCCAGAATAAAATTGATGCATGAAAAAGTGTATCTTAAAAATACAGATAAAAAAAATTCATCCTAAGTGCTACTCAGCCACAGAGAAAAAGCTTCCAATGGGGTCTGCATATAGGTCTGTACCCAGAAAAAACAGGGAATTATATATATAGCCCATGCCTATGCACTGCACAGGGCTGGGGCCATGCTGCCCATTTCTGCTCTCACCAGGGCAATTTTTGAGCAAATTAGAGAATCTCTAGTGGCCAGGAGAACATTCTGAAAAGGGTCACTAGCTAAAATTGGCCTATTGATCAGGAAGCAGTCAAAAGGAACAAAAATATCTGGCCTTATGTGCACTGAGGAAAATAGCACATTTTCTTTTCATCTTAGGAGGCCACTTGCAAAGCTTTCCATGGGAAGCAGGCAGATAAAATAGGCAGATCTAAGTGGAGAAATGCTTAGTGCACCAGGCATGCCCCTGGCTGGGAGATGTCTCATCTAATCTCCAAAGGCAGCAGTGAGTTTTAGTAAGAAAAGACACTGGCAGGACTGAAGAGGACTCAAACCTGACATGGAAAACTCAAGTTTCAGCTTCTTCTACACCAATTTTGGTTGCCAGCATGACAATAATGGGTTCAGGATTGATTGAGAACACCATGTTATTAGAAGAGCCCCTTCACTTGCTATGTAGGAAAGGCCACCCCGTACCTCCAGGATAAATATTTGTGTTCCTATGATCTTTTCTCCTCTTCAGCCCACTTCCTGCATCCTTTACCAGTTCCCCATACACTTGATGAAAGACTTACCAAGATCATGGCAGGAACTGAAACTTAACATTTTTGTTTTCAAGCTTCAAAAATATTTCCCGAACATCTCTTATTTCTCTACAGGAAATCCCTTTAAAAACATTCTCCAGTGAGCAGTTAAGAAGTTGAACCAACACACATCTCATCTCAGGTTTCTGCTGGTAATTAATAAACCAACTGAATATCTGGCAGGATGGCAACTTTTATCTTTCCTAGATAAATGTTAATGCATCTGGTTATTTCCAGACCTTCACTGATGTGATCAGAAAAGCAAATTAGACAGTGTTGTAGCAGTCTGCCTGACATTTCTTCTTTTGTGCTATTACTGTTAATTTATTCCTTTAAGCCAATTTTTGCTCTGTCACTACTGTGAAGGTTTTCTCAGAAATTTAATTACAAATAAGAACCCTCCAACATGAAACTGCTACAGGATAAAAATCCATATTTAAGGTGTCATCTTAAAAGCAGCTCATACCTACTCTGTGTGTGTGTGTGTGTGAGAGGGAACATGTGCACACACCCATCAAGCTTATTTAAATGTGTAAATTTATAAACTCTCCTCTTTTTTTTTTGTAAGGAAAACATTTGCCTTGATGTTCTATCATCCTTAGAACTAAATGTTTCCTGGTTAACTTAATACACATCTTTGCTCTGCAAAAAATAAAGAAGATTTTATTATCCCTTAAAAAATCCCATACATCTGAGGAGATCCAAGATTTTCTGAGAACCCAACATTTTATAAAGATTTTTGAGCATGCATAATTTTTTTTTGCCCATAAATGCCACCCACTCAGAAACAAAGGAACCAAAGTAAGCTGTAATTACTTCCCTACACAATGGATTCCAATTGCTTCTATCAAGAAATATTACATAATTATTATAACTTAGGGCTGTGATTATATATTTGCTCAAAGAAGAATCACACATAATAGCAAGCAGTGGGTCTTATGGCTCTTTGCCTATTGTGTCAACTCATACATTTAAATTATTTGATTAGAAAACTAAATAAAGACCTTGAGTCCTAAACACTTTCTCATCAGTTGTCAGGACTGAAGGAAGTGATAAGTGATGGGACATGCATATTTGTGTAGGAAAAGTGGAGGAGCAGGAGAGGAGAGGAGAAGTTGTGTTTCTGCTTGTTGTGTCCTTGCATCTATCCATGTCCATCCCTCCATCCATCAGAGTCTTGGGCATCCTCTTTGGGTACATCTCACAAGGAATTTGCAAGGAGCTGGTAAGATCACCTGTCCATAGAAGACAATGACAAAGACCAGCCTGTGGAAGACGTAAAGAAAAATAAACTACTCCTCCTCCTCATTTTCTTCTTCATGTTCTTGCAGCCTCACCCTCTCCCCTCCCTCACACCAGCTGGACTCCTGGCTATTTGTACTTTTCCCAAGGGAAGCAGGGTCTGCTGGGATGTGGGAGGATGAGGAGGAGGCAAGGCTTCACAGGGGCTTGTCCTGTTTCTCAGCAGTTCTGCAAGTTGGATTTAAATGGTTCATTTCCGATGCTCACAACTCACGCCTCAGACAACCCACGCGTCCTGGATGCCACCAGCACTTTGGATGAGTCCCCCAGCTCCGTATCCTTGGATAACCTGCACGAGATAAGAGACAGATGGCCATCAAAACCAGGACAAACTATCAGCTAAAGAGGGCAGACTCTGAGGAGATGCTGTAGAAGATGCCTGAAGGTGACTTCCCCCCACAGATAATGTCCCTTGGTGCTCAAGTGCAGAACTCTCCATGCGCTCACCTGTCGCACTTAAGACAGCAACAGTTTGCATTTTCTGCAAATCAAGAAACAGAACTCAATAAAAAATAAAAAGAGGATCCATTTTGGGCCTGCAAAACGCCGTGCTGGTCATAGTAGTCTGAGATAAAGGAGGGCACTGATTCAAATTTTGGCAGCAAGTCCAGTGTCTCTGTCAGCACAAAGAGTCCAGCAAGGCAGCTGCAGATGAGTCTGTGACTTCTCACTGGCACTGAGCCACAGCAACTTCAAAGAGAAATGCCATAAGAAGCTGATTTTTCATGTGTGAGTGTGTGTGTTCTTTTATTAGAAATTTTTGTATTTCTGCCTCGTAATAGCAGAAGGACTATCACGATTTCCCGAGTGTAACAAATTCAATGTGTCATACATGCTGGATGGAAGTAATTTAACATGAGCACTCTTTAATTTCATCGATCTCTGGCAAATGGGTCCTGGTTAATGATCGGGGGTTTGCTGTTTTTCCTTTTTAAAGTCAAATCTTTTAAAGTCCAGATGGAGAGGGTTTTGCTACAGCTGTGAAAGAACAGTGACACTGATACATGCTGAACTCTGCGGGTGGTATTAAAAATCTGTCATCTACTTTAAAAGGATTTTTTGAAAGTCATTTTAAAGGGACACCATCAATTTGAAGATCACTCTGGATCTCATAATATTACAACTAATATTTCAGACTATCACGTGAAGCCATCTGTGTGGACAGAAATCAATGCTGTGTGCCAAACAAGCCTCTTTGTATTTTCATGATATTTTACAGTGGATTTTTAAAATCTTCCAGGGAGAAGTTGCAACCCTGTGAACAGCTACTGGATGGCCAGGTAAGCCCCAGCACTGGTCACAGGCTGTTACACAAAGCCCAGCACCTCCAGCAGCAAAAAAGGGCTGGAACTGGCCTCATCCTGTGCTGAGGAGGACATTCTTGGCAGCAGCCAGAAGCAGAGAAATGCTGGTGTAGATTTCCAGAACAAACCATTAGTATTTTGCAACACTCCTCAGCATTAGGACAGCATTTAGAGATGCAAGGAAGCCTCCTGGTCCCAGCTGCTTTGGCTCCTACTGTGGCCTCCTTTGGTTTTTATTAAATCGTGGTCAGGATTGTTCGTTGTTCAAGGTGAGAGCTCTGATTTACAAGGGGCTGAGGCTGCACTTCATCCGCAGAGAGCAAAAATGCTTCAGAAAGGGAAAGCTCTCCCCATCTGAGAAGCTTCTGGAGTGGAAACAATGACCAAATCACTTGGAAAGGTAAATCCCAGCACAGGGAAACACTAGCCAGGTTGTGGTCAGAAGGGGATCAAGGAAACTAAACACTTTACAGCTGAAAGGGTATTTTAGAGCAAGGACAGGTAACACATTTTTGTGCCTTTTCACAACCACCTCTGTTGGCTTACCACATAACCTGCTGGGCTTCATTTCAAAGCTCAGGGTGTTTATGAGATGAATCCATCTCATGCCAGCTTGCAGAATAAATGAGGGACATCTGGGCATGGTGGTCTCCAATGGGACTGGGATGGGCAGGATCCATCCTCTCTTGGCACCCTCACTTCCAACCCAAACCATTCTGTGATTCCATGATCCAAGCCAAGAGCTGAGGTCTAAAACTGAAGTCGTATGCTGGTCTATGGCTTTTTCCCCTTCAGAGCACTCAGTACATCCAGAGGTTATGAGGCTAAATTAATTAGGGGTCTGGGAAGCCATCAGGTACTACAGGAATTAATATGATGATAGAAATCCCTATTCATAATTTTCTGTTGTCCTCTGGATTGATACATATTGATCAGCTGGATCCCAGCAGCTGATAACTATTCCTCAGTATCTGCATTTTCTGTAGAATCGTTGTGTGACATGCATTTTAAAAATATACTCTTCCATTTATTGCAGCCTTTTTGCATAAATTTAAATAACTGGATTTCATTTTAGTTGAAAGGATTCTGCACGAACAGATCTTGCTTGGCGTTGCAGCTGCGAGTGTTAAAAGCCCCCAGTGAGAGCCACTGCTTAGGGAAAGCTTCCCCAGCACACCGTAAACACGGAGATGATGATGTGACCAGGAAAGGAGCCCCTACCAGGCACCAAACCCACCCTCCTGGGGAGTGTTGTAGTTTGTTTATTTAATTTTGTTAAGAAATTGTGGAAAGCTTGTTGGTACATTCTTGTTGCCCCCTATTTATTGTAATGGTTTAGCCCCAGTTGACTGTTATACAAACCCCTCCCAGTTTTCCTGAATGTTCCTCCTTGTCAATCACCTTTATCCTGCCCCATCTCCCCATCCATCACTGTGAACCCCACCTCTCCTTCCAGCTCCTTCCATGGACATCATCCCTTCCTCGACATGTTATTGGTTGTTATGTTATGTTCCCGCCTTCTCTGTCCCTGACACTGTAACCTCCTCCCGTTACCCCTCCCTCTGTGAGCTCCCATTGGACCCTGGACTGTGCCCACCCCTGAGATAAAACCCAGTGCACTGAAGTGCTTGGGGCTTTCTTCGGTGCTGTTTTGTCCCAGCAGAGATCATTGTGCTCATCCCGTCTCCCAAATAAACCTGTTCCTGGGAAGTACAGCCGAGTGAGTCTCCTCCATCCTTTTACCACCACCCACGACGCCTGATCTGGCAGAGCCCGGCAGGATTCGGTGCTCTGAGGGTTCTGCAGTGGAATCGCCTTTCCCCTGCAGTTCCCCACTCCTGGCGACTGCCTGTTCTGGAGTGGCACCGTAGAGCTAGCCCGGAGCTCTGGTGCGGCCAAAGAGCAGTGTCAGGGGAGCACCAAATTCCCTGTTGAGGATCTCATTTTCCTGACTGGAGCACTGTGAGCTCTCTGCTGCAGCCACACAGAGCAGAGGGAGATGGGGTTGGATGCTGATGCTGAAGCCAGAGCAGCTGGAGCTGAAGATGTGGGCAGGAATCTGGGAGCGAGCAGAGGGCTCCCAGCTCGGTGATGTGGTCGGAGCTCCCTCTCCTGACAGGCCAGCACCATCCCTTTGGGATGTCACCTCGGCTTTTACCGTCTCTGAGGGATGGAAGCAGAGCCAGGACTTTTCCTGGTGTCCCTCAGCTCTCTAAGAAGCACCTGACTTTACATCCCAGCTGCTCTCTGGTCAAACAGCAAGCAAGAATATAAAGCAAATACATGTATCTTTAATTAAATTCCAGGCAGCACTAGTGCTGCTTAATCTTCAGAAAAGAGCCAACACTGCTATTTCCCTCATAAGCTGGAGTTTCCTTCCAGCCTGACAAGGTGTTACACTGCAGCCCTTTATTTGAGGAATGGCACATTTTATTTTTCTTTTCCTTGCCCTGGTGATCCCTGTGTAATTTCATTTAGCAACACCAGTGTGCTAGGCTGCCTGGATGGGAAAATCCTCACACTTAAAGAACTGATCCAGAGAACCAGTTCCTGAGGAACAGCCAAACATCTTTTGCAGCATCTTGGCATACTGAGACTCTTCTAATTTGGCTTTACATTTCCTAGAACTTTTTGAAGAAATGTATGTGTCAGTGAGGCTGCAGAGCCAGAGGGAGCAACCAGCTTGTCACCATTTATTTCAGCCTCTGATTTGTCTTGGACTTCCATTATACTCTTCGTGGGGGTAGAGAAACAAACCCAAAAATCCCTGCTAAATAACAAAAGCCATAGATACATTATGTAGCCATTGCATTTTGCAATCTAATTGCTTTAACATGTAGGGATGGAGGAGGGGGTTATTGCTCATAATACCGGAAAGCTTTCATGGAATAACACAGAATTATTAAACTTTTCAGAAGGAATCCAGTTTGCAGTTCCCACTGCACATTTACCTGGGCGATTTTCCCTTTTCCTGTGGCCGAGAATCACTTTGTATTACACTTTCCTGCCTATAAAAGAAGTCCTTGTTCCTAGCTGCCCTGAGGTGCTCAAAATGTTATTGGTTCTGTGCTAAGAAGTTGGGGTTGCTGTGAATTCCTGCCTTGTGGCTCTCCAGCTCACAAAAGTAAACACATTTGCTGAGTTAGCTCGGCTTCATGGTGCCCAAAATCCCACAGGGAATGAAACGTCCTATCGAAGGAAGCTTTGAAACCCTAGTTGCTCTGCACCACTTTTCTCGGGCAGGAGAGCACACAAAGCATGCTTCTGTGCTGTATTTACTGCTTTTTTTTTTTTGTGGATCCAGTGCATAAGAGCTGCATTGAACCTTGGCAGAGGGGAAAGGGCTCCCCTTGGAAACGTGCAGGATGCAATGGAAAAAAAAGTAAAAAAAAATCTGTGCTTTTCAGTCCTTACTGAGTCCCTTGTGCCCAGCACACAGGTGGCTGCATGGAGATGAAAAAATCACTCACGGGTGAAGGGAGAAACAGCCAAAACAGTGATTTTCCTGGCTCAGATGCACTTACTAAGAAATAAATAGGTAAAGCCAAGGCCAGTCAGGGCAGGGGATGCCTGGGGCACGTGTATCCCTGCAGCCACAGCAGCTGAGTGCTGTAGGAACCCCTCTCTGTGATGCTTAGAGAGGGGACACGCTGGGAATCTCTCCCCTGACATGTATCCTGCCCTTCCTGCATAGTGGCTCCCTTCAGTGTACACCCATGGGCAAAAGAACCTCTAAAAAATGCCTGTTCCAGACACAGCTTCTCAAAATCTTCATTTTCTTCCAGCTCTAATTAGATCCAGGTGGAAGCTAGTCTGGGATTTGGGTGGGGGAATGTGCAGCAGGAGGAACCAGATGAGCACCGCTTAATTTAGCTGGGAGGGTGTTGCCCAATTAAAAATCATGAGCAATAATATGAGATTTTGTTTTGCAGGGAGGATGTCTTCTGTTGATCCGCATTTTCTCCAGCACAGCTCCTGCAAGAAATGAAAGCACCTGGAAAAAGTTTCCTGGAGCAAGTCCCTCTCTAGAGTGACATCCACTCTATGGCCTCTCCCTCCATTGAAAACACATGGCACAACCTCCTGGGATGGGGAGAACCAGAGGGGATTGCCAGGGGCATGGCCTAAGGTGACAGCATCCTAACGTGCAAGCTGGCACCCCAAAGGACAGGCTGCCCTCTCCTTCCTCACACGGCATCCTGTGGCGGTATCTGTGGGGGTGTGCTGTGGACAGCTGGTGTGGGATTATCCTGGGAAGAAGGGCATTACCAGTCATGTCTCCATGCCACCCCTGCTGTGGCAAAGCTGTAACACGTCTGCACTTCACCCTCACTCCAGGAATGGTGCATGTGCTCAGGACATATCCCAGCTGCTCATCCCTTCGGATCGCGGTGGATCGCTCGTGAGGCCGGTGTGCTCTCACCCCCAAAGCACATGGGCAGCATAAACTGGCACATTATTCCCTCTCTTCTCATGAAATGCCCTTTCTGCCTTAGGCTCCTTCATCTGAAATTAAATTCTAGCTGGGCTGTGGCTCACGGCTGAGCGGGGCATGGGGAGCCTGAGGAGCAAATCGCAGCTCAACGCTCCAGACGCTCGCGCTCGCTCCCGACGCCCATGTCGTGTTGCCATCAGACACATTCCAGAAGTCTTCATTTTCAAGGCATGAAAACATTTTAACAATAAACAGAAATTCTTCTGATTACATGGTTACATTCGGCTGCTGAAAGCAGACTCCTATTAAGTGAGGCAGAGAGCAATTAATGTCATGTAGAGAGCAGTCTTTCACATGGCAAGAAGCGGGACTAATATATCTTTCCCACATCCAGCAGCTGGGGCCAGGAGTTAAGGCTTCAAGTTTGCAAAAGCTTATTAAGATGCTTGTTGTAAGGATGTGAGCAGCTCCACTTAAATTGGAGCCCAGTGAAAATCTGTCTGTAATGCGATCCATGGAAGTTTTAGCATTGATTTTAGTGGGAACAATGTTTGTATGTACTCTTCAAAGGGGTTTTAAACTCCGTTTCGCTCCTTCCCACCACCAGCAGCCTTCATTCACATGCTGGACATTGAAATGATGCAGAAAACATAATTGAGCTGGAAGATCTTCACCAAAGGAGTCTTGAGGCTATTCCTGTATGTCTGCAGCTCCTAAAGGAAAGAAAAAAACAACATAATGAAACTGAGCCGCAAATTGCTTCACAATTATTTTTACCACCTAATTTGGTGCACGAGGCTGGAGGCTTGCTCTTTGCATACAGCACTCCTGCAGCAAACTCAGGAAGAGCCTGAAAGGCCACGGAACAGACGAGATATTCATTATCATCTCTTTCAAGTTGCAGCTGTGACAGAGGCCCTGGAGAATTTGCCCAGCATGATATTTGCAAATGCCTGCTTGCCTCTTTATTAGCTCAACTTGAGAACGGCTGTTGGGGATGACGGTCCTCCTGCTGCCCTACTCCCATCCAGCCAGCACAGCCCAACCACCTGGGAAGGGCAATCTGGACCAGTGTCCACAGGAGTCTCCACTCAGTCTCTCTCCTGATGGCACACTTGGGGACGTGGAGCAATGATCCCACCACAGCTCAGGCTGGAGTCACTCATGCCCAGCAAGCCAGAGGCTCTGGATGCTGCAGGAGTTACAGATTTTTGCAGTGAATTATGGTGCTCCTTGATGAGACAGGGAAGCTACAGTAAAACCACTAACTCCACAATGAAAGGGCTTTTATACGCTCTGCTGCAGTGGTGGTTATGGCTGCCAGCTTTGCACAATTCACTTTCAAGCACAAGAGCAGCACAAACTGGTTTAAGATGACTTCTGAATGATGAATGCTGACTTGAAAGGTTTCCAGTACGACATAATTACCCTGCATTAATGTGCAATACACAATGGTCTATATGTATCTCAATGGGAATCTCAGTGGGACTTCGTGGGCTCCGTTCCAAGTAACCTCTGCCGGGAGTGACGCTCAGAGTTTGACAGGCTGACCTGCAAATAGATCCCATATTCATTCCTGAATTATTCCTGTGCAGAATCAGACTTGAGAGATCCAGGGCCATATGCAGTGGTGTGTGGCAGCACACAACTGTATTCAGCTGCAGGGCTGAGCCTGGGTTATTTTGTCTCCTTGGCCTGATGTGTTTTCCTTGGGCTGATGTATGCACACCTTAATCTTTAGTTGCTCAGAGGCAGACAACTCTAATGAACTCCAAGCAGCTTCAAAGATAAGTGAGATCAGGGAGAGGAGACTCAACCACTTGTCCTGAGCAAAGGGCAAATTGAATGAAAAATTCATTTATTTATTCCCAGTTAACCAGCACACACTTTGAGATTTCACCTAACACTCAAAAAGCACTGTAATCCTCTATAATGATTGTTCTTCTGCTGAAAGAATGGATTTAGATTCAATATTAGGAAGAGATTCTTGAATGTGAGGGTGGCAAGACACTGGCACAGGTTGTCCACAGAAGCTATGAATGCCCCATCCCTAGAGGGGTTCAAGGGCAGGCTGGATGGAGCAAAAGCTGATCAGAATGGGATCCTTATTAGTTTTTTAATATCTCAACATCTGGCATGTTTTACCACTGCCAGAGGCCCGGGGATCCTGGCGATGAGCAGAGGATAAACACATTCAGGAAAAAAAACACCCACTCACCAATCAGTTCTTGGTCCTGAGCTAAAACTTCCTTCCAAAGCTCAGAACTGTTTGAAGCAGGGATTCTCCCCTGGGCTCATTTCCAACCAGCATGATATCTGTACTGGTTTTGTCCCACTGTGCTGCTCTCAGACCTGGAGATGAGGCAGACTCCTGCAGCTCTCCTTGTGGGAAAGAGCCAGTGGGATGCTGGGCAAAGGAAAGCATCCTTCATCACAACCAGCGAGTCCTCATCCCAGAGCCAGGGCCTCCAGCCCACAGGATGGAGGGGGAATATTTAATTAACAGTATGGGTGATTCCACTTCCCTGTTTGGTTTTGCCAAATGCTTGCAGTGGAGGCAAAGGCAGCTGTGAAGGGGCTGTTGAAAGGACTTGGAGAAGTAAAAACAGCGGTGCAGGGAAGTGCTCTGCAGCCAGGCAGCTTCAAAGGCACGGAGATAACAAGGGCTGGACACATCCCAGGTGGAGAGAGTTACTCTTCACAGAGCTCAGCTTGGGATCAAAGTAGATCTCAAACCTCCAAGACCCTGGAAGGCAGAGCAGGTTTGGGTGGTGGGTGGTGGCAGAAAGAGTTGGAGAGCGAAGGAGGATTCCCTTTGACTTAGTCAGGGCGAGCTGTGAACAGATGAGGTTGTTATTAACCACAAGCAATTAGCTGCCTGGTACACAGCAAGAGAAGGTGAAGTTTGTGCAGAAGGAATAGGAGCCATTTTTACCTCAGGAAACAAGGTTTATGTGAGGATACAGCCTGTTGGTTCCTCTCCACCCTCAAACTTTTGAACCAGCTCACCAGTTTTAACCACAGTCGAAAGTGGGATAGATGCCTCCCGGATAACGCTCCCACTGATTTGTTTCTCAGTTAAGAGACAAAGAGAAACTCATCACCTGCACAAAAAGGAGGGAAACCCAACCAAGCACCCCTGAAAGAGGAGGAATGTCTCTATCTGTTCCCATTAGCACCTTGCCCTAATCTCCCACCCAGCCAAGACACAGAGGGGGAAAAGAATTATGACCTAAAGTGGTTTCTGACTCATTTTTCATCAGTCGATGCCCTAGGCTTAAATGCAAAATTTTTTCACAGGCTCAAAACATACTAAATTCACAGCAGGGATAAGGTGAGGGGGGTAGTACCCTAAGCTTGTGACTAGGTGAGGAATGGTGCCTGGAAGGGGAAAGTTCTGAATCAAGCACTTAGAGAGACCTCTAGGATGATTCACTCCATACTGAAATAGCAAAGCATGTGTCACAAATAAATAGAATGGGATGAGGAACATTTGGCTCTTGCAGCAGCCCTAGTACAGAAGGAACAGGGACTTGAGACCTCTTGCAGAGCAAAAGGATGTTCTGGAAATTAAGATGTTCACTTGGAGTTTAAGACGCCCAAGAGCAGCTCTCTGACACAGATTTCCCGAGTGGCTTTGTGCATGTTGCCTCCCCTCTGCCAATTTCCCACCTGTTGAACCTCCCCACCTCAAAATCATCAATAAATCACTACAACCCTTTCTGATCCCATCATATTTGAGGTCTTTGGGTTTGTTTCTGTTAAAATTGATACAGTTGTACTTTTATTGAAAACATGCTGCTGTAACTCCAGGACTGACTCAAAATCTCTTTGCCCAGAAATATTATCCTGTTCCAGCCATCCTAAAACCCACAGGATTCTTCCTTGGGTTTCTTTTTTTTTTTTTCTTCAGAGCTGTGGGGCCAATGCACTTTCATCTGCATCCCTGACTTCCTGATGGGTCTCTATATCTCCTTTCAGGGGTTTGTTTTAATTACTCCTTCCTTATCAACCCAGTCCCTAAAGGTCATATGTAGCCATGCCGTCACCAGAAATCTGTTTAAACAAACAACACCTGGTGAAAGCCCTTCTGACAATGCACATTACATATGGAGAGAGGTCAGGACCATCTCAAATACTCTGATCCCTTGGGGAACGCTTAATCTTTCCAGGCCAGGCTTATAGGAAGCAAATGATATAATTTGAAAAAGCTTGTTATTTCAAAAGTTAATTTTTGAATATGTTTTGGGTTTTTTTCCCAGGAACAAGCATTTCCTCAGGCTTGAAATATTAGCCTTACAAACCACAACAGCTAAGCACCTCTTGATTTTTATACTGCCAGGGTGATGAGCCAGGAAGAAGAGAACTCTTCTGTGGCTAAGAGCTTGTCTTCCTTTTGTCAGAGACAGATATTTTGGGGTTCAGCCCAGTTTCCAGTTCCTGGGTGTGGTGCTGAGAGCTGCAGTCCCACTGAGGATATGTGAAAATGCAGTTGAGGCTTGTTTAACCCCATTTTCAGAGGACAGGTCTCCTTTCTGGACCCCACCTGTCCCCAGATGCCTGAGGACCCCATTAATGCCATGGGGTTGTTTGCACAGACCAGCAGGAAGCCCTCTGTGGCCAGTGAGAGGAAATATTACCAGTCCCTAAGGGCCTTTGCAGTGTGGTTCCTGGCCTGTCCCCACTCTGCTTTTTAGTTTAAAGTGCTGTCCTTTGGCACTTGCTTTCCATCCTCTCCCCAAGCAGCAAATCCAGCACTTGCAGATGTGCCAGCAGCCCCTCAGCATCTCAGTGATGGTCCCTCTGCCCCGTCCCACCCTGTCTCACCCCGCTGGATTCAAAGCACAGCAGCGCAATGCCACACACGTGTGATTTAAAATGGCACCACTTAGAATGAAGCAAACCACTGGCAGTGCCACTTTTACCAACTCCAAGGCCAGGAAAAAGAATGGATGTGTCTGTTCTCCACCTTGTTTGTGGAGGAAGCTGTGTCAGTGTGACACAGGTGAAGCCTGGCCGAGTCTTGAAGCTCTTTTCCAAAGCCCAAAGAACCGTCACTTCTGGGTCTCCAAATGTCATATTCTACCTCCTCTATAACCTTCATCCTGCTACGAAGACAGCACCCTCCAGGCTGAGCCATTTTGGTAGGATTATCCCTGGAAGTGTTCCAGACTGGCTTGGATGGGGCAAGCTGGTCTAGTGGGAGGTGTCCCTGCCCCTGTCTGGGGATTGGAACTGGATGGGCTTTAAGGTACCTTCAGCCTCAGCCATTCTGTGATGCTGTGATTATCAGATATATGTTTCTGGATGCAGGAAAATTCAAAAGTGGGTCAGTGGACTTAAACCCCCCACAGCCTCCAGCCTGCCTGAGTTCAAGGAGAATTTGGATAACACTCTCAGGCACATGGTGAGATTCTTGGTGCTGCCAGGTGCAGACCCAGGAGCTGGACTCAATGATCTTTGTGGGTCCCTTCCAACTCAGGATGTTCTGTGATTCTATGAGATCCAGATCCAGGTCCACCTGTGAATTTGCCCAAGGCAGTGTGGTGAAGGTGAGCAGGGAAACAGCAAATTTGGCCAGGGAGGTCTTGCTCAGCCAGCACAGGTTTTCCCAAGTGCCTTCCTGCTGGAGCTGCTTCAGGAGTTAAAGGCAACAGGATCTCCACTTTATTTTAAATTCTGACAAAACAACCAAACTTTTTGTCAGCTCTCCAAAGACTTGTCTTCACCAATGAAAAACAGTTTTATTTCTTTTCACTGGAAGGTAACTAATGGCCAGCAGTCTCTCTTCAGGTAAACAACACAGCCAAGACAGAGGACTTGGGTTTTACTCTGGGTAAGCTCACCAAGGTCAATGCTGTGATCTCACTTGAAGTTAACCTCTGCAAATTTATCACACAGGGTGCTTCAGTTTTACTGCTTTGTTTGTGTTTTTACCTCAGGATATTGGATGAGCACTTGTTCCCCTGGGGTTGGGGAAAAAAAAAAAAAAAAGAGATTTAAAAAATTTAGCAGTAAAGACAAGACCAAACAATCCTCTTGAAGGGGAAAATATCTCCACAGGGGCTAAAACAGCTGTTCTTTGTATAAGTTGACTGACACAGATGTATATGCTTTCCCCACTGGTAGAAAACAGTGTAAACCAAAAAGACAAGCCTGCACCCTCTAGGAAACATGATCTAGGAGCAGACCAAAAAAAAAGAAGTGGCACTAGTAAAGTGTGTTCAGCTTATATAAAATCTACCAGCTCCTTCACAGCAAAGATATGGAGGAGGAAACACAGTGCCAGAGAGTTAACAGCACTTTTACAGGAAATACTCCTGGTTAAAGCCCAAACACAAAAACACAGCCCTGGGTTTAGGGCCAATAAAATTAATGTGAAATTGGAAAAAAACAAAGCTCTTGCTGTTTGCAAAATTACATTATGCTTGTGTTGTAATTACACAATGAGAGGTTGGGGTTTTTTTAATAAGATGCCTGTCTCCAACAAAAGACTGCTTAAAATTGTCTAAGCATTGTGTCTTAGGAGCATACACAGGGTTGAAAAGTGAATTAAATCATATTTTGCCCTCTGCCATGCACATGGAAGTACCAAATGATACAGCTGAAACCAGGAAGCTGTTGGTTGCTTTCCAAAGCAGATGTAGAGACTTTGGCCCACCAATATTTTAACACTGATTCAGAAAGGGAATGTGGATGGCTGGTCTGTGCCCTGGGTTTTTGAAACACTAGTGGAGAGTCCTGGAAAACGTTGTAGGGGTTGTCCCCACCATCATCAATTACACTGCTCCTTCCAAAAAAAGATCAAACAAACAAAAAGTTTAGATAATAGTGTCTTTAACCTAATGACTCTTGAATTTCCATCAAGACATTTCCAAGTTTAAATAATATAGTCATTTGACCCAAGCAAAAGAAGTAGAAGTTAAGGAGAGTGCAGAACTCCCAGCATAGTTTTCCTTTTCTTTGCCCTTTCTTGTATAATAAAACTACTCTAAGTCACAGAAATTTTCAAGTTACAGAGCAGTACAAACACAGCCTGTGTCTCTGATGTAGGTGGGACAGGAAGTTAGATGATCCTCAGCTAATATAAATGAGCATAAAATATAAATGAGCATAAAATAACAGCAATCTTTGTGTATTTACATAGCTGCATATCTACCCTCTGACTATCCATGCCCTCCTCTCTTCTGGAAAATCCCCTTGGGCTCAGAATGTACATCACCAAGACACAGGGACGGCACAAGCCCATTATTTAGGTTGCGTGTCATGTGAGGAATGAGGATACTTTCTTTAATAGGGCGTTTGCTGAAGAAATTGTCTCTTGCTGGAGGTCATTTTCAGCTGTGCTGTGAGAACAGATTTAAGGAGAATCTTTAGTGCAACCAGAGCAATGTCAGGAAGGTCTGAAAAAATACTTTTCCAAAGGTTTGGGGTTTTTTTTTCCCTTTTTTTTTTTTTTTTTTCACAGAGGAAGTTGCTTCAACATACATATCTACTCAGAAAATATATTTTCTGTTCCTAGGTTATTTGACTTTAGGAGAACAATAAATTCACAAGAGTTCTTAAAAAGATCAGTCATGCCTCTTTGTTTTAATGGCATATTTTGAAGTTTTGCCTCCAGAATATTGATAAGAATCAAAGTAACTTTTGATATATGGCGTTAGATATGCTCCAGGAATAAGATCCCTCTCAAGTTAGACTGTCTGCAGACAACTCAGACCACCCACTTTCAGCTTAAACACAGCCTGTTCAAAGTCTGCAGCAATTCAGATCAGAGCAAGAAGCTGTCTGCTCAAACTGTGAGATCTTGGCATTCATCAGACATGTCCAGCACACATCTGATAACACAGCTTAAACTGCCCAGGGCCATTGGAAGGCAGGTGAGGGAAAGCTAGGAAATATCAAAGTTGGAAACAGCCTAATCTTCAACTCAGCACAGTACACATTTTGAATTTCACACGCATTCCACAAAATTCCCCAAGTCCCAGAAGCTTTAATCCAGCCACTTTGCAACATATGTGTGTTTTATTTAAAAATAAATTATTCAGTATTACTTTTCCTTTCTTGTATCCAGCTGGCAACATTTTCAGTTAGTTCTACAGGAGCCAACACAACCTCCTATTAGCTACGGTATTGTCCATTTGTCTACATCTTCAGCCAATTTTCTGCAAAGCCTTTGGACAATGCACTCAGCTGACTTTTCAGGCAGTTAATGCAATGCTCCAGGGACTTCCCAGTGACACTTTTCCCACAGAAGCTGTGGCTGCCCCATCCCTGAAAGTGTTCAGGGCCAGGCTGGATGGGGCTTGGAACAATCTGGGATAGGGGAAGGTGTCCCTGACTGTGGCAGGGGGTGGAAAAAGTCCTTTCCAATCCAAACCTTTCTCTGATTCTATGGGTCTGTGAAACACCAGCATGCAGGTTGGTAACCTTTGACAAGGGCAACTGTGAAATGTTCAGTCAGGAATGGAGAATTAGCCAGGAATCCTTGGCTATGGCTGGTCTCCACCTTGAATGAGTTTCTTTGCCTTTCACCATCTCAGCAAGATGAAGCAGGTATGGCACAGAGGAGGGTGCCCCAGTTCCAGGGGTACAGAGCTGCTCAGCAGCAGGAGATTGAGTTACCCCAGAAAAGGAAAAAAAGGGAGAAAACAAAGATGATAAATGACCCAAAGGAAATGAATGAGGAGGTACTCTCAGCACCACACATATCTCAAAAACTGAGGGTCAGCCTATGAAATTATCAGTGGCAGATAAAAACAGCAGCAACAAAGGGCCACAAATTTTTTTAAAAAAATACAAACAAAAAAACCCCCAAGAGTTGCTTCATCACACTTTGTTTAAATGTGGTGCTCCCCACTCTGGGGCACAGCAACAGCTGGAAGTTTCCTTTGCTTAAGCAATTTTGAGCCACATTTATATGGAAAAAAAAACCCCTCTGGGTCTTTTACAAAGATACCCACTTTGACCTGTGAACTCTCTGCATTGCAGCACAGTGGAGGAGTCTATCAGAGAGCTATCACTACATGCAAGTTTTGTCCTGCTGCTTTTCCCCAGGCATGTGCTGCTGGCGATGGTTGAAGGTAAATCAAAGTGTGCTTTTTTACAGCTCAAGTGTGCTTTCCACCCAGCACAGTACAGCTGCTGCACCTGCAAGAGGGACCTGAACTCCCTCCCCCAGGTAAGAGACCCTTTCTGCACCCACTGTGATCCATAATTTCTACTTCTTCAGCTGGTGATGGAGTTTTTCCTGTGCTGCAAAAAATCATCACTGAGCTGGGAAAGACTTTTGCCGCACAGGTTTGCCTTGTTGCCTGTGCAGGGATTTTCTGCAAGGAAGAGGCACAGGAAACTGGAGGTGGTTTTACAATTTGCACATTTGTGATGTTCAAGAAAGGCAGGGAGAGATCTCGGAGGATTCAGGCATGACTGACACGATGTGAGCATTTGGATTGATGCAGATGTGTGCAGGCAAGGTTGGTGGTGTCACCGAGAGGAGAGAGCTCCTGTGCTGGGAGACTGAACAGAGACTGTGATGTATGTGACAGCACAGCAGCAGGGACAGGTGATGAGCTTTGTATTGCCATTTCAGGAGGTGCCAGAAATCTCTCTGAGGTCCTGAAGCAGCTTTGTGTGGCCTTGTATAAGAGTGTTCCTCCTGCAAGGAAAGGCCACTGAGGAGCTACCAGAGCTGGACCTTGTGTCCTGAATGAGAGAGAGACTCCTCATACACATCCCCAAGGAGTTTAGGACATTTCCAGGGTGTCTGTGGAAGAGTGGAGGCCAATGGCTATTCCACAGTTCCCTACCCAGGTCCTGCCATGTGGACTTTTCCCTGTTTTCCAGGCAATGACTCTTCTATCTGTAGCCTGCCCTGACTTCCCTTGCTCAGTAGGAGCAAAACCACCACAGGCCACAATGGGGTGGAGCTAGGGGACATGTTCTGCCAAACAAGATTATTTTCCACTATACAGCAGGAGACAGCATCATTCTGCAAACACTGGTGCATTCCCAAAGCCAGAATCTTGATCCATCATGGTATTTGCCTTGCTTTTCAGGGTCAAGGGTAGGTTGGCCAGCAGCTTGGTGCTTGTTCAGCCTCTGCCTCCTCCAGAGCCCCCTGAGCAGGGAGGACAGAGGCTGGAGGATTGTTTCCTCCACACATCATTGTTTGAGAGTCACCATGCATGTCTGCAGCTCGCATGATGGGAAACTCTTCTGCCTGTGGGCCAAGCTGAGCTCAGATCCCGGAGATGAATGTATGGAAATGCTGCAGAGTGCAAAAGGGAGGGGAGGAGGGAAGCTGGAAGGAAAAACCTGAACTTCTAACTCCTCGTGGGGAAAGCAAGAAGTGTAAGGAGGTGGTATTGTGAAGCCAGGTAGAGACAAGTCACCAGCACCAAAAGGATCCCTACACAGGAGGGGACAGAGCTGTGGTGGGCATGGGACGCTCTGTCCCTGCTACCATAACCAGCTTGAGCACCCTGCCCGTGCCTGCAAGGCGAGGTTTGCTTGAGAAACAATTTTCCCTCCCATTTCTCACCCTTGACTTTCACCCCAGGCCGTCTGCATCTCACATCCTGCCCGGCCAGGGCTCCTTTTCCACCCCAGCCTCTCTCCCCGCGTGCCACGAGGAGACGCGTTCCGTCTGTGAACGCGAGCAGACACCCGGCAGCGGATGGTGATGAAATGGCTGTTTCAAGAGGCCAGAGGCAGCACTGAGAGTTATTGCAGGTCCAGCCCATTTATTTTCTGCAGCTTTACATTTTTTCAATAGCTGCTCAGCCACATCCTTACCTATATAACACAGGGCTGCTTTGAGCAGTGCTCATGGGAGGGAGGGGTTGCAAATCAAATGTTGTTTCTGAGGGAGCTCTCTTTGCTCCAGGGTAGCCTGGATTTCACTTAATTTAACAAGTTTTCTAAGAGGGTTTCCAGCTGTGCATGGAAGGAGCTGCAGGACTGATCAGAGCTGGAGGGCTCCAGGCTGTCACCAGCAGCTGAGGACACCACCAGGCCAAGTAGGGACTGTGGAACTATGAATGCTCCTGGAGAAGAAAGGCAAAGTCCTGCCCCAAATTTCCTTGGTCTGACTCATAGGACCATCCAGGATGCCCCATACCTCTTTTATGTCAGCTCTTACAGTTGTTCATGAACAAGAGCAGGAGTCTCAGCCACTTGAAGCATAGTCAATATCCTTTTTTTCCATAGTAGAAATCTTTTTGGCCCTCTACACTCTGTAAGAAAAAAATCTCAAAACTTATAAACTCACTACAATAGAAAAAGGATTCAGCTGCACTGAAGAGTGTAGAGAAGGTGGCCAGAAATAAAAAAAAAACACAAAAACAAAACAACAACAAAAAAATTGTAATTTAGATTTAGATTCACTAAGCTTTTGATCTTTTGGCCCCAGCAAATCAGGTTTTGGGAGTTATTCTATATATGCACCAAAATTCCTAGTCTGAATGTTGGCTAGAATTAGAAAGTGACCAGCAACAATGTGGAGGGGCCTCGGGGTATGAGCAGGAGTCTCTCAAGCTGTGTCAGCTCCAGTGGTGACCCCTGGGCTGGGGATGTTGCACAGAGGGATCTGCTGATGGCACATGGGGAGGAATCCCCTCCCTGGACCAGTCAATTTGCAGAAATTCAAAGTCCTCATAAGACTCAGACCCCACTCATGCCCCACCTGTCATGCCAACATCTCCTCTGCTCTTCAACTTTCTGTTCTTCCCAGTACAGAACAAGAGTGGTCATTGCTGGAAGAAGTAATATTTGTTTTTACATAGAAGGTCACTGTAGAAAATAATCTTGCATTGGCTTTTGGGATCAGTGCTGGAATGGCAGAAAGATCCAGCATCAATGTGAAGCAAACTATTAAATATGAAAATGGGATTTAAAAATGGTATTATTGATTTTACATAATGGAAAGCAGTTTCCATGTTCTGGTTAGAAAGAAAGAAAGAAATCCAAATTAGACAGCCCCTTATTAAAACCCCTCCACTTTATTTCTTGGTCTAGTGAAAATCCCAAGTGCGATTTTTTATTCTGCTGTCTTAAATGATTGTCTCCTTTTAATCATCAGTGAGAAAATTAACCTGCTGAACAAAGACACTTTCAGCATTTTCATATTCAGTCGCATAATAAAAGACAAACTTATGCTAAAACATCAAAATTGCTGCAAAACCTAAGGAGAGACAAAGACATTCCACAGGGAAAGAAAAAAAAAAAAGAGCTGTATCCCTGAAGTGCAGCAATGCACTAAACTTCTCTGAATCCCCACCTGCACAGCCCTTCACTTGTCATGTCCCATCCCCACCTCAAGCAGGAGAGTTAATTTATCACTGCATCACTTCATTACTTCGTTAGGCATAAACACAGCAAAGCCCACGCCTATAAAAAGCATGTTTAAGGGGGTAATTAAAGAAGGATAATTGACCAGCTTGAGGCTGCAGGAGGGAGCAGAGTGCCAGTCTGGGATTTTTGCTAATAGGAGGCATCACCCAGCGCACTGGAACAATGACGGCGGGGCTGGAAGGGACGAAGAGGCTGCAGAGCAAGAGCTGAATTCAGGTGCTCCCTGGGAGCGTGGGCTCTTTAATCTGCAGCTCCCCAGAGGGGTGAGGTGGCTGGAGTTTAATCAGAGCCACCTCTTTGTCCCTGAGTGTCCCTGGGCAAGGTCACTGTGCGGTGCCCGATGGCGGGTGCTCATTAGTATTCCCCGCACTGCACCAGCTAAATTTGCCATTTCATTTAGAAGGCTCCTGTTTGCATTTCCCTTCCGTATCTCAGGCCTCATCAGAAGAAACAGGTGCTACTGGGTAAGATCCAATAAGCATTTATACATATTTACAGCAAATGCTGGACACGGTGCCTTTTTATTTTGCTTAATATTCTGAATATTCAACAAGCGGTTCGTTCTTATGCATTACAAAAGGCAGAAAGGCTAATTTGGAATCAGTGCTGTAAATATTTGCAGGGAATGAAGGATAAAAATCACAGCAGAAAGAAAATCGTGCTCTATGCCAGGGTGGGAAAGACTGGCCTCGAGAAACACTGGTTCATGGAATCATGGAATATCCGGAGTTGGAAGGGACCCACGAGGATATTCCAGTCTGAGCCCTGACCAGAGCAAGCCTGGATCTGGTTCAGAGCCCATTTCAGGAGGGTTTGGGCTGTACCTCGAGATGCAAAGCACCACATCCTGCGGTGACAGGGCTGCTTTAGACCCCTGGTAAATCCAATGCCCAATTCTTCACCAGCATTTATTGCAAATGCCTGATGAAACAAGGCACTAATGAGTTAATGCACTTATGCACTGAGTGCAGAGCTGTCCAGAGCAGACTCTAAGTGGGTATTTTCTTTCTGTTGCTGCTTCTGTGGTTCCTTGAGTTCTCACCATGCTTTAAGGGGTTGCAGATCAGCCCTGGATGTGCTCCAGATTACCCCCAAAACTGACAGTTTGGCCCATCTCCCATTTCTTTTCTGCAACAGCTGCCAGGACAAAGTGCCACCAGGCAGGAGGACTCCTGCCCAGGCTGGCATGAGCAGGGGACACTCACTGAAACCTCTCTGCTCCACAAACTCAAGGCAGAGGCAGAGCTGTCACAGTGATTGAGATTTCTGCAGTGCCTGATCGAGCTGCAAGCTTTTTTCTTTTTCTTTTTCTTTTTTTTTTTTTTTTTAAATAATTCCGGAGGTGCTTTTTGCCAATATCTATTTCTAGGTCTAATTCATTACAAACCCCAGCCTGTGCCATTGAGGGTGTCAGCCATTTTTGCATTTAATTGCCTACTCCAATCATTAATGTGTGCCCATGTTCTTAGGGAGACTGTTAAAAGGTAAACTCTTAAATTTCCCAGGCTCTCGTAATAACACAGAAAATACCATTTTTCACACCAGCTAGACTGGTGCCACAATTGCACATTGACTGGCTTGGCTTTAACATTATATCCCTTCCTGGTATTTGAAATATTCAGTTTAAAAAAAGGTAAATAAATAAAAAATCTAGTCCCACCAGGAAACAGAGAGAGAGAGAAAGTCCCAGAGCCTCTGGGACCCCTTACAAAGAACTCCCTTAAAATCCTTCCCTGAAAAAAAAGAAAAAGAAAAAAGAAATAAAATAAAGGAAACTCAGCTAATAATACTTTTCCACATAAATAATGTAGATTATAACTGGCCTTTGGAGAAGCCTGAGCATAACAGAGATCTCTTTGTAAGGCTGAGCACTGATTGCATGCTGCTGAGCCCTTTCATGATGATAGCTTTGCAAACTACAGCATCACAAGCACACTTAAAATTAACAAGCCAGGCTGCCTCCTCCGGGGCTTCACCGTCCCAGAAGGTGTGTCTGGAGATGGATGTGACCTTGGCAGATGTCATGTAAAGGGACCATGATCCTTCCCCAGTGCCATTTCCAGGCTGCACAAGCTCAGGTCCCTGCTGATGTTCGCCTCTGCCCTTGTACAATAATAAAGGGATTAACAGCATGTCTACCTGCGATGGCAGGAGACAGGATTTGGTGACCCCTGAGGTTGCCCCTGGTCCCATTTCTTAATGAAGCAGTGAGATAAGCCCTAATGCATACACATCTCTGGGAGAGGAGATTTCTATTGGAGCCACTTGTGAGGGCTTTAATCCCAGAGGTGACTCTGCCCAGACAGCAGAGATCCCCCTTCCAAAATAATCAGTGTGCCCCTGTCCTCCCTCCCCTCTATATTTCATATGCAAAAATAGCCCTTTATTTCCCAGTTCCCTATGGGAAGATGTGGATGAAAAGTGGCACCGAGATCTCAGTCCTGGTGGGAGCTGCAGGCAGGAGCAAAGCTGACCCATGCAAACCTTTGCTGTTGCACCATCCAAGTTCATCACTCAGTTTTTGAGGTGCTGGGCACTCCACAGCCTCTTGTGTGAGATCTACAGAACCAGATTAGTTTAGGAGGGTCTGCTCCTTGACCCTCTCTGAACAGGAAATGTTTCCTGGTCTTTAAACCTATGATGCTCAGATTTAGGTGCCATTTTGAGACATCTTGGTCCACTTGGCTGACTCTACAACAAAGTGGCAAAGAGCTTGCCTCTTTTAAACACATTAAAAATTCCAACAAAACCAAGTTTCCTATCATAAATGGGAAGCAGAATGTCTGAATCAGAACCTGGGGGCTGAAAGGCACCCAAGGGTCCAGGCTTGAGGGCTTGGCTTGCAGCTGCATTTGGAAGGGGAAATAAAGAAAATTTTCATGTCCTTTCATAGCAATAAATCCTTGGCAGAAATCATCAAAGGTTTCAGGCAAAGGCAGATCAGACACTTAGATGTGTGTTGAATTGATAGGTTATTGCTGTGAAAAAACTCCAAATCTAAAAGCTGAAAATAGCTCCCTTCTAAATGCGAGCACGAACCTTGAAATTAAGCACAATATTGCCTTGCTGCCACAAAAGAGCTCTATTTTCTGACAGCCAACATCCCAAATTAAACAGCTTCCACGTGTGTCAATAAAAGGCATTGGCTTCATTATTTGCAGTCCCCAGTGATAATTTCTAGTCCCCTTTAGTAAATGTCATTGCAGTTCCAGACAGACATCTGCACCACGGGAAAATTGACTGATAAATGCTCCTTGCTGGAAAAAACAATTTGGGAGGGAAGGGAGATTCCTGATGCTGTGGCCAGGTTTGTGAGGGCAGGAAGTGGGGGCAGCCTCTCCCAGAGCTGTGTCCTCTGTGCCACTGGGGAGAGACTTGGGTGTGCACAGGGAGCTGGGTGAAACTGAGCTGGTGGGTAAAACAATCTGCTCCAAAGGCACCAGAAGAGAGAGGATCCAGGATTTCCTGTCCCAGTTCTCCTCCTGTTTACTCAGAGTTTTCTAACACTCTTCTCCAAGTGGTTTTCAGGTCCTTTCCTCTCCACTGCTTGCTTACCTCTAGGCACACCTCTTCCTTTTCTGTTCCTCACCAAAGTGAATTAGTGGATAACTGGAAATCGTGGGTTATTTGTTGCCAGTGTGATGCAGCTGTCAGTCCTCTCTTGATCTCAAATGGATCCTCTTGAGGAAACCAAAGGTCTCACCTTCAGCCTGTCACTCTTCTGGTGGGTCCCAGGACAGGACCTGCAGCTCTGGTGAGTGCCACAAACAAAACCCAGACCATGCACAGAGGGACATGCTGGATTCATGTCTCAGAAATTACATGTCGCTTTTTCCTGCCTATCCTCTGGCTTGTGACTTTATTCTTACACAGCATTGTGCAGTATCTCCTGAATAAAAGGTGCTGAGCAGGAGAGAAGGAGTTATAATTCTGGTCCAGGACAGCTGGCAAGGCTTTCACCTTATATTAAAAACTCACATTGTGTTAAGCGAACCCTCACTTGGGCCTCCTTTCCCTTCAAACTATCCCACACTCAGTAAATCTACCTGAATGGTGAGCAAGAAAGACAATTCAGTTCATTCCCCAAAAGAAAAATTTTGATTAGAAAACCCTACTTGCCAAGTTGATTGGAGTTGCTAATTGATCAGCAGAGGCACTGTTAGTCTGGGTACTTGGCAGTGGCAGCCAGTCCATTCCTGACTCGTGCTGTCGCTGCCATGTGGGAAAAGACACGAGGAAAGCAGCAGGGCTGACTGTCCCCACTCTCTGCACTGGCCCAGGACTGATTCCAAATTCCACTTGCATAACTAACAGCTAAAGCAGGCCCAACATTTTCTGTAGCAAAACTGTCTTTGTGTTGAAAAATTACCCGCTAAACTCAGCTTTCCAGTAAATGCCAGACTGCTTTTCGCTCACCCCACTGCTACAGCTTTTCTTAGTTTATTATTTATGTCTCTTTTCACAATTTCCCACCTGCACCATCTCTTTCAATGTGCACAAAATAAAAATCAATAGCAGCTGGTTGAACAGCACAGCAGCAGCTCTGGTGTTAGATCCCAGCCAGGAACCAGTGGGTCATCCTGCTGAAAAAACAGGATCATTTTGTACATGCATGGTGCTTAATTCCTCTGCAGACCAGGACATTCTGGGGGTCTGATGTGTGGGAAGTGGGGAACAATTGATCTTTAGGGATATGGGGAGCTGGTCACACACTTGGGAGACTGCAAGGAGCATCATATCTGCCTGGTCCTGACTGTCCCTTATCCCTGGTGCACCCCTGGTTCATCCCTTCTCAGCAGAGACCTGTTTTTCCAAACTGCCGTCAACAGAGATTTCTACAGGCAAAATACAGGTGTTTCACTGTCCCACTTACAAGTTCTTCCTCAGCTCTAGCACCTTGATTCAGCCAGTGTTGGATCCTCTGGATCAGTCTCCTATGGCCCCAGGAGGCTGGGTCTTGAGGTACATGGCTAAGCCTGTGTGAAATTCCAGTTCCACTTTGCAGAAGTTTTTGTGCTGTCATGTGGTTCAGAAAAAAATTTATATCCCACTTGGAATGAGTGATCCTGAGTCTTTGAAAGCAATGGCAACTGGAGGTGTATGTCTTGCAAAGAGTGCAAAAGAGCAGAGGATAAATTTGACTACTGTCTCCTAACTGGAGAAGGTGTTTGGTGCCTCTGGAGTCTCCGATGTAGTATCCAACTCTCAGCAATATCCTGCTGCAATAGGACAAGGGGTGATGGGTTTAAACTAAAAGAGGGTCAATTGAAATTAGATATAAGGAAGAAGTTTTTTTTGCTATGAGAGTAGTGAGGCACAAGTTGTCCAGAGAAGGTGTGGCTGTAGATTTCTGGAAGTATTCAAGGCCAGGCTGGAAGGGGCTCTGAACAGCCTCGTTTAGTAGAAGGAGGGATGGGAACTAAATGATGTTTAAGATCCCTTCTAGCCCACAGTGTTGTGGGATTCTATGATCAGTCCCAAGAGGCCCCCAAATGACTCAGGAGCCATAATCAATACCAAGCAGGAGGACACATTAATCGTATTAATCACAACAAAACACAAATGAGGCCTTGGGACTTCTAAAGAACCACAAGAAGTTCTCTTTTAAGCTACACTTTTCCCGTTTCCCACCAGTTTCATCTCCCTGTGTGCTGTTTTGCCTCATTCCCTGTGGCACCAGCCTTATTTTCACCAGGAATGAGCACAGCCCAGCTCAGACAGAGAGCAGCTTGCTGGCACCTCCTGTACCAGTGGCATTTATTGCTAAACACCTCAGCTTGCTCTGGGAGCACCGTGGAAATAATGTGACTTCTGATGGCTGCCAGGTGTTCCCCGTGTTCTCACCTTGAGAGCTCGTCCCCAGGAGATGGCAGCTCTCTGTTTGATGCTGAAAATGGACTGGAGGGCACCAAACCTGGGCAGGCACCAGTGAAAGAGACATAGAGGTGGAAGGAAGGGGAATGTGAGTGACTGGAAGTGCCCCATCTCCAGCTGCGCTGCTCCCCACGAGCTTTTACACCAGCACAGAGGCACCTGGAGCTCCCTGGGACCACACAGGCCCTGAAAAAAGCTGACTATGGAGAACTGAAGGGCAAAATGGAGAAAGAAGACCTGAGATTGAATGAAATAATGTCTGAATCCAAGAAATTCCTCTGTAACAGAGCAGATTATTAATAATCAAGGTAGCTCATGGCTCCTAAACTGCATCCTTCCCTCTGAAGGAGGTTGCACATGTGCTGTACTGATTGTTTGAGTTGATGATCTTAGAAATCTTTGGCAACCTTAATGATTTTATGTTCTCTGCCTCCTGTGAGATCTTTACATACGTCACTCTGAGTTTTAGGGCTGGAAAGAAGTGGGGCAGCTTCAGGATTCTCTGCCAAGTCCTACCTCCAGGCCAGGAACCAAAGCTGCAGGTGTCAGGCCTGGGAGGGTTCTTGTGCAAATTCAAGAGCTCTGCAAACAAAGGGAAAAACTTCCCTCATTACCAAAGAGAAGCACTGGGATGCAGCTGGGCCCAAGAAAGAGAGACACAGCCCATAGACACCTGATGCTGAGGGCACATCCTTCCCCTAGCAGGTATTTAGAGCACTGGTAATTGGTACACCAGACCTTGTCATCCTCCTCCTCCTCCTCCTCACATTTACTGGCAGTGGAACACAGGAGGGTCTGGACAAAACCTTGAATTCAAACAGGATGTGTTGGCCTTAAATCCATTCACTGGGGTTTAAAGGCAATGGCTTGATAGGCTGTGTTCCTGCTGGGGTAGAGCTTCCCCAGGGGCAGGAAGAGAAGCCAACACCTCTGAAGAGGGCAAGGAAAGGATCCAGAAAGAACTGTGCATGAGGTTTCCAGGAGATACATCCATCTGTGGGGGATCCCACCCCCACGTGGGGATGAGGTGGGGATACACAGGGCTCCTGGGATGACTGTAAAAGCAGCATCCCCTCTCTGCCTCTAACTCTGACCTAATCTAGCAACAGCAGGCTCCAGATTTTATAGCTTAGTAAGGCATAAGCATACCCACAAGAATTTTTAAAAATAGTATAAAATGCCTCATGTCCTATAAGGCAAATGAATAGTACAGTTGGGATCTGTTTCTCATTTTTTGTACAAGGCACTCTTGCACTTTGCTGTTCCAACCTTTAAAATAAACCTGCGCTACATTTGCAAGAATCCATTTGCCATCACAAGGGAGAGAAGAAAGGGAAGTCTTACAATAAAAATTCACAACTTCCACAGACATCACACCTTCCTGAACACCAGAGCTTGAAGTGAGAGGCAGCTCTGCTGTTTGCAGGAGCAGAGACAGAAGTGGAAAATGCTGAAAACATGGTGTGGCTCCTGCTGTGCCATCTCCAAGCAAAGCACAGCCCAAACCCAGCTGCACTCAGAGCTGCCAGGCCAGCAAAGCTCAGGAATTACCCCAGAGCTTCCTGGGAGCTGGGGAGTCCCTGCTG
This sequence comes from Poecile atricapillus, assembly GCF_030490865.1. NCBI lineage: Eukaryota > Metazoa > Chordata > Aves > Passeriformes > Paridae > Poecile > Poecile atricapillus. The sequence continues at coordinate 176,685,675 of NC_081249.1, forward strand.
GGGTCCTGTCTTTGAGGTAAAAGCCATCCTTTCCAGTGGCAGGGCCTGGCTGAAGCCTTGGTGTTGCCAGGCTCCCCAAACCACACATCTGAAGTGTGAGTCCTGCCTCCTCTGCAGTCCCCAGCAGCAAATTACACCAACCTGGCCACCACCTCCTGTCCCTGTCCCTGGGAGGATGGGGCAGAGCTCTACAACTCTCTGAAAGGAGGTGGCAGCCGGTGGAGGTCAGTCTCTTCTCCCAGGTAAAAAGGGACAGGACAAGAGGAAACAGCTTCAAGCTGTGTCAGGGGTTTAGATTGGATATTGGGAAAAAATGCTTCATGGAAATGGTGGTCAGGCATAGGAGCAGGTTACCCAGGAAAGTGGGGGAATCGCCATCCTGGATGCCCTCAAAAGACATGTAGGTGTGGCACTTGGGGAAATGGTTTAGTGGTGGACCTGGGTTAATGGTTGGACTCAGTGATTTTAAAGGTCTTTTCCCACCTCAATGGTTCCATAATTCTACAAAATGTGAAAAAGGAGCTTTGGCTTCAGGGCCAACAGGACCAGGATTTCATCTCTCCAAGGACATAATTCTGTTTAGCTTCTGAACTCTGAGCTAAAGCAGCCCCAGCAGGGACTTGTGGCCTGTGCTGGGATGGGGAGGTTTGTGTGCAGCCTCCATCCAGGCTGCAGAACAACTCTTTGGAAAAACATCTCATTACAAGCAGGTACTTTGTCTCAAACTCCCAGTTTGCTGTGCTCTGTTGGCCTTCTCACTGCTCTAAGGCCAGGAGTTTTGACATCTCCTTTGCCCAGCAGAAACCCTGTGTTTTAACAAGCCAGAGAAAGCATCCTTCTTTTTCTCCCTTTCATCCTACAGATGAAGGCTCTGCAAGCCAGTGGGAGCAGCTACCAGCACTGCTGGGACTCGTGGTCTGTCTCCATCCTGTGGCAATATTTCTGACTGTACCTGCTGGACACCCAAAATATGGGACCAAGCATGGCCTATCAGTCCTGGCTGGAGCTGAACATTACCTCAGTCACTAAGTTGCTTACAGAAACACAGGAAAATCCCACTTTAAGACTAGGAATACTTCAGCTCAGCCTGCTCCTGGAATTATGTCAAGTTACCTCAGCAAGTGGAGACTGCAGCACCCATTAACCCAGAGACCTACTTATCTGAATGTCTCCCTCTCCCCCTCTGCCCACCAGTTAGCTCTTGAGAGTTTTGTAAAAATGACTTCAGCTGCAAAGAACCATGTCTTCAACAGCTTTAACCTTTTCCATGCCAGCTGCCCTGAGCACAAACTTCACCCTGCAGCCTGCATCCAGCAGGAGAATGTAAAGGAGGTGTTAAACCAACATGTGATGGACACTAGTGCTGTCAAGCTCTCAGCCCCACTGATGATGAGAGGAAGAAAACATACATTGAGGACAATATCTGTCTTGTCAGGACAATTTTGTCAAGCCTTGAGATGGGAATTTACTGGCTGGGTTGTTTAAGCTGGATTGAAGCTCGAAACAGCTTTCCCTTGATGGCTCTGGTTTTTCTGGCTTCAGCCCCAGTTCCTGAGCTCCCAGTCTGTTTCCAGCACCTCCAGACCTGGGGTAAGGTATACAGGGGAAGTTTGTACTCCACTACATCACCCCAAATGTTTATGGCTGGAGGAAACTCAAGAGAACCTCCCTGACTCTCAGGCAGTGGAAGCCAATGTCAAGAGCAGGTCATGCTCAGCCGTGGATCTGAAGAGCCCTGGGAAGGCAGCAGGGTGGACAACAGTTAGGTGGGGACATAGCAGGGACCTTGCACAGCTTGTAAAGAAATTATGAATCAGGAAAAAAATATAAATCACACATGAATGCAGACCCTGCTGCCAGTAATTCCCACTCTTGGCTCAATTACCACTGCTCTTCTTGCAGCTGCACGCATGCAGTCATTGCTGAGCATTTTGGCTAAACTTATTTTGTCTTCTTTTAATGTCTGCCAGCTGAATCAAAGGTCTCCATGCAAGTAGTGTGCACCATGACACAATTCATGACACTTTCCTGGGGAGCTCTGAATCCCATAAAGCAATAAATTGATTACAGCATGGAAAACATACAAAATCCTCATCTTTCCTCTCTGGAAAAGAGACACAAGTGTGGTCTTCATGAAAAGCTACATCTCATCCTTTCAGAGGAAAAGCACCACCCCTGAGCAGGAATGAAGTGAGTTATTGCTAATGTGGTGATTTGAGGTCATAAATAAAAGCTGCCTTCCCTCCAGGATAATTTTCTGGCAGTGGTCTCTGAGCACACACCTCGCTTCGACTTTCCTGATGCGAGATGTGCCATGCACAATGTCAGAGGCTTGCATGGTTCTAATCCCACACATCAAATGCAGCATGTCAGGGGGAAAGGGAGGAAGGGAGGGCACAACAAGAGCTGTTTTATGCCCCCAGAGTCCATATGTGGAAGGTTGTAGCACAACAAACCAACATGGCCATAGCCATGAGAGCACAGATCAACCTAACTCAAGAGGAGATGGCTGTGGAAGAGTCTGACCCCAGGGAAGCAGTTACTAATATTTCTCCAGCTTCCAGCCCTTTTTAGCACAAGAGTTTCCCAAGACAGGTGTGGTTTATGTGCATCTCTCTTGCATGAACTTCTTTAGTGTTTGCTGGAACCTTCATGAATTTTTTTTGGTAGCTGTATCCACAGTTTAGCAAGGCACTGTGGTTGTCCCACATGCCTTACATGGGAAGGTGCACCTCCTTTGGTGTGTGTTGAGTTTCTTCTCACTTTCTCCTGGTCTTTGTGGTGGAAAAAAAAAAAAAAAAAAAAAAGTGAAAATCTAGTTCCAGTTCTTCCTGGCAGTGCCAGTATATTTTCAACATTTAAGGAGTAGTCTGCGTGGCACACACAGCACTGGTGAGGTTTATAATTCAAGCTTTTCCTTTTCCCATTAAGTTTTCCAAAGTAGGTGTCTCAAGATGCCCATCTAACAAAGCTAGAAGACATAATTGTTCTGACACTAATAAACACATTTGTAACCCTAATCCTAATTGCTCTGTGACCTCTGTGATATTTATGTCATGGGAAGGCTTGATGGTTTAGAGTTCCCTTGGGTAAAACCATGCCAAACTTCTGGTGAATTACTGTCATCTCATGTTAAGGCTTTCCCAAAGGAACTTGTCCACTGCCAGCAATAAATCTCAAATAATGGAAGAATTCAGTCAAGGTTTTGGTGTATCTACCCCTGAGAAGCCATTTAAAACAGAAACCTCCAGAATTGCCCAGGCAAGTTAGACACAAACTTTGGCCTTGACATTCAGATTTCAGAAATAACTGGTGACTGGCTAGAGGACATGAGGGTTTAGACATATGACTCCCAGGGTAGGGGCGTTGGAAAGAGATGGTCCTGAAAATCCCTTTCCACCCAAACCATTCCATGATTCTGTGAGTCTATGAAAGTCTGTCTTCCAATTCAGACCTGGTCCTAAGCAGAAGTTTGGGGCTCTATAAATGTTCACAGGGTGCACTGTTCTCATGCTGCCATCACAAATCCTGCTTAGCAGAATTATCTGTAGTCCCAGAGAGGAATGGGCACTTGGTCTGTTCTTTTCTGAAAAAATTCATCTGTAAAAGGACCTTGACTAAGTAAAAGTGCTCTGGAAGTTGAGCTAACTAGGAGAACAAAGAATGACCCTTCAAAAGCACTGAGATTTAAATATTACAGGATGATCACACAATCCCATAAGCTCCCAGTGAATAAAACAAGGTTACTTCTTAGGAGAGATCCGAGCCCGCTGTTTTACACTGGAATTGTCTCAGACACAGCAGCAAAGATTTAAAATGTAAATTAATGCATCTATCAAGCTTATCCAGCATTATCCTGGTTAATGATAAGCATGTTCAAGAAGACCTTTACACCTAAAAGTTTAAACCAACTCTTGTAAGAGAGCAGGAGGGAATCAAACATCAGGAGAACACATCTGCAGGTGGACATGGAGATGGTCCTGCAAGGATGTCCATGCTAAGTGTTCACAGGCGTGCAAATCTCTTTGGTGTCTCTGTTGCATTCATTTTGTCTTGCATTTGTTTGTTGGCAGGGAATTTGTTTCTTCTTAGCTTTTTTCCTGCTTCGAAAATGGCACATTTAATCTCTGTGGCTTCCTTAGGAAATATCATGCTGCTTGCAGGGACTCTCACTGGCCAAAATCCAAGTTACCTGGTGTCCTCCCTTTATCCCCTGCCTTCTCCTCCATTTCCCAAGTCTACAGACAGCCTGTTGCAAGGAAATCCCATTCTTCCTGCTTGTTTGGAGAGCAGCTAGTCTCAAGGTCACTTTTGTATATAAATTGCAGATATCGTATTAGCACCACTATTCAGGCATTCAGAACCAAGCCTAAGCAGGAGAGCTCATCAATTCAGCTGTCTCATGGTTAGACCTTCACCATTATGCATGGCTTCCTTTCCTTACTGATGACAGTACAGCAGATTCATTATTATTACTTTTAATTTGGTTATATACAACTGCATGGTGTCTTTTAATTGCCTTTTTATTTTTCCAATTGAGCCACTAAGGGATGCAAACAAATTATGTGGCTTAACAATTCTGCCTGCTGCAGACAGACTTGTGTGGCCAACACACCAAAGACACTGTGAAAACATTACCTTTTACTGGAAGTGTAAACTCAATAAACCCCCAGGAGAGCAATAAAAATGCAGTAGCCAGCAGATTTAACAAGGACATGCTCAGTGCACAGTGTAATCTTATTATGTGCTTAATGCCCAGTGGAATTACAGGAATTTGATTTAGCAACATCAGATTTCAGTTTTTCAAATTATACTGACTGCTTATAAATTAAGACTGCGATTTGGGATAATTACTTTTCATTTGCATTGGCAAAGCCCATATACTATATTTATTCTCACTACACTGTTTATATGTTTGAAGTGTCACAGAGCATTGCCTTTGGGACTTAAACTGGGGTGATGGAGAGCTTTCCTTTGCATCAACGACACTCATGTTACTTCCCCATTAAATCCGGGTAAATGTTCTACCCTGGTGATCTTTATATGCTTGAAAGGTCTATTTTATGGTTTCCCAAACCTGACTGAGCAGAGTGAAAGATGAGTGAGTTCTGGGGAAGGACTCTGTCTTCCTCTCCATCAATCTGAGCTGTGACATATTCATTGGAAAGCCACTGACCTGCAGATGTGCGGGGAAAGAGTGAGCACAACAGTGTCCTCCCAACCATGCCAACATCATGCTTGGGAGTGCTCTCTCTTCATGTGACCATTTTTTGGGCTCTGTCACCACTGGGTGTGAATGCAGTGGGGAGAATGAGGCAGTGAGTGATTAATTACCTCTGGGGAGGGGAGTGGTGATGTCAGCAGGGCCACCAGAGGACTGGCAGGTAGTGCTTGCAGGGCCATGAAGTGTATCAGAGAATGGCTATTGAACTGCATGAGCACATGAGCACTTGCACTCTGGGACAAATAATTTAATCTCAAGAGAAAATAATTAAATAATTAAATATCATGGAATGAGCAAAGGGCACAGGAACAACTCTGGAAGAAGACAGGAAATACCTTTGCTGCTGATTTTGGCTTCCATGTCTAACACATCTGTAAAACCTTAAACAAACATCTCTGTACAAACTACAGTGTACAGCAGAATGACTTCATTTACTGAAGATTGTTCAAACTGGCTCCCAAAGCCCCAGGTTATCAGCATATCCTGGTCTGGAAAGCCACTACTGCTCCAAAGTCATTAAAAAATTATAATGAGTTGATTAAAAAATTAACAAGGCAACAATTCAATTAAGCCTTGTGCCATTGGGCAACAAATGTCGCTGCAGTTGGTAAACACATCAACAAGTTGCCGAGCACAATGCACATCTCTGCTTTCTGCACATGAATCCAATGGCTCTCACCCAAGGATAGGGGAGAAAAGTGTCATTTAGGCATTTTGGGATGGCCATGGGTATTTGGTGTGAGTATCATCCTTTTTTTGATGAAGTAGAACTAATCCATCAAGCTCTTTAGCCTGAGATCAGGCTTAGGTGGCAGATCAGCTGTAGATAACACAGAGACAGCTACAGATTTTTTCCTGACTCCAGACTTATTTGGAAATGTAACCTTATTCCTTAGCAATATTGTGTAAAATGACAAGAAGTCCTCTAACATTTTCCTAGGCTTCAACTCCTATTTGCTAAAGGAACAAAAAAAAAATTCAACACTATCCCAGTAGCTGCTGGAGCAAGACTGCAGCCCAGGGCTTTCCTGGATTCTAGGGAGCCTTTTCCTAGTGTGAATAAGAGACTAGGACATTATTTCTGCAGCCCTGAGCTCCTCCATGGGCACTGCAGTATACCTGGGCTGGTGGTTAGCACTAGCCCAGTGCCATCCCACAGTCTGTGCTGGGATCAGCCCATGCCACCTCTTCACCTCAGAGGCTCCACGGAGGCAATTTCTCTGTATGCACGGTCACCAAAATGGTTCCCCATGGCAAAGCAGAGCCCCAGAATGCCCTTAAAGCCCTGGAGAACCAAACCAGACATGTTCAGAGAAATACTGCACTGGAGCTGGTCTTTAAAAGCTCAGAAGGGTTCACCCAAGATCAGCAAGAGAGACAGAAAGCCAAAATGTCACATTTACCTCAGTGCTCCTGGCAGCTGAAAGCAGGGAGACCCATTACAGCCCTTTTTTTTCATTTCTCCAGCTCTTGTTCCCAGAAGGATTGTGTTCAGAGCTGTTTCTGGCAGTGTTTTGCATGCACTTTTAATCTGCCCCATCTGCACTTGGGGAGATGTCGTTCAGCTGCCTCTTCCAACATCGCGCCTGGCAGATTTATGCGTGTCGGCTCTGCACTGCCGTGCTGCACTGTGCTGTTAACCTTCATTAAGATGTTTTAATAATTGAATAAACGATGTGCCAGACATGCAGTTTAACCTCAGAGTGTAGTGAAACAGAGGACACGATATTAACTGCAGCCCTGGAACAAATATCACCATAAATACCACTAAGTAGGTATCACACAAAAACACCTGCCCTTGACATTAAAAATCATGCTCAGCCACACTGAGAGGGGAATACAATACATGATACATTACATCTTATCTGCACCTCAATGCTATTAAATGAGCAGGGTTAATGCTTTAATAATCTGCCAGGGAGCACTGTGGGCTCTACATCTGAGCTAACCCATAAAAGAGGAAACTCTCTCATCTGTTGCCTCAAGCAAGATGAAATACCATGGGCCTCCCGTGGCAAAGAGGGGCCTTTTTTGTGCAATGACATAGAGAGGGTTCAGGAGGAGTTCTGTCATTGGCGGTACTTCAAAGAGTGACATCGAATTAGGGCAGGAGGACAAACTCACAGAGATGCTTATTTGTCCCCATGGAGGGAGGATAAGGGATCCCATGGGAAGTGAGGACATGTTGGGGACGTGTGTAAGAAATGAGGGATGGACAAAGGGCCTTTCCCAGGGCCTTGCACTGTAGATTTGTCTGCTGCTGAGCACGTGGCCATCTCCCAAATCCCTGTTTGCACCTGATGGCTCTGGGTGGTTCTGTCACCCTTAAATGTGTCTATCTACTGTAAACCCTTTAAAAATCTTTGGCTTCTACAGTTACAGGATGCAGCATGATCCCACTCTGATCCACCCTGTAAAGAAATGTTTCCTTGAGGTTTTGCAGGCTCCTAACATTCTCCTGGACACGGGTGGAATTTAAGGAGGCTTTTGTTGCCTTACTGTACTCCACACCCTGCATGACTTCACAGATCTCCTTCACACCCCTTTCCCAAGATCTCCCTCTGTGCCAGTTTCTGACCAATCTTACCTTTTTAATCAGTGAGACTGGATTCATCAAGAGCATTCAGAGCCTCCTTGCTTGGCCAGCTCCAAACCTAGGGAAGGTTGGACAAAAAAGACACTTTGGGACAGGATGGGTTTCTCTGGATGTACACAGTGACCAGGGGGGTGAGGACATTCAGCTTACCAGAACTCACAAGCCAGGCTGGAGATTAGTTATCCAGATTTTAATTTATCCATCTCACCCTGGAGTTCACTGTTTTCCCATCTTTAAATAAATATTTTTTTTTCTTGTGCTTATAATTTTTTGGGTAGTAATAAAACAGCTTCAAAGATCAAAAGCTCTTGGGGGGTCTTTCGGCACCTTCAAGGAATTAAAAAAATGAGCTGGGTTAGAGGGGGCAGCCCTGCTTCCAAGCAGACTTGCAGGCACACATGTTTCCAAGTGATGCTTTCATTTTGAAAAGAAGAGAGGAAACCAACTTGAAAGTCAGTAATTTTCTAATTTTCTTCTATGGGATAAAAAAAATCTAATGAAGAGTTTTTGTTGGAAGATTTGGGAAGGCAAAATCCAGAGCCAAAGTGCAGGTATGATGCTTTCCTCATTTGCATTTGCACCTGCTAGCAATCAAACTGGAATTTTCTGGGATCTAACACTTCCTGATCACAGTCATTTCACTGTAAAAGGAATTCCAGATGTGGGAATTTCCAAGTAAATTTTTAACTGAATTTTTAATTTCTACTAGAAATGACCCTTTAACTGGGTCCATTTCTGAGATTAATTTTTGTTTATTTGCCCATTGCTAGGGCTACCAGCCATGTGAAGGAAATCAGCAAAACTCATCAGAAACCAGTTGCAAGGCTGAGCTGTGGAGGAAAAAAAAAAAATCAAAAAAAACCCAAAAAACAGTGTCCCTTTGGGAAAAAGTGCTGGTGCCATTGAAATCCACATCAAAACTTCCAGTGAATTTAATAAGGGCATGATTAGGCCCCATGCCTAGTTCTGCTGGCAAAGGAGAATTATCAGTAAAATGCTAAGGAGCCTCAATGGAGCCTGATTTCAGCAAGAAATGAATATGCTCCCTATTCTAGCTCTAATTTTGGGTACGGCAACATGTGATCCCAATCCAAACTGGGAAGGAGAAATCTACAAGTACAAAAGCCATTACACTCCATGTTGAGAGAGTAGCTGGCGTGTCTGAAGCAGAGATTTCGATCAAGCTGTGCTTACCCAAAGGAGTTTTCTTCGTGTTACAAGCCCCAGCAGATTTTCTGCTGGGACAGAATCACTTTCTGCATAGTTTTTGGGCTACGTGGAAAGTCACACCCCACACTGGTTTTTCTGTCACCAGCACACAGAACAGCCAGACCCAGCTCAGCTTTGGCTCCTGCAGGATTCATTTTAGTGTGCTTAGGCTGAATTTTATCCCCTTCCATAACATTCCTTCATCTCTTTATTCATCCTTCAGGAACCTGGCCCCCCACCCTCCAGGCTTTCTCTGTGTTCAGGGAAGGGACAGCCAAGCTGGGCACAGGTGTCATCCCTGGTGGCCCCTGATGGATGCTGCAGGAGGTGAAACATGTCCTGGAAAATGTTAGAAGATGGAAGAGAGCTGCTGTTCCCAGCCACATCTCCCAGGCCCCCTCCACTGGAAAGAGTCTGAGACCCACTCAGGCAGGAGAGCAGCCCCTGTTTATCTCTGAGAGGGTCTCCAGCAATGTGGTGGGGTGAAACAGGGAGAACAAACCACTCATTCAACCTGTCTGCTGGGGTGAATGTGAAATTTAGATTAAAAAAAGCATGCCATGAAACATCATAGATTCCCGTTAGTGGAAATCATAGCTGCAGTCAGGAAGGATGAAGGACAGGGTCACATTTCCCCTTCTGGCACTGTCCCTCTCTCACACCCACCCTCACACACCACACAGGCGTTGCTGACAACAAACACAACCACGCTGTTGAACCACACACACTCACAGATCCACAAACACACAGTGTTTCTCCTCCTGCCACGCTCCCCTGTGGGTTTATAGGGAGGATTGTGTTCTCCAGCTGGTGACCCACCACACCACAGCTGTGCCAGGGCCAGTGACACAGAACAGTCCACTTGCCTTGGGATTGCCAGGGCTTTTAAAAATGCTCCACAACTGAGCATTCTGTAACAGATGTAAAAGTTAAAATCCAGGTGGGAACGAGTTCTTCGCATTGGCAGCCACTTCTGGCAGCCACTGACCCTCCTGAGCATCCCCACTGCCTCTCATGAGCCCCAGCTGCACCCCCTTCATCCCGTTCCTCTGTTGGACCAGACTTCAGCTTCCAAAAAGCCTCTCCAAAGAGCTTTGCACACCTGAGCCTAATTGTTTTATCAGAGCAAAGCTTGAATTACACTTTTAAAGCAGAGGAGACTCAGCAGAAGAGAGGTTAAAGCATAGGGGGCTGCAGACCTCTCTCCTCACCGATGTCCCGATGGTGCTGGAAGCACCCCGTGGTCTCAGCCTTGCAGGATGTCCCAGATCCCGCTGTGCCAGGCTCCACCTGGACAACAAAGAGCCGCCCACACCGTGCTGGGAACAAGCTGAGTTAAACAAACACCATCTGCCATCGCTCCTGTCAACCAGAAAATGCTCACCACACTGCAAACACTGATGGAGCCGTGAAACGTCAGGAGGGTCAGCGAGACGACGCCGTGTTCACGAGCGCTAATTTCGTTATGTCTACACCAGGTGGCTGAAAAGCTTTTATTGTGGAGGGAGACCTGCAGTTCTCCATAAATGAGTCTTTCCAGAAGGGCAGATTTTCTGTGTTTTAACTTCTCGCCCTGCAATTCCTGCTGAAGGTCACTGGCTTTATGCCATAGTGGTTTTAGGGAGAAAATCTGAGTGAAGCTGAATTAGTCAAATCTGTGAATGAGCTGGGGACCAAAAGAGCTTATTTAGCCATGGCAAAAATTAGTAAAATTGTACACTTCCACAAAGGAATGGAAAGGTTCAAATGACAGCCTCATCTGTCATCCTAATTTCCAAGCATTTGGAGAAGCTGCAAACCCTTTCTTGCTCAAATACAGCAGGTGCAGGACTTAGATGGATGAGGTGAGACTGCAAGAGCAGCTCAGACACCAAGTAACCAACCAGCCCTTTCTCCCCGAAGAAGAAAGGAACACATCCTCCAAAAGCAAAGAATTCCCAGACAGTTCATCAGTGAGCAGCAGCTTTTATTGATGATTGTTTATCTGGAGCCCAAATTCCCAGGCCAGACTCAGATAACTCACACCTGCTGAAAAACAGCAACAAAAACCATCTTTAAAATTACAAAATAATTAAGGTTGGAAAAAATCAGACCATGGAGTCCAACAATTAACCACCACTGCCAGATTCATCACTAAACCATCACCAAAACAACTTAAGCACCACATCTACAGCTTTTACAGGACAGAGACAGCAATTCCCCCACTTCCTCAGGCAACCTGTCCCAATGCTTGGCCACCCTTCCAGTGAAGAAATGTAAAAATCCCAGAGAATCTTTTTGTTTTACAGGATGGCAAACCCACAGAGACATATTGTCAGTGTCAAAGTGCAAACATGTCTGAAATGAGAAGCAACAAGTGTGTCCTGGTCACATGGATCCATGGTAGTGGGACATTCACAACTGGTCCTTGAGATATTTCTGCTCACAGCCTCCTGCATGGCCACAGGTCTCTTTGCAAGAGCTGGGAAGCACAAAATTCCTTTCAAAATTCATTCCTTTCCCACTGAGGCCACGCATGGGGCATCTGGTGACAAACACCATCCTCTCTGCCCCTCTGGCTGCTGCTCCCATGGGCGTGAAGCACCTGGCTGGAGCACTTTGTTCAGCTTTCAGCCACTTTGATGGTTCTGTTCCTGCCCACTTTAATGGACACTTTGCCCAGCTGAGATGTGGTATTTGGCCTGCCATGAATTCACCTCTGCTGGTTTGGAATCAAAGCACTTAGCGGGACTGTCCTCTGGCTCAACTGGGCTCTGCAGTGAAAACACCACAAGCACAAACACCCCCAAGTGCATAAACATCATTCCCCCTGCCTGCCTCTCTCTGGGGTGCCTAAGTCAGAGCGGGAGGCAAGACCTGGTGTGGAAAACAACTCCTTTTAACCATCCAGTATTACATTTCTGTGCTGTTCCACGTCAGTGACAGTCCCTCAGGTACAAGGGACCTTCTGCTTTCCAGCCAAAAAGCTGCATCAAACAAAACCATTGCTGGCAAATAATGTGTTAGCATCTTATTCCTGATATAATCCAACCAGGTTTATTGTTGGCAGAATGAAGATATCAGCAAGGCACAATATGATTTTATCAAAAGACCACACCTAATTTACTGCATGTAAGGTTACATTCATTATTCATTTTTCCACAGCAGAAACTAAACAAACAGGCACACCAAGCAACAAGAATTGAGATTTCTTTTTCCCCTGATTGCCTTCTGTGTCCCAGAGGCTGAGTTTTGCCTTTTGTTATGAATGAGTTGACTTTTTCCAGACTGTCAACTCACAATCCTTTTTGAATTCACATCTTCCCTGAAAGCTCCCCGTGCAAAAGCTCTCTGCCATTTCCTCAGGGAGCTTTTCCCAATATCAATATGCAAACGCTGAGATCACAAACCCCTTATTCAATCCACGTACTCCAGAAAAGACAATACAGAAGACAAGCATCCCCTGCATCCTCATCTACAGTACCTGCCCTGCTACATCGAGCTCAGCCCTCTGTAGGAAAGGACTTTTTGTTAATTGACCTGGTTATAATCTGCTGGGATAATCCTTTTCTTGCTAGGGAGCTGTATCTAACCTGTCTCCAGCAAATCCTGCATTGCAGCTTGGTAGGAAAGGCCACATCTGAGTGCTTTTGTCACTTCACAGGAAATACCGTGTTAGAGAGATGATTTATTTTGTCCCACATAACAAACAGACACCCCATTGCTAATATCTCTAACAACATGTTCACCCTCCTGTAAGCCACCAAGAAAACACCTGTAGATCATTGCTTCTGCATAAATCTCTTCATTTGGTAACTACATATAGCTTTCTCCTAAAAAGCCCCTGTGGCTCTTTAAAATGCTAATTAATCTGTAAATGGCTTTTTCTTTTTACATCAAACCAGCACTCACACTTTCTTCTTATTCTCCTATAAATAGCAGAAGCTCTCAACAGGTAAATGGAAAAGTTTTCCTAGGTTTGTCACCTAACAGGCATAAATGTCTCTCCCACCCCTTTTCCAGGCTGTATCTTATATCCAGAGGCTGGACATGAGCTGGACGCTGCTCCATGGCCAGGCAAACCCCAGAGGGCTGGAGGATCAGCCTGAGCCCCCAGGGTGCCTATTTCCATGTGGGTCAGGAGGGGTGTGAGCCCAGCACAGTGACTGCTGCCATCCTGATGCAGTGCAGATGTCTGTAACCATTTGGGACACTGATTTTTGTGACTCAGTGCGAGGTCCTCAGCCAGCTGATAGCATCATAGCACAGGGAGGGAAATCATTTCTGCCTGCTACAAGGTACTGCAACAAAAGCCGGCTCAGGGCTCCTGTTCCATTTTGGCATCTGTTCCAAGCAGCATTACTCATCATCTACAGAGACCTCGGAGTCTATTTAGTGAGGAAGTGGAAGACTTAGTCTTTCCCAATCACTGTACCATGAGTGCAGCTTGAGGAATGAACACTCAGCCCAGCTCCCCTGTCCCCACCCAGCCTGTCCTCCCCTCCTCATGCCAAATACATTAACTCCAACAGAAAATATTTACCTGCATTAATATTTGGTGGGAACTGGGATCCCAGCCCCTAAAAGAGAAAAAAGCTGAATATACATTAAACTATAATAGAGACAACTGCGTGTTCTGCAGCTGGGAGGCATGTAACATTCTCTCACTAAAACCTAAACATCAAATAAATTAATTGTATATGGTAACAATAGGAACTAAACCTGGTCTGTGTTTTTAAGGCATCCTAATTGAAACCAGACCTGGGTTTGCACTTCCTTTGTGGTCCAGGTGGGCACTCGTCCTATGATCATAATGAAGGTGCTACAAAGGCTTTTCCCCAGCCCTGCAGCCCCTGTTCAAGATCACAGCAGCTTGCTGGGTTTGAGAGCTTTCTTCCTCTGGTTACACAATGCGGGGAGAGGAAGCAGGGGTTGTTATTGCTGCAGCGAGCTCGGGCTTTTGATAATATTAAACTGTTTAGGTTGGATCTGAAACCTGACTTTGTTGAGAACCATATGGTGCTTAAATGATGTTGTTGCCTTGCAAGTCTGCAGGGTAGAAAACAGGGCCAGATTCTACAATATCTGCAAATTACCAAAGCTGTGAATTTAATGAAGAAGGAAGAAAGATCAAGGAAGTTCTGTCTTTGGTGGCAAAGGTATTTCACAGGAATATCCAAAGGGGAGAGAAGAGGCTACTGCAACAAATTACAGAGCATGCTCAGGTGTGGATTTAATTATGAGCAATAAGAAAGAAGGATACTTCAATGAGCTCACAGCCCACAAGCATTAAGCTGAGACCTCACCTCTCACAGGATAAAGAGAACATCATCACCATACGTCTTCTTTAATAACCATAATAATCATCAGACCTTTCAAAACTTTATTTGGTCACAATAATGCTCAATAGTGAATACCTGCAAAGTTTTTAAGTTTCCATTTTTTTATAACACAGCATTTGCTGCATCAGTCTTCTGTCCTTTACAGGTGACACTCCACCCAGAGAGTGCACTGCACCAGAGGGATCTCAGCCAGGATCTGTGGGACCACAGGATGCTCTCTCAAGTGTGCCTGCTATTTTCTGCCTCTTTGGCAGTGCTGTATGTAGGTGGTGAAGTGCCCCAGCACCCTTTAAGATGAAAAGTGTCACGTATGTGTAAAGTAACACTGTTAAATCAGGGAGGAAAATATGCACTCAGAGAGAGCCTGAAAGCATGCCACACTGGCAGGAATCACCAATCCAGGCTTCCTGACAAGAAACAAGAGCCATGGGATTAATTTTCCCCAGTGTGCCCAGATCATATATTATTTTCCTGCTAGATCAAGGACTTTCATTTAAAAAAAAATAATAGAAAACAATACAACAACGAACAAAAAAAACACAAAGGGTTTTTTTTAAAGGCTTTTTAAAAATTCTCCTTTAATTTATTCTATTGATCTCAGGAAAGGCAGAACTACTGGAAGAAACACCTTTGATGTTAGAAAGCCTCTATGACAGAACCAGAGCTGGCAGATGAATCCACTGTCTTCCTTGCCTGGATCATGGGAAAAGCCCCCAGAGGTCTGTTACTAGAGGACAGGGATGAATTCTTGTAGCCCAAGGCTTCCAAGGGGTGCACAAAAATTGAAACTATTCAGATAGTCTTATTGGGATCTCCAGCCAACCCTGGCGCTACAGCTGCTGAAAGCTACAGCTCAAAAAGGATGCACTCAATCCTTCCAAAAAAGTGCCTTCATGGCCCATTGCTGGGGCAAATCCCATGACAAAACCCCATGGAAAAGATCCACCTCAACCCAGTGCAGGTATTCTGCTGTGTCAGACAAGTTTCAGTTCTCCAAAGGTGAGCACCTGGCATGGGGCAAACAGGACCCAAGAAACCCAAGTGCTGGACACCCCACAGCCACCACGCTGTTCTACCACACCAGTTTGCAAATCCTTACATTAAAAGTTGTGACTAACATTTCGTCTTGCTGCAGGTCAGGTTTAGTCTGTTTCCTTCCTTTTTCCAGCTACTTTTGGTACCTGGAGACCATCTGGACCAAAGGATGCCCTGCATTGCCTCAGGTGTGATTCTCCCATCTGACCTAGTACAGGACAAGTTTCTGTGGACCAGGTGGACACTTAGCCTTTATTAAGCCTTTATTAACACCATCGTCTCTGTCTGTCCCTGGTTTTGTTTCCCACCATGCACTCAGCCTGAACTCAGCTCCATGCCAAGCAAACCAGCTCATCTCATTGTTCTCTGTCCATATGAGCTCCAGCCACCTCTTTTCCACACCAGACTTCCTAATATTTCAGGACTGTATTAATACCCACAGGCATCTCTTTTCCTGTTTCTATCTGAACAAGGCAACTGGGCCCTCTTAGTGGGAATTCCCATGACTCTGCAGCTGTGCTGTCCCATCCCAGCCCTCTTCCTTCCCTCTCCAGAGTGACCCACTGCTCCCCAGAAGATACTCCAGGACTTTGTGTCAGGGGAAGCTTGTGCTGTCCCAGCAGTCACAAGCTCACTGACAACAAATTAGACCTCAATTCAAAGCCAGTTCTTGAGGGACTTCCCCACAAATTTTTCCCCCAGCCCCTAAATTCACCTTTTAGCAAAATCCACTGGTTCTTCCTTTTAGACATTTTTATATCATCTCACCTCCAGTTCTTGTATTATTCTTCCCCTGTCAGCTCACCTCATCATTTTTCACAAGGCACTATATTCACTTCACTAAATCCAGCTAAGAAATGCCATAGATCTAATCTATGTCTAGAAAAATCCATTATTTTATCAAAGATATCAGGTTTATACATCACAACCTGTATTTGCTAGACTCGGGCTGCATTCTCTCCAATTTTCTATTTAACTTCATGCTTTATTTTTCATTTATATCCATATAATTGGGGTGATAGCAACGGGCTTCCATCTCTCCTTATATACAGACCTGTCTTTCCTGTACCTTCAGTCATCATCAACTTCCCCCACTTTGATGCATAGAAGAGTCACCATTGAGAGCCCTCCTGAATGTGCATTTTGGGCTGGAGATTTTCTGCCTTGTTTCTGTCCCCTTGCCACAAGCCTGAGTGCACTCAAGTCTGAAATTGGCTGCTCTCATGAATGTGGTAATTTTGGCACCCGCAGCCTCATTATCACTCTCCTACCTGGTTTTGCCTTAAATATTCACTTCACTGCCTTACTCACAACTGAGGCAAGGGATTTGATTTGCTTTCAGGCCACATTTAAGGTTATCTTTAGTATCAGCCTCAATCTCATTACACAGAAAACTTTTCTCCCTTCAATTTAAAATACAGCCATTGAACAGAACCATATTTCTTTACATTTTCTCAATAAAAATACTCTCTCACCTTGCTATCAATGCTTGCTTATTTTTCCAGACATCAGCACATGTGCTGCTTCCCTGATGAGCCTCACCTCCAGGAAAAGGGCCAGGTAGTCTTTTTCTCATAGACATCCAAAGGGACATCAATAGAGAATGGTTTTAATTTCCAGCTCTGTATCAAGAGTCTGAGTCAAGCCACATTCACCTAGCCTTTGGGACACATTCCCTCCTTGTTGTAATCTCAGAACCACTGATTTCTATTTCCAATTTCTACCTCCAAATCAAATTTATAACAAGAAAGCCCTGAGGAGCCCCACAGTGAACAGCAGGTAATGAGTGAAAAAGACAAAAGAGACACAATTCAAAATTACACTGTAGGGAAAGACCTGGGAGATCCCTCAAGCATCCAGAGGAGAGGTGGGCAGAGCCCATCTGTCTGCACCCCAGGCACCACCCTCGTAAAAGGCTGAGCTCCAAAAATACATGAGATCATTACAACCAGCAGCTAAGCCCTTCTGCGGTGCCTGTGCATGCTGTAAGGGGAAAAAAGTGCTTGTGTTAGCACCGGAGAGGTTTGCCAAGGAAAGAAACAACTGCTGGCAGCCTCCGCTCCTGAGCACGTCAAAGTGAGCGTTCAAGTCTTGTCAGAAAGACAAATTAATGTCCAGATGGGCTAAATGTGGTCCATCTGAATGAATGGAGCTGTTACTGATTGATACCAGTTAGGAGGATGGCCCTCTGCCTAGCACTTGAGAAAGCACGGGCATTCTGTTTTGGGGAACAAAACTGCTACAGGATGGATAATCTGGAAAAGTCTCCTGCAGTTTCAAAGCTGTTGTATTTTTATTTCTAAATGTTTGATGCAGACACAGTTTGCATGTTCTCCCCACCTCCGTTTAGGGCATGGGAGCAGCAGGTTTTGTCACATGTAGAGCTAACACTTTGCTCTGGCATCTGCAGTGCTGCAGGAGAGCTATTTCCTCCCAGGAATTTCCAGTCTGTTTTCCAGGTCCTTTTAAGTCAGATGGTCAGAGCTGTGTCTGACAGAGTACTGGGATGGAGCTAGCACTCACTCCCCCACAAAATGCCAGCTGCCATGGCAGGGGGGTTGGAACTAGGACATCTTTAAGGTTCTTTCCAATTCAAACCCTTATAAGATACTATGCTCCTGTGCTTCTGGCTTTGGTCAACCTCACTGGAAAAAATATAAATAAATAAAAGCATTAATCTCACACCAAAACCCACAAAAGCCAAACCTCCATGCTTTGTGCAGGAGAGAAACTCCCAGCAGAGCTTCCTACCCAGTTTCTTCAGACCACCCAGCTTCCCTGCCAGCTGAGACATCCCCGACAGCCAGGAGAGTTTTTATCGGCCTTTTCTCCTGCTTCCCCATTGTTCCTGACTTGCAAACGCTGAAGAAATTCCATTCATTTTGGGCTGACCACAAACCTTCTCTAAAGAGACTCTCACACAGTTTATTACAAATCCATTTTATGAAATGAATGTGATGGTAGCCTGGTAGCCTACTAATTAATACCTGGCAGGAATTAAGTGAGAGCAACTTCTAATAGCGCTGCCTCCCTGAGTGGTCAGTTCTTCCACTCCTCTGTGCATCAGTCACAGAACATCCTGAGCTGGATCCACAAGGTTCATCAAAGTCCAGTCCTCACCCTACACAGGAATAAATACTGACCTAGAGAAACTGCAGATAGTGTTTGATCAAAAGGTTCAGCAAGTCCAGACCTCGATTTGGATGGCAGGGGAGGGGCTGGTTCTCCAGGAAGCGACCTTCCAAAAGTCTTTACTGAGGGTTTTACTCAGCTGAACATCTGGCAAATGTGGAACTTTTACTGGTTAATTTCATACAATACAGCTTTTAAGCCTGCAGAACACAAAGTAGAGGCAAGTTAGCAGAATTAAATAGCAGCTATTAAAAGAAAAATAATATTGCTTTTCACACCTCTTTTCCATTTTTCTTACCTCTTTTTTCCCCCCTCATTGCTTTGGCAGGTGTATCTGATGTGCTAAATCCATCCCTGGTGGTACTATACCAAACCAGCATTTATATGTCAGGAGAAGAGCAAATTTTGGCAGTAAATAGGGCACAATAATATCCATCTGTGTTCCTGAAATGCATCAGGTAAAGACCTGATTAGAAAAGTGGATATAATCACTGAAATGAGAGAGCAGTGAAAAAGCATCTTTTGTCTTCATGACAAAGTGACATCAAAACAGTGTCTCTGGAATAATTTTTAAGAAAAACACCCATTGCAGCTGGCTAGAGGGTAATCAACTGTGATTTAGCCTCAGCTCAAAACTTACTCTAAGGCCTTGGCCTTTTTAATACATGAAAATATTCATATAAACATAGCTCTGCTTCTAATGGGTACCTGTGAGACTGATTTAGCAAAAATGAGAGTGTGCATTAGGACTCAGCTAAGATCAATTCATATGGAAATAGTTTACCACATGTTAGAGGATTTGGCCAGGGAGTATAAACAACAGCATGTGGATGAGGAAGAAGTCAAAGCATTAGGAATTAATTATGAGTATGACACAAGCTGCACAGTTGTAATGGCTATTCCACACCTCAAAAGATGCTCCTCACAGAATTTCCAATAACAAATGCATTTATGAAAGAGCTGATTGGGTTAGGGTTGGTGAAAGGAATACTGTACTTACTGGAAAGTCTAATGTGAAACCAACACCAGGAGAAAAGGGATTTACATTAGGAAACACTGCAGGTTTTACTGTGAAGGTGCTAAGGCCCTGGCACAGGTTGCCCAGAGAAGCTCTGGATGCTCCTTCCTGGATGTGCTCAAGGCCAGGTTGGACGGGGCTTGGAACAACCTGGCATAGGTGAAAGTCCCTGCCTATGGCAGGGGAGTTGGAAGTGGATGATCTTGAGGTTTTCTTCCAGCCCAAACCATTCTGTGATTCTGGGAAGTGACATTAAAATATCACACATTATTTCAGCTGGAACACTTCTCCTTCATTAGCCTAGTTTAAAATGTTACTGTATCTATTTTTGTAGTGCAAAGAATATTTCACCAATAGAAGACCCATTTCCAAACCTCATCACGCACTGGGACTCTGATAATTTCAACTTTCACAAGAAGAAAAACCCCAGTGAAGGACTGGATCCTGCACAGCGCTTCCCTTCCTCCCAGCGCGCCGTTGGGTGGTTTGTTTTCCTTACACTCCCTCAGCGCTCCCTCTCTTTGGGCCTCCACCACCATACGGGCAATCTCACGTCTCTTGGCTTGCAGGATGCTATTTCTGGAAACACCATCTTGCAGAGAGCCATGGCATGGAAGTTATGATTCATACATTTCATAGGAGCAGAAGTGTGAGTGAATTTGGGCAGGTGGCGGGGTGGCACCCGAGCGTGAGGTGCCATGACAGATGTCAGCAGCCAGGAAAGTATGCTCCAGAGGTGCAAGACATGAAGAGTTGCAAGTTCCTGGGGAGTTAAATCCACTTACATCAGACTTGGGAAACTGGGCATCATAAGCACGCTGACGTTCAGTGTTTTGCCTGCCATTTTTGCAGCTTATGTCACAAGAAGCTGCTGTGTCCCGGCTGTCTTCTGTGTCTGAAATGTCTCTTCTTGGCTTCTGTTTGTCTCCCAATTCCACCTTCACCACCCCTGCCACTCCTTCCCACACCACTGCTCAGGCAGGACCAAGACATGACACCATTTCCCCTGCAGCTTTCCCCCTCTCCAGCCTCAGCCATGCCTCCTGCTGCCCTTCTAACCTGGAACTTTCTCCTCTCCCTCTTGCCTACTCAATCACCTTCTAGAATTCAGCTCCTTCCCAAGCTCTGTTGCTTTCTTTCCCTCCAGATCCAGTAAATTTTAACCAATTTATTGTAAAGATGCTTAATTAGGCACTCACAGCCCAAATAGCAGCAAGAAATGCTTCACAAAGCTGCATGGTCCAAGGCATTTCAATTCCGAAACATTGTCTTACATGATAAACTTTTCAGCAGCCGTTGCCCAAAACTTGTATTGTAAATTGTTGAAGTTTGTAATAGATCACAGCTTCCACTGAAGCCAGAGCACAGCCAAGCCTCAGAAAGGTGTTGGCCCAACTCTGCAGCTGCTTTCCAAACCATCCATCTTCACCTCCTGCTTTGTGCTGCTAACAGAGCTTTGAAACTCCTATTCCAAACCATTCTCAAAGGACCCTCTTATTCTGAGGAACTAAATAAGGAGTCTAAACAGTCTTCTTATATGGTGGGAAGAATGGATGCTCCTGTGTGAGCCAGGGGAGAGAAAACATCTCCTCTGAGAGCAGCAATACCCCATCCAAGGCTCACAAGTGCACAAGGAGAGGGCAGAATAAAAAGGGCAGCCTAAGAGGAATTCAGCGGCATGACAAGTGATAGTAAACCTACAAGAAAAACCTGGCACAGGAGAGAGAACAGCACCAGCCCCAGAATTTGTGAACTCCTCTCTTAGAAAGGGGGGCAGCTGTTACGGGCTGCATACAGACCTCATATGGACTATTATACCCCATACAAAATGGGGTGAGGGATACTGAGAGCTGCTTGGTCCCTTCCTTCTGTGCCAGCAGCTTCCCAGCCTGTTCTGGGCACAGTGAAATGGAGAGCCCCAGGCTCTCTAGGGCCAGGACAAGCCAGCTGAACCCCATTTTCTGGTGACAACCCATGAATCCTTCCCCTGCACACACACATTCCTCTCCGGCCGCTCTGCGCAGCCGTCTCCCGGATAAACACTGTGTGGTGTGTGTGGCGCACTGCAATACTTCAAGGACGTTGGAATGCACTTTATCAGCACTTTTAAACACTGCAGCTTTATGAGGGGAGTCTGAAAATGTATTTACCATTCCAGACTGTGCACAGATGTGCTTTTAATATAACATCCTGATGGGTTTTTTTTCTCTTCTCATGACCCCTTGCTGTCCAGGCAAGGGCGCTTGCCTTTCCCTGTGCCACCAGATGCCCAAGGAATTCTTTCTGGAGCACCAACCACCAGAGATTTCCATGACTTGAGGCAGGTCCTTCACACCTTCTGATGATGTTCTTCTATGGCTTCTGTGAGGCTTGCTTCCTGAGGTGCCTCCATAACCACCCTTAGTTGCCACACAGCTGTTTCCTAACCCATCTCACCAGTGTTTACATCTCTCCAGGGAGATTCCTCCTGTGCACCAACTGCGTCTGCAGAGCTGTTGATTGCTCAGTGTGTGGCACAGCAGGTCATGCAGATTGCTGAGAACAGACAGATGATCTGGGGCTCTTCTGGGCTCCTCCTAGGAGGCTGGAAACTTGTGGAAATGCCTCCTGTGTTCCTGAAGTCACCATGTGCTCTGAGGCACAGGCCTCAGGATGGCTTTCCTGATCTCAGGAGTGTGTTTGGCCTCCAGGATCAGACCTGAAAGATGAGCAACAAAAAATTCACCTTGTTTCTGCTGGCTGTAGTGGGTCAAGGAAAAGGAAGTCTTCTGAACTGAAAAAGCAAAGTAAAGACTATACAGGGCAAGAAAATAGAGGGAAGCAAGAAGGAAGAAAAACCTACAGAAAGGCCTTCCCTTGGGAAAAGCAAGAAACACTTAAAGCTGTTTTCTCAAATAGGACCTGCTGCTTTTACAGCTCCATTCACAGAAGCCATTTCCCAGCTATATTCCTCTCTATCTGTGTCATCTCCCTTCAATATTTCCTGTTTATGCAGAGCCTCCCAGGTGCTACACCAGGTGAGCTGCCAGGCCCAGCTCAGATCCCTCTGGTGCCAGCTCTCTGTCCCAGAGAAAGCTGCTCACAGAGAAGTGGTTGTTACCAACCAGGACTTTCTGTAACGCACAGAAAGGCATCACCTCATCCAGAAGTTGGCATCTTACAATGAAATCTGGGGTGACACCCTCCATTTCTGGACCAGGGCTCACACATATCCCCATGGGTGCTGCAGCTGGTGGCTCAAGAGCTTGAGCTGGACAAGGCCCTGTGAGCACTGTAGCTGACCACAAGCCAAACAGCACAAGGCAGCACATGAAGCACATAAGGCCAGCAAATGACAAGAATTTAAAATAAACTCATCAGGGACTGGCTCAACAGGATCCTGATTTGTTCCCCTGTGAAGATCCACCTGTACACTATTTAATCCCTGGAGCTGGGGCCAGCTCCTGTTTGTGTCAAGGGAAGATTTTTTCCATTTCCTTTAATGGACCTGGAATGGGCCCAAGCAGAGCTGTATAATCAGCAATGGTTTTATTAAACAAGGGAAATAGCCTTCCCCTTGATTCCCTCCTATTCCTCTGCACCAGCTGTAGGTCAGAATCTGCCACTTCTGCTTTGGAGACTAAGTCTTCTCCTGTGGAGCTGGGTGTTTGCTTCAAACCAACCAATCAAAGCAGCATTTTCAATGGGGGCCGAGATTTATCCATTGTCAGGGACAACAGCTTCACATGATGAGCTGGGCTATGCCTGACTCAAACCTCCCAACTCATTTTCTGAAGAACACTGTGTTGATTTTACACCACTCTTAGTTTCTAAACCGGGAACTTCATACCTTTTGTTTATATTTTTTTTAAAAAACATTTCTTATCTTGGAGCAATAGCAGCAGGCCAGACAAATACACAAGTTGAAAAGACAACAGAAATGTTTTGTGCCAAGGAAGGATGGATGTAAGCAAACCTGGCTCTAATAACCATGGAAACAAAACACACGTTGTATGAAAATGATTCACACTGTTTTGAAGACTTTTCTGGAAGGCAATAACTTACTGCCTTGGAGGCAGCATAGCAAAACAGCACAACCAGAGAGTCAGGAGAGATGTGTCAGAGCAGGAGTACAACTTAGAATCATAGAATTGTTTGGATTGGAAAGGACCTTCAAGGTCTATCTTTTTCCAACCCCCTGCCATGGGCAGGGACACCTTCCACCAGACCAGGTTACTCCAAGCCCTGTCCAACCTGGCCTCGAACACTTTCCGATGTGAGGCATCCATGTGTCAGAGATCAAAGCCTGCGAGCTTTGGACAAAAGAGAATATACAAAATAGATGTTAGAACATGCCCAGCTCACTTTCTGCAGGTTTGTCCTGCAGCATCAATCAGCCCCTGTCCCCCAGAGCCTGCTCCCCCTTACATGTGCATGTGTGGGAGCTGCCTGGCTCTCCCATTTCTCACACTAAATCCTCACCAAACAAACAAACAAACAAACAAGAACCACACACACCCCTCCCAGCACACTGTAAAATACCTGAAACACAGTGATAGCATTTAATGCCCCTGGCAGGGCATCTCAGGGGCTTTCAAACACCAAACAAGCTCTGCACCACCACAGCCTTACTCATGAAATTATTTATCGGGGCTGATTCATAGAGTCTTTTATGGCTAATAATGGCTTGGAGGTCTCACATCCTCCAGGCTTGATGGATTCCATGTTCACAAGGCTGGGAGCTTGACTCCTGGAGGAGATTTTTAGGCTGAAGCCATGCAATGAGCACCACTTGGGCAGCAAGAACTGCACTGAGCAAGGGCTGGGCTGGGTGATGGGTGCTCCTGTCCCACGAGAAACAGGTACCACACCATCCCCTCACAAAGCACTCGAGCGTTTTTCACCAGACATAAATCAAAGACATGCTTGCATCCAACAGAGCCCCAAAATCAGGCAGATGCTGGCAAAGCTCTTTGGTAAAGCGGTTTCAAGCTGTGGTAGTCAGCTCTGGGCAACAGCCACCCCTTTGGAAATCACTGGAAACTTCAGGAGTTTTACAGTTGTTGGCCACCTCAGGGATCCCAGCCCAGGAGGAACCTCTTCTCTCCATCACCCATGAGTGCCTCTGTGTGATCTTTCTTTGAAATCCCCTGGGAGTGCAGATAAAGCCAGGCCCAAGAAAAAGCACAGTTTGTTTATCATAGCAGACAGTTCACAGCAGAGATTAACAGATGGGAAGCACTGCAGAGTAAAAATGTTGTTGTTGGGTGACAAGCTGGTAGCTTTTCATTTAATGACCTAAAATACAGGTATGTTTATGACATTAGAGTGAATACAGTGGGATTTGGGGCTTATAAAAAAACACTCAGCTACAAATTGCATGGTAGCCATAAGATTTAAAATCCAGAGATGCAGGTAAGAGCTTCATTAGGGGGGTTCAGAGTGTATGTGTTTGCATGAGCCTATATGGAAATGTAAAACAAACATCGTGCAGAAGATGAGAAATCTTTTCTACAACTGCATTTTTTATTGACCATAACAGGGAAAAGCCATAGGAGGAAAGGTAAAAGCTTTTGTTTTGGAAAATGACTGCCAGCTTAGGAGAGATGTAACTGGCAGGCACCACTTAAGAGCTAAATGTATTAAAAGAACCTCCTGTTTCTAAACCTTAAAAGAAACAAAGAGACACTAAAGAGAATGGCATTATATTTTTTCACTCTCATTTTATTATTTTTTTTCAGGATGAGCTTTTTCTAGGCAGCAATGAGAAGAGACCAAGTTCTTCCTTTCCTTTCAGCATCAAGAAAATTCTGCAATGGGGAATGGACAGCCAACAACGCCCAGGGCAGTTACTACCTGAGCACAGGGAATGAGGGAGTATCCAGAGTTGCTGGACTTGGTTCAAGGAGCAGCAAGCAGCACTGCATGAAACAGCATGAGACAAGCAGAGGCACAGGTGGGGGCACCCGAGCTCAGCCATGGGAACATGCAAAGATTTCTGCAAAGAACAGCAAAGATTTCTGGTCTGTACGAGGTCTGTGGTGTCAGCTCTGGCAGCCCAGCACATCTGCTCCAGCCTCAGAAGGGGAGGCTGCTCCTGGTGTTGGCTCTGCACAAGCTCCACAGCACCAGGAAAAACTACTCCACAACAAGAGCATGTCCCATGGTACATCCATGAGTTTTGTGGCTCTTTCCCACTGCCAGAGCATCCAGAGGAGATGAGTGCAAGAGCACCTTCCCCAGCTGGCTGGGCTGGTGCCAGCACAGGGTGAAAGGAGTTTGTTTGGGTTACCTGCCTACGTGAGACACAATCCTCACTTTTGCCACCTGCCCAACACCAGTTGCCAAACAAATCACTGACACCAGGCACTCAAGAGACTTTGCAGTCCTACCCCCACACACTCTGCTTTTGTTACCAGCAACAGCATTTCAAATTAATCGCAGGAACCAGATGGCCCCAACATGAAGCCAGAGCATGGCAACCTCTGTTCTTTCCATTTTCTAAACTTTCCCTTGAATCCGTTATTCATACAGGTCATTCTCTTGCAGGGTTAAATGCAAACCACAGCATGTTTCGTACCTGCCAGAAAAAATTAGATCTTCCATTGCACAATATTCAGACACCCTTCCCTTTCTCCACGGGAAGTCACAAAATTATCACCAAGCTGCTTAAGCATGACAGCAGAGAGGATTTGGAAGTGACATTTAGGAGCAGGAGAGTTAAATATGTTTACTGCAAGCTCATTCAAATGAGAAAAAGTAAGATGGTTTAAGTTGCAGAGTAGAAAGTGCTGGTTTAACAGCTTAGTCAGCAGGTGAGATGACATTTTCTAGGAGACTGGAAAGTGCTTTGAGCCAACATCCTAGCACATGAGAGGAGATTGAGTCCAGGAGATTTAGGGACTTTGGAAAGACTGGTTGACTCAAATGTCTTCTGTCTTGTTTGACAGCCAGAGGGCATTGAAGACCAAAATTTTATAAAGCTGGGAGATCTTGGGGATGCAAAAACATTCCACCAGGTGAACTTTGTATTTTATACACTTTGTGAATGTACAGAATTCTCCAAATTCACAGCTCTGCCACTGATCTCCTTCAAACCCAGTTTCTAATAACGTGTCTTCCTTCTAATACCAAGTAGTGCTCAGTCCACTTTCCACAACCACAGGTGGCCTTTCTTCAGTTCACAAGCTCTAGAAATACCAGTCTCATGCTCTCATTTTGGAGCTGCTTGCCAAGTACTTAAGGGCAGTGTCCCAGCATCATGATCCATGGGCAGAGGAAGTGTCTAGGACCCAAACTTCCCTGTCCTCCATATTTACATGAAAATCAGTCCTGAAACAAAAATCTCTGCAATCCTGGTCCTATCTTCTGCTTTCTGGGCAACACTCTCCCTTGCCTGCAGATCCTCAGAGAGATGCAACCTTCCTGTTGCCCACCTCTTCTCTGTGAGCTCTAAGTATTGAGGTTATTTTCTTCCAAAGCTCACAATTTCATGGAGGCCTAAGAAGCTGAAATAGGTACTCTGCTCAAAACTGAGAAATGGAACTGGGGCTGATGCTCCCAGAATTCCCAGAAGCCGGAGTTTGCTGGAGGCATTGTCAGCTCTGAGGCCTTCTGGCAACACAGCACAAATAGCTATTTGCACATGGGGTATATAATCAGGAGTTTCATGAAGGATTTAATTAGACTCCTTAAATTAATGGCTGAGAATAGCAAAACTAAGTGTTAGATGATCAAGAGAAAGTGATAGGTTATTTGTTTTCCTGCAGAGACTGCTCTGTTCCTTCTCTTGGTAATTGGAATTAGTGGACTGGAATTGGTGCTGCATGCAAGCCCACCAAAGCAGGATATCACTGTTACTTCCAAGCAGGATGAATTTTAAAAAGGGAACCCAAGACTTGAAGCTCAGGCCAATGTAAATACGAGTACTATTGCAATATTCAGGGAATGACAACAAAATGCTGGGGTTTTGTCTCATGTTGTCTATCTAGACCCTGGAATCATAGCTGAAAGCCAGCAAGAATTAAACCTTAGAGTCCATTTTTGTTTTGCCAGCTTTCCAGGAAACATTTACTTTTGATTTCATGGTTCTAAACTCAATCTTTCCTCAGTGTATAGCTCACTATAAAATGAGGTTAAGAGATATTAAAAAATTATTTGGAGGAACAAGAGAAATGGAAGACAGATTTTTTTTTAGTGGATACGAACACTTCAAGAGCTGATTAATCTTCTTAAAGGACCTGACTGCATCCTGGTGCTCTGTTTTCCCAGCTGTGATGGGAGTAGAATTTGATTTCTGAGCTCTGCTGTATCAGTCCAAGGACTTCTCAGAGGGGAGGGAAAAGCAGCACTGGGGCCAGTGGCTGCATCCAGGTCCTTCTCACAGTTACACCAGCACCATGAATGCTGGGATGAACATTTCCTTTGCCAGGGAGGATATAGGACAGGAAATACCTCTGTGGGAACAAATTCCAGCTGTGCCATGACACGTGTAAAACACTGAACATGTCAGTGAATTTCAGAGGCTCAGTATTTCCTTTTATCTCAGAAAGGAGGGGCATTGCATCCCCTGCAAGCCTCACCTTCTTCAGTCATCACTTGCAGCTTCAGTTACCTCCAGGGACACACTGGAACTGAAATCTGTCAAGGAGACCTGCCCTGACACCAGGGATTTCCACCAGGGTAAGGGACACTGGGACAGCTATGAACCAACCGTGGTTTTCCACCCTGACAACCTGTGCTTCCATCCCAGACCATACAGACCACAGGGTGTGGAAAGAAGAGCAAAAATCCACCTTGTCACACTGACTAAACATAGGAAAAAGCTGAGCTGGTGTTTCTCTAGCTGTAAAGTGGAGATGGTGATGTCTCTGAGGGCATTTTAGCCAGAGCAGAGGTGCCAGCCATTTCCTACAGCCTTCCCTTGAAACTGCCTCACAGTCTGGCTTGCAACCCTACTGTTGAGCAATTCTTTGGCTACCAGCTCCCAACAGGACTTCTGGGATCCTCATTTTAGGGACAGGCAGACAGCTCATTTTTTATCCTGAGTGTATCTACACCACCACTGCAGCCCAGGGTGTGCTGAGCCTCAGCTCTGAAGTGAGATGAGCACTGAACCCTGCCCTAGTCAGGCTGCTGGTCCCCAGGCCAGCTAGGGAAGAGTCAGGTGAGACAAACCCTGCCCAGGCCACCCGTGACAGAACTTGACCCTGGGACACACCACCATAGAAGATCCCACAAGGCTGGTTTCATTCCCTGGAGCAATGATCTTTGAGCACCTCTTTCTTCTCCATCTCAGCCCTTCACATGTTGGTGCCTGCAGCAAAGGCACAGGCAGAAGTCCTGCTATCATAGTCTTGGAATGCCTCAGCACAGAGGAGGAAACAAACACCAGATAAACAGAGAAATGGATTTCAGGCACAATTTCATTGTGGAGATTAAGAGCTAAGAGCAAATAAAGGAGCTGCTGTGCAAGACGTTACCACGCAACAGCAGTTTACCTGCTCTTGGTCCCCCACTGATAGACTGAAAAGAATTACTCTTCTGTCATAAGCTAAGATATCACACTGAGACTTACTGGAGTTCACCTTCTGGAGGAGAAGAGGTTTTTCAGCAGCCTCTCCTAGAGTAAATTGTCAGGTAAAGCAGCAAGCCTGAAATGGCAGCTTTAGAATTCAAACACAATTCTGATTGAAAGAGAATGTATTTCAAAGAATGGAGGCAATTAACTATTTGACCCAGCCACCAAGAAAAGACGTAAATCTCTTGAGTCTTCAAGTGGAGATTTTTTCTGGTGGTGGGCAATGGACAAACACTGGTTCCCAACATGACCCCCATGACCAGTGGGTAACTTTCACAGTCTCCACCAGGCTGATATTTAATCAAGAGGGTCCCTTTGTCTCTTGCACAAAATAAAGAGGTGACACGTGTCCAGGAAGGCCAGTTTGTGGCCTGACCAACTGGTGGAAGCACAGAATGACAGAATAGCTGAGCTTGTAGGGGACTTCTGGAGGCAACTCCTTGTTCAGGACAAAGCCAGCTTAGATCAGGATGCTAAGGGCATTTTTGCTAACAGAATTTTTAACATTTCCAAGGACTGAAATTCATACCTGTGTCATGGTTTGATCACTGTCACAGTGCAAAAAATTACCCTAAGACCAAATCAGACTTTTCCTCATTGAGCCTTCTGTCCAGAGGAAGCACTTGGATGCCTGAGCTACACCTCACTGCTGCTGGAGATCAGCTCAGCTCCGAGGAGCATCAGCACGGTCGGGTTTGAGCTCCGGCGTGGGGTGAGAGAAGGGTTTTGCAGGACCACGCCAGCTTCCCTCCCCAGGGCTCCCCAGCCCTTTCTGCTGATCCCAGCAAGCTGTTGTGTGGTCTGTGCAGGGAGGTTGCAGTCTGCCAACACTTTGCTCTTTTCAGCTGGTTTAATTATTCTCTCATAATAACTCTTCCCCTTTCTCTATGAAGAACAGATGATCGACACGGATTGCATGGCGTTTCAAAGGCTGCTGTGTACGTCGAGGGAGCGCTTTCCAGCCACCTAACCCCACCTCCCCCCAGATCTGTGGGGGCTGAGCTCACTCCACTGACTCCAGAGTCCTGACTCCAACAATGGCAGAGCTGCCAATACCGACACTGAGCTAAATGTTTTCCATGTTGGGGCACAAGTAACAATAGTCAATATTTTGGTGAGGCTGAATTACAGGCAGCAGTTGCAACAGCTGCCTTCAGTTTTGGCTCCAACGCTCCCCTCCCCAGTGAGGTACAACACACCATTTGATGAATTCCACACTCTGTTCTTCAGTTACAGTTTATTAAAAGATGGATTAAAACATTGGCACAACAGTGGCCGCAGGAATATTTTTCCAGCAACATCATCCCAGAAGGCTTTGGAGACACAGACTTGTGTCTAAATTGGGACACCATTCATACATGGTTTGAATTGGTGTTCAGGAAGACAATGCTCACTGTTAAAGGAGCATTTTGTTACAAAAGAAAATAAACTCTGTCTTCTGTAGCCTCAATATTGACATACACCATTACAGACATGGTAAAGTCTGAGAAGCACCTTTTGAGCTCTGAAATCAAAGAACAGAGGCCAGCTCCCCAGACTGGGGAAAAAACAGCTGGTAGACATCATGTGTGAGCAGCAAGGAATTCAACAAGTTACTCTTCCCATTGTGCTGCCTGCATGCAGAGTTAAGGGAAGTGGTGCAGGCATTGAGTGGCCCTTCCAGAAGACACACATTACCTGTCCCACACAGATGAATTTGTATCCCATTTTATATCCCTCCTGCTCATGGCTTTTCCAGAAAAAATGAGACTCGATGAATATGATCCCGGCTTTTACGTCATGGAAAAATCATCATGAGCAACTGAGTTAGTTCCACGCAGTGTCATGACAAGTTATAACTGAGGAGGAGACGGGGAAATGGTGGGAGCTGAAGTCAACAGAAGCCAAGAGGCAGCAACAAACTCATTTTGAGCTGAAATTCTCCTTGTTCACCCCCTCACTTTTCCTGCTGAGCATGCAAAATGTTTCAGGGGATCTTAGCCAAACCACTTGGTGCGAGTAAAGACACGGGGCAGAGACTGAGCTTTCAGAGCTGTGGGTTTGATCTCTGATGCACTGGGGAAGCCCAAGTTCAACTGTTTACTTGTGTGCCAAGCCAATAATCTGGACACTCTCAAAGTGAGAGCACTTACTCCCATCCACCTGAACATTTCCCAGCAGCTGAGATGCTCCCTCCTTTGGACCACTGCAGCTGAGGGATGGGAAGAGCATTCCTGCACACAGCACTAGCTACCCTGGCATGACCTTTCATTTTTATAAGGTGGCTGCATATCTCCAGTGCCATTGAGCCAGGAACAGAGACCAAAGGGTTAAACATTAATCCAAAAATATGCCAGATTTTGAATTAACTAGCCAGTGTGAAAAGGAACTTGAGCTTTCACATGGTTTTAAAACACTCCCTGTGCAGCTCATCCACTGACGTCGCCGCAGGACTGTGTGGAGCCACTGAAACGTGCTGGCCATTGTGGCCAGACCTCCTGGAGGACGTTTGCTGTTCTCTCTTTTCCCTGGTACAGCTCCCAGCTTCACCCTGAGAAGAAGAAAAAGTGTCCAAAAAAGAACATTTCATGGAATTGTGCTGCAATGTTTCAAAGCTGTGTGCTGCTGGCAGGCATGTGCTGTGGTTGGCCACAGGGGCTGTGGGCATTAATGAGGTGACAGTGGCAGTGAGAGGGTTTGCAAAGCACTGGACATGCTCCAGGATTGGGCAGAGGAAGGGCACCCCTGGCAGACTTCTTTTAGATAGCTTTTTTTTGGACTTACAACTTTACAGCTTTATTCACAATCCCCTGAGGGAGAGCCTCCACCAACCCTCCCCCTCCATCATGAAACAAGAAGTTAAGGCATCAGGCTGGCTCCTCCTGCCCTCCCCACTTGTACTTTCCATTTTCATCAATAACACACACAGACATGTGCTAACACCCTGTTCTTTGGGGAGCTGGCCTTGATTTTCCAAAATCTGTCCTCACGCCACAGCATGTAAGAGACCACTGGCAGATGTGTGGGGGACTGGGAGGGAAGGGGAAATTATTTTGAATTTCATCTGCCTTTGTGCTTTTGTATTTGTTATAAGGGTGTGCAAGCTGGGTTCAGTCCCATTGATATACTACTTAAAGTAAGATTAAAAATATTTCATTTATTTTTAACTGCACTTGCTTCCACAAAGGCTCCCAACCCAGTCTAATAGCCCTGCTCCTACATTGCTTTGGAAATCAGCTGGGACACAAGGAATCTTTATTCTGAAGCTGTGCTTTGTCCCAAAGCTGGACTGACAAAATATGCTGTCTTCAAAGTGAGTAAATATTTTCTTGGAATGGGTACCACGGGAGCCTTTTCAGCTTTTCCTCCCTAAACCAGACAGATGTGCATACAGCTGCTTCAGTAGCTCAGTACCAGCCTTCCAAGAAAGGCAGATTTCTGAGAGCTGCTGTTGAATGCTGAAGACAAGTCACCTTGAATACAGCCAAGAGATAAGGGAACAGCACTAACATCCAAGTTAGATCCCATCCTAAACAAGCCAGCATCAGAACTATCCCTGCTCCTGCCAGCCTGCTCAGGCTCTGTTTGCTGAAACCAAAGTCTGCTGCAGCCCAGCTCCTTCCCTGGGAGCAGCATGAGGGACAGACATCCCTCCCACCTGGAACAGCTCCTCTTCCCTACAGATGTGCCCAGCCCAGACTTCCAGATGGGTCAAGGAGAGTTTGATCATATGGACTTCCTGTGATGGGAACAAGGGCTTTTCATTGCTGCATGAGGAGAGAAGTAATTTGCTTTGCATGCAGCTTCAGCTCCATCAGGCCACACATGCAGAAGCTTGGGGTTTACATTAGTGTAACTCCACCGGCTTTTGCCAGACCAAAACAGATGTCCCCCATGTCTGTGGCAGGTTGAGTGCAAGTCAAGCCCCCAAAATAGCACAGATCTTTAGCAGTCAGAAGGACAAACTTTAATTCTTCCAGTCAATTTACCATATGTTCTATTTTGGTGTGTAACATCCTTCAGTAGGGAGGAAAAAAAATGTTATATGCTGACATAGGCATTCATTATAAATATTTCAAGTCTGCCAGTCAATTCCCTTTCATCTCACCACTTAAGGGAGCCTTCATCTGTACAGAGAATCTCACTCAGAGCCTGATGTGAGGGTGGGAATGGCAGTGAGAAGACACCTGCAAGTGTCCACACCTTAATGCAATCTCTTCTTGGAGACTGGAGCACTCATCGTGTAAAGGTGCAATTGTTGAGAACTAACACAGATCTTTCCAAAGAGGAGGAAGCTCCAATAACTTCCAGCCCAGGATATGCAGGGTGGTATTTTGTCCTGGGTACAGGCTACAGTTGTTATTGCACTGTCTGCATGTTCCTCATGCCACAGCTGTAAATAGTTGCCCAGAGAAGCTGTGGATGGAAGTGTTCAAGGACAGGAGAGGACTTGGAGCAACCTGGTTTTGTGGAAGGTGCCCCCACCCATGCTAAGGGGGTTGGAATCAGGTGATCTTCGAGGTCCTTTGCACCCCAAGCCATTCTATCAATCTGTGATAGCACAAGAGACCAGAGACTTGTGTCTACAAGAGTTCTACTGTCACACAGTGTCTACTGTCCACAGTTTGTATTGCCCCTACACAGGCATGGTGACATTTCTCTAGGTTGAAAGTTTCAGAGGGGTGTTTCTCCATTTCAGTTCCCCCTAAATTATCCACACAGGAGACCTGACCTCTGCAGGAATTTGCTTTCATATCAGAAAGCCCATTAAGGCATTCCAGCCTTTCAAAAGCCAGCTCTGCCCTTGTATCTGCAGCTCACAGCGCTGACTGCACCGCCAGGCAATGCAGCAGGAAAATTAAACCCTGACACTCACATCAACGAAAGTTGGAGTCCCCAGAAACACAGACATCCCAAATCAATAGCAGCAGACCCATTTTATGCACAGAAGATTTCCTCCAGGCAGGCAACAAGTGAAAGATGGACATTTTCATTTCACAGGTCTATTCATCCCCAGCCTTAAGCCTCAGCTTCACAAATCACTACACAGCAGTGGAGCAGCGCCCAGAAGCATCCCTTGAGCTGGAAGCAATAACAGGAATGATGCATCCCTTTACATTGACCTAAATCTCAGATCCTCACAGCTTGTGCTTGCTGCACACCAGGGGAATGTGCATGGGCAGCTGCCACAGCTTGGCTGTGGCTCAGGAAATGCCATTTTTTCCTCATGGGCCATTCACAGACACAGTTTTCAAACTCACTTTGCTGTACAAAGTCAAAGGAATCAGCCACAATCCAGCAGGTGCTGTCACCAGTGTCCTGCCTCCTACTGAAACAGCTGGTGCAGAGAACAGCTTAGAAATTTAAGATTAGTTGGATAAAAAATGATTAATAAGTAGCTCACCTAATAAAGAAGATTATTCTTCACTTCACAGCTGTTATCTGACCTCCCAAAAAGCTTGATGATTTATAGCTTGTGTACCACTGAGTCAAATAGGTCCTTTCTCTCACATTTTACTGTTTTTATTTTAACCCCTCTCAGCATTGGCCTCAGTGATAGTGCTTGGCACTATGGGCAGATATTCCCTTGCACCTGCAGTGATGCCAATCTCACTGAGGCAGGACAGATCTCTGTGTGAGGCCAGGAGAGGTGCACACCACACAGCAGAAATGTCACTTTGAACTATCTACAGCCCTTCCTCCCACTGAGTTTCTCTCTCCCACCATTCTCCTGGCCCCCACCACAGCTCTCTCCCACTTTCTAGGAGCAAGAAAACCTCAGTCTCCAGCAAGAGAGCAGGCATTTCCTTGGCACAGCCAACTGTGACTTTCTCCAGCAGTGTTTCTGACCTCTCACAGTCCCAGATCTGTAGTTCAAAAACCACCATTCCAAATCCTGGGCTCTTTGCTGCAGACTGCAGCCCTGTGCACTGCCAAGGACTGGGACCAGCACGAAGTCTGTTGATCACATCCCAAACCCACCACAAGGGCCAGAGACCCCCTCACTCCTCTGAGCCATCTGCCTGTCTTGGGAGCAGCAACCTCATCCTGGGAGATGATCTTCTTCTCATTTGGGGGTGTTGTGCTTTCCCTCAAAAGGGGTTTTCTCACCGAACAGGAGGTGGCACACAGAGTTGGCTGATGGTGAACTTTTCTTTCTCTGGCAATAGCAGAGGGTGTAAGTGAGCAGTGAGGTCCACGCTGATTGCAGTCAGGGCAATGAGGGGCCCAGGCTGTAATGAGCATCTTTCAGCAAAAAAAGGTAAATTCATACCACTCCTCTAACTGAATAGCTGTAAATACAACCAGGGCTGGATTTCAGCCAAGGCCATGTTCAGCTGACAACAATTTACAATTAGGCATGAGGCATAGTTTTGTTTTGAAAGGTGAGACTGCCTCCCCAGGGCTGCAGGGGATTTTCCATCAGTGGCATTATTTAAACCACTGCATGTCATACAAGATGAGAGAAGTGATGTTGGTGTTATTAATGAATATTAATTAATGATGTTACTCAACCCCTTTTTGGCTGTATAAACTACTCCCTCAGATACAGAAGGCTCATGCAAAGGACTCTCATGGGATAAGAGCAGAACCTTATTTTCTGAGAGTACCCTTCTAGTCCACATAAGAAAACACCAGAAGAGCCCAGATAGCAAATGGTGGAAGCAATGCAACAACCCCCTGGCTTGCCAAGAGTTTTTGGCTGTGGCACAGCCACATCTCAGCACAGTCCTAAGGCTGCCATAGTGGCTTTGGGCTCACCTGGGCTTTTGACCCCAGCCTGATGGGATTTGCAAGTCATAGTGCAGAAAGAAGAGAACTTTTCACACTCAGAGCAGCAGACCCAGGCTCTGCTGTGGCCTTTCCTTGACGGATCTTGTTCCAGTGGCAGAGGAGGAAGGAGCCCCCACTGCTGTGGGTGATGGATGGGGCAGCTATGACTACTAATAGGTCACAGGGATGGACCAGACACTGTGTCCCAGAGCTCCAGATCAGGGTTTACATCAAGGGGAAAAAAGGGATGAACAGGGTAATCCACCTAGCCCTGCTAGATCCAAAGCTTTTGTGTTTGCCTCCACTGAGTTATTCATTTTGTCTTGCAAGCGACTCTTATAAAAAAAAAGCAAACAAATTATCACCTGTTTGCTTCTACAAATCCTATGGCCCCCCCCTAGAAACACACACACAAGTGGTTACCCCAGCCACCAACATCTGCTTTAACCACTGATCCCCTCAACCTTGCAAATCTCCCAGCACTGCTTCACTCCAGAGCCGTGTCCCAGCCAGCAGCCCCTCCATCACCACCACTGGCATTTCAAACTGGGACCAAGGCACACCAGGGAAGGTGTCCTGGAGACTGAGCATGTTCTCATCTCCTTCCTCAGGGGTCAGCAAGGACCAAAGCCAGCAATGCTGGAGGATGCAGGCCCCAGCTTGGCCCTGGTCCCAGCTGAAGACATGATGTAGTGAGCACACATCTATCTAAAAGAGGTCGGTCAAGTGCCTCCCATTAAATATTTAGAAGCTGTTTCTCTTTTCAGCCCAGGGTCTCTGGGGTGCTCATGGCTCACAGCACAGCAGACCACATTCACATTTTTTAGATGTGTATAAATGTTAAAAATAACCTGCCAGGTTTCTCTCAAACAGGGATGAGATAAGGCTTCTGAATAGCCCATTGCAACTACATATCAACTTGCTGTGATCCTCAGGGAAGAAGGGAAGGGTAGGGGAATGATGGAAAGGTATTTATAATGGAAAAAGTGATGAAATCAGCCATTTCCCTCCTAACCACTTGGTGTATTGCTGCAAGGTCTTACGAGTCAAAGAGCTGAGTAACAGGAACAAGTCCATAAAATCTCAAGGAAATTCCCATCACTGCTGAGCAAGGGAGACTGCTCAGAGGAGGCAGAGCATTCCCAGGATTTGTATCTCAAGAGCTGGAACCTGACTGCTGAAAAGGAGGGGGAAAGAAAATGTTCCCATTGCTTGAAGAGATGCCAGGAAAGGGCATTAAAATCATGGTTCTACCTGTCCACCACTGCTGCCCATGCCAGAACTTTGGAAAGACGAGAGGGTGGATCAGACAGGCAGAAAACTGTAATGGCAGTCAGAGAAAGACACAGTGACCTCGAGAAGGTGGTGCCCAGGCTCCCCACTCTGGGTCTGGGTGGCAGCTGGGACCCTTGGCTTTGCACACACTTTGGGGGACAGAGCTGTGTGACAGCCACTCTGCCAGAGCCACCTGCAAGGTTACAGAACCTGCATTTCTGAAGTCACATTTTGAAGTATTCTCTGGATAACTGAGGAAGGGAATAGCTGTTGTCCCTCCTGCTACAAAGGGATTTCTGGAGGTTGAAAGGGGTCCAGGAACTGAGTTTTCTGGTTAGACTAGGAATTGTTATTTAGAGGAGCTCAGCTTCCAGTATTTCCATACCACTGTTTTTCCAATAAATTTCATTGCCAGCTGGATCAGTTTTAAGATATCAGGCAAAATCCTGGGTACATTTCTGCATTGGAAGCCTGACTCTAGAGTGATGTGATAACAGTGAGAAAGTGCAGGGCGATGCCAAAGGGGCTCATACAAGAAACAGGAAGAGTGAAGAGTGTGCATTTCTGGGTATTGCCTCATGCTTATATCAGCACAGCCTGCTCCAGACCCTCTTCCTGACCTCACACTCTTCGTTCCCTCTTGCAAATCCCATCAGCACATGGCTGGTGGCCCAGGAGCACATCCAGGGGCAGGGTGCTCCCAGCAGCAGCAGCAGCTGCCTGTCAGCGTGATGGATCGAGCAAGGCAGCGCCATCGACCGCAGCCAAGTTCAGGCATGCGACAGAAACTCTCAGAGCAGGGGCCAGTGTGAGATTGTCCAAGCATTGCAGAAGGTGGCCTTGGAGAAATAACCCCACAGACCCACCGGGCTGCAGAGCCATCCAGTGCTTGTTTGTTTAATTGGGATGTATTCCTTTGCTCGCCAAGAGAAAGTTTAGAGGGTGTTTTCTTTGTGTTGGCTGGGAAGATGAGAATTTGTGGAGGATTAAAAAAGAGAAAGGAAGTTTTGTGGTTTTGTTTTCTTAGGGCTTTTTTTTTCTACCCCTAGAATTTATTTTTCTTTGATTTTGATGAGATAAATCTCCCCTTATTCCTCCCCTCCACCCCTAGACAGACGGAGCAGGAGCAAAGGACAACAGACATAGGGGAAAAGAAACTCATCTTGTGACAGGAGATACAGGGGCAGGTCAGGCCCAGACTTCTCAGGAAAATAAAAATTCCCATTGTTCCTCTGGACCAGAAAGAAACAATCCTCTTCTGCCCACTGCTATGTCCCTGCTTGGCAAACCCTGCCCCAAAATGTGACAGCTTGGAGAGAGGCCAGTCATTGCCTGATCGGAATTCAGCGGCATCACTGCGGCTGTGAATTCAGTGCATCACTGTGGGGCGAGGAGGCAGCGAGCAGGGAGGAGGTTCTGCCTCACACGTGCCCTCTGCAGCCCCTGCCCATCCCCTTCATGGCCTGGTCAAGCTGCTGGCACGAGACACAGACCACAGATGGCCTAGAGAGGCATGGGGACATGGGGGACACGTAGTGCTCTTTGGCCTTCAGCCTTTGGCTCTTCAGCCCCTGCCAGCTGCAGCTTTCGGGACTCGGAAGAGGATGGATGCAGAGCCTGAATGTATGATGCAGAGTCTGAACTGTATGAATCCTCCCCATGGCTCTGAATCCTAAAACCCCAGGTTTCTTCTTCCCTCCCCAGAGCTGACCCAGTATCTGCTCCTCTTCCTCACTTCTGCACTGGGTGGGAAACCAGAGCAAGCAGGAGAGAGGACAGGAAAGATCACCTGTGCCAAAAATATTTGCACACTGACATAGGGACACACACAGCAGGATAGCTGCAGGATCTGGACAGTTTTAGGCCAGGGCATTCCTCGTGGTAGGTCCTGCTGATGGGACCAAGCACTTTCTGCTCTGCTGTCCCTTGTGCAGTGGAGGGACTGCCTGGGACACTTTTCTGTCCCCTCTCTGTTGGTACAGGTGTAAAAGTGGGAATAGAGCTGTAGCTGATTTCTGTGTGGCAGAAACAGGGACAGCTATACCATCTCTCACTGGCATCTCAAAAGGTGTGCCACCCTCTTTGGCCTCTGCTCTATCAGTGGCAAAAGGGACAGAGGGGACCTTGCAGCTCAGAAGGTTTCTATGGGCTGGTGGTGACCCACAGGGCCCTGCACACCTGCAGCACACAGTTTTCCTCCTCCCCGTGCTAGGGACTGTGGCTTCAAGGTCAGAGAAGGTCAAATGCATCAAGATCTATGTAACTGGTTAAAATTTCTCTCCATCTTGGTCTCTCCCACTCCTGACTCCTGGATTTCTGACACTGCCTCTGTACTCACTCCTGTCTCAGATGGACCAGACTCTGTGGCAGGCTCTTCATCTCCTTCCTTTTGTGCTCTCTCCTGCATCTCTTGTTGCCTCTCCAGCTGTCCTCTCTATCTCATCTCTCATGTTCTTCAGCCACAATTACTGCCAGAGTCCCTGTTCTCCAGCTTCCACCCTAGATCTGCTCCAATCCAACTCCCAGACAAGTTTTCCAGTGGCATCCTCCCCACCACTTTGAAACAGCCAGCTGTGCTCTTCATTTCCAAGCTTTTCCCTCTTTGGCCTTATGAATTCTATCTCTCTTTTTTTTTTTCTCCCCCCAACTTCTCAGTCCTTCCCTGGGCTCCCAGGGAAGTGCTGTGAGCAGTGCCAGCTCCCTTCCGAGACTGCCCCTCACCAAGATGCCCACAAAAAAAGGCATGAATAAGGCTAGTCATGTGCTAAGACCTCATTATTTCATTGCACTCCTCACTCTGTCACCATCTGAGGGCTCTTGTCTTGAGCTGTGATGGGGCTGCTTTCTGGCACACAAACATCCTTTCATTTGGAGCAGCCCGTGACGGGGCCTCTTCAGCATGGGGAGAATTGTGTAAAAATAGCTCACAATGCACCTCACCCTGTGATCACTGCAGGGGCACAATTAATGAACAAGCCCATGGTACATAAAGGTGCATTCAGACTGTGAATATCACAAGTATTTAAAAAAATGGGTTATTTTGTGTTATCTCAGCACCAGAGACTGGTGGGATTTGCTTTCTCAGGCTCTTTCCAGCAGTGCTGTTTGTGGCTTTCCAAGTATCCACCAGCCTGGTTTGAAGCCCCTAGGTTGCTATTACAAAGAAAAATTTGGATTCAGCAGTAATTTTTATGGATGTAGAGCAATGAAAGTTGGTTCAAAGAACCAGATACAGAGAAAAAGATCAGATGCATCAACATTTCCTCTTCCCAGTGATAGCCTATTTGTTTTCCCTGCCCTGTGGCCTTCTACAAGAGGAGGCAGAATAGACCCTCCTGCCTAAAACAGCTGCCTGAACCACCATTCACAAAGCCTATCAGAGTCAGGATCAGTGCAAGCCCAAATTATTGCACATCAAAAAATATTTAACATTTTATTGTAGGGAGAGGGGTCAGCCTCCCATTGCTTGATGAACCCTCAAGTACATCCTTCCAGCAGCTGTAGAACTAATTACAGCCCCACGCCTACCCCACGGGACCTCATTCCTTTTCCCAGAAATGGGGGAGAGGTCCCTGCTCATACCAGTCTCCTCATGTAGGAATTGGGCTTGGTTTGTTTTTATGTTCCACATATAAACAAAGAGCTAAGACCTGAGAGTCCATCTGAAAAAAATAAGTTGGAAGTAGTCAATGTGCATAAACTCCAGTAAAATTTCCATAGAAGTTTGTTCTGCCTCTTTGTTAGCCTCTTTCCAGCTTTGTTTTTAATGGATTTTCTCCCAGTTGTAAAATCACAATCTCTAGGACAAAATGAAGGAGAAGGGAGCCCCAGTTACATGAGTTTAAGTGGTGCCTCAGGAGCATGTTACTTATCAGGTGCTGGAGACATGTGCAAGAGGAAGAAAAAGGGTTTGGAAAAAAAAGTTTTGAGGCTTGGGGAGGAATCTGTGAACTCCTTCTGTGGGACCTGACTCAGATAGCTTAGGAAACCAGCAAGTGATGTGGGTAGGGTTCCTTCAGAGGTCATCACCTTGACAGGGATGTAGCAGGTTTCCACAGAATGATAATTGCTGTCCTTTCCAGCCCCAGGGACCTCTCAGAGCCCCTCAAGTGCTGTCTCCTGGCTCTATGCCATGCCATGAGCACACATATCTCAGTTCATATACTCTCTACCCCAAAGTTTCCACCACTCTGCCATGCAAACACCTAAAGAGCAGCCTACATATGCAGGGAACATGAGAGATGAGAGAAAATGCAGTGCCCAGATGTGCAAGTGCCCCAGTTCCTGTGCTATGGCTCACTGACTCTGCTCCAGGGCCTCAGCTCGAGGCGCTGATCCTGCTGCCCTGAAGGGCAAGGAGAGGCACTAATGGGGATTGCAGGATGGCAGACAAAATACAGCCTGATTCAAAAATTAACAGCTGTCCTTCCTGAGGATGAGCCAAGGGCTGCTCCCCTTCTTAGATACCATTTGTGGGTGGCAATCAGAGCCCACGGTTCCTCCACTGGGACCAGCCCCAGGCGAGGTAGTGCTCCAGGGAGGACTCTCCCCTGCAGACCAGCGAGTCCAGCACAGTCATTGCCTGCTCATCACCACCTCCAGAGAGCTCACCATGCAACCTGAAGAGCAAAAGGGGTCCTTAAGGGCAGAGGGGATCTTCTCTGAGCCCCACTGTGCATCCATATCTGATGGAGAGCAGGAGCCAGTGATCCCAGCACCCAGGAGGGTCCCAGCATTGCTGGTTTCTTCTCTGCTGTGCTCAGTGCAAAGATTAGAGCTCCTGGGATTCCAGGTGGGGATCAGCTAGGTGCTGTTGGATACACCCACTCCTCAATACCATCTCCCTGAAAAACATGGGCACACTGTCTCAGCACACAGGGTTTAATTTGTGTGAGGTGACTGACTCTGAGCCCACCCCACAGCAGGAGTTTTTAATGTTATTGCTCTGCCTCAAAAGCGTGAGATTAAATTTCTGCTCCTCTGTTTCTCTAAACGTCCCTCATGCTCAGAGAGCCTTTTCCCTTATGCATAATGCACCTTTGCAGCCTGCAGGGGCTGTGAGCAGAACTTTGCCAAGCCTGTGCTCTAGGAAATGGAAATTGTTTACCACTGGCCATAATGGTTATTTCACACCCACATCAGCAGCTCAGAT
This sequence comes from Poecile atricapillus, assembly GCF_030490865.1. Lineage (NCBI taxonomy): Eukaryota > Metazoa > Chordata > Aves > Passeriformes > Paridae > Poecile > Poecile atricapillus. The sequence goes on from NC_081249.1 coordinate 176,727,949, forward strand.
AGAAGCTATTGATAAAATATTCTTTACACACTACAGAGAGCTTTCTTTGATGGCCCAGCTGTGTGAGCACTTGCAAATGTTATATATCATATGCCTATTAGAAATGAGTGCATTTACTGAATTTTCAAAGAGGCAGCTTAACGAAGGGAATGTCACATGAAGAAATGCCACAATTATTGCACTGGTTTTTGAGATTTTGAGCACATCAGGGTTAAAGCACAGACACTGTTCATCCGAGCATATGAAGGTGATGAAATCCTGTTCACATCACCCACTCCAAGAGCCTAAGGCCAGGATGCCTTTGGATCACCTGGCAGCATCTGACCCTTGCATTTTCTCCTGCTCTCACTGAGCCCAGTCCCCTGTGTTTGCCAGGCTTCAAGGCAAAAATAATCAACCATTTCCTTCTTTAGTTGTTCCAGTGGCTGAACACGCTAACCATGATAAATGTGCAGCTTAATTCTGGCTTGTGTCTGCCTGTTGTCAGCTACAGGTCCTTGTTCTGTCCTTCCTGTGAGGTACTCAGAGATTTCTCTCCAGGGAGATGCTGTAGGGATAATAAGATCACCTCACCATTTTCTTTCTGTGAAGAAATCAGAGCTCTCTGAGCCTCATGATTCAGAGCATCTTTTCCAGTCTTTAAGCCACTCCTGTGACTTCTTTCTCCAGGGACCAATGGCCCAAACTGACTCTGCAGGGCAGTGAAAAAGGAACTGTGGTTTTTACCCTACAGCCAGGTCCAGCCCTTCTGTGCTGCAGGGAGGTGTCTGTCACCATCCCCATGTCCCCAAGCAAAGCCACAGCATCTCCAGGAGGTGATGGCCTATTTGGCAGGAGTGACCTCTGCTTCTCTCTGAATCTGGAATGAGGTGCTCCAGTGCTCACTGTGTGAGCAGGCCTGACTTGACAAGCAACCCAGGGCACTGTTATTATTTTAACTACTTCTTGTCTAGTCCCACATTCCTTTCTCAAGCTAAATATGTTGTTTAAAATGTGACAAACCAGATGGATTAAGGCATTGGGGTTTAAAATCATGTCCAGAAGAGATTCCCATGCCATTTGTTTCTCCCTTCTATCCCTTGCCACTGCCATTCATCAGCTCTCCTTCTCTCACAGACTCAGATGTTTCCTGCAAGAAGAGAATAAAAGAGAAGTGAAGGAGGGTTGGATGAGAAATCCTTGGGGTACACATCATCCACCTCTGTGATAAATCTCCTGACACCCAGCTACTGCTGCTACTGTGGGACAAAAAATTTTAAAATCAAAAGTTGTCTCAGAGCCCCTAATTCCTTTGCATCTGTGTAGCAAGATAGGAGGTAGGTGATGGCTGGTCAGCAAAGCCTTTGGAATCAGCTCCTGTGGGTGTCCATCCCTCCACGATGGGTGTCCTTCTCTTATCCATCCACCTTGGATGTCCCTTCCTCCATCCAGCCACCCACAGGTGCCCATGGTGGAGGAGGACATGTACACACAGCAGTAGCACAGAAAGACCTGGGGCAGCACACAGTCACACTCTCTTCCAGGGGCTGGGGGGCTGATGTGACCATGGCCACCTCTTCCTGCACCTCCTCTCCTGCCACGCTGCTCCGAGCTCACAGGCACGCTCTGTTGGGGATGGAGAGAGAGTGTCCTTTCAGCCCTTTGGCTTCAAAGTGCAGGGATGTTTTCCTGCAGGGCTGCCACGGGGATTTTTGAACAGGCTTCCCATTCATACAGAGGTCAATTAACTCAGGCACCTTTGGTGGTGTTTCAGAAACCCCCAGATACTGGAGGGCTTTGAAACACTGCCTGCAATCACAGAGCTGGGCTCTGTGATCACCTGGACCCACACAGCAGCACTGAACACCAGCCAGCCCTGGGTTCTGACAAACACTCATTTACCTCCACTCTGCATACACCACCACCCTGCAAGAAAGAAGGGTTGGTGTAATTAAGGTCACCTAATCTGGTTGTTTCTGTATTATCTATGCCCAGAAGCTCCAGGCTGTTTTCTTCTCACTGTCACGGTGAAGAAAGAGCAGCTCTGTGTATGAGGGCAGTGATTTCTGCAGGACACAAGGAGACACTGTGATGTTAAAACTATTTTTCTCCTCATGGCCCAACCCCATTCCTCTGTCCTTCGAAACATCCTTGCTCTGAGTGCCAAAGAGATAGCATCAAAAAAACAACTGTCCCTCAAATCTCACAGAAAAAGGCCAAGCCTCCCATGCCCTCTGTACAGTTTACATAGGGGTGAGGGGAGGAGAAACCCAAAACATCGCTTGGCTTGGCAGGTCTCTTCCTGGGAACCCTGAAGGATGTTTGACCTTCTCCAGACAAGCACAGCAGTCTCCCTGTGCTTCCAGAGAAAGCTTCTGCAGTTCTGGGAAATTCAGGGAGGGATTCAGAGCAGGCACTGAGCTCTCTCAAGCAGGAAATAGGAGGACAGTCTGCAAACCAGTTCACTCCAGAGGAGCCTGGATGGGGAGAAAAGAAACAAAGCACTTTTTCCACACTAAGATTAAACCTAGCTATGGGTGTTTCTGCACAGCAACTTCTTTTGGCATTGCCATTGGTTGGGTTTTGTCAGGAAAAGAAGGAAGAGCAGCTGAAACATTAACACTTCCCTCTCTAAGAAGCTGAACAGAGAGTCCTCAGCACAGACAAGAGCTGCATTTCCTCTTGCAGTGCTGAGCCCTTGGAAAATGGTCCCTATGAGGATTTGGTACCAGGCATCAGAATGCTGAATGAAAGGGATATTCAGAGTGAGCTCAGATGGGACAAATGATGATGATGATAAATCCATCCCCTGACTCTGGACCGACAAGGGTGTCCACAGCTAAAATAAACAAATGGTCCAGGCAAGCTGACAGGCTTGTTTAGATTCTGCTTGGGATAAATCGCAGTGCCCTTTGATCCCGTGATGTTTTTGGCGCCTGTGTTGCTGTCTAGCAGCAGAGTATATTTTTCTACCCTGAGGAGCAAGTGGATGCAGCTGCCTATAGCTGATTTATAGTAGGAAGTGATTAACAGGAAATCAAAGCTTCTCACACAGTAAAAATTGCTTGTCTTTTCACCTCCACCATCAGTGCAATGATTAGAGCTCTGGGGACTTTGGTTGGGAAGATCAGCAAAGTGTTTTGTGCTTAGCATAAATGACTTTCTGTGACTCACAAAGGATGCTCACAGCAGGGCACATCTGCCTGTACATCCTGGGCATCGGCAGCATTTGCATTCGGTCCCATCCCAGGGATTTGAAATTCACATTCCTGTGCTCTCTGCAGCAATGCAGGGCGGGTTCTGGATTTGGATTTCCTCTGTTAATCTTGTCATTGTTTGGGATTTGGGTCTCTTGCACAGTTTGTAGCTCAGATTAGGCATGAGGGCTGTGGGGGAATTGCCCCTGGCCAAAAACCCCATGAGTTATGTCAGGCAAAATGTCACCTTTTATCGAATGCCTGGAGCATGTAGCAAAATGAGGGCTACATTCAAGAATTCTAGACCCTACCAAAGTGTGTTTATCACCAGCAAAGGTTCTGGATTAGCAGACATGATTTAGGAGCTGGTTACTGCTTGCAGTTTCTGGTAACTGCTCCCATCAATCTCAGAAGCCAATGAAGCACTTGTTTATTACTGCAAAAAACTTAAAACCTCATGGGACATCCAGCAAATATCTCTGTGCTTCTAAGAGAAGATTTGGCTCTGGCTGCATCCACTGTATGTGCAAGGCTGAGTCAAAGGAGGAGGATTTGCCATCAGCATAATCAGAAACGTGGTGAAAGGGAAGGATGGGATTAAGACTTGGCTGCTGGCAAGCATATGTCACTTCAATTAACCGTGCAAAAATGTCTATGCTCAAGAGTGATAAAAATCGAATGAAGTGTGAAAACTCAGCTCTGGAGCTCTGGCTAGTTAAGCATAGAGGTGTGTGTACACAAACACACAAATGCATTCTGCTTTTTTTTAGTGTTTAATAATGCAGATAAAAGTCTTAGTCTTACCAAGTGAATGTCAGGGTCTGCACTCAAAAAGAAAATCAGAAAAGCCATCTATAGCTGCCCAGCTCCTCCATAACTCCCCAGATCAAGCTCCCAGGGTAAGTTTTCAGCCAGTCTAACATCTCCACAGGCAGCACTTCTCCCTGTTAACCTGTGACCTCACACAGCTCACATGTGCACAGCATCCCCTGTGCACAGCAGCAGGGCAGCAGAGCTACTTCTCTCAATCCTTCCTGGGTTTTCTCTTCTGTTTTTGCTCCTGAGGCACAGGTTGCACCTTAAGATGGTGCCTACACCTGAGGAGAAGCTCTGTTTTTGGATGGAAAACTGTCATCTAGGTACAGTACTGAAGCCTGGCCTTGTTTGTGTCCACAGAAGACATGGAACAAGGTTTTGAAGGAGCTGGGAGGAGGCAATGATGTCTTACTAAGGAGAGGATGGCAGGGTGGAGAACAAGTGTGTCATACCTGTGTCACACCAGCACAGGCACCCCTGCAGGAATAGGACCCCACACAGGTTCCTCGGGGTAAGGGATGTTTGTAACAACGCTCCTGGCAAGGTCTTGACATCACTGAGAAGCAGGAACTTCTCCTGTGTAATTACATTTTGCAGACCAAGCTTCAGGCAAATTGGAGACAGCAGGAGCTAGAGCAAGACCACAGCAGTTAGAGCAGCAAAGCAGGGACAGTGACACCAGTTGCATGGGCAGACAGGGACATGAATTGCATTTGGAGTCTTGGGATGGTTTGGGTTGGAAGAAAGCTTAAAGAACATCTGGTTCCTGCCCCCTGCTATGGGCAGGGACCCTTTTCAGTAGGCCAGGTTGCTCTGAGCCCCAACTCGAACATTTCTGGGGATAAAGCA